>NC_057794.1:317131487-317731487 GCF_018294505.1 Triticum aestivum | reverse complement strand
AGGAAGGCCTCACAAACGACAATAAATGACGAGATGTGAAGAAGGGAATCCAGGGCCAGATCGTGAAAATCTAGCCCGTAATAGAACATAAGACCCCTAACAAAGGGATCCAGAGCGAGGCCTAGTCCTCGGAGGAAGTGGGAGACGAACACAACGCTCTCGTTGGGTTCGGGAGTAGGGACGACCTGCCCTCGGGCGGGCAGCCTATGCGAAATTTTGGCGGTCAGATATCTGGCCTCCCTCAACTTCTTGATGTCCTCCTCCGTGATGGAGGAAGGCATCCACCGGCCTTGAAGGCCGGATCCGGACATGATTGAAGGTCCGAAGCACCTGACCTGGGCTTTGGGTGTTAGTACTCGAGGCGGGGGAAGGATTCGATTGAGCACGGGGGGGGGGGGGAAGAAAAAGCCTTGTCCCTTTATAAAGGGGATGAATATCAGGCGTCCTCCTAGTGGCCATTCGAGACTTGCCTAAGATCTAGGAGTCATACCAACAGGCGCGGTTGGGTTACCCACGTTTGTATTGATGAGAATCCCATGATAAGGGGAACACGATCTCTGCTTTGACAAGACGTGTTAAGAAACCGCCTCACATTATGTGCGGGGCTGGTTAAAGAAAAACAGTTCAAATAATTACCAGGCCGTGGCATGATGTCATGCTACCAAAATGTGTCAGCAGATTAGATTTGTGGAAATATTATTCTCTGTACGGTGGTATGTGGAGCTTATTTTGCAGGGTCGAACACTATCCTTGTATTCAAACTCTTCCGTGGTGTATTCGGAGGAGGAAGCCGCCTTGCAATGCCGAAGACAACACTGCACGCCAGACTCATCGTCATTGAAGCCTGGTTCAGGGGCTATTGAGGGAGTCCTGGATTAGGGGGTCTCCGGACAGCCGGACTATATCCTTTGGCCGGACTGTTGGACTATGAAGATACGAGATTGAAGACTTCGTCCCATGTCCGGATGGGACTCTACTTGGCGTGGAAGGCAAGCAAGGCAATACGGATATGGATATCCCCTCCTTTGTAACCGACCTTGTGTAACCTTAGCCTCCTTTGGTGTCTATATAAACCGGAGGGTTTTAGTCCGTAGGACAACATACAATCATACCATAGGCTAGCTTTTAGGGTTTAGCCTCTCCGATCTCGTGGTAGATCTACTCTTCTACTACTCATATTATCAAGAATAATCAAGTAGGACGTAGGGTTTTACCTCCATCAAGAGGGCCCGAACCTGGGTAAAACATCGTGTGACCTGCCTCCTGTTACCATCCGCCTTAGACGCACAGTTTGGGACCCCCTACCCGAGATCCGCCGGTTTTGACACCGACATCTACTGTTTTAGTATTTGTTTGTTTTGTTCATAGTGATAGTTGATACAAATAGTTTTATTAGTTTTAATGTATTTCTTTTTGCCACCTCAATATATGTTGTAATTGGTTATGTTATTTAGAAGTAAAATAAGTTTTCATAAATTATTGTAGTACTGTTTACTATTGTCTTAGTGTTTTCTAGTTGTTATAGTTGTTCTAGTGTTAACTAGATAGTTATAATAGTTTTTATACTAGTTGTTTTTGCTAGTAAATTCTTTAGTAAATTATTTTGTTGTTGTTTTATTAGAATTATATTTTCCATGATGTATAAAAGTTATTAGAGTAATTTAGTTTTAATAAGAAAGTATTGACTGTTATTGTGTGAGTTGGTTTCTCCCTTGTTTTCGTGAAGTTTTCTTTGGAATTATATTTGGTTTTCTTTGACTTCATTATTGTTTTATTTATGGCTTTTTGATTGTTATTTTGATTGCTAGTATTGTTTGCTAAGATTATTGCTTATGTGAGTATAATGTTTGACTATATAGATTTTCTTGGAGTGACAAATAGTTTATCAAAGATTTCGAGAGCGTTATTATCTTCATCAAGTAATACCAGGCAATTTCACTTTGACCATGTTTTCCATACCATTGTTTTATTTGCATGTAGTAGCACACTTTCAACAATCCCTCTAGTAGTGTTATTTAATTTTGTAGTTGAGTAGAATGCATGAGGTAGAAACCCATCTCCATGTTACCAAGCCCAGGACGTTATATAGTTTTAATGCTATGCTATAGTAGATGAGGTTTGGTATGAGTGCACAAGAGGGGTGTGAGAATGGAGGACTCTACGCCAATGACGACAACTCCATGATGGCATCTGCAAGGACTACATTTTTAAGGCCTCAAGACTTCAAGACCTCGAGATTTCGAGACTTGAGACAAGAATTCAATACACACACTGGGTGAAGGATGGTTGACGGACACCCTGGAGAAACTACTGGTTGGTCGGGATGCATGGAGAAGTGCCATGACATCTTGCGGAAAGCTTCACTCAGACTCAAAGAGACGGAAGAATACTTCATGCCCGAAAGCTTACCTGTGCAATTGCAAGTCACTATGGGCTCTGGCTTGGTTGACCTTAGTTGTGACTCTGGCTGGGACGGTGCTAGCAGATGTAGAACTACGGTAGGATTGGATGAGCACCGGACAGTGGTCAGGGGAACTCTTCGGAAGACCATGTTTCGGTCGTCTTGTTCTCAAACAACCTGAAGTGCGAGAACGTAAAAAGAGGGATCGAATCTTGCGGGTAAAGTGTACAAACCTCTACAGAGGGTTAAAACCTAACGGATTAGCCGTGTCCCCGGTTATGGACAATTTGAGCCTCTGGACTTGGACCTATCTCGGAACTCTCAACACCGGACTGATAATTTAATTGTGGGCTACTTATGATGATTTGGGTATGAGACATCGGTTGGCAGAACCATGTCATGATAGAAAACTCCATAGTACAAACTCCTGATATTCCTTTGTTGTAGGGAAAATAAAACTAGCTTTTATGCAAACAAAACTCAGACCGAGAGCCACAAAGCCATATTGCATATAGAATAGTTTTATCAATCTGCTTTCTCTTATTGTGATCTTGCGGGTACATTCAATGTACTGACCTACACGGCTGCAACGTCTCATGTTGCAGATAATTCCTCGACGAGTAAGAGTTACGATACAGGGTTATGGTCTACACTCAACTTGCCGATGACGTTGATGGGACTCCACACCCGATAGTTTGTTTCTGCTGAGACTTATGAGGTATATATATTAGTTTTATGGTATTTATACATGTGATTGCACTTTGATATATACATTGATGTACTGTGTGTGCCAGCATACCGATCCAGGGATGGCACAGATACGCAGAGGCTTGATTGTCTGAGGTCGGGTCGCTACAGATATGGTATCAGAGCACATGTTGACTGTAGGATGTGACCCTAGAAACTGGAAATCTCCTTGGACGGGAAATCCCTAAAACCTTATTTTCAAAAGAATCCATTAGTTCTCACCTTTTCTGATTTTATCAAATATCCTCTCTTACCTCAAATAGTTAGAATATACCCCTTTCCCTTTTGACCACACAGAGGATCAACTGAAGCCGCTCGAAGAAGGACAAGATATCGGACAATCGATGACCATTTCAGAGTAAAGAGGCTTTCACCATGCATTAGAAGAGTTGAAGCTACACCAGTTGAAGACTCCAACAACCTGAAGAATCAAAAGAATTATTCGACCATTAGAGGACCAAACCCCTGTTATACACTTACGTTAGATGCGACGATTTGTGAGCTATCATTTGTTTGATGTTTTTCCGATAGCCACAAAATAAAACTCGTTTCTTTAAAACTATTATTTGTATTGTGTGTATCCCTTCCCACCTCTCCCTTATCTCACCCTAAAACCCTTGGACCCAGTAGATGATGAATGAAGTTGGACTGGTATTCTCTGGACCGAAAACCCAGCCGGAGGCAGAGCTATGGATTCAGAACATGAAGAATCACTTTGGGAGCAATATGGTTTCAAGGAAGAATGAAGTATTGTACGCTCTTTAGTACTTTGAAGGAAGTGCTACAACATGGTGGAAGATGCATCAAGCTATACAGGGATGGAATGGAGAAAGGACTTGGGAAGAATTCAAGAAGACTCTGACAAGATCCTGTCTTATCCGGAAGCACCATGATACCCCAAGAAATAAACCTTGTGCCTGCAAGATTTGCGGAGAAATAGAACACACCCAGGAGGAACACAAGGATGGATGCCCTCATTGTGAGGAGAAACACCCAGCTGAGGAATGCCCAACTAGTAAGGTGACTTGTTTCTTGTGTGAAGGAAACACCCACTACCCAGCTCAGTGTCACATTTACCCCACGGTGCAACAAACTATTCAGAAGCAGGAAGAAGGAATGAAAGAAGCCCTCTGAGAAGTTATGAAAGAACCTGTGATTAAGGAAAATGTTGAGGACCCTGATGGAGAAAGCCTCAACCAATTTTACTCCAATGCCTGTTATTCATGTGGAGAAGAAGGACACTTTTCACAGTATTGCACCAAGGAAAGAAAAGAGTATCCGGGATACTTCCTGACAGAAGCAGTGGAGTTTGATCCACAGGGAATAGAACGTTTGATCAGAACGAAGAAACCCAGGAAGAGAAAACAAAGACACCCTCAGAACAACCCAATTTGTGCAAAGAGGGACAAGAGTCATATTACCTGTTTTGAATGTAAGGACGTCAAGCATTATGCCAATGATTGTCTCGAAAGGAAGCAAGGAACTCAAGGAGCAGGCACCATCACCAAGAAGCCTCGAGACATGTTGGAAGTTATTTGTTTTCGTTGCAAGGAAGCAGGACATTTTGCTAAGGATTGTACAAATCATGAGAAAGCTGGAGCTGAGTAGAGGAGATGTTGATATCAGTAATAAGGGTAGTATGGAAAACACTTTTTCATGAGAATGCGGGGTTGAGTTATGTAATAGATTACTCAGATATTGTAATAATTCATGACTCAATAAAGTTGATATGTCATATGATGAAAGGCTTTAAGGAGTTGTTATGTTTTATCTTGGAAATTAATATTCTGGGTGAACATGGAAGAAAATGAGTTGTGATGCATAACCTGGATGTTGGAAATTGAGTTTGAAGTTTTGTTTGGATGATATGAATGTGTACCCAAGGAGATATGTACCTTATTCTGAGCACCATTTTTGTTTTACAACTGCAGATGACGACCCTTTATGAGTCTTTCCTCACGGGACCGGAAACGATCATGACCCTGACAAGTGATCAGGATTACCCAAAGATCCTGAAGCACATGATGAAGCATATTCATCTTGAAGGAGATGCAGTCTACAAGGGTTATCCTTTCATGGAGAATGGAGTGGAACTTTGGTATGTGGAGGTACACCTCCACCGTATGAAAGGAGTTTGCCCAATGACGATGGGGCAGTACTTTTTCATCTCACGTGTACCACAAGCAACTTTCTTCGACACTGTTCGTGAAGCAGCCATGGAAGCCATACGCCAGATCGGAGAAATACTTGAAGCAAGACTCCGTTATACTCAGGAATACCTAAGAGAAGTGCATGCAGAGATGATGGAGATGAAGCTCAAGGCCACCATGATGAAACAGAAGATTGAAGATTTCAAGGCGCATGTCGCACAATTCCAGTGGGACTGTAGAATCCTCAAGGAGAAAAAAATTAATAAAGTTGGACGTAATGCTTGACCATACCAAACCATGTGGGTGGCAGCATTTGTAATAAAGTACTTTTTGGAATTTGGATTTACGAAAAATGGTTAAGGATGTAATAAAAGATTTGATATGAAAATAATATGATTTATGGATAAACTAGTGCATTTTTTGGTGTGGTAGTACTCTGTAAAGCCACATGATCAATGAAGTAAGAAATGTGTTATTCATGACGGCCCATAGAAGGGAGCTGGACCAAATAAGTTGGAGTTTTGAATGATCGTCACCACAAGGGTATGAAGGAAGAAGTACTGTTGGATTTAAAGGAGATGTAATGTTGGAATACAGAATGATAATCCTCGAAAGGATGAGTTAAATTTGTACAAGAGTTGAAGTGGGCCATAACCCACAGGCCCATGAGTTAATAAGAAGCAAGCACACTCTTGCTGAGGGAAGACGTTTTGGAAGAAAACTCTGAGTTAATCAGCCGAGATTTTTAGGAGGATACGAAAACCCGAGAGTTGTGAAGAAACGATAGATGTCTTGTTCAGCTTGCAGAAACAATGGATTTATTCGAACTCCGTTCGTCGACAAGAGAATTCTGCAATGCGTGTGAGTATGCCCAAGTGTTAGAATACATGATTCGATGTCTGCATGTGTAGTAATGGTTCAAGTACGGGATGGATTGGCCCCCATACCGAAGACTTCTATCATGAACTATCATATGTTGATGGAAAATCAGAGAGCCCTGAAAACCTTAGAAGAGTGTCGATACCCCAAGCCATAAAACCATAGAATGGTAGGACGATGGAACCCTTTACAGGCAACCAATGCCAATCATAGGATATACGATGAGACTCAACCCCGGCCATTTTTCCTGTAGGAGAAGCCATAAATTGTTGACCGCCAGGAGGCTCCGATAGTTTCTTAGTATTGACGACAGACATATCATATACGAAGACCCACTCTCTGGAAGAACCTCACCAGGATTGAGAGGACACAAGGTTGTGAGAAAAAGGTCATGCCCGACCGGAAGAGCACCCGTGAAAGAGCTATTCCAGAGTATATGAGAACACTGACACCAGCAATCCAAAAGGATGGAGTACATGAGTTTTGTGGGAACCATACCCATGCTTTTAAGTGTGGTAGCACACTAGACCATTCCAATCAATGGCATTGATAGAAGACCCCCAAACCCTAACCTATTCTTGCTAGCCTCTTCGAATCTCGAGGACGAGATTCATTTTAAGTGTGGTAGGTTTGTAACATCCCAAAATTCTAAATTTTGGAATGTTATATTAAATAAATATTTATGATTGTTTGTTTGATTTTTGTGTGACTGATTGTGTGAAATTGAGTGAAATTTGATACTTTTTGAAAGTTGAATGAGAGGGAATGAAATGACTTTCCCAAAACTTTCACTTTGCATTTCAATCCCCATGAATTCAAATTCATTTCATCACAAAACCCTAGAGTGAAGATGATATGACTTCTTCCATTTAAATAAATGAAAAGGGTTTTGAAAATATTTGAATTCCATCCGAAAATATTTCAAATTCGAAACTTTATGCAACTCAATGATTTTCACGAGAGAAGATAAAATGACTTCTTCAATTATATGAAATATGAGTTGGAAGTTACAAAGAATCCAATTTAAAGTCATTTGGAAGTATTTGGAAACTCCCTTCCAATTTGGCATTATTTGGATTTTAATTTTAATTTTTTTCTCTCCTAAAAACAAATAAATGGAAATAAGGGTAAAATAATTCCCTTCAATGGAAAATTAGGAGAAAATAAATTTGAAATTATTTTGGTATTTTAAAAATGATTTTTGTGGGGTTTTAATGCAACAGTAGCACTATTTGCTTTATTTGAATTTTTGTAGATTTTATTTGCCTCTGAAAATGTGTTCATGTTTTAGAAATTATTTTTCTAAAACTTTTGATATATAATATGCCTATATAATAGTTTTTTTATTGCTCTTTATTTCAGTTTTCCTTCTTTATTTTCAAAAAAACTGGGCGTAGCCCAGCCGCACTAGGCCCGGCCCCCTCCACGACCCAACAGGTCGTCTTCCTCCTACGATCGTTCCTGCACCTACAGGAGCAGAACGCACGCACGCACCCCACCCCGCTCCCCACTCCCTTCCCTCCTTCCCCTTCCCCAAGAATCCTCTGAATGGATCCACCTCCTTCCCCTACACCTCCTTCTCCAAGTAAAAGGCCATTAATGCCCCGGATTTTCTCCCTGGAGATTCGCACTTGCCTTTTTTTGCTCGCCATGGCTGCACGAATTTGGACACCCCCTCACCCTATAAATACCTCCCTCTTGTTGCCCTCTTTCCCCTCTCCCAAAGCGCTCTCCTATAGGAGCTTATCCCCCTCCCTATCCCGCATAATTTCTCATCGGAGTTCATAAACTCCGGCGGCTTCTCCATGGACGCCCGAGGCTCGGTTGGTACTTCCTCGGCTTCTCCTGAGGTTGCTGAGATCTCCTCTGCACTGTCCCGTGCTCTCCTTCCTCTAGGAGCCCCTACAACCTCAGATTCAATCTTCTTCCCCAACTCCGGCGACTACTCCGGTGAGATCAAAGAAATCTCGTAATTTCTTCTTTTTAGAAAAGTAGCGATTTTAGAAAATTCATTTCTATTAGTATACATATCCAAATTGAGTGATTCGAATTGTGTTAGATCACAAATTTTTGTAAAGTTTCTCAATAGGTAAATAGTTTTTAGGTTTGACTATTTAAATTTGAACTTGATCAATTTCTCTTAAATCCTTGTATTTGATCTAACTTGAGTTTAGAAATATATTTTTGATTGATTCTTTTTGCTACTACTCATTTATTGTTTTGTTTATCCAGTAACTATAGTTATTTATTTTTAGTTTATTTTAAATTAGGTTTGTTGCAAAAACAGTACTGTTTTGCTTATGTAGTTGTTTTAGTCATATAATTAGTGTTTTTAATTATTTTTAGTTAATTCTTTTTGAAGATTTTTACATGTTGGCATATGTTTCTGTTAGACTACAGTAGATAAATTTTGTAGTTATTTATTAGTGTTTTGCTATTGTTTTAGTATTTGTTTATTTAGTTCATAGTGATAGTTGATACAAATAGTTTTATTAGTTTTAATGTATTTCTTTTTGCCACTTCAATATATGTTGTTATTCATTATGTTATTTAGAAGAAAAATAAGTTTTCATAAATTATTTTAGTATTGTTTACTATTGTCTTAGTGTTTTCTAGTTGTTATAGTTGTTCTAGTGTTAACTAGATAGTTACAATAGTTTTTATACTAGTTCTTTTTGCTAGTAAATGCTTTAGTAAATTATTTTGTTGTTGTTTTATTAGAATTATATTTTCCATGTTGTATAAAAGTTATTAGAGTAATTTAGTTTTAATAAGAATGTATTGACTGTTATTGTGTGAGTTGGTTTCTCCCTTGTTTTCGTGAAGTTTTCTTTGGAATTCTATTTGGTTTTCTTTGACTTCATTATTGTTTTATTTATGGCTTTTTGATTGTTATTTTGAATGCTAGTATTGTTTGCTAAGATTATTGCTTATGTGAGTATAATGTTTTACTATATAGATTTTCTCGGAGTGACGAATAGTTTATCAAAGATTCCGAGAGCGTTATTATCTTCATCAAGTAATACCAGGCAACTTCACTTTGACCATGTTTTCCATACCTATGTTTTATTGGCATGTAGTATCACACTTTCAACAATCCCTCCAGTAGTGTTATTTAATCTTGTAGTTGAGTAGAATGCATGAGGTAGAAATCCATGTCCCTGTTACCAAGCCCAGGGCGTTATATAGTTTTAATGCTACGCTATAGTAGACGAGGTTTGGTATGAGTGCACGAGAGGGGTGTGAGAATGGAGGACTCTACGCCAATGACGACAACTCCATGATGGCATCTGCAAGGACTGCATTTTTAAGGCCTCAAGACTTTAAGACCTCGAGATTTTGAGACTCGAGACAAGAATTCAATACACACTACTGGGTGAAGGACGATTGACGGGCACCCTGGAGAAACCAGTGGTTGGCCGGGATGCATGGAGAAGCGCCATGACATCTTGCGGAAAGCTTCACCCAGACTCAAAGAGACGGAAGAATACTTCATGCTCGGAAGCTTACCTGTGCAACCGCAAGTCACTATGGGCTCTGGCTTGGTTGACCTTAGTTGTGACTCTGGCTGGGACGGTGCTAGTAGATGTAGAACTACGGTAGGATTGGATGAGCACTAGACAGTGGTCTGGGGAACTCTTCGGAAGACCATGTTTCAGTCGTCTTGTTCTCAAACAACCTGAAGTGCGAGAACGTAAAAAGAGGGATCGAATCTTGCGGGTAAAGTGTACAAACATCTGCAGAGGGTTAAAACCTAACCGATTAGCCGTGTCCCCGGTTATGGATAATTTGAGCCTCTGGACTTGGATCTATCTCGGAACTCTCAACATCGGACTGATAATTTAATTGTGGGCTACTTATGATGATTTGGGTATGAGACATCGGTTGGCGGAACCATGTCATGATAGAAAACTCCATAGTACAAACTCCTGATATTCCTTTGTTGTAGGGAAAATAAAACTAGCTTTTACACAAACAAAACTCAGACCCAGAGCCACAAAGCCATATTGCATATAGAATAGTTTTATCAATCTGCTTTCTCTTATTGTGATCTTGCGGGTACATTCAATGTACTGACCTACACGGCTACAACGTCTCATGTTGCAGATAATTCCTCGACGAGTAAGAGTTACGATACAGGGTTACGGTCTACACTCAACTGGCCGATGGCGTTGATGGGACTCCACACCCGATTGTTTGTTTCCGTTGAGACTTATGAGGTATATATCAGTTTTACGGTATTTATACATGTGATTGCACTTTGATATATACATTGATGTACTGTGTGTGCCAGCATACCGATCCAGGGATGGCACAGATACACAGAGGCTTGATCGTCTGAGGTCGGGTCGCTACATGTTATGATCCGTTAACCCCGAAGTGACAATAATCGGGATACTTACCGGTGATGACCGTAGTTTGAGGATTTCATGTATTCACTATGTGTTAATGCTTTGTTACGGTACTCTATTAAAAGGAGGCCTTAATATCCCTTAGTTTCCATAAGGACCCCGCTGCCACGGGAGGGTAGGACAAAAGATGCCATGCAAGTTCTTTTCCATAAGCACGTATGACTATATTCAGAATGCGTGCCTGCATTACATTGATGAACTGGAGCTAGTTCTGTGTCACCCTAGGTTATGACTATTACATGATGAACCACATCTGGCATAATCCTCCATCACCAATCCATTGCCTATGAGCTTTCCATATATCGTTCTTCGCTTATTTACTTTTCCGTTGCTATTGCTATCATCACTACAAAATACCAAAAACATTAATTTGCTATCATTACCTTTTATTATCATTGCCACTACTATCATATTACTTTGCTACTAAACACTTTGTTGCAGATACTAAGTTTCCAGGTGTGGTTGAATTGACAACTCAGCTACTAATACTTGAGAATTTCTTTGGCTCCCCTTGTGTCAAATCAATAAATTTGGGTTGAATACTCTACCCTCGAAAACTGTTGCGATCCCCTATACTTGTGGGTTATCAGGACTATTTTCTGGCGCCGTTGTTAGGGAGCATAGCTCTATTCTTTGAGTCACTTGGGATTTATATCTGCTTATCATTATGAAGAACTTGAAAGATCCAAGAACCAAGATTTATCCCTCAACTACGAGGGGAGGTAAGGAACTGCCATCTAGCTCTGCACTTGATTCACCTTCTGTTTTGAGTAAGCTTGTGACATCTAAACCTGCTTCTGCTATTCATTCTGATATGTCACATGTTATTGATGATGCCACTTCTGCTATGCATGATACTTATGATGAAACTACATCTATGCTTGATACTACTGTGCCACTTGGTGAATTTCTTGACGAACAACTTGCTAGGGCTAGAGAGATTGAAAATATTGAATCTGGTAATACTGATGAAAATGACGATGAAGACTTGCCTGTTATTCCTAAGGGTTATGTTTTTGATAAAGAAGCTTCGTTAGCTATTTTAGCTTGCAAAGATAGATACGAAGTCAAGAGGTTATTAGCTAAATGGAATCAACAATCTCTAAATGCTAGAATGAAACATGACCCTGCTTTTGCTACTTCACCTATCTATGTTACCGATAAGGATTATGAATTCTCTGTTGATCCTGATATAATTACTATGGTTGAATCTGATCCTTTTCATGGCTATGAATCTGAAACTGTTTTTGCACATGTTACTAAATTAAATGATATAGCTGCCCTGTTCACTAAGGATGAGAGAACTCGCTACTTTTATATCCTTAAAATATTTCTGTTCTCATTAAAGGGTGATGCTAAGATATGGTTTAATTCTCTTGATCCTAGTTGTGTGCGTAGTCCCCAGGATATGATTTATTACTTCTCTGCTAAATATTTCCCTGCGCATAAGAAACAAGCTGCTTTAAGGGATATATACTATTTTGCGCAAATTGAAGAAGAGAGTCTCCCACAAGCTTGGGGGAGGCTGTCGTGGTTCTAGGCCTGACAGTAGAATAGGGGGGGTAGGAATGTAGAGGCAAGATCCTAGCTATGGAGGAGTTGTACACGTGAGTTTTACGAGTTCGAGCCCTTCTCGGAGGAAGTAACAGCCCTACGTCTCGGAGCCCGGAGGCAGTCGACTGGATATACGCGTGTGAATTACAGAAGGTGTGAACCCTTGTCCCAGAGGAGAGGGGTGGCTTATATAGAGTGCGCCAGGACCCCAGCTCCCCTTCGTTACACAACATTCAATGTTCATAAAGGAGGAGCGTTACTGGTAATGTCCGGAGTAAAGTGCTATAAATGACCATAAAGCTATGACTTAAATCTCGACCGTTGTGGAGTGAGTGTCTTCTCATCTTCTGACGGTCGAATGGTTGTTCGCATGGTCGAGTGCCTTCAAGGCTGTCGAGTGGAACACAACTTCATGGTCGAGTGGATGATGATTTCTCTTTGACTGCTTCTGGTTCTTTTAGAGATGTCCTTGGGGGGCATCTTGGACAGATCCATGACCCTACCCTAGGTACATAGCTTCGTCATTAGCCCCCGAATGGATCAGGGTTTGAGTGGGGAAGGAGTTGAGAACACTTCCGACTCATTCTTCATGCTGTGAGTATAACTTGTTCTGGAGCCATGAATTGAGGAGACAACGTCAACTTCTTCTTCAGTCGCCTTGGTCCATTCTTGGTTTTTGTTGAGTGAATTTTCACGGTAGAATTCCGAATGATAGTGTAGATGATGCTTTCAGTCTGACAAGTTTCTCTGCTCTCCGTGGATTTCGCGGGATTCGAATTTCGGGAAGCACGCTAGACGGGCGGGGTCGTGATAATCGGGATGGATTAGGCAAGTCTCCTCGATCCCCGCGCCACCTTTTTCACCACGTACTACGCGCGCGACTGTTGCGGGATTTGTTTAGATCATCTGGGCCTACCAGTCAGTCACTCGGGGAACGACCTTATAAAAGGCACCGGACCGGGTCTCTGCCCCGTGCGCTCCCATTCTCTTTTCTTCTTCCTTCGACCTCTCCAGCACGCTTGCTTCTGCTCTCGTCACCGAACCCTCGCTCGAACTCGATCCGCCTCCATGGGAAAAGAGAAGACAGTGGCGCTGGAGCGCGCGAAGAAGGCGACCGCGAAGGCGAAGGGCAAGCGGACCAGCCGGGGCGTCTCCTCATCGAGATCTGGCCTGCCACCGGGCTGGATCCAGGGCGACTGAATCCGCTCGACGATCAGCCAGGATGACCTCGACGACCTGGTGGAGGGGGGACTGATCCCCCACAAATCAGCGCGGCTCCCAGGGAACGAGACCGAGCCACAGCCAAGGGAGGGTGAGTGTGTTCTCCTCGCCACCCACGTCGATCGCGGATTTTCTCTGCCTCCCCATCCTTTCCTTCAGGGCTTTTTTAACTTCTTTGGGGCTCAGCTCCACCACTTCACCCCAAACACCATAGTCTATCTGGCTACTTTCGTGTCAATGTGTGAAAATTTCTTGGGCTATCGACCGCACTGGGGTCTTTTCAAACACATCTTCACCTGGCGCTCCCAGTCGGTCAAAAAGGCCAATCCGAGTGATGAGAGGACGCACGTGATCTAGATGTGCGGGGGCCTGGGGATCCAGATGAGGAACATGAGCACCTTCCCAGCAATGATCCTTCCTGACTCGGTCCGGGGCTGGCAGTCGACTTGGTTTTACTGTAAGGACCAGCTGACCCCGGGTCAGTCGACTGAACTTCCTCCCTTTTCTCTGGCTCAAGTGGAGAAGCCCTCCTCCCTAAAGGTGGTCCCAGAAGAGAAGGCGCAGGTCAAGGTGCTGGTCGAGCGGGTCGTCTAACTCGTCGGCAACGGGGTGACTGGATTGAACCTGTTGGAGGTCTTTCTCGGTCGACGCATCCAACCGCTTCAGGCCCATGACCATCTGATGTGGATGTACTCTGGACTCGAGGACTCCACTCGGATCCACCCGGAGGACGTCAGTGAGGACATCTTGGAGAAGTGGCCGATGGGAATCACCAGCAACAAAGACAACCCCTGGGGGTCTAGGAGGGTGATTCCATTCGACCACTCACGCTAGCTAAAGCAGGTATGATTATTTTTTTACCAATTATCATTCCGATTCACTGTGTGACACCTTGTTGATGGTCGACTGAATTTCTTTTGATCATTGTCTTTTCAGGCCCTCATTGACATGTACTCGTTGCCCAATGGAGTGCAGGAGCAAGACGCCGAGGAAGGGGCGAGCGGGGGCGATAGCGGCGAGGGGCGCTCGGATGCTGAGGGGGACGAGGAGAGCGACGAATCGACTGACGACGAAGAGGTCGACTCGCATCCTCATAGGGAGAGGAGATCCAAACACGCTCACAACCCGGCGAGCACTCCGGACCTCGTGACTGCGCCGAATGGGCAGCCTTCGAAGCGTCCCAGGACGTCCTCCCCAGCGCCAATTGAGAAGGCTCCGAAGCAGCCCAAGGTTGTGCCGCCTCCAGCGCCAAGAGCACCGAAAGCCACCTCCTCCAAATTGCCAAAAGCTCTGCCCAGGATCAAATTGACCATCCCTACCATCTCCGGGTAAACATCTGACCTATTCTTTTCGTCGACTCGAGCAACAGAACATAACCGACTGGGTGCGGGCTTTGCAGTGCTACTACATCAGGAACCTCTTCTCTCCAGTACCGAGACGAGGAGATGGAAGATGCGGTCACCTCTAACCCAGGTAAAAACTCTTATGATCTTGCTCTTGACTACTCGGTCGATTGAATTCTGGCGGTTTGCTTTAGAGTTGACTGATCTTCTTCGTAGCTCCGCCTAACGTCATCGATCTCCCAGATGACGATGAAGATGTGGCTCCTAGGCCCAGGAAGAATAAAAAGGCGACGGCTGGTAAGGCGTCTCAGCAGGGACCAACGACAACACCCACCGTCTATCAATCCGAAGACGCGGGTGGGGCCTCTGTAACCTTCGCTGTGCCCTTGTCGAGTGAGCGCCCCACACCGTCGACTGTTCCAGTGATTCCTTCGGTCATCATGTCTCATGCCTCGGAGGTCCAAGCTGCTGCACCTGGGTCGTCTGCTCTCTTTTTCACCAGCTACCCCGTTCTGGACAACTAGTCGGAAGCGGCTGCGGAAGCCATCCGACAGGCTGACATGATGATGGAGCAGATGAAGACGGTGCATGAGAATAGCCAGGCTGCCAACGACGCCAGCGCTACTCTCCGGGCCAATGTCCAGGTAAGTAGACTTTCCGACTGTCCTTGTTCTATCAGGATATGCTACCCGAAAAATTTTCTTCTATACAATCTCCTGTTGTTTGCGTTGAATCAGTGCACCCACTGGGTGTTTTGTTGTCTTTGGTAGTTGCGTTCTTCCACTCGGTCTCTGCGAGTAGGATCTGAACCGGTGGGGGCACGCCAAGTGCACCCACTGGGTGTAGTCCCCGAGACCGCAGTCGACTGCTGGCAGTCGACTGGGGTCTGAGTTCTGCTTTCCTTTCTTTTCTTCCACTCAACCTGGGCGGACCGGTCGAATGAGATCGGAACCGGTGGGGGCACGCCAAGTGCACCCATTGGGTGTAGTCCCCGAGACCGCAGTCAACTGCTGGCGGTCGACTGGGGTCTGAACAGTTTGTTTTTTTACTTGACCCGAGCGGACCGGTCGAGTTGGGTCTAAATCAGTGGGGGCACGCCAAGTGCACCCGCTGAGTGTAGCCCCCGAGACCGTAGTCGACTGGGTTCTAAGTGAACCTCTTTAAGTTTTATCCACTCGGAAGTGAACAACCTTTGATCTTGTCGATTAACACGTCTTTTGCCTTCTGCAGAAGTCTTGTACTCTCATTTCCAAGTTTGCTGAACTTGAGGAGAAGCAGAGGCAACTCAACCTCGACTTGGAGATGGCTCAGCAGAATCTGAAGAAAGCTCAAGATGAAGCTGCTGGTATGGAAGGTAACTGCCTGTCGACTATTTTTTTAAAACATTTCTTCGAGCTCCTGACTTATCCGATTGCTTCTTTTGTAGAGAAAATGAAGTTGGCTCTGGAGAACAAGGACTCGGACCTCGCTGCTGCACAGAAGGAATCCAAGATAAAACTGCCCTCGCAGACTAGAAGATGGCTTCAGTCGAAGCACTGGAAGGGGAGGTGACCAAGCTGAAGTCCTGTCTCAACGAGTCTAACCGAGAGGTGACTCATCTGAAGAAGGACAAAATTACCCTGAACGAAAAGCTGGAGTCTGTGGTCCACAAGAGGAATGACAAGGGGGCTTATTTGAGAACTCTCGCCAAGAAGCTTTATCTTATGCTGGAAGGTATTTCTTTTAAACCGATTGTGTTGATGTTTGCGAACGGACCCTATCCAGTCGACTCACTGATTTTCGGCTGCAGAATTCTGCCAAGACTTTGACGAGGAAACTAGAAAGGTCGAGACGGGTCTGGATCCTATCGCTTCTCTAGTTTGCGACAAAACTACAATGAACGTGCTCCGACTAGAGTCTCGTGTCGCCAGCGTCACAAGCTACCTCACACGCTTGAAGGAGGCAGTCTCACGAGTCAACTCAGTGCCCTGGACAAGGGTGATGCTTCAAAATGACCTGGAATCCCTGATGGCTCGACTCAACGAGATCCCTGACCGAGTGCAGGAATGGAAGAAGTCTTCCGCCCGGTGTGGAGCTGACGTGGCGCTGTCCTTGGTGCGAGTCCACTGCAAGGAAGCTCGTGAAGACAAGCTGGCGCCGATCAAGGTCGCTAACACCAAAAAGCATGACTTCTAGTCCTTCATGGAGACTTTCATCGCTGCTGCCACTCGGATCGCGGATGGGATCGACCTGGACGAATTTGTCGAGCCTGCCAGCCCTCCTCCTGTCAAGTGAACAAACTTATGAGACTTAAATCTGCTTTAAATTTGCCTCGAAATGCCGAGTGATTGCTATAATCATTAAACTCCTTCGGTCTTGATGTTCGAATACTTTTGGCTTGCTGCTTGGAACCTTAGGATTTATCCGAATTTGGTTTATTTCTGAATATGCTTGCGTTTTGCCTTCAAGTGCACTTTGTTCTCTGCTCGGAATAGTCTTTGTGCTGGAGATGCAGCTCTGAGGGGGTGACCCCAGTCGACCTACGCTTTGTCGCCCTTGCTGATAGGGATGAAGTGCACATTGTACTTGTGGCGTAGCTCCGAAGGAGAAGGTTGCAGTCGATCTGCACCTCGTCGTCTTTGCGGATAGGGATGGAGCGCACGTTGTACTTGTGGTGTAGCTCCGAACCTCCGAGTGGGAGGGTTGCTCTCCACTCGGTAGGATTTTTTAAACTGACGCAAGTACTGGACTGCAACTAAGCCTCCAAGTGGGAGAGCTTAGGCGAGTACTAGACTGCAGCTAAGCCCCCGAGTGGGAGGATTGCTCTCCACTCGGTAGGATTTTTTCAAACTTAGGCGAGTATCGGACTGCAGCTAAGTCTCCGAGTGGGAGAGCTTAGGCGAGTACTAGACTGCAGCTAAGCCCCCGAGTGGGAGGATTGCTCTCCACTCGGTAGGATGTTTTCAAACTTAGGCAAGTATCGGACTGCAGCTAAGTCTCCGAGTGGGAGAACTTAGGCGAGTACTGGACTGCAGCTAAGCCCCCGAGTGGGAGGGTTGCTCTCCACTCGGTAGGATTTTTTTAAAACTTAGGCGAGTACTGGGCTGCAGCTAAGCCTCCGAGTGGGAGGATTGCTCTCCACTCGGTAGGATTTTTTCAAACTTAGGCGAGTATCGGACTGCAGCTAAGTCTCTGAGTGGGAGAACTTAGGCGAGTACTGGACTGTAGCTAAGCCCCCGAGTGGGAGGGTTGCTCTCCACTTGGTAGGATTTTTTTAAACTTAGGCGAGTACTGGACTGCAGCTAAGCCTCCGAGTGGGAGAGCTTAGGCGAGTACTAGACTGCGGTTAAGCTCCCGAGTGGGAGAATTGCTCTCCACTCGGTAGGATTTTTCAAACTTAGGCGAGTGTCGGATTGCAGCTAAGTCTCCGAGTGGGAGAACTTAGACGAGTACTAGACTGCAGCTAAGCCCCCAAGTGGGAGGATTGCTCTCCACTCGGTAGGATTTTTTCAAACTTAGGCGAGTACCGGACTGCAGCTAAGTCTCCGAGTGAGAGAACTTAGGCGAGTACTGGACTGCAGCTAAGCCCCCGAGTGGGAGGATTGCTCTCCACTCAGTAGGATTTTTTTCAAACTTAGGCAAGTACCGTACTGCAGCTAAGTCTTTGAGTGAGAGAACTTTGGCGAGTACTGGACTACAGCTAAGCCCCCGAGTGGGAGGGTTGCTCACCACTCGGTAGGATTTTCTTTCGAACTTAGGTGAAACAGATTCGCGGCTAAGCCCACCCACTTGGGGATTTCAGAGGTAAATAAAAGCAACAACAATCAAGCGAGAAGACTGAAAAGCTCTTGTCTTTGACGAACAAATTACAAAGGTACTTCTTATTACATTTTATTCGAACGAGTGCTTAAGTATAAAAGGGGCGGAGCAGCTCCGCGTTCCAGGCTCGTGGCCCGTCCTTCTGATGCTCAGCACTGTAAAGATGGTATACTCCATTGTGGAGAACTTTGGTGACAATGAAGCAGCCTTCCCAAGCTGGGGCAAGCTTGTGTGGTTTCTGTTGACCCACTCGAAGAACCAGGTCTCCTTCTTGGAAGGCTCGACTTCTCACGCTTCTGGCGTGGAATCGATGCAAGTCTTGCTGATAGATGGTCGACCGGATCAAGGCCATCTCCCTTTCCTCCTCTAGGAGATCGACTGAATCTTGACGGGCCTGCTCTGCTTCTTCTTTGGAGAAAAGCTCGACTCGGGGTGCGTTGTTGAACAGGTCACTCGCTAGAACAGCTTCGGCTCCATAGAACAAAAAGAAAGGAGTTCGTCCAGTCGACCGGTTGGGAGTTGTCCTCAAACCCCACAGAACTGACGGAAGTTCATCGACCCAAGCGCCTGCTGCGTGTTTGAGATCATGCATCAGTCGGGGTTTCAATCCTTTGAGAATTAGGCCATTGGCTCTTTCTGCTTGTCCATTCGACTACGGGTGAGCGACTGAAGCATAGTCGACTCGTGTGCCTTGAGAAGCGAAGAAAGCTCTAAACTCGTCAGAATCGAAATTCGATCCGTTGTCCGTGATGATACTGTGAGGGACTCCATATCTGAACGTCAATTCTCTGATAAAACTGACAGCGGTGCTGGCTTCAAGATTCTTGATAGGTTTAGCTTCGATCCATTTGGTAAACTTGTCGACTGCAACGAGCACATGAGTGAAGCCGCTCCTACCAGTTCTCAGTGGTCCAACCATATCCAGTCCCCAAACAGCAAAGAGCCAGATGAGGGGGGTGGTCTTCAGGGCTGACGCCGGCTTGTGAGACATATCGGAGTAAAACTGGCAGCCTTCACATCTGTCGACTATATCTTTCGCCATTTCATTTGCTCATGGCCAATAGAACCCGACTCAGTATGCTTTAGCCACAATGGCCCGAGAGGACACATGGTGACCACAGGTCCCCGAGTGGATGTCATTGAGGATCATTCGACCTTCTTCTGGCATTATGCATTTCTTACCGACTCCAGTCATGCTTTCCCTGAACAATTGCCCTCTGATCATAGTAAAGGCCTTGGATCGACGGATGATCTGTCGAGCCTCTTCTTCGTCCTCTAGGAGTTCCTTCCTAAGGATGTACGCAATGTACGACATTGTCCAGTCGGGAGTAATGACCAGAACCTCCATGATTAGGCCGACCACGACCGGGACCTCGGCTTCAGTCGGATCTATGGCGCTCTTAGGCTGCGGGGGCTCTTCAGTAAAAGGATCTTCCTGAACTGTCGGCGTGTGAATATGCTCCAAAAACACATTGCTGGGAATGGCTTCTCTCTTGGAACCTATCTTTGCCAAGTCATCGGCTGCTTGATTTTTCAGTCGGGGTATGTGATGAAGCTCTAACCCCTCAAACTTCTTTTCCAACTTCCTCACCGCGTTGCAGTAACCAGTCATGGCTGGGCTTCTGACGTCCCACTCCTTCATCACTTGATTGACTACCAAATCTGAGTCGCCGTAGACCATAAGGCGATGGACGCTGAGTGAGATGGCCATGCGCAACCCATACATGAGTGCTTCATATTCTGCTTCATTGTTGGAGGAATCAAAGTGAATCTGGAGGACATATCTGAGCTTGTCTCCTCGGGGGGATACCAGTACTACCCCAGCACCAGAACCATTCAGCATTTTGGATCCATCAAAGAACATGGTCCAATGCTCCGAGTGAACTTGAGTCAGCAGTTGCTGTTCGATCCACTCGACGAGGAAATCTGCTATTGCTTGGGACTTGATAGCTTTCTTTGCCTCAAACTTGACATCCAAGGGAAGGAGTTCAATCGCCCATTTTGCCACTCGTCCAGTTGCATCTCTGTTGTGCAGAATCTCTAACAATGGAGCATCGCTGACGACTGTAATAGAGTGATCAGAGAAATAGTGTGCAACCTTCTTCGTGGTCATGTAAATTCCATAAACGAGCTTCTGATAGTGCGGATATCTCTGCTTTGACGGAGTCAGAACTTCAGAAATATAATAAATTGGGTGCTGAACTTTGTAGGCTTTTCCCTCTTCTTCCCGCTCGACCGTAAGTACTGTACTGACGACTTGTCCAGTGGCTGCTATATAAAGCAGTAAAGGCTCTTTGCTGATTGGGGTAGCAAGCACCGGCTGGGTGGAAAGGAGGGCTTTTAGCTCTGCAAATGCTGCATCGGCTTCAGGAGTCCACTCGAACTTATCTGATTTCTTCATCAGTCGGTAAAGAGGCAGTGCCTTTTCACCGAGGCGAGAAATGAATCGACTTAGGGCGGCCAAGCAACCAGTAAGCTTCTGGACATCATGCACACACACATGGCGTTTCATTCGGAGTATAGCACCCACTTTCTCTAGGTTAGCATCGATCCCTCGTTCGGAAATGAGAAAACCGAGTAATTTTCCGCCCGGAACTCCAAACGTGCACTTTGATGGATTGAGCTTGATATCATACCTTCTGAGGTTGGCAAAGGTTTCAGCAAGGTTAGTCAATAGGTCAGAACCTTTACGTGACTTGACCACAATGTCAGCCATGTATGCTTCCACATTCCGACTGATCTGAGTGAGCAGGCACTTCTGAATCATCCGCGTGAATGTGGCTCCAGCGTTCTTCAGACTGAATGGCATTGTGACATAACAGAAGCACCCAAACGGGGTGATGAAAGTTGTCTTTATCTCATCGGGTCCGTACAGACGGATCTGGTGATACTCAGAGTAGGCGTCCAAAAAGGACAAATGCTCGCACCCCGCAGTTGAATCGACTATCTAGTCGATGCGGGGGAGAGGAAAATGATCTTTCAGGCAGGCCCGATTGATATGCTTGAAGTCAATGCACATGCGAAGTGAGTCATCCTTCTTTGGGACCATGACAGCATTGGCTAACCACTCGGAGTGGTAAATCTCTCGGATAAACTCGGCTACCAAAAGTCAAGACACCTCTTCACCGATTGCCTTTCCCTTCTGTACAACAGACCGTCGAAGATGTTCTTTGATTGGTTTTGCTTTTGGGTCAACTTGCAAATGATGCTCAGCCAGTCCCCTGGGAACACCCGGCATGTCCGAAAGTTTCCGTGCAAAGATGCCCCAGTTCTCACGGAGGAACTGGATAAGCGCTTCTTCCTATTTGGAGTCGAGTGTGGTTGAAATGTGAGTCGGAGCAGCATTGGGGTCTGTCGGGTGAATGTGAATCGACTTCGTTTCACCAGACGACTGGAATGCCGAATATGTGGCTGGCTTCTTGGCCCGCAACAAATCACTCGGATCTGCATTTTTCTGGTATTCTAGCAATTCTGCCACAGCCATTTGTGCATCGGCGATCTTTGAACCCTTCTGGAAGCACTCTTCTGCCTTCTTCCAATTACCAGTGATAGTGATCACCCTTTGGGACCAGGCATCTTCAATTTGAGGTACACGAAACATGGTCGAGCCATAAAATGTGCATAAGCTGGCCTGCCCAGAATGGCATGATAGGCACTCTGGAAATCTACAACTTCGAATGTCAACTTTTCTTTGCGGTAATTCTTGGAATCACCGAAAACCATGTCGAGAGCAATCTAGCCGAGTGATGCAGCCTTCTTGCCTGGAATGACCCCATGGAAACTCATATTGCTTTCACTGAGCCTGGACATCGGAATGCCCATTCCTTTCGATGTCTCTGCATACAGTATGTTCAGGCCACTGCCACCATCCATCAGGACCTTTGTCAGTCGGGTGCCTTCGACCACCGGGTCGACCACCAGTGCTATCGGTGGGAACGACACCTATGTGATCACAAGAATCCCTACTACGGTTGCGGGGCGCGGTGTCGTGAGAAGAGCGGATCAAACAGATACACACAATTTGTTTATCCAGGTTCGGGTCGCGGGGATGCGTAAAACCCTACTCCTGCTTTGGTGGATTGTATATATGTGTTCTTGAGCTAGCTATGGGGCGTGAGGAGCTCCAAAAAGCCGAATCCTCTTCCTGGTCGCCTCGGACCTCCTTTTAAAGGAAAGGGGTCGCCACAGTGGCACACAGGAGGTGGAAACGGAACAGTGATGTGAGGTTATCCCTCGCATTACATGACAAGGTGCATTTAATGCGTCTTGCCTAGGTGTCCTTGCTTTATCGGGGACGGGGGAGAGCCATGTCTCGTCCGTCGCCGCTCCCTCTTGCGTCGACACACACCCTAGCCAGCGGCGCCCGCGGTGCCATGTAGGCAGGCAGGCAGCTGAGGTGGCGCAGTGGTGGGTCTCCACGAAGATCTGCATGCCACCATGCAGGTGCCTGCCCAGCTGGTTGGGTCGGCAGCTGCATGCGAACGGCGGTGGAGGTTTTGACTGGCGTGGGCCTGATGGTGGTCCAACGGGTGTTTTTGGCAAGGGCCTTGCCGGGGCCCCGGCAAGGGTCTTGCCGTGGCGCCTGCTATCATCCCCGGCAAGGCTCTTGCCGGGGGCCTTGTGGTCCTCCTTGGCTAGGATCCCGCCAAGGATCATCATCTTCTGAAGGGTGTATCTGATCTTGAATGTCTTTACAAAGATCTGCATGCCACCACGGGGATGTCTCCCAAATCCTTGCCCCATGGGGGCAGTGGACTCAAGGGTGACTCACTCCGTAGGTGTGGGACGAGCTGACATGGCAAGGATCTTGCCGGGTTTGCTAAAACCGCCTCCCGGCAAGGATCTTGCCGGGGGGTCCGCTTCGTCCCCTTTGCTCTTTGTGGTCTTGGTCTTGGTGTCGTTCTGCTTCTCCTGAGCTTCGGCCTTACCTTGGCTCACCTCCCTTGCCTTGCTCAGTGTGGTGGTGCCCATGGCTCAGACTGCCCGTGCACTGTTATAGGGGTACAAAAAGTGTACCCCTCTTTTTGTACACCGACAGGAGCCCGCGGGCCTGGGCCACACGTAAGCGCAATCGCGTCGTTGGGCTAGGCCCAAAAACGGTGCGCGGGCAGGTGGGGCGGTTTTTACCGCGGTAAGTCTCTTCGCGCGCTGCGCTTCCCATGCTTCCCGCATGTGGCGCGGCGTGGGGAGGCGTGTGTGACGTGGGTGGCATGCGTGGGGTTGCTTCCCGCGGGCATGCGTCACATCACAGTTAATGTGAAAGGAGGCGGCCCGCGTTTTTCCCCCATAAGAAGGAATAACCGTGGGCGCCCTGCTCACTTTCTCCTCTTGCCTCGTGCCTTTTCCGATCTCAGAGTCGTTCTTCCCTTTCTTCCTTCCTTCCTAAGGTTTCGCTGTCGCCCGCCGCCGCTGCTTTTCCATCCCCCTTCCTCAGCCCTCTGAACTTCTTGGTCGCCATGGCTCCCAAATTCGCCAAGGGCAAGGGGGTGGCTAAGGGCGCCAGGACGGTGGAGCCGCCGGAGAGCGCGCTGTCGGGGGACCGGACGAAGTCCGCCTTCTTCTTCCCCTCGACTGTTGATGTTCAAGAGCTCCGGGCCTCCTTCAAGCCCCTATGGGGAGTGAAGACTGGGGGAGAGGATTCGGGACACCCGGCGACGCGCATCATTCCTGCTGCTTGCGCTGATCCTGCCTCAAATCGGTACCCCTTCTTCATTGATTACTTTTCTTGCGGGTTATGCCCTCCTTTCTCCGATTTCTTCTGCGATGTTATGCGCACCTTCGGCTTTCGGCTCTTGGATTTTACTCCGAATGCGGTGGCGTGCATGGCTTTCTTCGCGCATCTTTGCGAAGGCTTTGCCGGGGTGCAGCCCAACACGATGCTCTTCCGCCATTACTTCTTCCCTCGAATCCAGCTGGGAGGAGCCGTCTCCGGTTGCGTCACCTGGATCCCAAGATCCAAGGGGGCGTACCCGGACGGTGCTGTGAAGGAGAGGTGGGAGGAATGGCGTGGTCGGTGGTGCTGGATCGAAGATGAAAACCCGCCGGAATCTGCAAGGTCCGCCGAGTGCCGCCGGTCCGCGGCAGCGGTTGGAGCGATGTCGACGCCACCGATGGGAGGCTCACCGTCACCACCACCAAGATTCTCCGGCTCACCCAGGCTGGACTCACCCTTGAGATGATCGGGGCGGACTTCATTCGCCGCCGGATCGCCCCGTTGCACAGCAAGGGGAGGCCAGCTTGGCTCTTTACGAACCCGGCTAACATTATGCGACTCTGCTCCGGCCTCGATCACAACTTCATAGTGCTGGCGCATGCCCACTTCTGCCAGCGGCTTTTCCAGCTTGATGTGTGTCGCGATGGCAAGGTCGAGCGGACCGGCAAGGCCGCGAGGGCTGCCGCAAAGGTTGGCAAGGCCCTCAAGGGGCCATTTTTCAAGCTGCCGGCGGGGGTGGTCCCGTTGTGCAACAATTCGCGTCGGTCCGAGATCATCGCCATGATGCCAGACTGTCATGTGCACGGCCCTGTCCCGAGCTGGAAGGAGCCGAAGGTCGAGGATGTGCAACAATTCTTTGACACCCTGATCGAGGTGTACGTCAATGTCGACGCCGAGCGGTGGCTTATCATGGACTCCACCCAGGCAGAGCTGGACTACATCGCCACTAGGGCGAGGGAGGCACAGCTTGCCATGGAGGCCGGTAGCGCCGGGGGCATGGAGGACATGGCCGCAACGGCGGCGGAGGAAGAGGAGCTCTCCCGGTGGGCGGCGGCCTCCGGGGAGGTCAGCAACGCCAACACTGGATCTCCGCTCGTCGAAGATGCGGCCGACGAGTCATCGGGGGAGGAGGAGGACGCGGCGGCAGGCTCGACGCCAACCAGGGGAAGAGGGCGAGTCCCGCGGCGGGCTGGCTCCGGTGAGCCGGTCCGGCCCGGCAGGGCTGCGCGGCCTCAATTGACCCTGGAGGGGTCTGGGCGCCACACGAGGGCCACGGCAGCCAAGAGGCTGATGAAGGCCGCTGAGAAGAAGAAGACAACAGCCCCTTCCTCATCTGGCCGCGCACAAACCCCGCCGCCTCCTTCGCCTCCTCCGGAAGGCATCGACTCGGATGATGATGCAGAGCTCCCTTTTGATCTCGGGCCTCTCAGCCCGGAGAGGAAAAGGAAACTGGTGGAAGAGGAGGAGACGGATGACGAGTAAGTTCTCCGTTCCTTACTGTCATTTCCATTTCCTTGAATTGGGTCGCTTGTCTTGATCCATTTTTGCTTCCGTAGGGAGACAGAGACGTTGGCCCAGAGGGTGAAGAGGGCGAGGACCTCGGCGAGCAGCCAGCCCCCGGCTGGGGCTTCAAAGACACCACTGGTGGTGCTGAGCAGCCCGGACAGCAGCCCCCGACGCAGCCCCCAGCGTAAGTTCGTCACCCTCTTCTTACTCGACACATGGTAGGTGCTCGATGCTATGATGCTGACCTTGCCGGGTTTGCAGGAGAGAAGCGACAGCAGGAGGAGCCACAGAGGGCTACTCCTAACACACCACCCCCATCGACTACGCTGCCGCGGGGGGCGTCCCCGGCAAGGGCATCAGGCACGGAGCCCACACCCATGGAGGAAGAGGGGAACTTGGGTGCTGGTGGCTCTGCCACGGCGCCAAATGCTGGCGGAGAGGGGACTTCTGCTTCACAGCCTGGCACTAGTGAGTCGCCTGTCCTTCGTCTCTGTTTTTCCCTTATTCTTTTCTTGGCTTCATTGCTCCCGTTGCTGCCCAGGCCCTCCTTCAACAAGTACGGAGGACGTGGATACCGTTGCTGGGAACATTGCTGAGGAGGCCGCCAAGGATGCTGCCGAGGACACCGCGGCGGGGGCCGCCAAGGTGACCGGCGAGGCTTCTGCCGAGGGCACCAGCGGTGGACCTGCCGGTGGGGCCGGCAAGGCCTCTGCCGAGGAAGAGGTGGTGCGTGACCAGCCTCCCTCCTCCTCAACCTCGGGCCCTGGCAGGTATCTAAAGGTGGGAAACGATCTCTTCATCCACCTACCAGGGGCGTCAAGCCGGGGGCTCGCCGAAGGGGAAGTTTTCGACGGCGAGGTGCTTGCCGCCATCGGGCTCGAGGTGGTTGATGAGCCGGGCGTTGGTGGCGACGGTTCTCCAGAAGAGCAGCTTTTCCGTGCCATGGGGGCCAATTTCTGGAAGCTCCAAGTGCTCTACCGTGCTCGCCTGGACAAGGTCAAGTCCAGGATGGCAACGGTGGACAACGCGGAGGTGGACTTCAAGGCGCGCGTTGCCGAGACGCAGACCTGGTTCCACCATGAAGAGGAGCAGAGGGCCTTCCAGGAGAAATTGGCCAAGCGCGATGTGGAGCTCACCATGAAGATGGCCGACATCGAGAAGGCCCAGGAAAAGGCGGCGAACTTGGCTGCCGTGATCGAGGCCGCCCGGAACCAGCATCAAGCCACCTTGAGTTCCTAGGAAGAGGACCTCACCGTGCGTGAGGCGAAGCTTGCCGCAGCGCTCCGTGGCAAGGATGAGGAGATCGAGGCCCTTGTCGCGTGGCGGACTCGCGAGCTGGAGCAGAGGCACAAGGACGCACTCGATGCCCAGGCTCTGGCCCATGCCGGCAAGGTAAGGGAGCTGGAGGTGGCGCAAGACGAGCTGAAGGAGCAGGCCCTCAAGCTGTCCAACGAGAAGAGCATGCTCAACAGCGCCTTGGTGGAGGCGCAAGGAGCGGTCATCAGCAGGGCTGGGGAGCGCTCCGAAGCGCAAAACTCCGTCAGAGACCTCAAGCTGAAGATGGAGGATCTTGAGAAGATGTTGTCGGAGAGCAGGGCTCGGGAGGAGACCTTGAGCAGGAGCCCGGAGGAGGAGAAGCAGCTGCGGGCGAACGAGGCCGCCTCCCACCAGGATTATGTGGCGAGCGAGAACAGATGGATCAGCCGCCTGGAGGAGGTCGCCGGCAGGGTCACCTCGCAGTTGCCCACCATGGGGATGCCACACGTGAGGTACGCCCTTGAGTGCAGCGGGACCGTCAACACCAAGTTGACCCTGTTCTTCGAGGGCGTCCTCAGAGCCTTGGCGTATCTTCACTCCAACAGGACGGCCACGCTGGCCGAGGAGGCCCGGTGACTTTGCCGGAGGGTCGTGACCAAGGTCCTCACCAAGACGGCATACTGGAATCCCGATCTTGACTTCACGGCCGCGATGAAGAGCTTGCCGGATGGTGCTGACCTCACGGTGCTCAAGGAGCGCATCAAGCCCATCACCGACTGCATCGACGAAATCAAGAGGGTGGAAGGCCAGCGCCGGGATTAGGCATCCCGTTCTTCTTCGCCGCTGTGGGTTCCCGACCAAGACAAATTTTATCTTTAGTTAGAACCGCAGCTATAATGTGATGTAATATAACTTTGAAGTACTCTTAATTTTCATGCATGTTATTTCCCTGTTCGATTCCTCTTTGTATGCGTTCCCTACGTTGATTGGGAAGGCTTGCCGGCGTGGAAGCCCCTAGCGGCGTTTTGGGGACGGATCCCCATGGCCAGCCGGGTACTCGTGCTGCCGGACGAGCCACCTTTCTGTTCTGAATGCGGCCGCTCGAACTGTCGAGCTTGACTCGAGTCAGAATCGGGGGCATTGCAGATCGCGGAAGGCTACTCTGCCATTCTCGACGCAGCCGCTTGAGCTGTTGAGCGGACTCAAAACAGGGCAATGGCGTTGCCGATTGTGGTAGAGCCCCCTGGCATGCAGGTTTATCATACAAAGCAAATATCTCCGGGGGGAATAACCTCAAATAAGAAGGGTAGCACAAATAAGGGTTCAGCGCAACTTAGCTTCTGTTTGCGATCGCTTGAGTGTCGATCTTCTGGCCTCCTTTCTTCTTCAAGGGTCACGAAGATGAAGGAGTGAAGGGATAACTACTAGAGCCGATTCTCACAACTGCGCCCCCTACCTGGCGCGCCAAAGATGTCGGTGGGAACGACACCTATGGGATCACAAGAATCCCTACTACGGTTGCGGGGCGCGGGGTCGTGAGAAGAGCGGATCAAACAGATAGCACACGGTTTGTTTATCCAGGTTCGGGCCGCGGGGATGCGTAAAACCCTACTCCTACTTTGGTGGATTGTATATTTGTGTTCTTGAGCTAGCTATGGGGCATGAGGAGCTCCAAAAAGCTGAATCCTCCTCCTGGTCGCCTCGGGCCTCCTTTTATAGGAAAGGGGTCGCCACAGTGGCACGCAGGAGGTGGAAAGGGAACAGTGATGTGAGGTTATCCCTGGCATTACATGACAAGGCACATTTAATGTGTCTTGCCCAGGTGTCCTTGTTTTATCGGGGATGGGGGAGAGCCCTGTCTCGTCCGTCGCCGCTCCCTCTCGCGTCGCCACACGCCCTGGCCAGCGGCGTCCGCGGTGCCATGTAGGCAGGCAGGCAACTGAGGTGGCGCAGTGGTGGGTCTCCACGAAGATCTGCATGCCGCCACGCAGGTGCCTGCCCAGCTGGTTGGGTCGGCAGCTGCATGCGAACGGCCGTGGAGGTTTGACTGGCGTGGGCCTGATGGTGGCCCAATAGGTGTTTTTGGCAAGGGCCTTGCCGGGGCCCCGGCAAGGGTCTTGCCGTGGCGCCTGCTGTCATCCCCGGCAAGGCTCTTGCCGGGGGCCTTGTGGTCCTCCTTGGCTGGGATCCTGCCAAGGATCATCATCTTCTGAAGGGTGTATCTGATCTTGAATGTCTTCACAAAGATCTGCATGCCACCACGGGGATGTCTCCCGAATCCTTTCCCCATGGGGGGCAGTGGACTCAAGGGTGACTCACTCCGTAGGTGTGGGGCGACCTGCCACGGCAAGGGTCTTGCCGGGTTTGCTAAAACCGCCTCCCGGCAAGGATCTTGCCGGGGGGGGGAGTCCGCTTCGTCCCCTTTGCTCTTTGTGGTCTTGGTCTTGGCGTCGTTCTGCTTCTCCTAAGCTTCGGCCTTACCTTGGCTCACCTCCCTTGCCTTGCTCAGTTTGGTGGTGCCCGTGGCTCGGACTGCCCGTGCACAGTTATAGGGGTACAAAAAGTGTACCCCTCTTTTTGTACACCGACAAGTGCTGGCCTCCCAGGGGTAGCTATGTGCGCTGGATGATCAGACAGGTCGAATGTGATGGCAGTCTATGGCCACTCCAAATAACTGGATGTCACCGGAGTGACCATGTTCACTTCTCTGTTGATGACTTTCAGTCGACTCTTGCTCTCAACGTCAGCAAAAATCATCAGACTGGAATTCATGTGGGGATAACCATCATCATCTTCTTCCTCACCCTCCGCCTTGTCTGTTTCCTTCTCCTTTTCCTTGGGTTGTTTCTCTCGAATTTGTTGGATTAGTAGTCGACACTGCCGAGTGGTGTGTTTCGGATAAATGAAATTACCCTCTTCATCTTTTTTGGTGTGGATGTGGCACGGCAAATCCAGCACGTCATTTCCATCTTGATCTTTTACTTTCTTGGGGTTCCACGGCCCTTTGGGCTTCCCCTTGAACTTTCCTTGAACCACGGCTAAGGTTCATCAGGAGCAGCTGGCTCGGCCTTGCGCTTCTGTTTTCGTCCGGAGTTTCCTCCTTCGGCTTCATGGGCGACTGCTTTGTGCTTGCCACTCCGGATTCGTTCTTCTTCTTCACCATTGGCATACTTGGTGGCAATCTCCATCATCCGAGTCAGAGTCATATTTCCTGTCCGACCGAATTTCAGATTCAACTCCCGATACCTGACACCTTCCTTAAAGGCACAAATTGCCCGATGATCAGACACATCCTCCACCGTGTGGTGCAGGGTGATCCATCTCTGGATATAATCCCTCAAAGTTTCATTCGGTTTCTAAACACAACACTGTAATTTTTTCAAACCTGGCGGCCGTTTGCAAGTGCTCTCGAATGTTCTGACAAACACTCGGGCGAGATCTTCCCAAGTATAAATGCTGCTAGGTGCCAACTGATTTAGCCATGCTCTAGCCGAGCCCTCCAACATCAGAGGAAGGTGTTTCATGGCCGCTTCATCATTGCTGCCACCAATCTGGACAGCCACTCGGTAGTCTTCAAGCCAAGTATCAGGCTTGGACTCACCAGTGAACTTACTGACTCCAGTCGCCAACCTGAAGTTGGGGGGAATCACTGCAGCCCTGATGGCTCTGCTGAAGCACTCTAGACCTGAGACATGCACCCTGCTGCTGGTTTGCGGATCCCTGTCATGGCCCTATCGGTGAGCTATGTTTCTGTCAACCAAGCCCTGAATGAGAATAGATCTCGCATCAAAGCCTGGCTCCCTGGGGTCGACTGGAATCCCTCGCCCAACACTGTGAGGGCGCCTGTCTTCATGTTGTCGAGGCACGTACAACCCACTCCTTGGGGGAGGCGTGGGCACTCGACGACGATCATCGCAATCGACTTGGCGATCATACTTCTCACGGTTTCTGTACTGATCTCGTCGACCTCCACGTCCTTCACGCCTCGGGAGCGATCTTGGGCTATGGGCCGACTGAACTGTGTCTGCAACCATGGATCTGCTATGGATCCTATTCCGCGATTGAGATATGGCTGTATTCTGTTCTCCTGCCGCCCAGAGCAAAGCTCGGATCTGTTCCAGACCTTGGCCAGCTTCTGACTGGGAAGGTTGGATTGACTCCGCTATCCGGGCAGCAGCTGCTAGATTCTGGATCGGGGTTCGATATACCTGAGTCGGAGGTGGAAAAAGTTGGCGTTGACTGGATTCGGGAGCATGCTCCCGAGCGCGATCGTCGAGTGCGCGCTGGAGGTTCTCCAGTCGAGTGCGCTCAGCCAAGTTGGCTAAGCGCGCCTGCTCCAAGGCCTGGGCCTCAGGAGTTTCTCCAACTATAGGAGTATGCAGTGCATCCATGTTCCGGCGACGAAGTTCCTCTCTCTGCTATGAAGAGAGGGGTTCGGGGCGGTACTCTTCATGAACGCGCGATGGATCACCGTCCCCATCACCTCCGTCTTCATGGGCGAAGCCAGGAGGACCGCGTGGTCTATTGACCATCAAAACTTCTGCCACTGGGTCGCTGCTGTCGCACTCGGATGCAGTCTCTACGGAGCCAGTCGACAGATCGAACAAGCCATATAGAGTTTCATCGGGCTCGATTGCCGCGACTTGAGGGGTGGCAGACTGGCGGGCCACCGCATGCCTCACCGTTGAAGCCTCGACCGACTAGAACATTTGCTCCGGCGGGCCGCAGGGAGGGGGAAAGCTGCTGGAGCCGACTGGTACTGAGTTGACGGCTGTCGCAGGAGGACGCCATGGACGCATGCGCGGAAGTGTGTCGCCTCGCGGGCAGGGAGTGCGTCGACGTCGAGTGGAGCCTCCTGAAGCCAAGCGGAGTCGTCGGCGATAAACACGAGCACGCCGAGACGGATATCGCGGCCCTCAGCCAAACCTCCGCCTGGAACCATGATGAAGGGGATCAGAAAAATTGCAACTTCTCCAACAAGTCGCTAAGACACCTTGCCCCACGGTGGGCGCCAACTGTCGTGGTTCTAGGCCTGACAGTAGAATAGGGGGTAGGAATGTAGAGGCAAGATCCTAGCTATGGAGGAGCTCTACACGCGAGTTTTACGAGTTCAGGCCCTTCTCGGAGGAAGTAACAGCCCTACGTCTCGGAGCCCGGAGGCAGTCGACTGGATATACGTGTGTGAATTACAAAAGGTGCGAACCCTTGTCCCAGAGGAGAGGGGTGTCTTATAAAGAGTGCGCCAGGACCCCAGCTCCCCTCCGTTACACAGGGTTCAGTGTTCATAAAGGAGGAGCGTTACTGGTAACGTCCGGAGTAAAGTGCTATAAATGACCATAAAGCTCTGACTTAAATCTCGATCGTTGAGGAGTGAGTGTCTTCACATCTTCTAACGGTCGAATGGTTGTTCGCATGGTCGAGTGCCTTCAAGGCTGTTGAGTGGAACATAACTTCATGGTCGAGTGGATGATGATTTCTCTCCGACTGCTTCTGGTTCTTTTCGAGATGTCCTTGGGGAGGGCATCTTGGATAGATCCATGACCCTACCCTAGGTACATAGCTTCGTCAGAGGCTTCTCCAATTACTTAATGCTTTGCCTGATCATCCTCTTAAAAAAATAAAATACTTGATATCTTTTATAATGGACTAACCAATGCTTCTAGAGATTACCTGGATAGTTGTGTTGGTTCTGTTTTCAGGGAAAGAACACCGGATGAAGCTGAAATTCTATTGAATAATATGTTGACAAATGAAAATAATTGGATACCTCCGGAGCCAATTCCTGAGCCTATTCCTAAACCAACTCCGAAGAAGAGGGGTATTCTATTTCTCAGTCCTGAAGATATGCAAGAGGCAAAGAAACCTATGAAAGAAAAAGGTATTAAAGCTGAAGATGTTAAGAATTTACCACCTATTGAAGAAATACATGGTCTTAATTTACCGCCTATTTAAGAAACATATGATCTTAATCCTTTAAATATTGAACAAACTCATGGTCTTGATAACCCGACACAGGTAGTAAAGGTAAACTCATGGTCTTGTTATAAGTCTGCTAGACAATGCTTAGATGAGTTCGACAATTTCATTATTAAGCAAGAAGATTTTAATGCTTATTTTGGTAGACAATTGAAATACAATTCAAATATGCTTGAACACTTGGGTGATTATATGGCTAATGTCAAAGGTGAACTTAAACTTATTAGTAAACATGCTTCTATGGTTACCACTCAAGTAGAACAAGTACTTAAAGCTCAAAATGATTTGCTCAATGAATTAAATAGTAAGAATAATGATAATGCTATTAGAGTTATGACTAGAGGTGGTAGAATGACTCAAGAACCTTTGTATCCTGAAGGCCATCCTAAGAGAATTGAGCAAGATTCTCAGAGAAATAATATAGATGCACCTAGTCCTTCTAAAAGGAAGAAAAAGAAAAACGATAGGACTTTGCATGCTTCTAGTGAACCTGTTATTGAAACACCTAAGAATCCAAATGATATTTCTATTTCTGATGCTGAAACACAATCTGGTAATGAACCCAAAACTAGTAATAAGGTTAATGATAATGTTCATGATGATGCTCAACCTAGTAATGATAATGACATAGAAATTGAACCTGCTGTTGATCTTGATAACCCACAATCAAAGAATCAACGTTATGATAAGCAAGACTTTGTTGCTAGGAAACATGGTAAAGAAAGAGAACCATGCATTCAGAAACCTATGTCTTTTCCTCCCAAACCATCCAAGAAAAAGGATGATGAGGATTTTGAGCGCTTTGCTGAAATGATTAGACCTATATTTTTGCGTATGCGATTAACTGATATGCTCAAAATGAATCCTTATGCTAAGTATATGAAAGAAATTGTCACTAATAAGAGAAAGATACCAAAGCCGAAATTTCCACCATGCTTACTAATTGTACTTTTAAGGGTGGAATACCAAAGAAACTTGGAGATCCCGGTGTACCAACTATACCATGCTCCATTAAAATAAATTATGTTAAAACTGCTTTATGTGATCTTGGAGCCGGTGTTAGTGTTATGCCTCTCTCTTTATATCGTAGACTTGCTTTGAATAAGTTGACACCTACTGAAATATCTTTGCAAATGGCTGATAAATCAACTGCTATACCTGTCGGTATTTGTGAGGATGGGCCTGTTGTAGTTGCAAACATTACTATTTTAACGGACTTTGTTATTCTTGATATTCCCGAGGACGATAGTATGTCTATTATTCTTGGAAGACCCTTTTTGAATACTGCAGGGGCTGTTATTGATTGCACTAAAGGCAATGTCACTTTTCATGTTAATGGTAATGAGCACACGATACACTTTCCGAGGAAACAGCCTCAAGTTCATAGTATCAACTCTATTGGAAAAATTCCATCGATTATATTTGGAGGTTTTGAATTTCCTCTTCCTACTATCAAGAAGAAATATGATGTTCTTATTATTGGGGATGTGCATATCCCCGTTGAGGTAACATAGTGTTATTCGAAATTTCTCCGGTTCCATGTTATTCGGAATAAGTTCGTTAACAAGAGTTGATCAACCTTGTTAGTGGATTCATTTTGATGATCTTGAGAAGGATGAAATTAGAAGAAACAACCTTCTGTACCACACTTTTACTTTCTGTTATTTATATTAAATAAAATAAAAATAGTATTTTTATGTCTGTTATCTGATTATCCGTGCAATGTAAAAATACCCTAAAAATAAAAGTTCTCCAAATGCCCTGAAATTTAAATATGATTTTTTCTGGAATATTTGAGAATATTTGGCACTGAGAACACAGCAGGGGGGTCAACCACCTGCCCACGTGGGTGGAGGGCGCGCCCCTTGCCTCGTGGGCCCACAGTGGCCCTCCTCCACTTATCCTTTCACCCACACACTCCTTCCTCCCCCAAACATGAATATCCAGCTCAAACCCGAGTCCAAGCTCATTTTGCTACCATTTTTGTCAGATTTTGGGTTCCGGCAGACCCTTAAGGTTCGAACTCTGGGGTGCGCACGGATATCTTTCCCCTACCGACTCGCGCTACTATGGCTCGCAAGAAATCTAGGCTGGAAAGAAGAACACACAAAGGACACGAGGTTTATACTGGTTTGGGCCACATATGTGGTGTAATACCGTACTCCAGTGTGTGGTGTGGTGGATTGCCTCAGGGGCTGATGATGAACAATACAGGGGGAAGAACGGCCTCGCGAGAGGTGTTCTTGAGCTGGTGTGGTATGTTATACTTGGTCTCGATCCCCCTCCCTCTATGGTGGCTAGTCCTACTTATAGAGGCCCTGGTCCTCTTCCCGAAATGCGAGCGGGAAGGGTGCCAACAATTGGCCATTTTGAAGGGGAACATCTAGTACAAGTTATCCTGACCAAAGGTGGTCTTCGGCGGCCAAAAGCACTGGTGATGACACCGTCTTGGGATCCACGATGACCTCCGTCCTGCCGCTCTACTGGTCTTGGTCTCGTTGCACCGGAACGGTAACCTTTGCCCGATGCCTTGGACTGTGCTTGTTCCCTTTGCACCAAAGGGGAAACAAGGACACTACACAGGCCAGTGCCCGCCTGGCGCCCGCCTGATCTCGATCGTCATGGCTTGCGTCACGGGCTCCTCGCGAGGTGCCCCTGCCTTGATCTCTCCGCCTCCTCGCGAGCCTGCCTGATGAGGATGCTCCTGAGGAAGCTTCCTGTCGTCCGCCCCGCAGGGCTTGGCCCCTCGCGAGGGTCCTGAGTTTGAGCTGATGAAGCTGGGCCGCACTAGGCCCCCACTCGAGCTACGCCACAGGCAGGCAAGTCTGGGGACCTCGTTCCCAGAACGCCGACAGTAGCCCCTGGGCCCGAGGCGCGCCCAGGCTGGGCCTAGCAGAGAAGCGAAGGGGCAAGCGCGAAGCGCCGCGGGCCCCCAATAGCCTGCGGTCTTGGGCGCCGTGTGGCGACAGATTGGTCGTGGGCGTATGCGCTTCCCCATGATTCCTCGGCAACTGCACGACTTGGCAAGTCCCTGCATGCAGAGAAATGGGTCATGATTACCTGCGATCGTGGTGGTCGGTGGTTGGCCTTCTCCAGCTATAAGTACGGGACCGTGCGAGCCTCGTTAGTGTATCCCTTCCTGCTACTCCTTTTCTTCTTCTTGGCTACTCGCCATTCCCATGGCTCCGCCAAAGAGATTCTCGCCCGTGGAGAAAGGAAAAGCTCGTCCGGCAGGGCCAGACTCCCCACCGACCAAGCGCGCCCGGGGCCGCCCTCGCAAGCACCCCGCGGTCCCCGTAGTGCCTTCCCGTGGCCATGGAGGCGGTTCCCTGCACGGTGGCGAGCGCCCGGTTGCCGATGGGAGGCACGCCGTGGCCACGAGCCCCCCAGGCTGCGCTTTCGCTCGGCGGAGGTGCTGCCAAACTTCGTTGTGTGGTCGGCGGACCCGACCAGCACCTGGCTCTGGCTCCCCCATTCCTTCGTAGGTGAACTACCGGCCGGCGCTCGGGGCGGCCTCTGGCTTCAGGCAGATAGTTGCTGCAGCAGGGCCTCCTGGGCTTCGCTGGAGGTCTCCGCTTCTGGGGATGCGGTCCTGACCCGCGGCTGGCAAACGTTTGCCCGTGCGCGTGGCCTGAGCCGGTGGTGCACCCTGCACTTGAAATTCGATGGCGACGCCACCCTCTACGTGAGGGTGTTCGGGGAAGACGGTCGCCGTGCTGGGTGCTGCCCCAAAGACGATGACCGCAGTCGCCTGCCCAGCCCCAGTGCTGACCAGGATGAAGACGGCGGCAGGCGTGTAGGCGGCGGCGCTCGGGGCTCGCCAAGCTTCGGCGACTCTTTCTCAGGCAGTAGCTCCTCCAGCGGTGGCCGCGACCAGCCTCCGCGCCGTCGCGCCCGCCTAGGTGAAGGTAGTGGGTCAGCCCGCCGTCGCGCCCCGGTGAAGCGAGAGGAGGGATCTGCTTGAACCCCCAGAGGCAGCTCGAGCTTTTGCCGCAAGTTGGTGCCGAGCAAGTCGTTCCCATTTTGTTTTTCTTCTTTCCCTGCACAGAAAAAGAAGGTAGTATAGGGCCCTACGGGGGCGTGTTAGAATTGTTGCTGTTAATCATTGTGCTTCTTCCGCTATTTATGCGTTATGTTTCCGCGCCGCGTGCCCATGTGCGGGAATTATTTAGCTCAGTGGGGCTTGACGCGATCCTTGTCTCCTGAGGCTACGGCCTCGCCACGCGCTTCATGTCCTGCAAGGATTAGCAGGAGGAGTAGCCTTTGGTCTGGTTGCAAGGGCAACCGACCCAGGTCCTGCGCTCGTGTCGTGATGCCCGTGGGGCACGGATTGGTAGGAGTGCTCCCGCAGCGGACCCGGATAGGAAAGCTTCAAATGATTGGGGCAGAAAACACTCGCGAGGGCGCCCGCGAACCTCCCTCGCGACATTTGTGAGAGAAAACGATGCAAGCGAGTGAAAAAGACAAAGAGTCAGAAGCCTGGGACGGCAACAGCTCCAGTAAAACTTCAAACAGGAACGAACAAGCCAACTATAGAAAGCGAATGAAAAAGCCTCGTCCAGCACCTATTCTAGTCTTCGACGTCTCCTCACCAGCACGGAGCTAAGTGCTGCCACTGGGCATGGGCGGGAGCCCCCGAGGCCCGAGGGCAGCACTCCAGAGACTTCGGGGTGTGTACAGCCCCACTCATTATTACGTGAGAGTGTACGGGCAGCGAGCTTCATAGGCATTGGCCTTCTTCACAGGCACCGGGCCTTTCCAAAAATGCGGCAGCTTCACAGGCATTGGCCTTCTTCACAGGCACCGGGCCTTTCCCAAAATGCGACAGCTTCACAGGCACCGGGCCTTTCCCAAAATGCGGCAGCTTCACAGGCATTGGCCTTCTTCACAGGCACCAGGCCTTTCCCAAAATGTGGCAGCTTCACAGGCACCGGGCCTTTCCATAGGTGCTAGGCCTTGCTCAGGGATAGAACCTCCAGAGATGTTGAATGTTCCACGCGTTCTGGATGGGTACCCCCTCTGGGGTCTCCAAGCACGCGGAGCCAGGCCTGGAAACATGAACAACCTTGAATGGGCCCTCCCACATGGGAGAGAGCTTGTGCGGCCCCTCCCTGGAGAGAACCCGTCTGAGCACGAGGTTCCCTACCTCAAGAGTTCTGGGGCGGATGTTGCGGCAGTGGTATCGCCGCAGTGCCTCTTGATACCTTGCCGCTCGTAGCACGGCTTCTCGATGGCGTTCCTCCCCCAGCATAAGATCCGTCCCCTGCATGGCGTCCTGCTGCGTCTCGTCGAACGCCAGGACCCGCGCGGAGCGATGCCTGACCTAGTGAGGGAGGACAGCCTCTGCTCCGTAGACAAGGAAGAACGGGGTCTTGCCAGTCGGCTTGGCTGCGGTTGTGCGGATAGACCACAGCATGGACTAGAGCTCATTGTACCAGCCCCTGCCGCAAGCCTCCATCTTCTTCTTGAAGGTCCTGGCTTGGAGGCCCCTTAGGACCTCCGCGTTGGCTCGCTCGGCCTAGCCGTTGCTCCGGGGGTGCGCCACCGAGGCGTAGCATATCTGCGTTCCAAGGTTAGCACAGTACGTTTTGAAGAGATTACTGGTGAATTGTGAACCATTATCGGTGATGATGCGGTTAGGCACCCCAAACCGGCTCACGAGACCCTTGATGAACTTGACTATGGAGCCTGCTGGGATGGTGCGGACAGCTTCAACCTCAGCCCACTTGGTGAACTTGTCCACAGCGACGTAGAGGTAGCGATAGCCCCCTGGCGCCCGAGGGAACAGGCCCAGAATGTCTAGCCCCCAAACTACGAACGGCCACGAGAGGGGTATAGTCTGTAGACCCCCCGCCGGCTGATGGATCTGCCTAGCATGGAACTGGCAGGCCTCGCAAGCCTTTACCAGCTCAACGGCGTCGTTGAGTGCTGTGGGCTAGTAGAATCCACTGCGGAACGCCTTGCCGACGAGGGTTCGTGACGATGAGTGGTGCCCACAGTCTCTGCCATGTATGTCCGCCAGCAGCTCCTTCCCTTGCTCTCTGGAGATGCAACAAAGGGACACGTCATTTGGTCGCTTCCGGTAGAGCTCCCCATCCTTGATGCAGTAAGCCGTGGCCTGCCGCGCTACACACTCTGCCTCCTCCTCGCTCTCCGGCAGGGTCCCTTGCATCAAGTAGTTCTTGAGCTCTGCGATCCAACACCCTTTCTGAGGCTCTAACGCCAGGAGCAGGCATGCCCCTGAAGCTGGGCCGCAAGCCGGAGCTCCCGAGGTAGGCGGCTGAGGGAGCTCCTCCCTTGGTTGCGCCATGCTTGATAGTGACAGTGCCGCCGAGGGTTTGAAGAGCCGCTCCTCGAAGACGCTAGGCTCCTGAGGTAGCCGCCTAGATTGGTGGCGCGAGGCATATGCTGCAACTCCAGCCCCCAGAACTGCTTCTCCATCTTGCGAACCTCAGCAAGGTAGGCTTCCATGTGCTCATCCTTTGGTTCATATATCTTGTTGGAGAAGTTGACGAGGAGCTGTGAATCGCCCTTGACGATGAGGCGCTTTACCCCTAAGGCGATTGCGGCTTTCAAGCCTGCTATCAGGCCTTCGTACTCTGCTATGTTGTTGGAGACCTTTTCTCCGTGCTGGAAACAGAGTTGCGCGGCGTAGTAGAGTTTGTCCTGGGTGGGGGATACGAGCACTGCACTAGCTCCCGCGCCATGTTGGGAGAATGCCCCATGGAAGTACATGACCCATCCGTCTGGTGCCTTACTTCCCGGGGAAAGTGATCGATCCTCGCCTGCCTTGAGACCCGGTGCTTCTGCCCATTCTGCCACGAAATCTGCAAGTGCGGCTCCCTTGATGACTCTGGTCGTACTGAATTCTAGCTGAAATGCCTGTAGTTCGATGTTCCATTCAGCGACTCTTCCAGCTGAGTTGGGGCTCCTGAGTACCCTTTCCAAGGGGTATGCTGAGACGACTTTGATGGGATGGCCTTGGAAATAGTGCCGCAGCTTGCCTGAGGCCACTAATAGCGCGAGGAGCAGTTTTTGAGGCATGGGGTACCGCACCCTTGCGTCCCGTAGCACCGTGCTGACGAAATACACGGGATGCTCGACGAGGTTGAGGGTGCTGGCACAGCATGCATCCTCCAGAGGTCGAGGCGACTCCTGAGATGGTGGAGCCCCAGTGCTTGGTCGCTTGAAGAGGCCTCTTCCGCCTCGGATGCGTTCTCCTGTTGCGACTGTTCCCCTCCGGCTGCGGTCGTGGTCCTCGCGAGGCCCTCTTGGCTTTGCTTTGCTTCAGCCCGGACGGTGGCTGCGGCCTTGGTCCGGCGCTCCTCCCGGACCGCCACCAGGGCTGCGCTAGCGGAGTAGGGGGTGGCCGCAAGGTAGAGCACCAGGGGCTCCCGTGGACGCGGAGCTACCATCACTGGTGGGCTGGTAAGGTACTATAACGCCCCGAGACCGATGTGTCAAGTGTCCTCCAGTTATTCGATGTTGTTGTGTTGTCATTTGCTTGCGTGTCATGCTTTGCATATCATGTCACCATGTGCATTTCATTTGCATACATGTTCGTCTCATGCATCCGAGCATTTTCCCCGTTGTCCGTTTTGCAATCCGGCGCTCCTATGTCATCCGGTGTTCCTTTCTACCTCTTTTCGTGTGCGGGTGTTAAACATTTCCAGATTGGACCGAGACTTGCCAAGCGGCCTTGGTTTACTACCAGTAGACCGCCTGTCAAGTTTCATACCATTTGGACTTCGTTTGATGCTCCAACGGTTAATCGAGGGACCTAAAAGGCCTCGTGTGTGTTGCAGCCCAACACCCCTCCAATTTGGCCCAAAACCAACTAAAACCCTCTCCATCATCTAGACCATTCGATCACGATCGCGTGGCCGAAAACCGCACCTCATTTGGACTCTCCTAGCTCCCTCTACCTATAAATATGTGCTCCCCTCGCGAAATTCGCGGTACAAACCCTAGTCTCCCTCCTCATCGCGCCACCGGACATGTCCGCGCCGCGCCGGACGCGTCTGCGCCGCCGCCCGCAGCCACACACAGCGTGCCACGCGCCCTGCAGCCCTCTGCTCCGCCGCCGGCCTGCACGGCCCACGGGGAGCCCATCCCGGGCCGTCCAGGGCCCGATCTTGCGCGCCCGAGCGCGCCTGCTTCGCCTCCCGATCCAGCCCGTCGCCGGTCGTCTTCTCCGCCGTCGCTCGCCGGAGCTCCGCCGGGATCTCGCCGTAGACCTCCAGCAGGCCGGCCCCGTGCCTCTCCCTTCCCTTTCTCTCCTCTGCTCTCGCTCTCCCTCACGAGCTCTCTCTCCATGAACCTCGCAGGAATACCATGGCCGCCCCGATCTACGCGCTCGCGCCGCCCCAAGCCGCCCCTTCGCCGGGAATGGGTTGCCCCACGCCCGATCTACCCATTCACGGCCTTCCCGATGCTCGCCAGAGTTCCATGCCTCCACGCCATTGCTGTTGACTTCCGCCGGCGCCATCTTGTAGCAGAGAACGAGCTACCCCCGACATGGATCCAGTTTCGCGCTGGTAGTTTTTCACTAAGTCCCAGAATTTTCATCTTATGTGCACTGGTTTGACCTAGCATAACTTCCTGCTCGTAACTCCGTTTTGCATGCATTTTATGTCAAAATGTTCGTCTCGTCGAGTACATCATTTCATCTTATTGCATCATTTTCATTTGAGCTCATTTTGATGCCCGAAATGCTGTTGGAAGAGGGCTATGTCGGTGTACTAGAGTAGGGGTACCCTAGTATCCCGAGCTCGTGCACGGGCAGTTGCAGCACCCCGCGGCAAGGCTTGCCGGGTGACCGCCAAGACCCTCCGTGGATCCCTTGAAGACCATTCAAGAACAAAGTACTCAAACCAAGGCCCCGGCAAGAGGAGCTTGCCGGGAAGGCCAAACAAGGCCCCGGCAAGAGGATCTTGCCGAGAAGAGACAAGACCCCGGCAAGAGGAGCTTGCCGGGAAGGCTACTCAAGGCATACCAAGAAAGCTTGCCGCGACGCGCCCTGCGTCCCGGCAAGATCCGGCGAGCGACAAGCTTCCGGACGCGACAAGACGACGGCCGCGGCAAGGAGCTTGCCGCGGGAAACCCCCACTTCGTGCCCACGCTCCAGCACACCTGCTAACGTGTCGCTCTGGGACTCTCCCAAGCACACATGGCAGGAGGCCGTGCAGCTAGGGGTACGTGGTGGCAAGCGGAGATGAAGAGAAGCCCATCGTGGCAAATGGTGGCGCTCCTAACGGTCACCTTTTGCACTGTTTAGGAGACTCAGACAGGCATTTAACGCTCTTGTCCCCTGCCGTCAGAGTTAGGTAGGGTGCACTGTATCCACAGTAGCGGTAGCTGCACCTACCGCATCCTTTTCCATTTTTACCCTTCTAGTCTACGTTGCCACTTGTGGGTAACCCCTTGAAAGTATAAAAGGAGGCCCAAGCGCAACGTAGAGGGGGGTCGGCCAGTTCGGCTCATTGGAGATACCAGAAACACTCCCACGCTCAGTCTGGTAGCGTCGATCGCTCCTGAGCAAAGATTCAATACACACAAACAAGCAGTAGTAGGGTTTTACGCATCCGTGCGGCCCGAAGCTGGGTAAGATCCCCCCCCCCCCCGCGTGCACCGCCTCGATCCGCTCTTTGTGCGCTCTCCGCCTCCCACCGAACCGAAAGGGGCCCTGTCCCCATAGGTGTTGGTGGAATCAGCACCCCCCCCGACATCTCTGGCGCGCCAGGTAGGGGGCTTCGGCGGCGGCTGTTCTTCATCGTCATGGCTCCTAAGGAGCGGGCGAGCGAAAGAACGACGCCGGTGCGGCAACAGAAAAAGCTAAGTCATGCGAGACTTTAGATATTTCCTTTCTGTATAAGGTTATCTGCCTCGGAGATCTTGCTCTTTGTACGGAAAACATGTGCGCGGAGGAATCAACTCGTAGCTAGTTGCGCCCTTACTCTGTTTCGAGTCCGCTCAACAACTTAAGTGAGCTGCTAGCACCCTTACTTTGCTTCGAGTCCGCTCAGCAAATTAAGTGAGCCGCTAGCGCCCTTACTTTGTTTCGAGTCCGCTCAACAACTTAAGCGAGCTGCAACTAGTTGCGACAATATTGCTTATCGGTAGCGACCCCACCAGCAGGCTGCTGAAGTTCCGCACTCGGCACTCGCGGCAAGGGTGCCTGCATCGGCAAGTTTCCCTAGAAAGCGTAGGGTGGACGTACAAAGAGGGGTTGAACAGGAAGATAGCATGTGCTATTTATTTGAGATTTCTGCATAGACCTGTATGCCGAGGAGCCTTCTCGGGGCTAGTTGCGCTCCATGTTGCCTCGAGTCCACTCGGCAACTTGTGCGGTTGCACACAACCAAGAAGGTAAACCTTTCCGGGAAGCGATGTTCTCGAATAGCCGCTAAGGGCCCGTTCCCTCAAGCGCTACTGGTTGGATCACACGCACCGGAAAGCATTCCAGTAGGCATAGGGAATATGTAGCAGAAGTCAAAATTCGCAAACGAGTTAAGTGCACTTCGGATGCTAATCACTTGCTATGTTTGAACGCAGTTATGGCCCGGGGGCTGGCAACGCCCTTAGGGCCAATCTTTTTGGCGTCAAGAACGACGAAGTTCTTCGCCATAAGCCTTTCCGGCAATGATCTTGCCGGAAGCCGGCGTCAAGAACAACGAAGTTCTTCGCCATAAGCCTTTCCGGCAATGATCTTGCCGGGAGCCGGCGTCAAGAACGACGAAGTTCTTCACCGTAAGCCTTTCCGGCAACGATCTCGCCGGGAGCCGGCGTCAAGAACGACGAAGTTCTTCGCCATAAGCCTTTCCGGAAACGATCTTGCCGGGAGCCGGTGTCAAGAACGACGAAGTTCTTCGCCATAAGCCTTTCCGGCGACGATCTTGCCGGGAGCCGGTGTCAAGAACAACGAAGTTCTTCACCAAAAGCCTTCCTGGCAACAAGCTTGCCGGAAGCCGGCATCGAGAACGTCAAAATTCTCTGCCGAAGATAAAAGCCTTCCTGGCAACAAGCTTGCCGGAAGCCGGCATCGAGAACGTCAAAATTCTCTGCTGAAGATGAAAGCCTTCCTGGCAACAAGCTTGCCGGAAGCCGGCATCGAGAACGTCAAAGTTCTCTGCTGAAGATGAAAGCCTTCCTGGCAACAAGCTTGCTGGAAGCCGGCATCGAGAACGTCAAAGTTCTCTGCTGAAGATGAAAGCCTTCCTGGCAACAAGCTTGCCGGAAGCCGGCATCGAGAACGTCAAAGTTCTCTGCCGAAGAAGAAAGCCTTCCTGGCAACAAGCTTGCCGGAAGCCGGCATCGAGAACGTCAAAGTTCTCTGCCGAAGATAAAAGCCTTCCTGGCAACAAGCTTGCCGGAAGCCGGCATCGAGAACGTCAGAGTTCTCTGCTGAAGATGAAAGCCTTCCCGGCAAGCCAGTATCGCTGGGGGCTGTGAGTGCCAAGAATCGTCCACGGCAAACCAGAGTTGCCGGGGGCTGCAATACCAGATAAGTCTTTCATCCCTCATCATGCATCCTATTATGGATTGGGGAACGCGAAACCACGTTTCTTCCCGAAAAATGTCATGCTCCCTCGACTCTAGGCCCTGGGGCTCGTTCTCGGGGCCAAGTTTGGTCGTAGTCGCGGCAGCAAAGGGATGAAACGAGGAGACCGCACCCACCTCGTTCCTGCCTCCGTTAAAAGCGTGAGAAAGGTTGAGCGACATGGGAAGGCGACAGGGCCTGTTGCCGGGAGATGAAATGTCTGTCCGAGGGATACCAAGGATTCGCTCCTTGGCGTGGGTTTAGCTCACGAGACAAATAACCCGACAAGCATCCTCTTTTCATTAAAAAACATCCCCACTCAGGTACAGTCCATAGAGGATGAAAAACATGAAAGAGAGGATTACAAGTTCTAGATACAGCTAAGGCCCGAAGGCTTACAAATTAAAAAGATAAGATGCCCGTAATCCCTTTCCTGCCCCTCTTTTCAGGAGGTAGGTCAAGGAGGTGGAGTCCATAGGTGTTCATGACGTCGCAAAAGAAATCAGAGAATGGCGGGCAGAGCCCGCAGTAGAAGAACACGGCTAAGAAAGGATATCCGCCAACTGGAGCTGCTTGCGAGGCGACGACGGAGAGTACCTTCGTGCGCGGATGCGCCCGCGTCTCCGTCAACCAGAAGAGATAGTACCACTCCCTCAGCTCCTCCGCAGAGAGCTCGGGGGGGAAAGTGGCCCGGTCCTTCCGCAGCGCCTCAAGCTGCTGCGCTTCGGTCGACTTCACAGCTTTCCCGGCCGCGGCCTTCGTGGCCTTCCCCTTCCCGGACTTCGGAGGCATGGCGGAGGCGATGGGGGGAGATCGACGGCGCTAGTGGTGGCGAGGGAGCGGAGCGCTGCTCTCTTTCGACTTTGGAAGCGGAAGAGGGCGGCGGAGGTTTCTGAGATTGCAGCAGCAAATGGCGAAGATAGGGGAAATACCCCTGTTTCCCCTTCTTATAAGGGGGACGAGGCGGACGTTTCGACCTTCCAAGTAAACAACCACCCACGATCTCTCCCACGACGCCGCGATTGACGCGGGCCGTTGCGGGGGGCGCGGTGGATACGGAGTTAGATTCGGCGTGACCTAGGCCGCGCGTGCCCGTGCACTGTTTTGGGCCTGGCCCAACAACGCTCGGCACCGTGTATGGCCCAGGCCCGGGGGCTCCTGTCGGTGTACTAGAGTAGGGGTACCCTAGTATCCCGAACTCGTGCACGGGCAGTTGCAGCACCCCGCGGCAAGGCTTGCCGGGTGACCGCCAAGACCCTCCATGGATCCCTTGAAGACCATTCAAGAACAAAGTACTCAAACCAATGCCCCAGCAGGAGGAGCTTGCCGGGAAAGCCAAACAAGGCCCCGGCAAGAGGATCTTGCTGGGAAGAGACAAGACCCCGGCAAGAGGAGCTTGCCGGGAAGGCTACTCAAGGCATACCAAGAAAGCTTGCCGCGACGCGCCCTGCGTCCCGGCAAGATCCGGCGAGCGACAAGCTTCCGGACGCGACAAGACGACGGCCGCGGCAAGGAGCTTGCCGCGGGAAACCCCCACTTCGTGCCCGTGCTCCAGCACACCTGCTAACGTGTCGCTCTGGGACTCTCCCAAGCACACGTGGCAGGAGGCCGTGCAGCTAGGGGTACGTGGTGGCAAGCGGAGATGAAGAGAAGCCCATCGTGGCAAATGGTGGCGCTCCTAAGGGTCGGCCAGTTCGGCTCATTGGAGATACCAGAAACACTCCCACGCTCAGTCTGGTAGCGTCGATCGCTCCTGAGCAAAGATTCAATACACACAAACAAGCAGCAGTAGGGTTTTACGCACCCGTGCGGCCCGAAGCTGGGTAAAATCCCCCCCCCCCCCCGCGTGCACCGCCTCGATCCGCTCTTTGTGCGCTCTCTGCCTCCCACCGAACCGAAAGGGGCCCTGTCCCCATAGGTGTTGGTGGAATCAGCACCCCCTGACAGGCTATGTGGTGAATTTGTCATATATGTTTCAGCACATAGACTTTTGTCATTTTTGCCATGTTTAATGTGTGCATGCTATGACCCTGAGCTCTACATGTGTTTTGTTATATGCCATGCCATCTTTACAGAGGTGCTTGCCATGTATTTTTGGGATATGTGTGATGACTAGCACAAGCTTGCAAAGTAGTGCATTCGTTAAGGCTGATTTCAGGGACTTAGGATTTCTCTAAGTCCTTGATCTGTTTTTATCAATATGCCATATGTTCATGTTGTTTCCTAGTGATCCGTGCCTCTTTTGAGGATGATCAGTAAGGATTATTTGTTAATCTTATGGTTCTCTATCCATCCATGTCTTTGTTTGCAATTATGGAGCACCCTAGCTTGAGTCAATCGAGCTCTACTTTTGCTATTTCGTGAATCTGGGCAGATTGTCTACTTGTTAACTGATTTGCATGCTCCAGTTTTTCACTAAGTCTGAGATCTGTTTATGTTTTTGCCATGTTCACATGCTTGCAATTGTATTTTCTGATCCCTTTTGGCTCATGGTCACTAAGGGACTTTTGTTAAGTGCTTTGAGTAGCTTCATTCCATGCCTTGTTTTGCCATGTTAAGTTCCTGTAGCATGTAGTTTGCATGCTCTAAAGTGTGCTTCCTGATGATAAATTCCAGACTTGTGTTAATTTCACTAAGTCTGAAACCTGTTATCATTTGCTCTTTTGCCATGCTTGTTTCAACCTGTTAATGGATGCATCAGCCGTAGCTCAGTGTTCATTTTTTGTCAAGCTTCATGAGTGGATCCCTGCCATGTATGTCGTTGCCATGTTTGAGTGATGTAGCATATTTAACTTGATGCATTTAGATGGCTACTTGCTGTTTATCGCAGACCGGTGCCATATTTGTTTTGCTTGCCATTTCCAAACCGTGCATCCGATCTCGGTGATCTTTATATCGATTTCAACCGAAATCATCTCACCTTTCCAGTGGCACTCTTGGATTTCCAAGTTGAGGCCAGGTTCAATCATTCCTTTCCAAATCATGCATATGCATCGCATACCGCATCCCGCATATCATACCATGTTCATGTGTTGGTTGTTTACTATGTTGTGTGCTTCTTTCCGGTGTTTGCTTCTTCGGGTTGGTTCCGATAATGTCGCGTTTGTGAGGACCCGTTCGTGTACGTCTGTTTGTCTTCTTCATGGACTCGTTCTTCTTCCTTGTGGGATTTCAGGCAAGATGGCCATACCCTCGAAATCACTTCTATCTTTGCTTGCTAGTTGCTCGCTCTTTTGCTATGCCTATGCCGCGATACCTACCACTTGCTTATCATGCCTCCTATATAGCTAAACCAAGCCTCTAACCCACCTTGGCCTAGCAAAACCGTTGTTTGGCTATGTTACCGCTTTGCTCAGCCCCTCTTATAGCATTGTTAGTTGCAGGTGAAGATTGGAGTTTGTTCCATGTTGGAACATGGATATTTTGTTGGCATATCACAATATCTCTTATTTAATTAATGCATCTATATACTTGGTAAAGGGTGGAAGGCTCGGCCTTATGCCTGGTGTTTTGTTCCACTCTTGCCGCCCTAGTTTCCGCCATATCGGTGTTATGTTCCTGGATTTTGCATTCCTTACGCGGTTGGGTTATAATGGGAACCCCTTGATAGTTCGCCTTGAATAAAACTCCTCCAGCAATGCCCAACATTGGTTTTACCATTCACCACCTAGCCTCTTTTTCCCTTGGGAGTCGCGCTCCTGTGGGTCATCTTTATTTTAACCCCCCCCCCCCGGGCCAGTGCTCCTCTGAGTGTTGGTCCGACCGAGTAGACTGCGGGGCCACCTCGGGGCAACTTGAGGGTTGGTTTTACTCGTAGGATGTCTCATCTGAGTGTGCCCTGAGAACGAGATATGTGCAGCTCCTATCGGGATTTGTCGGCACATTCGGGCGGTGTTGCTGGACTTGTTTTACCATTGTCGAAATGTCTTGTAACCTGGATGCTGAGTCTGATCGGAATGTCTTGGGAGAAGGAATATCCTTCGTTGACCGTGAGAGCTTGTGATGGGCTAAGTTGGGACACCCCTGCAGGGTTTTGAACTTTCGAAAGCCGTGCCCGCGGTTATGGGCAGATGGGAATTTGTTAATGTCGGGTTGTAGAAAACCTGAAGTTGACCTTAATTAAAATACATCAACCGCGTGTGTTACCGTGATGGTCTCTTCTCGGCGGGGTCCGAGAAGTGAATACGGTGTTGGAGTAATGCTTGACGTAGGTTGTTCTAGGATCACTTCTTGATCATAGTTGTTCGCCCGTGCTTTTGCCTTCTCTTCTCGCTCTCATTTGTGTATGTTAGCCACCATATATGCTAGTCTCTTGCTGCAGCTCCACCTCATACCTTTGCCTTACCCTTTAAGCTTAAATAGATTTGATCACGAGGGTGCGAGATTGTTGAGTCCCCATGGCTCACAGATACTTCCAAAACCAGTTTGCAGGTGCCGATGAGTCCGTGCCGATGACGCAACCAAGCTCAGGAGGAGCTCGATGAAGATCTTGTCCTTTGTGTTGTTTCGTTCTAGTTGATCAGTAGTGGAGCCCAGTTGGGGTTGATCGGGGACCTTGTCGCATTTGGGGTTCTTCTTTTATTTTGGTTCCGTAGTCGGACCTTGATTGTATTTGGATGATGTAATGCTTTATTCATGTAATTATGTGAAGTGGCAATTGTAAGCCAACTATGTATCTCTTTCCCTTATGTATTACATGGGTTGTGTGAAGATCACCTCACTTGCGACATTGCTTTCATTGCGGTTATGCCTCTAAGTCGTGCTTCGACACATGGGAGATATAGCCGCATCGAGGGCGTTACAAGTTGGTAATCAGAGCCTTCCCTGACCTTAGGAGCCCCCTGCTTGATCGAATTGCTAGCGTTATTGAGTCTAGAAATGTTTTGAGTAATTTAGGATTATATATATCGGAGAGTTAGGACTTCTTTTTACTCCTCAGTCCCTTTGTCGCTCTGGTGAGGCATCCTGACGTAGAGTTTTGACTCTTCTCTTCTCAAATTTCACTAAAAAAATTTAGGATCACGCGGGTATTTTGGAATTGTTCCGATGGTTTTGTGACGAGAACATTGTTCTTGGTGCCTCCTGTCATTTAGGGGTTGTGGCAGTGTCCCGGGGAGTTGAGCTCCGAGGTGTTGTCGTCACAATTTTATCGTTGCAGTTCTGGAATACCTGAGTTTAGTTTCACCGACATTGAAAATCTCTTTTATGCAGTTGTTGGTGAGATAACCTCGACGCCACCCAGTACTGGGCGGGAGTTCGGGAGTATTACCATAACTCGTATAACGGATGCTTTTCGAAGGTTGAGGTAGACGATTTCCGAAGGTTTTCTTGGTTATGTGTTGAAGGATGGATACAGCTGGATGTAGGATTTGCTAGTTTTGGGTGAGATATTATGCTTCCCATGTATCCCCAACACCCGATTGCATAACCGGAAAATTTTGGGAGTTTATAAGTGGGAATTCAAGTAGCTCTTAGGATATCTTTCCGACAGATGTATGATATGAAATTGGGGTTCGACGTCTAGTGGTCCGCCTATCCATGGTTGGTTTTAAAGTGATCTCGTTGTGTCTTAAAGAGTCCTTGGCTATGCCGACTCGGGGATGCTTCGTATGTTATGTGCACTGCCTTATACATGATGGTGTTGTATGATCGAGCCCGTGTAGGCCCCACCATGAAAACTTCGGATGAAATCTCTATCATATGTTTGTTCCGGCTTATTTTGCAAGCCAATCCCTTGTTTTGTTTTGCGTTGTGGTATTCGAGTTGCTTTGAAGTCAAATGTCGATTCCATACCTTTTTCCTAAGCGGTGTTCTCATACTCCAATGTGAAGACCAATCCTTATGGATAATCGAGACTGCCATGTCAATCCTTTTCAACCGGTGTGCTTCTCTTCTAGTGGATCCGACCATTTCAACTTCCGCAAGATCAATTATCACTTCTTCTCAACGGTGTTTGTTTCATCCATATCCAAGTTGCCTTTGTTTTTCCCGCCCACCCACCCTTTTCCTTCAAGAAACTCAGATTTTCTGAATCAAGTATCCATTTTATTCATGTGAAGTCTCTCCATTCTTTTCCGTCAATATTCTTATCCGGTGATTCTCATGAAGATCCTAACGGAACCTCAAGTTCATCATTATTCATTCTCTTTCTTCTCCTGTGGGAACAATTCAAGCTTTGTGGATCATATCCTTTTCCTCGTTTCAAATACCCTCTCATGCCGGTGAACCTCATAATCATTCCACACTCGCTATTCTATTGTTCCAGAGTGCTCAAGATATCCCGAAGATTCGTGTTTCCACTCTACATTCATTCAAGATCTTTCAAGGATGTTACCTCATTCAAGCCATTTAATTCAACCGGTGCATTCTCTCTTTTAAATCATCAACGGTGTTTCTTTTGAGTGGGCCCTAACCCACAGGTCTTTTCCCATGATCTTACCTGACTCTTCTTATTTTTCCGGAGCTTCTCAAATTCTTTTTCCAAGTTTGACGTAAGAATGAATTGTCATTAGTCATATGTCTTCCTCCAAGATCTTTCAAATTCTTTTCATCGTTGGTTCAACCTTACTAATTTTCATCCCGGAGTATCTCAACTATTTGGTGGTGTTCCTCGTCGTCATTCTCTGCATTTGAAGACCGAAGAAGAGTTTTCCCTTGAATCTTGTTTCGTTCTATCAAAGATCTGTGGTTCTAGCTTAATGCCATCCTCTCATAATTGTTTTGATTGTGAGTATTCTTTTCACCTATCTGGAGCTTTTCATGAGTTGTTTCCAATTCTTTACTCCGGAGGCCATCTTCTCAGAATTATTCATTCTCAGCTTTCAGCTCTTTTTCTCTAAATCTTACCGGTGTTTCGTGCAAATATCCTCAAATCAGTTCGGGATCTTTTCGTTCACTTGTATCTAAATACTCTCAAGTATCGTCATTCGTTCTCAAATTCTTCCCAGTGTTTTCTTTATCTTTTCTTCAATCATTTTCAATTCTTACGGTGGTTCGTTCAAGATGTCTCTTCCTTCGTAATCATATCAATTCATTCGTTCTTTCCAATCCCGACCGGTGATTCGTTGAAGACCTTCTCAAGTTTGCGCTATATCTCTCTTAATCCTTTCTACGTGAATAAGTAGTGTGCCAAATCCATTGGTGGTTATCAATTTAATTGGTGAAGGTAAGCATAATGCAATTCTTATTCTTGTTTCATCCAAATGATTAATTCCCTATTCCGGAGGTTCATCAAAATTCTTGATCTCAATTGTTCATCTTATCTTTTTCCCGGAGTTCCTACCTCTCGCAATTATATCACCACGGAGATCCATCTAAATCATTACAAGGTTTCACCTTGTATTTCCAACTTCTCTTTCTTTTTGTTATCCTTTTGTTACCGGAGTTCTTCATGGAGGTTCTACATGATGGTTCATCAAGGATTTAATTCCTTCTTGAAGTTTTTCATCGAGATTCTTTTCTAAGGAGCTCAAGCATTCTTCATCTTGCTATCCGTAGTGTAATTCTTTTTTCCATATCATCGTAGGTGGTATTATGTCATTCTTGATAATTTGAGTTCATCTTTCATGATTCACATGTTGTTAAGAATGAGATATTTTAAATCCATCAACCTCTTCGTTGGAGTTATCTTGGGTTATATTTCACCTAAAGCTTTCCCTAAGGATTGTTGCTATTTATGGTGCTTATAAATGATCCAAGTTCTTCATTTATCCTCCCGGTGAATTAAGTTTCTCGTCTCCTTATTCTTATCAATCCAATTCTTTTTCCCGTGAGTGGCAGGTTGTCACCTCGTAATTGGAGATGTATTCCATAAGACCATATCAACCTTATTCTTTTCGTTGGTGGTTTTCCAACAACTCCGTCCTAGCTTTTGTTGTAAGCATGCTCTCTCAATATCTTGTTTCCCTTCGATCATTCCATTCTATTCTTACGTTTGTTTCGAAGCCATTGTGATGTTGCTCTTTTCTCTCATCATCTTGGATCGTGTTCTTTTCGTGCTTATCCTTTTAACCGGAGTGTGTGCCCGCTGCTCAAGTTCTTTCATTTTATCAAGCCTTGCATATCTTTCCAACTGGAGTGTTGTTTGAAGTTGTTCTTCCTTGTCTCTCTTTTCTAACGAAGTGTTTTCAACTTTGTTCTTCTCCGTTGTTTTATTTCTTTCAATTTGTTCAACCTTTTCAAGGTTCTTTGGTTTCACTAGTTTGTCAAAGAAGCTAGTTAGTTTTACCTCTTCTCTTTCTCTTCCGTTTTTCCTCCGGTGCCATTCTAGATCTCGGCACGAGATCCTCTCGTAGTGGTGGAGTGTTGTAATGCCCCGAGACCGATGTGCCAGGTGTCCTCCAGTTATTCGCTGTTGTTGCGTTGTCATTTGCTTGCGTGTCATGCTTTGCATATCATGTCACCATGTGCATTTCATTTGCATACACGTTCGTCTCATGCATCCGAGCATTTTCCCCGTTGTCCGTTTTGCAATCCGGCGCTCCTATATCATCCGGTGTTCCTTTCTACCTCTTTTCGTGTGCGGGTGTTAAACATTTCCGGATTGGACCGAGACTTTCCAAGCGGCCTTGGTTTACTACCGGTAGACCGCCTGTCAAGTTTCGTACCATTTGGACTTTGTTTGATGCTCCAACGGTTAACCGAGGGACCTAAAAGGCCTCGTGTGTGTTGCAGCCCAACACCCCTCCAATTTGGCCCAAAACCCACGAAAACCCTCTCCATCATCTAGAGCGTTCGATCATGATCGCGTGGCCGAAAACCACACCTCATTTGGACTCTCCTAGCTCCCTCTACCTATAAATATGTGCTCCCCTCCCGAAATTCGCGGTACAAACCCTAGTCTCCCTCCTCATCGCGCCACCGGACATGTCCGCGCCGTGCCGCCGCCCGCAACCACTCACAGTGTACCACGCGCCCTGCAGCCCTCTCCTCCTCCGCCGGCCCGTGCGGCCCGCGGGGAGCCCGTCCCGGGCCGTCCAGGGCCCGATCACGCGCGCCCGAGCGCGCCTGCTTCGCCTCCCGATCTAGCCCGTCGTCGGTCGTCTTCTCCGTCGTCGCTCGCCGGAGCTATGCCGGGATCTTGCCGGAGACCTCCAGCAGGCCGGCCCCGTGCCTCTCCCTTCCCTTTCTCTCCTCTGCTCTCACTCTCCCTCACGAGCTCTCTCTCCATGCACCTCGCAGGAACACCATGGCCGCCCCGATCTACGCGCTCACGCCGCCCCAAGCCGCCGCTTCACCGGGAATGGGTTGCCCCGCGCCCGATCTACCCATTCACGGCCTTCCCGATGCTCGCCGGAGTTCCACGCCTCCACGCCATCGCCGTTGACTTCCGCCGGCGCCATCCTGTAGCAGAGAACGAGCTACCCCCGACCTGGATCCAGTTTCGCACCAAGTCTCAGAATTTTCATCTTATGTGCACTGGTTTGACCTAGCGTAACTTCCTGCTCGTAACTCTGTTTGGCACGCATTTTATGTCAAAATGTTCGTCTCGACGAGTACATCATTTCATCTCATTGCATCATTTTCATTTGAGCTCATCTTGATGCCCGAAATGCTGGTGGAAGAGGGATATGTGGTGAATTTGTCAGATCTATTTCAGCAAATAGACTTTTGTCATTTTTGCCATGTTTAATGTGTGCATGCTATGACCCTGAGCTCTACATGTGTTTTGTTATATGCCATGCCATCTTTATAGAGGTGCTTGCCATGTATTTTTGGGATATGTGTGATGACTAGCACAAGCTTGCAAAGTAGTGCATTCGTTAAGGCTGATTTCAGGGACTTAGGATTTCTCTAAGTCCTTGATCTGTTTTTATCAATATGCCATATGTTCATGTTGTTTCCTAGTGATCCGTGCCTCTTTTGAGGATGATCAGTAAGGATTATTTGTTAATCTTGTGGTTCTCTATCCATACATGTCTTTGTTTGCAATTATGGAGCACCCTAGCTTGAGTCAATCGAGCTCTACTTTTGCTATTTCATGAATCTGGGCAGATTGTCTACTTGTTAGCTGTTTTGCCGAGGATGTTGTTGTTGATCCGTACATGCTATGTTGTAGTTCTTTCCATGCCTAGCTTCTATGCTATGTATTCGTGGTGGTGTATGCTTAGTTTTTCATGCCATGCTCTGTAGTGAGTGCATCGAGCTCGTAAACATGCCTACTTGTTAACTGATTTGCATGCTCCAGTTTTTCACTAAGTCTGAGATCTGTTTATGTTTTTTCCATGTTCACATGCTTGCAATTGTATTTTCTAATCCCTTTTGGCTCATGGTCACTAAGGGACTTTTGTTAAGTGCTTTGAGTAGCTTCATGCCATGCCTTGTTTTGCCATGTTAAGTTCCTGTAGCTTGTAGTTTTCATGCTCTAAAGTATGCTTCCTGATGATAAGTTCCAGACTTGTGTTAATTTCACCAAGTCTGAAACCTGTTATCATTTGCTCTTTTGCCATGTTTGTTTGAACCTGTTAATGGATGAATCAGCCATAGCTTAGTGTTCATCTTTTGTCAAGCTTCATGAGTGGATCCCTGCCATGTATGTTGTTGCCATGTTTGAGTGCTGTAGCATATTTAACTTGATGCATTTAGATGGCTACTTGCTGTTTATCGCAGACCGGTGCCATATTTGTTTTGCTTGCCATTTCCAAACCGTGCATCCGATCCCGGTGATCTTTATATCGATTTCAACCGAAATCATCTCACCTTTCTAGTGGCACTCTTGGATTTCCAAGTTGAGGCCAGATTCAATCATTCTTTTCCAAATCATGCATATGCATCGCATACCGCATCCCGCATATCATACCATGTTCATGTGTTGGTTGTTTACTATGTTGTGTGCTTATTTCCGGTGTTTGCTTCTTCGGGTTGGTTCCGATAATGTCGCGTTTGTGAGGACCCGTTCATGTACGTCTGTTTGTCTTCTTCATGGACTCGTTCTTCTTCCTTCCGGGATTTCAGGCAAGATGGCCATACCCTCGAAATCACTTCTATCTTTGCTTGCTAGTTGCTCGCTCTTTTGCTATGCCTATGCCGCGATACCTACCACTTGCTTATCATGCCTCCTATATTGTTGAACCAAGCATCTAACCCACCTTGGCCTAGCAAAACCGTTGTTTGGCTATGTTACCGCTTTGCTCAGCCCCTCTTATAGCATTGTTAGTTGCAGGTGAAGATTGGAGTTTGTTCCATGTTGGAACATGGATATTTTGTTGGGATATCACAATATCTCTTATTTAATTAATGCATCTATATACTTGGTAAAGGGTGGAAGGCTCGGCCTTATGCCTGGTGTTTTGTTCCACTCTTGCCGCCCTAGTTTCCGTCATATCGGTGTTATGTTCCCGGATTTTGCATTCCTTACGCGGTTGGGTTATAATGGGGACCCCTTGACAGTTCGCCTTGAATAAAACTCCTCCAGCAATGCCCAGCATTGGTTTTACCATTCGCCACCTAGCCTCTTTTTCCCTTGGGAGTCGCGCTCCCGTGGGTCATCTTTATTTTAACCCCCCCCCCCAAGCTAGTGCTCCTCTGAGTGTTGGTCCGACCGAGTAGACTGCGGGGCCACCTCGGGGCAACTTGTGGGTTGGTTTTACTCGTAGGATGTCTCGTCTGAGTGTGCCCTGAGAACGAGATATGTGCATCTCCTATCGGGATTTGTCGGCACATTCGAGCGGTGTTGCTGGACTTGTTTTACCATTGTCGAAATGTCTTGTAACCTGGATGCCGAGTCTGATCGGAATGTCTTGGGAGAAGGAATATCCTTCGTTGACCGTGAGAGCTTGTGATGGACTAAGTTGGGACACCCCTGCAGGGTTTTGAACTTTTGAAAGTCGTGCCCGCGGTTATGGGCAGATGGGAATTTGTTAATGTACGGTTGTAGAAAACCTGAAGTTGACCTTAATTAAAATACATCAACCACGTGTGTTACCATGATGGTCTCTTCTCGGCGGGGTCCGGAAAGTGAACAAGGTGGTGGAGTAATGCTTGACGTAGGTTGTTCTAGGATCACTTCTTGATCATAGTTGTTCGACCGTGCTTTTGCCTTCTCTTCTCGCTCTCATTTTCGTATGTTAGCCACCATATATGATAGTCGCTTGCTGCAGCTCCACCTCATACCTTTGCCTTACCTTTAAGCTTAAATAGATTTGATCGTGAGGGTGCGAGATTGCTGAGTCCCCGTGGCTCACAGATACTTCCAAAACCAGTTTGCAGGTGCCGATGAGTCCGTGCCGATGACGCAACCAAGCTCAGGAGGAGCTCGATGAAGATCTTGTCCTTTGTGTTGTTTCGTTCTAGTTGATCAGTAGTGGAGCCCAGTTGGGGTCGATCGGGGACCTTGTCGCATTTGGGGTTCTTCTTTTATTTTGGTTCCGTAGTCGGACCTTGATTGTATTTGGATGTTGTAATGCTTTATTCATGTAATTGTGTGAAGTGGCGATTGTAAGCCAACTATGTATCTCTTTCCCTTATGTATTACATGGGTTGTGTGAAGATCACCTCACTTGCGACATTGCTTTCAATGCGGTTATGCCTCTAAGTCGTGCTTCGACACGTGGGAGATATAGCCGCATCGAGGGCGTTACAAGTACCTCTTGAGATCTTGGAATGCCTTGTCGGCCTCTTCAGTCCATTCGAAGGGGCCCTTCTTCTTCATCAACTTGAAGAAGGGCAGTGCTCGTTCCCCCAGCTTGGAGATGAAGCGCCCTAGAGCGGTTACACGCCCGTTGAGCTTTTGCATCTCTCTGCGGGTCCTTGGCGGGCTCATGTCTTCAACTGCTTTGACCTTCTCCTGGTTGGCCTCGATGCCCCTGTGGGACACGAGAAAACCTAGGAGCTTGCCTGAGGGGACCCCAAACGCGCACTTCTTTGGGTTGAGCCATAGGTCCACTTCATTGAGGCTCGCAAAGGTTTCTTCCAGGTCTTGTATCAGGGTTTTTGCCCGGGACTTCACCACAATGTCGTCGACATAAGCTTCAGCGTTCCTCCCGAGCTGCCGGCCTAAGGCAATGTGCATCAGCCGCTGAAAGGTTGCGCCTGCATTGCGCAACCCAAATGGCATGCACGTGTAGCAGTACACTCCACATGGGGTTAGGAAAGCCGTTTTTTCTTGTATTCTACCGCCATCTTGATCTAGTGATAGCCTGAGAAGGCATCTAGGAAGCACAATAGGTCACACTCTACGGTAGAGTCGACTATCTGGTCAATGCGGGGGAGCGGAAATGGATCCTGTGGGCAGGATTTGTTGAGGATGGTGAAGTCGACACACATGTGTTCCTTTCCTCCCTTTTTCGGCACAACGACCGGATTAGCCAGCCAATCAGGGTAATGGACCTCGCGGATAACTCCTGTCGCTTCTAGCTTTCGGGTCTCCTAAATGATGAAAGCCTTTTTCTCAATGGACTATCGCCTCGCCTTCTGCTTCACGGGGCGCACGTTGGGGCACACGTTAAGGTGATGCTCAATCACACCCCTCGGGACCCCTGCTAACTGATCAGGTTCCCATGCGAACACCTTCTTGTTCGCACGCAGGAACCTCACCAGGGCCTTCTCCTGCTCGGGCTCGAGGTTGGCTCCTATGGTGAAGGTAGCGTCAGTGGACCCGTCCTCGTCGACCGGTACTTGCTTGGTTTCCGCCTTGTCTTGGGTGAACAGTTGCTTCTTTTTAGCCGGCGCACCCCCCTTGGGCTCAAGGGCGTTGGTGCTGGTGGGCTGCGCCACCGCGGGCACCCTGACAGCAAGCTTGAGCGCCTGCAGAGCATCCCTTGTGTCTCCTGGCATGATAAGGACACCGCTGCTCCTGGGCATCTTCATGAGGTTGTACGTCGGGTGAGTTGCTGCCATGAACCGGGCCAAGGCCGGATAGCCGAGGATGGAGTTGTAGGGGAGGCTGATGGGGGTGATGTCAAAGTCGATCAGCTCTGTGCGGAAGTTGTTGTGGGTGCCGAAGGTCACTGGGAGGCGGATCGACTCCGACACCCGAGAAAGGCCTGCTAGGCAAAAGCCGGTCTAGCGGCACGTGGAGGAGGCTGAAGGCATCCACCGAGAGCATGTTGAGGCCGGCACCGCCGTCGATGAGGGTCCTGGTGATGGCTACCTGGCAGACGGTGGGGGTTCATAGCATCGAGAGCATGCACGAACCGATGGGGTTGAAGGGGTGATCATCCAAGTCGAAGGTTAGATCGGCCTCGGGCGCCACCCAGCCCAGGGGGCTTCTCGATGCTTGGAGGTGGTGCTGATCCGGCGGGTGAACGGCTTGACGTGGTGGCTCGAGGGTGGTGCCTGTGAGCCACCCAGGAGAGCTGCGACGACGGGCGGCACTGGTGCGGCATAACTGGCGAGGAAGAGGTCGCGCAACTCCTCCCAAGAGGTCCCAGAAGCCGTCGGTAGGTGGAGGAGCCACGCGCGCGGGTCACCGGCGAGGGCCATGGGAAACCAGTTGGCCAACACCCGGTCGTCGCCCCCGGCTTTGAGGACGGCCTCCTCATATGCCAGCAGGAAAACCAGTGGATCTGTCGCGCCGTTGTAGTGCGGCGGCATCTCAGGCTCGAACTTGTGCGGCCACTACACCTGTCGCAAGGTGGGGGCCAAGGCTCAGAGCCCCCCAGTCCCAGTGCTGGCATCGGTTGCCGGAGCGGGAGGCGCGTTGTACGCCATGAGGGCGAAACGCGATGTTGGTGAAGAGATGGTTGTCGAGAGGGAGAACTCCGGCGCACCCCTACCTGGCGCGCCAAATGTTGGATTTCGAGTTCCGGCAGACCCTTAAGGTTCGAACTCTAGGGTGCGCACGGAGATCTTTCCCCTACCGACTCGCGCTACTATGGCTCGCAAGAAATCTAGGCTGGAAAGAAGAACACACAAAGGACACAAGGTTTATACTGGTTCGGGCCACCGATGTGGTGTAACACCCTACTCTAGTGTGTGGTGTGGTGGATTGCCTCAGGGGCTGATGATGAACAATACAGGGGGAAGAACGGCCTCACGAGAGGTGTTCTTGAGCTGGTGTGGTATGTTCTACTTGGTCTGGATCCCCCTCCCTCTATGGTGGCTAGTCCTACTTATGGAGGCCCTGGTCCTCTTCCCGAAATGCAAGCGGGAAGGGCGCCAACAATTGGCCATTTTGAAGGGGAACATCTAGTACAAGTTATCCTGACCAAAGGTGGTCTTCGGCTGCCAAAAGCACTGGTGATGATGCCGTCTTGGGCTCCACGATGACCTCCGACCTGCCGCTCTACTGGTCTTGGTCTCGTCGCACCGGAACGGTAACCTTTGCCCGATGCCTTGGACTGTGCTTGTTCCCTTTGCACCAAAGGGGAAACAAGGACACTACACAGGCCGGTGCCCGCATGGCGCCCGCCTGATCTCGATCGTCATGGCTTGCGTCACAGGCTCCTCACGAGGTGCCCCTGCCTTGATCTCTCCGCCTCCTCGCGAGCCTGCCTGATGAGGCTGCTCCTGAGGAAGCTTCCTGTCGTCCGCCCCGCAGGGCTTGGCCCCTCGTGAGGGTCTTGAGTTTGAGCTGATGAAGCTGGGCCGCACTGGGCCCCCACTCGAGCTACGCCGCAGGCCGCAGGCAGGCAAGTCTGGGGACCCCCATTCCCAAAACACCGACAATTTTCAATCTCCTTGCTCAAAGCACCTCTCACAAAACTGCTTGGGGAGATTGTTCCTTGGTATGTGACTCCTCCATTGGTCCAATTAGTTTTTGTTCTAGTGCTTTATTCATTGCAAATTTTTGCTGCTTAGGTGACCCTGTTCTTGAGCTTGCATGTCAAATTTATATGGTCAAAAGTAGTTTTGATGCCTGATATAGGCTCTAGGCACTTGTAGGAGTAGTTGCTATCAATATTATTGAGTTTGGTTTACTTTTATTTTGAAGTTACAAAAAAATTCAGAATTTTTTAGAAAATGATGAAGAGACTTTTGAGGGGCTCATCGAGCCAAAGCTCGAAGGAAAAGGCACAGAAGCCTAAGTATAATCTACCTCGCACCGCAGAGGTTCGGTCGTGTGAATGGCCTTCCGATGATTTCTTGAGAGCAGCCAGGATTTATGAAGAATTTTATGAATTGGCTGAGAATGCAGACCTCACCGCTTTCCTCCACGACCAACGCGATCAGTACCTCTTACTCACAAATATCTTTGTGCAAACCTTTCATTTCCATTCTAGGAGCTCACCACCTACGGTGGAGTTTCATTTATATGATGAGCATAAGGAGATGTCACTTTATGATTTTTGTCGGGTTTGTTTAGTCCCTTTCGAGGGCAAGACAGAGGAACCACATCGCTAGGATGTGGATGGGTTTATTGATACTATCACTGTAGGGGAAACAAGGAAGGTTTCCGATGCACGAATCACTAGCATACATTTTCCTATTTTACGCTATTTTGCATTATTTGCTAGTCGTTGTTTAATTGGTCACGGAAACTGTGGAAACCTTAGTGTCCTTGATATTATTATTTTGCTCCACGGTTTATTCGGTGATAACTTTGTTAGTATGGGTGGCATTATTGCTAAATGGTTAAGTCTGAACCATACAAAGGGCCCCATCTTTGGAGGCATCTATGCTTCACGCCTAGCTGCACATTTTAACATACCTATTAGGCATTATGAGAAGGAAGAAAAAGTCCTGCCTCGTGATTATTTAGATTATAAAAGTATGGTGGCACATGATTTTATTGTTAAGAATAGGGAAGGAGAGCTTAAATACAAATTGTTCTTCGATAAACATCATCCTGAGACTATTACCCTGCCTGCTCCTTCTTTGTTTGATTTATCTGCAGGCCAGCACCTTGTTCCATTAGAGGCTATTCACGCCTACCGGAACCTTGCACCAGCCATGGAGCCAGAGCGAGAACCACAAGTTGATCCTTCACGACAGTCTAATTACCAGTGGGATCCGGAGATGATTGCCAACCAGTGGCAATCGGAGTCTTCTTCTTCGCAGTACGACCCCAACTATTATTATGGATATCTGCCAGGCCAGCCATGGCCATAGACCAACTTAGGCCAAAAGCCTAAGCTTGGGGGAGTATGTATTTCCCACCGACATTACATTTATGTTCACACACTCATTGCTAGACGTCGGTGCTCATACCTTTTCATTGTATCATCCATGCTAGTTTACTTTCCTTTTTATGCTTTCTTTTTGTGTGTTTAATAAACCTTAAGAAAAAAATGGTTGTAGCTTTTAATTAGTTTACTTTCCATGCTTGTAGTAGTGATTAAAAAGAAAACCCAAAAAAATTTCATGTTCTTCTTTTACTTGTTAGGAGCTCTCCCGTGTAAATAGTTTCTTTTCTTTTCTTTGGGGGTCGATAGGAGAAGACCATGATTAAATTGTTGAAGTGGCTCTTATATGCATAATTGTTGATCTGACAAAAGAGCCCATATTGCCTTGTCTTCTCCTGTTCATTGAATGCTTGCAGATTCCAGCTTAGTCCAATGCACATGCACAATTATTATTATCCACATCGTTCGGTCATGCAAGTGAAAGGCAATAATGATGATTATATGATGAACTTATTGAGATGAGAAAAGCTGCTATGAACTTGACCTCTCTTGTTCCTGATCCAGCCTATTATGAATAAACACTTTTGCAATGACAACTAGAGATCATAGTTTCTTGTGCCATGCTTGATTAGCTATGAGTTATAATGGTTTACCTTGCGTGCCAACATGCTATTGAAATGGTTATGATGTGGTATGATAGGGTGGTATCCTCCTCTGAATGATTTAAGTGACTTGACTTGGCGCATGTTCACACATGTAGTTGAAAAAAAATCAACATAGCCTTCACGATATTTATGTTCATGGTGGATTATATCCTACTCATGCTTGCATTCGGTGTTGATTAATTTTAATGCATGTTCATGACTGTTGTCGCTCTCTAGCTAGTCGCTTCCCAGTCTATTGCTAGCCTTCACCTGTAATAAGCGGGAATACTGCTTATGCAACCAACTCCATAAACCCCAAAGTTATTCCATATGAGTCCACCATACCTACCTATATATGGTATGTACCTGTTGTTCCAAGTAAATTTTTATGTGCCAAACTCTAAACCTTCAAATAAATATCCTGTTTCATATGCTCGAATAGCTCATGTATCAACTAGGGTTGTCCGTATCTTCCATGTTAGGCGGGTTATTCTCAAGAGGAGTGGACTCCGCTCCTCACTCACGAGAAAGTGGTTGGTCACCGGGATGCCCAGTCCCATGCTTTATGCAAATCAAATCAAAATAATTGAAACAAAACTCCCCCTAGGACTCTTGTTAGTTGGAGGCACTCGTTGTTTCGAGCAAGCCATGGATTGATGCTTGTTGGTGGAAGGGGGAGTATAAACTTTACCATTCTGTTTGGGAACCGCCTATAATGTGTGTAGCATGGAAGATATCGCCATCTCTTGGTTGTTATGTTGACAATGAAAGTATACCGCTCAAAATATTATTCACCTCTATTTCAAAACCAAGCTCTAGCACCTCTACAAATCCCTGCTTCCCTCTGCGAAGGGCCTATCTATTTACTTTCATGTTGAGTCGTCATCCTCTTATTAAAAAGCACTAGTTGGAGAGCACCGCTATCATTTGCATCCATTACTGTTAGTTTACATTGAGTATGACTTGATTGGATCTCTTTTACCATGAATTACAATGTCTAGTCAGTCCTTGGTCTTTAAAGGTGCTCTGCATTTATGTTTTGCGGTCTCAGAAAGGGCTAGCGAGATACCTTCTTGTTATATCATATTATGATTGTTTTGAGGAAGTGTTGTCATCCGAGATTTATTATTATTGCTCACTAGTTGATTATGCCATTGATATGAGTAAACTTGCGACCTAAGCATTATTGCGAATGTCGTTAGTTATAGTCTTTGCTGAAAACTTGAATGCTGGCTTTACATATTTACAACAACAAGAGCAAACAGAGTTTGTAAAAGTTTTTCTTTATCACTTTCAGTTTGTCAACTGAATTGCTTGAGGACAAGCAAAGGTTTAAGCTTGGGGGAGTTGATACGTCTCCGTCGTATCTACTTTTCCAAACACTTTTGCCCTTGTTTTGGACTCTAACTTGCATGATTTGAATGGAACTAACCCGGACTGACGCTATTTTCAGCAGAATTACCATGGTGTTATTTATGTGCAGAAACAAAAGTTCTCGGAATGACCTGAAACTTCACGACAACTTTTTGGAAAGTATAAAAAATACCTGCAAAAGATGAAGGCCAGGGGGCCCTCCACCTGTCCACGAGGGTGGGGGCGCGCCGGCCCACCTAGGGCGCGCCCCCTACCTTGTGGGCCCCTTGGAGCTCCTCCGTCTCCAACTCCAACTCTATATATTGTGTTTCGGGGAGAAAAAATCAAAGAGAAGAATTCATCATGTTTTACGATACGGAGCCGCCGCCAAGCCCTAAAACCTCTCGGGAGGGCTGATCTAGAGTCCGTTCGGGGCTCCGGAGAGGGGAATCCGTCGCCATCATCATCATCAACCATCCTCCATCACCAATTTCATGATGCTCACCCCCGTGCATGAGTAATTCCATCGTAGGCTTGCTGTACGGTGATGGGTTGGATGGGATCTATCATGTAATCGAGTTAGTTTTGTTAGGGTTTGATCCCTAGTATCCACTATGTTCTGAGATTGATGTTGCTATGACTTTGCTATGCTTAATGCTTGTCACTAGGGCCCGAGTGCCATGATTTCAGATCTGAACCTATTATGTTTTAGAGTTCTTGATCCTATCTTGCAAGTCTATAGTCACCTATTATGTGTTATGATCCGTTAACCCCAAAGTGACAATAATCGGGATACTTACCGGTGATGACCGTAGTTTGAGGAGTTCATGTATTCACTAAGTGTTAATGCTTTGTTCTGGTACTCTATTAAAAGGAGGCCTTAATATCCCTTAGTTTCCATAAGGACCCCGCTGCCATGGGAGGGTAGGACAAAAGATATATCGACTAGAGGGGGGTGAATAGGCGATTTTTATGAAAGTCTTCAAAACATGGAAGTTATGAAGACAAACGATAGAAATAAACCTATTACCATGCAGAGGAAGGTAGACTACACTAGACAAGCCATAGTCAAGTATTCAATGAAGTGAAAGCACAATGACTTAATAGCAGCAATGTAGTAAGGATCAGGTAGGAAGATATTATGAAGCCATACAGAACATGTAGTCACTCAGTGAAGACAAAAGATAGTGCAAACATACAATGACTTCACAAGGAGCAACAGTAAGTAAAGGGAAGGGAAGATGAAACCAGTGACTCATTGAAGACAATGATTTGTTGGACCAGTTCCAGTTGCTGTGACAACTGTATGTCTAGTTGGGGCGGCTAGGTATTCAAACCTTAGGACACACAGTCCCGGACACCCAGTCCTGAACACGCAGCTCAGGACACCCAGTCCTCACCGTATTCCCCTTGAGCTAAGGTTACACAAACCTCGCCCAATCACTCTGGTAAGTCTTCAAGGTAGACTCCCAAACCTTCACAGACTTTGTTCACCGGCAATCCACAATGTCTCTTGGATGCTCAGAACGCGATGCCTAACCGGCTGGAGGATGCACAGTCCTCAAGTGTAATAAGTCTTCAGATCACACAGACAAGAAGACTTAAGTGATACCCAATTCTCTCTGGCTCTGGGTGGTTAGGGCTTTATCCTCGCAAGGAATTCTCTCTCAAAGGCTTCGAGGTGGGTTGCTCTCAAACGACAAAAGCCGTTCTCTCAATCTGAGCAGCCAACTGTTTATGGTTGTGGGGGGTGGGCTATTTATAGCCACTTGGCAACCCGACCTTATTTGTCCGAAATGACCCTGGGTCACTAAGGTACTGACACGTGTTCCAACGGTCAGATTTCAAACTCACACGGCAACTTTACTTGGGCTACAAGCAAAGCTGACTTGTCCGACTCTGGACAAGATTCGCTCTCATAGTCTTCACTCGAAGACATAGGTTTTTGGTTAGGCATCACTTCAGTCAGTCTGACTGGTTCTCTTGGACCCCACTTAACAGTACGGTGGTTCCTATGACTCAACACAAAAGAAAAAGAACTACGAAAGATCTAAGTCTACGAGCTCCATAGGCTTCATGTGGTGTCTTCTCTTGTCATAGTCTTCAATGTGAATATCTTCATATACCACCTTTGACTTCAATGTCTTCATACATTTTTAGGGGCCATCTCTTGTAGGAAAACCGAATCAATGAGGGACTTCTACCGGTGTTATCCTGCAATTCTCACAAACACATTAGTCCCTCAACTAGGTTTGTCGTCAATGCTCCAAAACCAACTAGGGGTGGCACTAGATGCACTTACAATCTCCCCCTTTTTGGTGATTGATGACAAACTAGTTGAAGTTTTCAAAGGGGAATATAATCTGTGAAATTGTAAAGGATAAGGAATTGTCTTCATAAGTTGCAAGGGCTCCCCCTGAAGATGTGCATATAGGTAATTTTCTTTTGGAATGCAAATGCACATGGCAGGTTGTACTTGTGGAGATCCACTTCAACTTATGATGACAATCCACTATGCATGTGAAAGTATATGAAGATAATGACATGTATAATGGAAAATGGACGTCTGCAGAATGATCTAAGTGAGGAATTTATCGTCGCACATGCGGAATTTATCATCGCAAAACAAAGTGGCAGATAAGTAGCAGACGACCATCGAGTTTAAGTGTTACAACTCAAAGAACCAAATGTAGCAAAACGAGAGTTGTAAGCACGAAGCAAAATATAAAGCACCCGCCCATATGGACCCGCTTGAAGACTATCAACCTCATATGCTTCTCCCCCTTTTGTCAGTAAGGACCAAAAAGGTTTGGAGACATAGAGCATCTACTCGTTCCCATGCGGAGTAGGTGAAGTAGCAGGGTCGTTGGTGGTGTTTGGCGGTGCTGAAGAGCTTGGAGCAGAGTTGACGCGTGCTGAAGGAGGTGGTGGTGAAGTAGCATCATCTTCATCCTCGATAACTCTGGTAGTCACTATTGCAGCAGATGAAGAGAACTCAGAGTCTTCAAGGGCTGGAGTTCCTAGCAGCACAGCTCTTCGAGGAGGTGTGGAGTCAAACTTGAATCGCTCAGTGAAGCCATCCTCTTGGAGATCATCTTCAGAACACATCATCGTTAGCCCTTTCCATGTACGGCGACAGGTTTCATGGGCAACGAAAGCATTCTTGGTGGCAAGATTGCGAATGCGATTAACTTCCACCAAGAGGCTTTTCATCTGACGCTTCAGCCAGTCATGATGCCTATCCTGTTTCTGATGAAGAGCCACAAGAAGCTCTCGGTCGTTGAGAACACGAGTGCGCTTCTTGGGTCTTGGAGCATTTTTACTGTCAGTGGCTTCAGTAGACGCAGGGTGTGGTGTACGTGTAGTGCTAGCCAAAGGATACACCCGAGTGACTGCTTCAACTCCTTCAATGTTCTGTGAGAAACTCTGATGCTCTGCATTCTGAAGACTTAGAGGTTCCTTTGCAGGCTCAGGATAGATGGCTTCAGTAGAGATATCCACATCAGGCAGAAAAATCCTATGATTGCGAGCAGATGGCTGATATGAGATATCGGAGTGAAGTTTAATTAGCCGCATTACCCATGGGGCGTAGAACTTCAAGCCAAACAGATTAGAGCCCGATGCAGTAAGTTGGCGGATGAATAAGTCCTGTGCATTGAAGCATTTTCCATGAAGAATATAGAAGACCAAAGTCTTCATTGCACCCTCAAGCTTGGCATTTGGAGAGTGCCCTTTGATGGGCCAGAGAGTTCGATGTTGGATAAGCAGCATCTTGGGGCAATGGCTTAATCATGCTGAGCATCTGACTCATATCAGGTTCCTGCATCTTAAAGATGCTCTCAATAGCTTCACTATGCAGCTGACAGCCATGCTCGTAGAGATCGCCAGGAGTGGGCAAACCAGTGAGCTCAATGATGTCAAACGCATTGGCTTCATGATGAACATTTCCGGTCATCCACTCCAGGACCCAAGTCTTTGGATCTCTGTTGTACCCGCGGATGTGAAGTGTGGCATAGAATTGGAGCAGCAGCTCTTCATTCCAATGCTCTTGGTCAGTAACGAACGGCAGCAGTCCAACTCCCTTGAAGCAATCCAAAGCTTCTTCCAGACAGGGCAGGCCAGCTATGGCTTCAATGTCAAGGCGCTTGTGTGGGAAGATGCGACCATGGTTGTAAAGAATGCATGAGTAATAGCTTCGCTGAGGATAGCTCCAGAACCGATCAGATGATATCCTTTCCCTTGAGTAGGGGTTCCTGGAGCTATCGAAGAATGTGTTGTCTACCCTGAAGCCATTGATATTGAAGGAGCCAGGTGCTAATGCAGAACCTGGGAACCTTGGCAATCTTGGGATTGGCTTCTATACCTGAGGCCTGTGCTCAACATGATAGTCGAACTGTGGACCGGCAGCAGACTCAGGAACAGAAGTGACGGGATCAGTGGCTTCGTTGTCTTCTTTTTCCGTTGGGGAGGGCTCCACATTAACTTCATTGGTGGTTGTGGCAGCCGCAAGATTTTCAAGCACGTTCTCCTTGAGAACTGCTTCTTGGTGGGACAGTGGAGTGGAAACTTGTGGGACTTCATCTTCCGCGGCTGATGCAGCCGGATTGTCTTCAGCAGAGACTTGAGGCCTTGGACCTTTGTGAAGCCTGCGCAATGCGGGCGACGCCTGTGGAGTTGGAGTTGGTTGGGCCTCATAGTCTTCTTCCTCTTGTGGGTGATCTGCCCATGAAGCATCCTGTGCAATTGGCGTCAATGGACGACCAATGCTGATGAGTTCGCTGTTCTGAGGAAGGACCGCACCATCTTCTACATTGTCATGTTGACCAATGTCTTCAGCAGCGATGGGATCAGCTGCTGGAAAGTCTTCAGCTTCATGAGCCTCTGTGGAAGCAGGCTCATGGATAGTCAGTTGGCGTTCATGGCGTTCAGCTTCAGGATAGACCATAGAAATGGGTTCAACTATCAAGGGCTCTGTGGGAGCTGCCCGATCTTTCTTGGTCTTCCTCTTCTTCTTGGAGGGGGCAGTTGGAGAGGCTTCAGAATGTTTCCTCTTTCTGGCTTCAGCCTCAGTAGTCCCTGTCTTCTTGAGCTCTGAAGCTATTGACTGGCTTTTTGGCTTCGAGCCAGTCATTTTAGTTGTGAAGACAATAGGAACTGCTTCCTGCCTTGGTGCGTCAGGTTCAGCCGTAGCAGGCTTCTTCTTCTTCTTTGCGGTCATCCTGGGGTCGATGCCAGGATGCCCAAGGGCCTTGCGCTTCTCAGCTTCATTGTAGGCTTGCACACATCTGTCAGCCAGAGTCTTCATGCGCTCACGCGAACCCTGAGCTTCTGCACGTTTCTTTACAAAGGCTTCCTTGAGCTCGTGCAACATACTCGCGAAGTTCTTCACTTCCTGCACGCTGAGCTTGGCCATATGCTTCTTGAACTGAGCCTTTTCATAGTCAATCTTTTGCTTCAGTTCAACAATGCGCTGGGCAATAGCAAGTTCTGAAGCAATGGCACCTTGGAAGACGACACTGAGGCCAATTGGTAGCTGCAGATCTTCAAAGCTGATGTTTGGCGTGTCAAACCACTCGTCAATGAAGTTGTGGATGATGGTCACATCAAAGAGAGGCAGATCATTGAAGATTTCTGCTTCTTCTTTGCTCTTGATGAGTTGCTCAAGAGCGTCATCTGCTAGATCTTCATCACTTGATAGATCAATGTCGTCATTGCGCAGAATGGCAGCAGCAGTTAGCTCTTGTCCGGTGTGAGGCAGAGGCATCTTGACTCTCTGGGGCTTGGAGACGCGAGATAAGTCTTCGGACTGCACACTGTCTTCAGGAGGTGCAGTTGCCAGTGGCTTCGCCCTTGAGATTTTTGGTGAGGGGGCAGGCTTTGAAGCTTTAGGCTTCTTCATCTTCTTTGTCTTCGGTGCTGCAGGAGCTTCTTCTGATTCAGCGTCAGCTACAGGCTCATTCACTGCAGTCCCTTGAACTAAGATGCGGGTGATGAGGCCTTCAAGGTTGGAGAAAGGACCGATGACATTGGGTTCTGCATCTCGTGTGCCATCTGCCCTTGGTGCTGAGGGACCAGGGTTGAAGTCTAGCCCCAAAGTCTTCTTGTTCTGCTTCGCTGAGTTCTGGGCAAACTAGAAGTTGCGCTTGAACAGATTGTCGTCACGACACCATAGTAGTGACGATGGGTGTGCATCAGCTGGCTGTGGCCCACGGACCATGCAGGGATAGAAGCCTTGAGCAATGGCTTCATCTCTGGACCTGGGTAGAAGATTCTTGTATTGGATGTCTCCCCACGGCCTCTTGATGGCATTTTTCTCAGCATATTCTTGGGTTACAAATCGGTATTTGAACCATTGTTCTGCCCAATATCTTCGAATCCATCGGATTCGGGTCTTGCGCTGATTGTAATCCTCTTCAGGATCTGTCTTGTACAGTTCTGAGAGTTCATCTGGCAGATCTCTAGATGTTTCTCCATGACGCTTTCCGCCACCCTTCCTTGCTGCTTTCTCTGAAGCCATAAACTTTAACTTGAAAGGCTTCAACACGTTCAAAGGCTTCAAAGGTTTTCGCTTGCTGGACCAACAGGAACTGGCTTCGGGAGAATTAATGTGATGTTGTGAGAATTCTGCAAATGAATGCAGACTATGAGAACCAAAGGATTCTCCCACGGACATGTACCTGTGACAGCATTAAGGTGCGAGGGAAGGGGAAGAGGTCATATGCATTCTCAGAAGATTTTGAAGATAAATCAGTTTAGAAGACATTGACCTCATTTTGCGAAGACATTCACTCATAGATAAGGAGTTGGTTCCAGATTTGTACGAATCCACAGATCAGTACAAGTGAGGAATCTAACTACTTTGTGAAGCATAAGTGAATATACTAGGCATGTTATGAGATGCAGATGAGAGAGATCTAACTTGTGTGAATAGAAACTGCTTGTGGTAGAAAGTGACAAATCCATAGGATCAACGGTGCTGTAAAAGGAAGTTTTATTTACCACACTAAGAACTGCTAGACGAAGTGGAAGATGAGGCTGAGCAGTTCGATCTTCCATGCCCTAACTTGGCGACGGAGGACACTTACGGTGATGGCGGAGAGGACGATGTCCGCGGTCGGCGTGAAGACGGCGTCGGAGAAGTTGCGTCAGCAAAGCGCTTCGTCGCCGGCGTGGTCGAGGGCTAGCGGTGGCGCTAGGGTTCGTGCGAGAGTGGAAGAAGAGATAATGACCGCTGTGAAGTGTGTATTTATAGGTACATGGGCGGCACTGCGCTATTACACAGGTGCCCCTAGTGATTCGCATCTGAGGAACACGTGCCCATTATGCGGAATTTTGGGATTTGTTCCACGTCCCACGCATGCCTTGATTGTCGGGTGGTCGTTCCTACTTCTCCGGGTTTCATGTGGAGGAATGAGCATTGAAAACGGACTTAATGGTTGTCTCTGTATCTTCTGCTGACAAGGACGCAGAGAAGACATTCGACAGTTTCAATAGAATGCATATGATTTGGAGAGATAGAATTTGAGATAGAAAGCATAGAGAGATTAGGGTCCGATCACATTCACTTAGTTCAAAAGATTCAACAATGAAGACATAGCTATAAGTGAATGTTGTAGAGGACAGAACACTAATATATATATATATATATATATATATATAATCAACATAGTGAAGATAATCATGAAGATATGTTGAGATCGAAGCCAAACCAAATGTGAAGACATTGCAAGGTAACGTCATGAGTGAAACACTTCAAAATAGAACATTTGGTGGTGGCGTTACCCACCGTATAGGAAGTATTAGACCCAGACACGGCGCACAATTATCGTGGCACTCCGAAGTCAAATTCCACATTAATGTATTCACACTTAGAATGTATGTCTTCATTGATTGAAGATATACTTTACTTCGTGTGTTGCACATCTAAGTCATCAATATGCATAAGGGTTAGGATGTGTGCCTGATCACAGGACATTTGAGGATTCTAGGATATTTAGCTCACACTGTAACTTGCAAAATCTCTTCTCATCCAAGGGCTTGGTGAAGATATCTGCCAATTTCTCTTCAGTGTTGACGTGTATGATATCAATATCTTCCTTCACAATATGATCTCTGAGAAAGTGATGACGAATTTCAATGTGCTTTGTCTTCGAGTGCTGAACTGGGTTGTTGGCGATCTTGATGGTGCTTTTGTTGTCGCAGTAAAGTGGCACTTGCTTCAGATGAATGCCATAGTCCTTGAGTGTTTGCTTCATCCACAGAAGCTGAGCGCAGCAAGATCCAGCAGCAATGTATTCAGATTCAGCAGTGGAGAGAGATACACAGTTCTGCTTCTTTGAAGACCAACATACAAGTGATCATCCCAGAAAGTGATATGTGCCTGATGTAGACTTGCGATCAACTTTGTCACCAGCATAATCAGCATCCGAGAATCCAACCAGATCAAACTCTGAGCCCTTTGGATACCATAATCCTAGAGTTGGGGTGTGAGCCAAATATCGAAGAATTCGCTTCACATCTAAGTGATGCGACTCCTTTGGTGCCGCTTGAAATCGAGCACACATGCAAACACTAAGCATAATATCTGGCCTAGATGCACATAGATAAAGTAAAGAACCAATCATGGAGCCGTATACCTTTTGATCGAACTCTTTACCATTGTCGTTGGGACCCAGATGATGTTTGGCTGGCATTGGTGTTGTGAAGCCTTTGCAGTCTTGCATACTGAACTTCTTCAGGCAATCTTTGAGATACTTCACTTGAGATATGAAGATGTCGTTGCGTTGTTGTCGTATTTGAAGACCGAGGAAGAACTTCAGCTCTCCCATCATGGACATCTGATATTGCTCTTGCATCATATATCCAAACTCTTCACTGTACTTCTGATTGGTGCAGCCGAAGATAATGTCATCCACATATATTTGGCACACAAATAGTTCACCATCATATGTCTTCATGAAGAGAGTGGGGTCTAGGGAACCAGGTATGAAGCCTTTGCTCTTCAGGAAGTATTTGAGTGTGTCATACCAGGACCGATGAGCTTGTTTGAGGCCATACAGTCCCTTGTTGAGCTTGTATACCATGTCAGGATGTTTTGGATCTTCAAAGCCAGGCGGTTGTGCAACATACACTTCTTCTTCAACCTTGCCATTGAGAAAAGCACTCTTCACATCCATTTGATATAGAAATATGTTGTGATGATTTGCATAGGCCAGCAGTATGCGTATGGCTTCAAGTCTAGCCACAGGAGCAAATGTTTCATCGAAGTCAATGCCTTCCACTTGAGTATATCCTTGAGCAACGAGACGAGCTTTGTTTCTGACAACTTGACCATGCTCATCTTGCTTGTTGCAGTATATCCATTTGGTGCCTATTATATTGTGCTTCCGTAGATCAGGACGCTTAACTAGTTCCCGTACATTATTCAGCTCAAACTGTTGAAGCTCTTCTTGCATAGCTTGAATCCATTCAGGTTCCATGAAGGCTTCTTCAACTTTCTTGGGTTCTGTTATTGAGACGAATGCGAAGTGCCCACAGAAATTTGCTAGTTGAGTTGCCCTTGAACGAGTGAGTGGACCGGGTGCATTGATGCTATCAATTATTCTTTCAATCTGCACTTCATTGGCAACGCGAGGATGTACAGGGCGAAGACTTTGCTCTTGCTGATCATCGTCGTTGTTAGAAGGAATGTCTGCAGGCTGAGCATTGTCTTCATATTGATCAGGTGCATAGATGATAAGTTCTTCTTTAGGATGAGCTTCAGAAGGTATAATTTCTCCAGTTCCCATTAGCTTGATTGATTCACTGGATGGAACTTCATCTAGCACATTTGGCAGTTGCTCTCTTTGTGAACCATTGGTCTCATCGAACCGCACATCCACTGTTTCAACCACTTTGTAATGAAAGAGATTGAAGACTCTGTAGGAGTGCGAATCCTTTCCATATCCAAGCATAAAACCCTCATGTCTTTTGGTGCAAACTTTGAGGTGTGATGTGGGTCCTTGATCCAGCACCTTGCGCCAAATACTCTGAAGTAACTGACATTTGGCTTCTTGCCGGTAAGGAGCTCATAAGATGTCTTTTTCAGAAGCTTGTGAAGATAAACACGATTGATTGTATGGCATGCAGTATCAATGGCTTCAGGCCAGAATTTTCTTGGGGTCTTGTATTCATCTAGCATCGTTCTGGCCATCTTTGCGTTCGACAATGCCATTCTGCTGTGGCGTGTACGGGGCTGAGAATTCATGTGTGATGCCCAAGGTATCAAGATATGTATCAAGGCCAGTGTTCTTCAATTCGGTGCCATTGTCACTTCTGATGTGCTTTATCTTGGCGCCATAATTGTTCATAGCTCGATTGGCGAAGCGTCTGAAGACATCCTGCACTTCAGTCTTGTAAAGGATTATGTGCACCCAAGTGTATCTAGAGTAATCATCAACAATAACGAAGCCATAGAGGCATGCAGTAGTAGTAAGAGTTGAGTAATGAGTGGGACCGAAAAGATCCATGTGAAGCAGTTCGAAGGGTCGAGTAGTGGTCATGATTGTCTTCGAAGGATGTTTGGCCCTCGTCATCTTCCCTGCTTCACAGGCACCGCATAAGTGGTCTTTCTTGAACTTGACGCCCTCGATGCCTATGACATGCTTCTTCTTCGCAAGGGTGTGGAGGTTCCTCATGCCAGCATGCCCAAGCCTCCGATGCCAGAGCCAGCATTCTGAAGCTTTGGCTAGAAGACATATGGCAAGCTGTGGTCCTGTTGAGAAATCTACTATGTACAGATCATCTTTTCGATACCCTTCAAACACTAGAGACTTGTCAGATTCCATTAGTACAAGGCAACGATATTTTCCAAATATTACGATCATGTTCAAATCGCAAAGCATTGAGACAGACATTAAGTTGAAGCCAAGGGATTCAACAAGCATGACTTTGTCCATGTGTTGATCCTTTGAGATTGCAACTCTACCTAGACCCAATACCTTACTTTTACCAGTGTCAGCAAATGTGATGTGGCTCTTGTCGGATGGGCGTAAGGTTGAGTCCATAAGAAGACTTCTTTTGCTAGTCATGTGATTTGTACACCCACTATCAATAATCCATTCTGAAGACGCTGGTGTCGTACCCTACAGTGCAGTTAGGGGGATAGGCTTCACCAAGAGCATTGTGAAGAAAAAACATTTGACGAACCAATGGGTTATGAAAGCTTAGATCCAGATTAGGACTAATAGGGAGAGTAGCAAGCGATTCAGGAACGAAGTACATAGTAAGACCATTCGGGCATTTGATCTTGCGCCCTACAAGATGTTTAAGGTCCCCAGCAATGGCGTCAGACGATTTTGGTTTTCTGCTGGAGACCTTTCCCTGCAAAAGAGAGTTAAGCTTTCTTAGCCACCCACATCTTCAAGGGTGGCTGAGAAGCAATAAGTCTAAGTGCAGCATCTGAGAATTTTGGCTTTGGAGCCCTAGCAAACAGTCTTGCAGGCGGACAATAGTACTCATAAGAATAAGCAGAATAGTTCTTGGTCTTATGAACATGGCGGTTTGATGAACCGCTCTCATATTCATATGCCTGAGTATGGTTTCCCTGCAAAACATTTGCGTTAGTGGGACTCAGGTGAGTCCTCTGTCTGTATGAAGCCTTTGGACCATATGAAGCCTTTGGTCTGAGGTTTGTCTTCTTCACGTGAGGTGTCATGATGACATTCACAGGAAGATTCTCCAGACACCTTTTCGGAACCCAAATCTTCTTCATAGGCGGTCCATTCCTGCAGTTAGTACCAATGTACCTGGCAAACACTTCACCATTCTGATTCTTAAACAGTATATAGTTTGCATCAAAGGATTCATCAATGATAATGGGGTTAGCACAGGTGAAGCCAGATAGATTGGATGGGTCTGCTGAAGGTTCCTTTGCAGCAACCCACATGGTTTTGGGGTACTGCTTAGGTTTCCAGTAAGAGCCATCAGCATTCATTTTCCTTACGAACCCAACACCTTCTTTCCTCGGGTTTCGGTTCAGAATTTGCTTTTTGAGGACATCACATAGTGTCTGATGCCCTTTAAGACTTTTGTACATCCCTGTTTCAAGCAATGTCTTCAACCTAGCATTCTCATCAGCAATAGCAGTGGTATCCTCAGCAGAGGGGTTAGTTACCACATCAAAAGTTGAAGATATTGCAACAGTAGTAGCAGTAGAACATTCAGCAACAGAAATAGCATTATCACGCTCAATGCATTTAAGACATGGTGGTTCAAATCCTTCCTGAGCAGGACTGATCTGTTTGGAGTGAAGTGACTCGTTTTCCTTTTGAAGATCTTCATGAACCGCTCTCAATTTCTCAAGATCTTGCTTCCTTTGAAGATAATCATAGGAAAGCTTTTCATGAGTTGTTGAGAGAGTTTCATGACGACTTTCAAGTTCCTGATACTTAACGTGAAGATTTTTTATGTCTTCAATTAAGGATTCAGATCGAGTCATTTCAGCACCTAACAGATCATCGCTTCTGTCTAACAGTTTTTGAATATGTTCCATAGCTTTCTGTTGTTCAGTTGCAATTTTAGCAAGTGTTTTGTAGCTGGGTTTTGAAACACAATCAGAGTCATTGTCACTAGATGTTTGATAGTGAGTAGTGCATGTGTTTACCTTGGCACCGCGTGCCATGAAGCAGTAGGTAGAAGCGGAGTAGTCCTTGTCAATTGCATTGGTGTTGGTGACGAGGTCATTGTCTTTAGTATTGAAGATGGACTTGGCAACGTATGCTGTAGCCAGACTTGCGACGCCTGAATCGGACTGCTCCTCAAACTCCACATCCGCCTCCTCAGAAGCGGACTCCTCCTCCGAGTCCATTTCCTTGCCAACAAATGCACGTGCCTTGCCAGATGAGCTCTTCTTGTGTGATGAAGACTTTGAGGAAGACTTGGACGAAGATTTTGAGTATGTCTTCTTCTTCTTGTCGTCAGAGTCATATTCCTTGCTCTTCTTCTTCTTTTTGTTCTCATTGTCCCACTGTGGACACTCAGAGATGAAGTGGCCTGGTTTCTTGCACTTGTGACATGTTTTCTTCTTGTAGTCGTGAGCAGAAGCTTCATCATTCCTTGAGCTTGATCGGGAAGACTTTCTGAAGCCTTTCTTCTTGGTGAATTTTTGGAACTTCTTCACAAGCATAGCAAGTTCTCTTCCAATGTCTTCAGGATCATCAGAACTGCTGTCAGATTCTTCTTCAGATGAGGAGACAACTTTTGCCTTCAAGGCACGAGTTCGCCCATACTTTGGACCATAGATATCTCTTTTCTCAGAAAGCTGAAACTCATGTGTGTTGAGCCTCTCAAGTATGTCAGATGGATCGAGTGTCTTGAAATCAGGACGTTCTTGAATCATCAGGGCTAGGATGTCAAACGAACTATCAAGTGATCTCAGTAGTGTCTTGACGACTTCATGTTTGGTGATCTCAGTAGCGCCGAGGGCTTGAAGCTCATTTGTGATGTCAGTGAGTCGGTCAAAAGTGTGCTGGACATTCTCATTGTCATTTCGCTTGAAGCGGTTGAAGAGGTTGCGAAGGACACTGATTCTCTGATCTCTCTGGGTTGAGATGCCTTCATTGAGCTTGGAGAGCCAGTCCCAGACCAGCTTAGATGTCTTCAAAGCACTCACACGGCCATACTGTCCTTTGGTCAGGTGACCACAAATGATATTCTTGGCAGTAGAGTCCAGTTGAACAAATTTCTTGACGTCAGCAGCAGTGACACCTTCTCCAGCCTTGGGAACTCCATTTTTGACGACATACCATAGGTCGACATCAATGGCTTCAAGATGCATGTGCATCTTATTCTTCCAGTAGGGATATTCAGTTCCATCGAAGACGGGGCACGCAGCGGAGACTTTAATTATCCCTGCAGTCGACATAGCTAAAACTCCAGGTGGTTAAACCGAATCACACAGAACAAGGGAGCACCTTGCTCTGATACCAACTGAAAGTGTGTTATATCGACTAGAGGGGGTGAATAGGTGATTTTTATGAAAGTCTTCAAAACATGGAATTTATGAAGACAAACGATAGAAATAAACCTATTACCATGTAGCGGAAGGTAGACTACACTAGACAAGCCATAGTCAAGTATTCAATGAAGTGAAAGCACAATGACTTAATAGCAGCAATGTAGTAAGGATCAGGTAGGAAGATATTATGAAGCCATACAGAACATGCAGTCACTCAGTGAAGACAAAAGATAGTGCAAACATACAATGACTTCACAAGGAGCAACAATAAGTAAAGGGAAGGGAAGATGAAACCAGTGACTCGTTGAAGACAATGATTTGTTGGACCAGTTCCAGTTGCTGTGACAACTGTACGTCTAGTTGGGGCGGCTAGGTATTCAAACCTACACGCAGCTCAGGACACCCAGTCCTCACCGTATTCCCCTTGAGCTAAGGTCACACAGACCTCGCCCAATCACTCTGGTAAGTCTTCAAGGTAGACTCCCAAACCTTCACAGACTTCGTTCACCGGCAATCCACAATGTCTCTTGGATGCTCAGAACGCGACGCCTAACCGGCTGGAGGATGCACAGTCCTCAAGTGTAATAAGTCTTCAGATCACACAGACAAGAAGACTTAAGTGATGCCCAATTCTCTCTGGCTCTGGGTGGTTAGGGCTTTATCCTCGCAAGGAATTCTCCCTCAAAGGCTTCGAGGTGGGTTGCTCTCAAACGACAAAAGCCGTTCTCTCAATCTGAGCAGCCAACCATTTATGGTTGTGGGGGTGGGCTATTTATAGCCACTTGGCAACCTGACCTGATTTGTCTGAAATGACCCTGTGTCACTAAGGACCTGACATGTGTTCCAACGGTCAGATTTCAAACTCACACGGCAACTTTACTTGGGCTACAAGCAAAGCTGACTTGTCCGACTCTGGACAAGATTTGCTCTCATAGTCTTCACTCGAAGACATAGGTTTTTGGTTAGGCATCACTTCAGTCAGTCTGACTGGTTCTCTTGGACCCCACTTAACAGTACGGTGGTTCCTATGACTCAACACAAAAGAAAAAGAACTACGAAAGATCTAAGTCTACGAGCTCCATGGGCTTCATGTGGTGTCATCTCTTGTCATAGTCTTCAATGTGAATATCTTCATATACCACCTTTGACTTCAATGTCTTCATACATTTTTAGGGGTCATCTCTGGTAGGAAAACCGAATCAATGAGGGACTTCTACCTGTGTTATCCTACAATTCTCACAAACACATTAGTCCCTCAACTAGGTTTGTCGTCAATGCTCCAAAACCAACTAGGGGTGGCACTAGATGCACTTACAACTATGTGTTAATGCTTTGTTCTGGTACTCTATTAAAAGGAGGCCTTAATATCCCTTAGTTTCCATAAGGACCCCGCTGCCACGGGAGGGTAGGATAGAAGATGTCATGCAAGTTCTTTTCCATAAGCACGTATGACTATATTCCGAATACATGCCTACATTACATTGATGAATTGGAGCTAGTTCTGTGTCACCCTAGGTTATGACTGTTACATGATGAACCGCATCTGGCATAATTCTCCATCACCGATCCATTGCCTACGAGCTTTCCATATATTGTTCTTCGCTTATTTACTTTTCTGTTGCTATTGCTATCATCACTACGAAATACCAAAAACATTACTTTTGCTATCATTACCTTTTATTATCATTGCCACTACTATCATATTACTTTGCTACTAAACACTTTGCTGCATATTTTAAGTTTCCAGGTGTGGTTGAATTGACAACTCAGCTGCTAATACTTGAGAATATTCTTTGGCTCCTCTTGTGTCGAATCAATAAATTTGGGTTGAATACTCTACCCTCAAAAACTGTTGCGATCCCCTATACTTGTGGGTTATCAAGACTATTTTCTGGCGCCGTTGCCGAGGAGCATAGCTCTATTCTTTGAGTCACTTGGGATTTATATCTGCTTATCATTATGAAGAACTTTAAGGATCCAAGAACCAAGATTTATCCCTCAACTACGAGGGGAGGTAAGGAACTGCCATCTAGCTCTGCACTTGATTCACCTTCTGTTTTGAGTAAGCTTGCGACACCTAAACCTACTTCTATGCTTGATACTACTGTGCCACTTGGTGAATTTCTTGACGAACAACTTGCTAGGGCTAGAGAGATTGAAAATATTGAATCTGGTAATACTGATGAAAGTGACGATGAAGACTTGCTTGTTATTCCTAAGGGTTATGTTTTTGATAAAGAAGCTTCTTTAGCTATTTTAGCTTGCAAAGATAGATACGAACTCAAGAGGTTATTAGCTAAATGGAATCAGCAATCTCTAAATGCTAGAATGAAACATGACCCTGCTTTTGCTACTTCACCTATCTGTGTTACCAATAAGGATTATGAATTCTCTGTTGATCCTGATATAATTACTTTGGTTGAATATGATCTTTTTCATGGCTATGAATCTGAAACTGTTGTGGCACATCTTACTAAATTAAATGATATAGCTACCCTATTCACTAATGATGAGAGAACTCGCTACTTTTATATACTTAAAATATTTATGTTCTCATTAAAGGGTGATGCTAAGATATGGTTTAATTCTCTTGATCATGGTTGTGTGCGTAGTCCCCATGATATGATCTATTACTTCTCTGCTAAATATTTCCCTGCACATAAGAAACAAGCTGCTTTAAGGGATATATACAATTTTGCGCAAATTGAAGAAAAGAGTCTCCCACAAGCTTGGGGGAGGCTTCTCCAATTACTTAATGCTTTGCCTGATCATCCTCTTAAGAAAAATGAAATACTTGATATCTTTTATAATGGACTAACCGATGCTTCCAGAGATTACCTGGATAGTTGTGCTGGTTCTGTTTTCAGGGAAAGAACACCAGATGAAACTGAAATTCTATTGAATAATATGTTGACAAATGAAAATAATTGGACACCTCCGAAGCCAATTCCTGAGCCTATTCCTAAACCAACTCTGAAGAAGAGGGGTATTCTATTTCTCAGTCCTGAAGATATGCAAGAGGCAAAGAAATCTATGAAAGAAAAAGGTATTAAAGTTGAAGATGTTAAGAATTTACCACATATTGAAGAAATACATGGTCTTAATTTACCGTGTGTTGAAGAAACATATGATCTTAATCCTTTACCTATTGAAGAAACTCATGGTCTTGATAACCCGACACAGGTAGTAAAGGTAAATTCTCTCTATAGATTTGATTAAGGTGATATCCCTTGTTATAAGTCTGCTAGACAATGCTTAGATTAGTTTAACAATTTCATTGTTAAGTAAGAAGATTTTAATGCTTATTTTGGTAGACAATTGAAATACAACTCAAATATTCTTGAACACTTGGGTGATTATATGGCTAATGTCAAAGGTGAACTTAAACTTATTAGTAAACATGCTTCTATGGTTACAACTCAAGTAGAACAAGTACTTCAAGCTCAAAATGATTTGCTCAATGAATTGAATAGTAAGAATAACGATAATGCTGTTAGAGTTATGACTAGAGGTGGTAGAATGACTCAGGAACCTTTGTATCCTGAAGGCCATCCTAAGAGAATTGAGCAAGGTTCTCAGAGAAATAATATAGATGCACCTAGTCCTTCTAAAAGGAAGAAAAAGAAAAATGATAGGACTTTGCATGCTTCTAGTGAACCTGTTATTGAAACACCTGAGAATCCAAATGATATTTCTATTTTTGATGCTGAAACACAATCTGGTAATGAACCTGAAACTAGTAATAAGGTTAATGATAATGTTCATGATGATGCTCAACCTAGTAATGATAATGATATAGAAATTGAACCTATTGTTGATCTTGATAACCCACAATCAAAGAATCAATGTTATGATAAGAAAGACTTTGTTGCTAGGAAACACGATAAAGAAAGAGAACCATGGGTTCAGAAACCTATGCCTTTTCCTCCCAAACCATCCAAGAAAAAGGATTATGAGGATTTTGAGCGCTTTGCTAAAATGATTAGACCTATCTTTTTGCGTATGCGATTAACTAATATGCTCAAAATGAATCCTTATGCTAAGTATATGAAAGAAATTGTTACTAATAAGAGAAAGATACCGGAAGCTGAAATTTCCAGCATGCTTGCTAATTATACTTTTAAGGGTGGAATACCAAAGAAACTTGGAGATCCCGGTGTACCAACTATACCATGCTCCATTAAAAGAAACTATGTTAAAACTGCTTTATGTGATCTTGGAGCCAGTGTTATGCCTCTCTCTTTATATCGTAGACTTGATTTGAATAAGTTGACACCTACTGAAATATCTTTGCAAATGGCTAATAAATCAACTGCTATACCTGTCGGTATTTGTGAGGATGTGCCTGTTGTAGTTGCAAACGTTACTATTTTAACGGACTTTGTTATTCTTGATATTCCCGAGGACGATAGTATGTCTATTATTCTTGGAAGACACTTTTTGAATACTGCAGGGGCTGTTATTGATTGCACTAAAGGCAATGTCACTTTTCATGTTAATGGTAATGAGAAGACGGTACACTTTCCGAGGAAACAACCTCAAGTTCATAGTATCAACTCTATTGGAAAAATTCCATCGATTATATTTGGAGGTTTTGAATTTCCTCTTCCTACTATCAAGAAGAAATATGATATTCTTATTATTGGGGATGTGCATGTCCCCGTTGAGGTAACATAGTGTTATTCGAAATTTCTCCGGTTCCATGTTATTCAGAATGAGTTCGTTAACAAGACTTGATCAACCTTGTTAGTGGATTCCTTTTGATGATCATGAGATGGATGAAACTAGAAGGCACAACCTTCTGTACCCCACTTTTACTTTCTGCTATTTATATTAAATAAAATAAAAATAGTATTTTTCTGCCTGTTATCTGATTATCCGTGCAATATAAAAATACCCCGAAAATAAAAGTTCTCCAGCCCTGAAATTTAAATACGGTTTTTTCTGGAATATTTGAGAATATTTGGCACTGAGAACACAGCAGGGGGGTCAACCACCTGCCCACAAGGGTGGAGGGCGCGCCCTACCCCCCTGGGTGCGCCCCCTGCCTCGTGGGCCCATGGTGGCCCTCCTCCACTTATCCTTTCACCCACACACTCCTTCTTCCTCCCCCAAACATGAATATCCAGCTCAAACCCGAGTCCAAGCTCATTTTGCTGCCATTATCAATCTCCTTGCTCAAAGCACCTCTCACAAAACTGCTTGGGGAGATTGTTCCTTGGTATGTGACTCCTCCATTGGTCCAATTAGTTTTTGTTCTAGTGCTTTATTCATTGCAAATTTTTGCTGCTTAGGTGACCCTGTTCTTGAGCTTGCATGTCAAATTTATATGGTCAAAAGTAGTTTTGATGCCTGATATAGGCTCTAGGCACTTGTAGGAGTAGTTGCTATCAATATTATTGAGTTTGGTTTACTTTTATTTTGAAGTTACTAAAAATTTCAGAATTTTTTAAAGAATGATGAAGAGAGTTTTGAGGGGCTCATCGAGCCGAAGCTCGAAGGAAAAGGCACAGAGGCCTAAGTATAATCTGCCTCGCACCATGGAGGTTCGGTCGTGTGAATGGCCTTCTAATGATTTCCTGAGAGCAGCCGGGATTTATGAAGAATTTTATGAATTGGCTAAGAATGCAGGCCTCACCGCTTTCCTCCACGACCAACGCGATCAGTATCTCTTACTCACAAATATCTTTGTGCAAAACATTCATTTCCATTCTAGGAGCTCACCACCTACGGTGGAGTTTCATTTATATGATGAGCATAAGGAGATGTCACTTTATGATTTTTGTCGAGTTTGTTTAGTCCCTTTCGAGGGCAAGACAGAGGAACCACATCGCTAGGATGTGGATGGGTTTATTGATACTATCACTGTAGGGGAAACAAGGAAGGTTTCCGATGCACGAATCACTAGCATACATTTTCCTGTTTTACGCTATTTTGCATTATTTGCTAGTCGTTGTTTAATTGGTCGCGGAAACTGTGGAAACCTTAGAGTCCCTGATATTATTATTTTGCTCCACGGTTTATTCGGTGATAACTCTGTTAGTTTGGGCGGCATTATTGCTAAACGGTTAAGTTTGAACTGTACAAAGGGCCCCATCTTTGGAGGCATCTATGCTTCACGCCTAGCTGCACATTTTAACATACCTATTAGGCATTATGAGAAGGAAGAAAAAGTGCTGCCTCGTGTTTATTTAGATTATAAAAGTATGGTGGCACATGATTTTATTGTTAAGAATAGGGAAGGAGAGCTTAAATACAAATTGTTCTTTGATAAACATCATCCTGAGACTATTACCCTGCCTGCTCCTTCCTTGTTTGATTTATCTGTAGGCCAGTACCTTGTTCTGTTAGAGGCTATTCACGCCTACCAGAACCCTGCACCAGCCATGGAGCCAAAGCTGGAACCACAAGTTGATCCTTCACGACAGTCTAATTACTAGTGGGATCCGGAGATGATTGCCAACCAGTCGCAATCGGAGTCTTCTTCTTCGCAGTACGACCCCAACTATTATTATGGATATCCGCCAGGCTAGCCTTGGCCATAGACCAACTTAGGCCAAAAGCCTAAGCTTGGGGGAGTATGTATTTCCCACCGACATTACATTTATGTTCACACACTCATTGCTAGATGTCGGTGCTCATACTTTTTCATTGTATCATCCATGCTAGTTTACTTTCCTTTTTATGCTTTCTTTTTGTGTGTTTAATAAACCTTAAGAAAAACAAAAAAATAGTTGTAGCTTTTAATTAGTTTACTTTCCATGCTTGTAGTAGTACTTAAAAAGAAAACCCAAAAAGATTTCTTGTTCTTCTTTTACTTGTTGGGAGCTCTCCTGTGTGAATAGTTTTATTTCTTTTCTTTTCTTTGGGGGTGGATAGGAGAAGACCATGATTAAATTGTTGAAGTGTCTCTTATATGCATAATTGTTGATCTGACAAAAGATCCCATATTGCCTTGTCTTCTCCTGTTCATTGAATGCTTGCAGATTCCAGCTTAGTCCAATGCACATGCACAATTATTATTATCCACATCGTTCTGTCGTGCAAGTGAAAGGCAATAATGATGATTATATGATGAACTTATTGAGATGAGAAAAGCTGGTATGAACTTGACCTCTCTTGTTCCTGATCCAGCCTATTATGAATAAACATGTTTGCAATGACAACTAGAGATCATAGTTTCTTGTGCCATGCTTGATTAGCTATGAGTTTTTTTGACCTGGAAGACTGCAGGGCTTACACCCCACAACATTTTATTGAAAGAAGAAAGATAACAAGTACAAAGTTCCTCAAGAGGAGGAACAAAGAAAAGCTATACTATAAAGGCTAAAGAAGACTAAGAAAATAAAGGTAAAAGCACTACAATGTACAGCTAGTAGAGAAAGAAGGTGCAAAAGATGGCCCTCAAGGAGGCAGGAAATCAATCCATTTTAGCAGAGCCTCCTTGTACTTGGTCTTGATTCGGTGTGAAAGAAGAGTAATGTCATGAATAAATCCATTTCTCCACTGCCTAAAAGTTGGGTTGACATGCCTAAAGCCCTGTCATTCCTAACTTTCCAAATATTCCACCATGCAAGAAAAACCACCTATGAAAAAGGGCTTTTGAAACTCCTTCCTTGCATGTAATGCAATTTGCACCATATAATTGCTATCCATCTAGGAAACTTGCAGGTAGTTCCAGATTCTCATACTGAAGTTACATTGGAAGAACAGATGGTTCCTATCCTCAAGTACTCCAGTCGGGCATAGGACACAACTAGGTCCATCATCAATTCTCCAATGGCGTCGTTGGATCATATCCTTGGTGTTAACTCTGTCCAGAATGACCAGCCAGGCAAACATTTTAATTTTCATGGTACAACAGCTTTTCCAAACCCAGCTAACAATAGGATTGGCAAGAACAGGCTGATGGACAAAGTCATAGTACTTTTTGGCTGAGTACTCCGCCTTCTTCCCGTGCCTCCAAGCCCAGATATCATTACAATCAGTGTTGAAGGAAGTCTCAGATAACAAGCTTGATAGCTGATTGAACTCCCTAAAAGCCAGTTGAGACAAAGGTAAAGAAAACATTTGTTGCAAATTTCCTGTCTGTACCACTTCCATGACAGAAAGATTCTTCTGCAGGAAAAAAGAAAAAAGCCTTGGAAACCTTTCTCGCAGAGGAATGCAAGACTGGCCAATCTCCCAATGATCAGACCAAAACAAAACAGAATCCCCCTTTCAAACAGTGACAGAAGTAACAGCCCGAAACTTGTCCATTAATTTGCAAATGTCCCTCAACCAGAATGAGCCACGAAGAATAGTGTCATGAGGAGTTCTCTGAAAGTAATATGAGTCCCACACCAAACTAACCCATGGCACATTTGCTTTGTTATAGAATTTATTGAGGTATTTAAGGAGCAGTGCATCATTCTGCAGTCCCAAATTCAGAATTCCAAGCCCCCCTTTCATCTTAGGCCTGAAGACAAGGGGCCAAGCAGCCAAAGAGTGTCCCTTCTCCTGACCATATTTCCTCCAGAGGCACTGTCTTTGAATCCTTTCTAACTATTTTAGAATGCCTTGTGGCAGGGATAGACTGCAAAGGAAGAATATAGGGAGTGAAGATATCACTGAATTTACCAGCTGCAACCTACTGCCTTGTGGTAAAAACTAGGAACTAGCAGTTAGCCTTCTTTCCATGCAGTCCACCAAAGGTAGCAAATCAACAATTTTGGGTCGAGTGGTTCCAACAGGAAGTCCCAAATAAGTGAAGGGCATAGAACCAAGCTGGCACCCAAACTGAGCAGCAAGTGCAGAGGCAACAGAAGCTTCAGCATTGACTGGGTACATTGAGGACTTGTGGAAGTTGATTTGCAGTCCAGTTGCCAAGGAAAAGGAGTTGAGCACTTACTTGAGGACCTCCAGCTGAGTTGAGTCAGCATTACAAACAACATGCTATTGAAATGGTTATGATGTGGTATGATAGGGTGGTATCCTCCTCTGAATGATTTAAGTGACTTGACTTGGCGCATGTTCACACATGTAGTTGAAACAAAATCAACATAGCCTTCACGATATTTATGTTCATGGTGGATTATATCCTACTCATGCTTGCATTGGGTGTTGATTAATTTTAATGCATGTTCATGACTGTTGTCGCTCTCTAGCTAGTCGCTTCCCAGTCTTTTTCTAGCCTTCACCTGTACTAAGCGGGAATACTGCTTGTGCATCCAACTCCATAAACCCCAAAGTTATTCCATATGAGTCCACCATACTTACCTATATACGGTATCTACCTGCCGTTCCAAGTAAATTTGTATGTGCCAAACTCTAAACCTTCAAATAAACATCATGTTTCGTATGCTCGAATAGCTCATGTATCAACTAGGGCTGTCTGTGTCTTCCATGTTAGGCGGGTTATTCTCAAGAGGAGTGGACTCCGCTCCTCACTCACGAGAAAGTGGCTAGTCACCGGGATGCCCAGTCCCATGCTTCATACAAATCAAATCAAAATAATTGCAAACAAAACTCCCCCTGGGACTCTTGTTAGTTGGAGGCACTCGTTGTTTCAAGCAAGCCATGGATTGATGCTTGTTGGTGGAAGGGGGGTGTAAACTTTACCATTTTGTTTGGGAACCGCCTATGATGTGTGTAGCATGGAAGATATCGCCATCTCTTGGTTGTTATGTTGGCAATGAAAGTATACCGCTCGAAATATTATTCACCTCTATTTCAAAACCGAGCTCTAGCACCTCTATTTACTTTCATGTTGAGTCGTCATCCTGTAACATCCCAAATTTTCAATTTGGAATGTTATACATAGACCGTTCTTGCATATCATATTTTATTTGCTTTTCGTCTTGCGATCCTCGAAATCCTAAGAAACTCAAGGACCCTCGGAGAGAGTTGGGGATTTCCCCGGTTTTCAAATTTGATTTTATCAAATTTTGAAATGAGGATTTTGGTTTTAATTATTTTTCTCTTTGAAAATATTTCATATTAAAATATATGAGAGGAGATGATATGACTTCTCCAAGATAATTCAAATATTGGGGGAAAATATTACAATCAAATATTTTTTATTTGGATTTTATTGCAATTTTGTTTGCATTAGAAAAATTGCACGTTTTCAAAATTGCATTTTAGGGCCAAGAAAATGTTCATCTCGTTCTAAATATTTTATTTAGACGGTGAAAATTTATTTTGGCATTTTTAGATTTTTATTTATTTTTTCTAGGATTTTATTTCCGTCGGTGAAATTATTATTATTTCTTAAAAAAAGTTCCCGCGCCCTACTGGGCCTAAGGCCCAGCCGAGCCAGGCCGCCGCCGCCTCCTGCGCGCGCGCCGCGCCGCCACTCGGGCCGAAGTCTGAGTCGGACTCTGCCTCCGCCGCGCGTTGCCCCCTCCTCCAAGTCGCCGCCCCCGCCCTTTATATACGCCCCCCCCCCCCGAGCCCCAACACCACACCGCCGCCCCACGCTTGCCGCCGCTGCCCACGCTTGCCGCCGCCGCCACCGCTTGCTGCAACCGCCCCGCAAGCCGCCGCCCCGCCGCCCCCGCCTCGCCGGAGCCCCTCGCTGGAGGTACCTCGCCGGAATCCGAGCTGCCGGTTTTTTTGAACCATTCGGTTTTTTTTAGAAAACCCTAGATTCGTTTTTTCAGATCGCCGGTTTTTTTCGGTTTTTCTGTTTAGCAGACGTTTGTCCGTACGTTCGTTTAACAAACGGTTCTTTGCCCACTGGGTTACAGCTAATGAACGCTCGTTCGTTAGTCTGTTCGTCAGTTTTCTTTTATCGGATTTATCTACGATTATTCTCGATCGTGATTTCTGATACGATCTTAGTTTATGTTTATCTTTTCGCTCGTTAGTCGGAATCAGGCGATTCAAGCGCCTAGATCTTCATATCGAGTTCCTCTTTCTGTTTAATCAACTTGAACAAGCTTTTGCTACTGTAAAATTTGACCTAGGTCCAGACTAGTAAACGAATCTTGTTTCTTTCGCCGTTTGAGTTTCGTTGCTCCGTTTGATTTGATTTCTTTTGCTAACCGGAGTTCTTAAGTTGAACTTTCCAGTCAACCTCTTTTATTTGAGTTTTGCTTGCGCATCTTTGATTGTTGCTTATGTAAGTTATCTTTTGTTTGTGATAGAACACCCAGAGTGCGAAGCGTGCTACTACGAGTCCCTAGGTTTTGCAGATCGTCCGCAAGGCAAGTAACACATTGATCATACTCTTTTCATACCCAGTTTTTATGCATTAGTTACACCCCCCCAACCATTGCATGATTAGGATGTCTTTAACATGTGGTTTGGGAAGTAGTTGTTGAGGTAGAACCTATTGCCCTATTATATTCAAACCCTGGGGAGTTACTTCTACGCTTTCTTATATTACTATGCTATGCTATGCTCGTAGACGTGGTTTGGGTTTGAGTGAAATCCATGACAGATGTGAGTTTGTTAATTAATGGTTCAACTTAAGGTGGCAACTTAAATACACATCTGGGTGGATTAAGGCACCTGGAGTACCCAGTGTTGCCTGTATTTTTTGGAAAATCCCGGGGTAACCGTATGATCTTCCTATGGACCGCCACCCAGGCTCAAAGGGAACTGAGATGATTCATGCTAGAAACTTCCGTGTGCAGCCACAAGCTATTATGGGCTCTAGCATAGTTGAGTAAGTTACGTGAAGCTCTTGAAGAGGCAGATCAGCAGGTAGTGGGATGTAGGTTTGGTATGGTCTGTCCGGAGTAGAGAGTTAATGTTTTTGAAAGACTGTGTCTCAGTCATCCGTTTCTCAAACACCATGTAGTGCGAGAAATCCAATGGAGCAGATCAAGTCTTGTGGGGAAAAGTGCACAAACCTCTGAAGAGTGTATAAACTAATCATGGTTTGTCGTGTCCCCGGTTATGGGCAAATCTTGAGTATCTAGTACTTGGGTTATCACATGTATCTCATCACTCTTAATTAATACTGTTGGGTTGTTAACCACTTTAATTGGGATTGAGTTGGAGGAACCTTCTCAATGTTGTTTCAACTACCATGATAGTTAAATTAAAATCTATTCCTTCGTTGTAGGGAAAAATTGGCTTTTCGCAAAAACTATAACCATAGAGCTTTCCACCAGCCAAATATGCATGTAGTGATAGAATTATTATGTTCTTGCTATACTGTGTTACATTGCCAGCATATTCCATGTGCTGACCCGTTTTCGGGCTGCAACGTATTATGTTGCAGACTTTTCGGACGAGGAGTAAGGTTCGTTAGGTCGTTGTCGTGTAGCTCAGCTATGTCGTTGGAGTTAATGGACTCACTTTATCTTCCAAGACTTCCGCTATTATCGCATTAGATGGCCTTAAGCCATATTATCTTAATAAGTTCTCTCTTGAGATATTCGCTGTAATAAGTGTGTGATTGCCACTCTGTTATAAATCCTTTGAGTACTGTGTGTGTCAGCATTACTGATCCAGGGATGACACTGAAGCATAGAGACTTGACCATCTGAGGTCGGCTCGCTATAAGATGGTATCAAAGCACACGCTGAGTGTAGGACACAACTACTAAGATAAACCATAGGCCACACTTCTCTACTCATTTCTGACTCCTCTCCATTTTCTACTCTTTAGGATGGCGGAGATGAAGAACAAGTTTGCACAACCGGATGAAGACACACCATTTGGACGCCACCTGAAGGAAGTCACTAGGTACTTGAACATTGGAATACCAAGCTTCACCGGGATGTACAACACCATTTTACCTGAAGAGGAGCGTTGTATGATTCAAGTACAAGTTCCAAGAAGGACGTTCTCGCCAACTTCTAAACCCATAGAATTTTCTTTCGAAGCACCCACCTGGAGCCTAGGCAAGAGCATGGCAGCCCACATTACCATGGGACGCATTGGAGAAGTCTACCACAGGGAACTTAAGGACACTATCTACCAGATATGTGGGCGTCGAGACGAACAATGGGAAGTAATCAGCACCAAGAAGGATAGATCCATTGCAGCTTTCATCCAGGAGTTAAACCAGCACATTCGACGCCAGGAGAACCAGATGTGCACGGACATGATGGACTTGAAGAATGCAAAGACTAGGATCATCGAACTGGAGGAAGAACTCAAGTTTACATGCGATGGATATGAGGAGGAAATCAAGACACTACTGGAGAAGAATGACGACCTGGTTAAGAAGATCGGAGTATTCATGGGAGGACCGGCACCGCGAGATGAAGACGATGACCCCACTTGCCTGGACAACTACATCATCATCGACGACACCGATTCAAATCCTAGTGAGGATGACTTTGAAGACGAGGCTGGAGCAGACATCATGGAGTCTTCCACCGATCAAAATTTCTAGAGGACCACCAAATATTAGCAGTATTTTCCCCCCATGTAATTAGTAGTAGATGAGCACCTTGCGATAATCCTAGACCATTGTATGCCCTTGCTTGATTGATTGAGTGAAATGTTTATGTTTGTCTCATGTGCATATGGGTAGTGTTTTCTCATTAGACCCCTTTTCTATTCTGATCTCTTCCATCTAAACCCATCAGATGCCTCCGAGACGTGACCCCGGTTTTGTTATCCCACCGGAGCTCACCCAGTTGATCCAGCAGCAGAATACTTTGATGCAATTGCTAGTTCAGAATAACAACAACAACAACAACAACAACAACAACAACAACAACAACAACAACAACAACAACAACAACAACAACAACAACAACAACAACAACAACAACAACAACAACAACAACAACAACCCGCCGCCAGTGGACAACCTAGCCCGTTTTCTAAGGTTACAGCCGCCGGTGTTCTCCAGTAGCACCGAGCCTATAGTTGCTGATGATTGGCTACACCGTATTGGAAGGGAGTTGACCACTGCAGGTTGGATAGATGCTGAAAGAGTGTGCTTTGCCGCACACCAATTGGATGGACCTGCAGCCTCATGGTGGGAGAATTACATGGCCACTTTTCCTATAGCCAATGTCACTTGGGACCAGTTTCAGCAAGCTTTCCGCACAACCCATGTCTCAACTGGAGCTATGCAGATGAAGAAGCGGGAGTTCCGCAACCTACGTCAGGGGAAATGTACTGTGGCTCAGTACGTGGATGATTTTAGCAAGTTATCACGCTATGCCCCTGATGATGTAGCCGCCGATGCCGCGAAGCAGGACAAGTTTATGGAAGGGCTGAATGATGAGATGAGCATGCAGTTGATGGTAGCAACCTTCAACATCTATCAGGAGTTGGTAGATAAGGCTCTTATGATTGAAGGGAAGCAGCAGCAGATTGAGAGCCGCAAGAGGAAGTATGGACAAGGGAAGTATAACTCAGGAGCTCAGCAGAAGCCTCGCCTAACCCCGAACTCGGGAGGACTTGTTCATAACCATGGAGGCCACAACCACACTAGAGGAGGATCGCATAACCACAACGGATCTAAGAATGGGAATGGGAATGGAGCTAACAACAATCAGAACCGCCCCAATCCAGCCACACCCGCCAAAAGGGACTTAAGTCACGTTACCTGCTTCAAGTGCGGGAAGACTGGACACTACGCCACGGAGTGCCCTGAAGGAAAGAATGGAAACGGAAATGGGAGCGCTGGGAAGAAGCCTAATCCATTCAACAAAGGACAAGTTAACCACGTTAACGTGGAGGAGGTTGAAGAGCAGCCAGACACAGTAATAGGTAAGTTTTTGGTTAAGTCATTTACCGCTCTTGTTCTTTTTGATACTGGTGCATCGCATTCATACATATCAAGGGGATTCGTGGATAAGTTTAAACTACCAACCCAAACCCTTAGAACCCCTCTCCTAGTGAGTTCACCCGGAGCAGAATACATGCCTAGCCGATGGTGCGACCAGATACCCCTAACCATTGGCACCCATGTCTTTCCGTCTGACCTAATTATCTTGGAGTCACAAGGATTGGATGTGATATTAGGTATGGACTGGATGTCAAGGTATGGAGGAAGCATTGACTGTGCTAGTAAATCGATTTGTCTCACCACCCCAGAGGGAAAAAGGATTAAGTATGTATCTAGGCATGTGCCTAGGAGGAGCCAAGTGAATGCCCTTACTGGAGTTGTTCAGGAGGAAGTGCCTGTAGTGAAGGATTGCCCGGATGTTTTTCCAGAGGAGTTACCAGGCATGCCACCGGATAGAGACATAAAGTTTTTGATAGAACTATTGCCAGGTACCGGGCCAATATCCAAGAGACCCTATCGGATGCCCGCGAATGTTTTTCCAAAGGATACATTCGAAGAAGTTCATCACCTTGGGGAGCCCCTGTGCTTTTGGTTGAGAAGAAGGATAAATCCCTAAGGATGGTTGTTGATTATCGAGCCTTGAATGACGTAACGATTAAGAACAAGTACCCACTGCCGATGATCAATGATCTGTTCGATCAGCTGCAAGGAGCTAAAGTGTTCTCGAAGATTGATCTGCGATCAGGATACCATCAGTTGAAGATTCGAGAGAAGGATATACCAAAGACAGCATTCACAACATGGTATGGATTATACGAGTACACGGTCATGTCATTTGGACTGACTAATGCCCCTGCCTATTTCATGAGCATGATGAACAAGGTGTTCATGGAATATTTGGACAAGTTTGTTGTGGTGTTTATTGATGATATTATGGTATACTCGAAGAATGAAGAGGAGCACAAAGAGCATTTGCGCCTAGTTCTCGAGAAACTCAGGGAACACCAGTTGTATGCCAAGTTCAGCAAATGCGAATTTTGGTTGAAAGAAGTCGGATTCCTTGGACATGTTATATCAGGAGAAGGTATAGCAGTAGACCCCAGCAAGGTTCAGTCAGTCACTGAATGGTTGGCACCCACTTCAGTTAGCGAGATCCGTAGTTTCCTTGGACTCGCAGGGTACTATCGGCGATTCATTGAGAATTTTTCCAAGATTGCGAAGCCAATGACTGAACTATTGGAGAAGGATACTAAGTTTAAATGGACAGACGATTGCGAGGCAAGTTTCCAGGAGTTGAAGAAACGTTTAACTACAGCGCCAGTGCTAACACTGCCAGATATACATAAGGAGTTCCAAGTGTATTGCGACGCCTCTCGCTTAGGACTTGGATGTGTGCTTATGCAGGACGGAAGAGTTGTTTCGTATGCCTCACAACAACTAAAACCTCACAAGTTGAATTATGCCACGCATGATTTGGAGTTAGCAGCCGTAGTGCATGCATTGAAGACCTGGAGACATTATCTCATAGGAAACCGTTGTGATGTGTACACGGATCATAAGAGTTTGAAGTACATTTTCACCCAGAAGGAACTAAACCTTAGACAGAGGAGATGGTTGGAGCTTATAAAGGATTATGACATGAAGCTACACTATCATCCAGGAAAAGCCAATGTCGTAGCAGATGCTTTGAGCAGGAAGAGTTATGCTAATATCCTTGAAAGTAAGGGACTGCCGAAGGAGTTAGCAGAGGACATCATGGAACTTTGGTTAGAGATAGTTCCTAGAGGATTCGTTGCAACAATGGAGGTCTAGTCGATGTTGCTGGACAAGATTCGGGAAGCTCAGAAGGATGACAAGGAGATTGCCGAGATAAAGGAGAAGATGGGCAAAGGAAAGGCCAAAGGTTTTCGTGAGGATGAGCACGATACCTTATGGTTTGAGGACCGAGTTTATGTGCCCAATAACCCAGAGATCAAGAAGTTAATACTTCAAGAGGCTCATGACTCACCCTACTCGATACACCCCAGAAACACCAAGATGTACCTGGATTTGAAGGAGCGTTTCTGGTGGACTGGTATGAAGAAAGATATTGCTGAGTGCGTAGCCGTATGTGATGTATGCCAGAGAGTGAAGGAAGAGCATCAGAAGCCAGCAGGACTATTACGGCCTATGCCGATACCTGAATGGAAGTGGGATAAACTAGGCATGGACTTTATCACCAGATTGCCCAGGACCCAAGCAGGATATGATTCCATATGGTAGTAGTTGATCGCTTGACCAAAGTGGCTCACTTCATCCCAGTGAAAACCACTTATACCAGTGCAAAGTTGGCCAAGATATACATGTCGCGGATCGTATGTCTTCATGGAGTTCCGATGACCATCGTATCAGACAGAGGAACACAGTTTACTTCAAAGTTTTGGCATCAGTTACACCAGAATTTGGGAACGAGATTGGAGTTCAGTACAGCATTTCACCCGCAGACAGATGGGCAGACCGAGAGAGTCAACCAAATTCTGGAGGACATGTTGAGAGCATGTGCGCTAGATTATGGATCTAGTTGGGATGACAATTTGCCTTACGCGGAGTTCTCATACAACAATAGCTACCAAGCCAGATTGAAGATGGCACCATTTGAAGCCCTGTATGGACGAAGGTGCAGAACACCGTTGATGTGGGATGAGGTAGGAGACTGACAGTTGTTTGGACCAGAATTGATTAAGGAGTCTGAGGAAAAGGTTAAATTGATTCGCGATAGACTGAAGATTGCTCAGTCCAGGCAGAAGAGTTATGCAGACTCAAAACGCAAGGAGGTAACTTACGAAATTGGAGATAGAGCATATCTGCGAGTATCGCCCTTGCGAGGAGTGAAACGTTTTGGAGTTAAGGGAAAGTTAGCTCCGAGATTTGTAGGACCGTATCATGTTTTGGAACGAATGGGAGAAGTTGCCTACAAGTTGGAATTACCCGAGGGTTGTCAGGAGTTCACGATGTGTTCCACGTTTCACAGCTGAAGAAGTTCCATGCTGAGATGGCCGATATACCGTTAAGGGATACAGTACCCTTGTAAGTGATTCAGTTGGACAGTGATTTGACTTACGAGGAGAAGCCAGTTAAGATTCTAGAGTTTTCCAGCAGAGTCACTCGCAGTAAGGTTATCAAGTTCTGCAAAGTTCAGTGGAAGCACCATACTGAGGATGAAGCCACCTGGGAACGAGAGGACGATCTTCGCAAAGACCACATGCACCTATTTTCTAGCCAACCCGAATCTCGAGGGCGAGATTCATCTTAAGGGGGGTAGGTTTGTAACATCCCAAATTTTCAATTTGCAATGTTATACATAGATCATTCTTGCATATCATATTTTATTTGCTTTTCATCTTTTGATCCTCGAAATCCTAAGCAACTCAAGGACCCTCGGAGAGAGTTGGGGATTTCCCCGGTTTTCAAATTTGATTTTATCAAATTTTGAAACGAGGATTTTGGTTTTAATTATTTTTCTCTCCAAAAATATTTCATATTAAAATATATGAGAGGAGATAATATGACTTCTCCAAGATAATTGAAATATTGGAGGAAAATATTAAAATCAAATATTTGTTTTATTTGGATTTTATTGCAATTTTTTTGCATTAGAAAAATTGCACGTTTTCAAAATTGCATTTTAGGGCCAAGAAAATGTTCATCTCATTCTAAATATTTTATTTTTGTCGGCGAAATTATTTAAAAAAAAAATTCCCGCGCCCGACTGGGCCTAAGGCCCAGCCGAGCCAGGCCACCGCCGCCACCTCCTGCGCGCGCGCGCCGCGCCGCCGCTCGGACCGGAGTCCGAGTCGGACTCCGCCTCCGTCGCGCCTTGCCCCCTTCTCCAAGTCGCCGCCCCCGCCCTTTATATACGCGCCCCCCTGAGCCCCAACACCACACGGCCGCCCGCGCTTGTCGTCGCCGCCCACGCTCGCCACCGCCGCCGCTTGCCGCCCCCGCCTCGCCGGAGCCCCTTGCCGGAGGTACCGCGCCGGAATCCGAGCCGCCGGTATTTTTTTTGAACCGTTCGGTTTTTTTAGAAAACCCTAGATTCGTTTTTTCGGATCGCCGGTTTTTTCGGTTTTTCTGTTTAGCGGACGTTCGTCCGTACTTCGTTTAACGAATGGTTCTTCGCCCGTTAGTTACAGCTAACGAACGCTCGTTCGTTAGTTTGTTCGTCAGTTTTCTTTTATCCGATTTATCTGCGATTATTCTCGATCGCAATTTCTGATCCGATCTTAGTTTCTGTTTATCTTTTTGCTCGTTGGTCTGAATCAGGCGATTCAAGCACCTAGATCTTCGTCTCGAGTTCCTCTTTCTGTTTAATCAACTTGAACAAGCGTTTGCTACTGTAAAATTTTACCTAGGTCCAGACTAGTAAAGGAATCTTGTTTCTTTCCGCGTTTGAGTTTCGTTGCTCCGTTTGATTTGATTTCTTTTGCTAACCGGAGTTCTTAAGTTGAACTTTCTGGTCAACCCCTTTTATTTGAGTTTTGCTTGCGCATATTTGCTTGTTGCTTATGTATGTTATTGTTTGTTTGTGATAGAACACCCGGAGTGTGAAGCGTGCTACTACGAGTCCCTAGGTTTTGCAGATCGTCAGCAAGGCAAGTAACACATTGATCATACTCTTTTCATACCCAGTTTTTATGCATTAGTTACACCCCCCCCCCAAACATTGCATGATTAGGATGTCTTTAACATGTGGTTTGGGAAGTAGTTGTTGAGGTAGAACCTATTTCCCTATTATATTCAAACCCTGGGGAGTTACTTCTACGCTTGCTTATATTACTATGCTATGCTATGCTCGTAGACGTGGTTTGGGTTTGAGTGAAATCCATGACAGTTGTGAGTTTGTTAATTAATGGTTCAACTTAAGGTGGCAACTTAAATACACATCTAGGTGGATTGAGGCACCTGGAGTACCCAGTGTTGCCTGTATTTTTTGGAAAATCCCGGGGTAAACGTGTGATCTTCCTGTGGACCGCCACCCAGGCTCAAAGGGAACTGAGATGATTCATGCTAGAAACTTCTGTGTGAAGCCACAAGCTATTATGGGCTCTAGCATGGTTGAGTAAGTTACGTGAAGCTCTTGAAGAGGTAGATCGGCAGGTAGTGGGATGTAGGTTTGGTATGGTCGGTCCGGAGTAGAGAGTTAATGTTTTTGAAAGACTGTGTCTCAGTCATCCGTTTCTCAAACACCATGTAGTGCGAGAAATCCAACGGAGGAGATCAAGTCTTGTGGGGAAAAGTGCACAAACCTCTGAAGAGTGTATAAACTAATCATGGTTTGTCGTGTCCCCGGTTATGGACAAATCTTGAGTATCTAGTACTTGGGTTATCACATGTATCTCATCACTCTTAATTAATACTGTTGGGTTGTTAACCACTTTAATTGGGATTGAGTTGGAGGAACCTTCTCAATGTTGTTTCAACTACCATGATAGTTAAATTAAAATCTATTCCTTCGTTGTAGGGAAAAATTGGCTTTTCACAAAAACTATAACCATAGAGCTTTCCACCAGCCAAATATGCATGTAGTGATAGAATTATTATGTTCTTGCTATACTGTGTTACATTGCCAGCATATTCCATGTGCTGACCCGTTTTCGGGCTGCAACGTATTATGCTGCAGACTTTTCGGGCTGCAAAGTATTGTGACATAATGTGTAATAACAGCCCATGATGCAATAAATATCGATATAAAAGCATGATGCAAAATGGACGTATCAACTCCCCCAAGCTTAGACCTCGCTTGTCCTCAATCGGAAACCGTTATCGAAAAATATGACCACATGTTTAGAGATAGAGGTGTCGATAAAATAAAATACGGACATGAGGGCATCATGATCATTCTTAGAACAGCAACATATATATATATATATATAGGGTCACGCTATTCGTCACCCTGGGTGAGAAATAGTTATTCTTCACCCCCTCTATTTTACCATCAATGCACCGTAATTTTACGTTCCGTAAGTTTTGCCTTATTTCCGACGCAAAAAGAGACCATAAGAAAATATATAATCACCGTAAAAAATATTTTATGTTATGTAAAATTATAAACGTAAAAACATAGTCTAAAATACACATAAACTGTAAAATTTCTTGTCTTATGACCTATATTTTTTATGTTAAATTTTACGGTAACTATTTGAATTCCAAATGTAATTTAATTATGAAATGATCGTAAGATTACCTTGGGTGAAGAATAACTTATTCTGCACCCTGGGTGATGAATAGTAACACTATATATATATATATATATATATATATATATATATATATATATATATATTGTCATATGATCTCTTATGCTAAAGTAACAATTCATTCACAGTTTCAAGTATGAATCATAAACTTCATTGAAAACTAGCAAACTATAATCTCAGTCATTGAAGCAATTGCAATTTATCATAACATCAAAAAGAGTCAATATAAGAGCTTTTCAGCAAGTCCACATACTCAACTATAATTTAGTCTTTCACAATTGCTAACACTCACGCAATACTTACAGGTATGAAGTTTTAATCGGACACAGAGAAAGATAGGGGCTTATAGTTTTTCCTCCCAACCTTTTACCTCAAGGGTAATGTCAACAATAGTAGTTCATGAAATTAGCTATATATCAGGATCTTTCCAACACATTGTGCTTGCTGAAGGAAAGGTGAAGATCACCATGACTCTTGTATGAACTATAAGACAAGAATAAAAGATAGGCCCTTCGCAGAGGGAAGCAGAGGTTGCCATGTGCTTTTATGGTTGGATGCACGAAATCTTAATGCAAAAGAACGTCACTTTATATTGCCACTTGTGATATGGACCTTTATTATGCAGTCTGTCGCTTTTATTTCTTCCACATCACAAGATCGTATAAAACTTATTTTCTCCACACTAATAAATCATACATATTTTGAGAGCAATTTTTATTGCTTGCAACAATGATAAGTTACTTGAAGGACCTTACTCAATCCATAGGTAGATATGGTGGACTCTTATGGCAAAACTGGGTTTAAGGATATTTGGAAGCACAAGTAGCATCTCTACTTGGTGCAAAGAATTTGGCTAGCATGAGAGGGAAAGGAAAGCTCAACATGTTGGATGATCCTTGACAATATAATTTATTTCAGATGTAAAAAAACATAACCCATTACATTGTCTTCCTTGTCCAACATCAACTTTTTAGCATGTCATATTTCAATGAGTGCTCACAATCATAAAAGATGTCCAAGATAGTATATTTATATGTGAAAACCTCTCTTTCTTTATTACTTCCTATTAATTGCAACAATGACCAAAACTATGTTTGTCAACTCTCAACAACTTTTATTCATCATACTCTTTATATGTGAAGCCATTACTCTCCATAAGATCCATATGATCTCTTTATTTATTTTTATTCTTTCTCTTCTCTTTATTTTTATTCCCTCTAGATCATAGCAAGATAATCAAGCCCTTGACTCAACACTAATCTTTATTATATATATAGCTCACGGACTCGATTACATAGAAGAATCATAAAGAAAAACTCAAAACTAGATCATACTAAAACTTTATTCTACTAGATCAAGATATTACCAAAAGGATCGAACTAAGAAAATGGTAAAGATAAAAGTATGATGATGATACGATACCGGGGCACTCCCCCATGCTTGGAAGTTGACAAGGGGAGTGCCCATACCCGATACTCAGCTCTTCTTTGTTGGTGAAGAAGATGTGGGTGATGATGACAATTGTGCCTTTAGCTTTTTCATATTGTAATTGAGAAGAGCGATCTCCTCCTTTAAATCATCGACCTCCAATTCCAGCTTCAAGATCTTGTCACATAAATCTCCTTTACTTTTCTGCCGAAAACAAGAAGGAATAGATTGGTTGTTAGACAGTTTAGCCCTCTTGGGGAGACTAGACTTCTTGAACTTCACGTGCATATCCCCGGGTTGAGGTAGAGGGACATCCTCCTCCTCCGAACTTGAATCATTGATCATCCTCAAGTGAGCATCCTTCTCATCATCTGTAGTTCGACCAAAAGGAGATGGGTCCCCATAGGTCTTTGGGTCAGCAATGAGATGTGAGACATAGCTCTCTCCGTCGGAGTCTTGAGAAGACATCTTGATCTAATCTGCAACAGAACACCTCGAAACAAAAACAGAGGATCTTTGCGTGGTACGGTGGTCAAAACCTTCAGGAGATTATATAATGCATTTTTATCGACCAAAAGAAGTATCATGCAAGAAATCGGAGTCTGGAGAGCACACGAGGTGCCCACGAGGCAAGGGGCTCGCCCAGGGGGTAGGGCGTGCCCTCCACCCTCGTGGACGCCTCATGTACTTCCCGGACTGCTTCTTATTTTCCTATTTTCTTAAATATTCAAAAACGGAGAAAAATTGCTATTAGAACTGTTTTGGAGTCGGTTTACTTACCGTACCACATACCTCTTCCTTTTCGGAGTCTGAAACGTTCTGGAAAGTGTCCCTTATGTATTCTTCCGGGGTTACGGTTTCAATAACATTAGTTTCAACATTTATGGGATTACCTGAGATATAATGTTTGATTCTTTGATCGTTCACCACCCTCGGATTTGTGCCTTCGAAGTTGTTGATTTTTATGGCACCGGAACGATAGACCTCCTCGATGACGGAAGGCCCTACCCATTTAGAGAGGAGTTTTCCTACAAAAAATCTTAAGCGAGAGTTGTATAGCAAAACATAATCACCTACATTAAACTCATGCTTTTGTATCCTTTTGTCATGCCATCTTTTAACTTTTTCTTTAAACAGATTGGCATTCTCATAGGCATGGGTTCTACATTCATCAAGTGAGCTAATGTCAAATAGCCTCTTCTCACCGGCAAGATCGAAATCATAATTGAGCTCTTTAATGGCCCAATATGCCTTATGTTCTAGTTCGAGAGGTAAGTGACAAGCTTTTCCATAAACCATTTTATATGGAGACATACCCATAGGATTTTTATATGCAGTTCTATAAGCCCATAATGCATCATCAAGTTTCTGGGACCAATTCTTTCTAGATCTATTAACAGTCTTTTGCAAAATTAATTTAAGCTCTCTATTACTTAATTCTACTTGACCACTAGAATGTGGATGATATGGAGATGCAATTCTATGATTAACATCATACTTAGCAAGCATTTTACGAAAAGCACCATGAATAAAATGTGAACCACCATCAGTCATTAAGTATCTAGGGACTCCAAACCTCAGAAAAATAACTTCTTTAAGCATCTTAATAGAGGTGTTATGATCAGCACTACTAGTTGGAATAGCTTCTACCCACTTAGTAATGTAATCAACAACAACTAAAATATGTGTATACACATTAGAGGAAGGAAACGGTCCCATATAATCAAAGCCCCAAACATCAAATGGTTCAATAACAAGTGAATAATTCATAGGCATTTCTTGATGTCTACTAATATTACCAATTCTTTGACATTCATCATAAGACAAGACAAACTTACAGGCATCTTTGAAGAGAGTAGGCCAATAAAAACCGGATTGCAATACCTTATGTGCAGTTCTATCTCCAGCATGGTGTCCTCCATAAGCCTCAGAGTGGCACTTGCATAGGATCTGTTCCTGTTCATGCTCAGGTACACAACGTCTAATAACACCATCTACTCCTTCTTTATAAAGGTATGGGTCATCCCAAAAGTAATGTCTTAAATCATAGAAGAACTTTTTCTTTTGCTGGTATGTGAAACTAGGTGGTATGAATTTAGCAACAATGTAATTAGCATAATCAGCATACCATGGAGCAGTATGAGAAGCATTTATGACAGCTAATTATTCATCAGGAAAGCTATCATCAATAGGTAGTGGGTCATCAAGAACATTCTCTAACCTAGACAAGTTGTCTGCAACGGGGTTCTCAGCTCCCTTTCTATCAATACTATGCAAATCATATTCTTGTAGCAAGAGAACCCATATAATAAGTCTAGGTTTAGCATCTTTCTTTTCCATAAGATATTTAATAGCAGTATGATCAGTGTGCATAGTTACTTTAGAATCAACAATATAAGGTCTGAACTTATCACAAGAAAATACAACTGCTAAAAATTATTTTCCAGTAGTAGCATAATTTCTTTTGGCACTATCTAGAGTTTTACTAGCATATTGGATAACATTTAATTTCTTATCAACTCTTTGTCCTAGAACAGCACCTACAACATAATCACTAGAATCACACATAATTTCAAAGGGTAATTTCCAATCAGGAGGCTGAAAAATAGGTGCAGAAATCAAAGCTTTCTTAAGTATTTCAAATGCTTCTACACAATCATCATCAAAGATAAAAGGAACATCTTTTTGTAAGAGATTAGTCAGAGGCCTAGAAATTTTAGAGAAGTCCTTAATGAACCTCCTATAAAAACCGACATGACCAAGGAAACTTCTTATACCTTTAATGTCCTTAGGACATGGCATCTTTTCAATAGCATCAACTTTAGCTTTATCAACTTCAATACCTCTTTCAAAAATTTTATGCCCCAAGACAATACCTTCATTAACCATAAAGTGGCACTTCTCCCAATTCAAGACAATATTAGTTTCTTCACATCTCTGCAAAACTCGATCAAGGTTGCTTAAGCAATCATCAAAAGAAGTTCCATATACAGAAAAATCATCCATGAATACCTCGACAATCTTTTCACAAAAGTCAGAGAATATAGCAGTCGTACATCTTTGAAAGGTAGCAGGTGCATTGCATAAACCAAAAGGCATACGTCTATAAGCAGAGGTACCGAAAGGGCAAGTAAAAGTTGTCTTTTCTTGATCCTCTTTTGACACGGGTATTTGCAAAAAACCAGAATAACCATCTAGAAAGCAAAAATGTGTATGTTTGGATAATCTTTCTAGCATTTGATCAATAAAAGGTAAAGGGTAATGATCCTTTTTAGTAGCTTTATTTAATTTTCGGAAATCAATTACCATTCTGTAACCTGTAACAATTCTTTGTGGGATCAGTTCATCTTTATCATTAGGAACAACAGTAATACCTCCCTTCTTAGGGACACAATGGTCAGGACTTACCCACTGACTATCAGCAACGGGATAAATTATACACTACAAAAAAAGACACATCCGTGACATTTTGGGCCGAACAAAAAAAAATATGTCATACCTATGACACTTCTATGACGATAATTGTGACAAAACCCGGTATCATCATAGATGTGGTGGGGGCCTACTTCTATGTAAAAAAATCATGACAGAAAATGGGCTTTTCGTCCTGCGCGGGCCGGAGACGCAAGTGCGTGACATTCTTTGGGCCGTCCATGACGGAAAAAACTGTGGTAGAAGCCAGGGCGCGGAAAAAATCGGGGAGTCCCCGGTTACGGTGGGTGGTCGGGGGACGTGCAATGCGCGTTTCTCTCTTACGTATGTGCGTGTGCGTGAGGCGTTGGGCTCTAACTGAACCCGAGCGGTTGCACTGCAGGCTACGCGTTACTGAACCCGAGCGATCGATCGATGGCTGTTAACTGAACCTGATCGAGCGATTCCTTCGCTACTGCTCCTAACTGAAGCCGATCGATGCTGGTTTTGGATGAACAATGAGCGTTGCTGGTGGGTTTGGATGAACAGTTCCCAGTGGGGTGGATGAACAGGACCCCGTGGTGTTGCCTCTGGATGAATAGGACCCCGATCGATCGAGCCGGTTGGGGCTGGATGAACATGACCCCGTGGAGGGCAGGATGAACAGGACCACCCCGTGGAGGGCAGGATGAAAGTAGCCCGTGGAGGGGTGGTTGAACAGGAGCCCGTGGAGAGGGCTGGTTGAACAGTAGCCAGTGGAGTAGCGTGCGATGGAGGCTGGATGAACAGGAGCCCATGGATGAACAGTCGCAAGTGGAGGTTGGAGGAGGTCGACGGTGGATGAACAGTAGCCCGTGGAGGATGGAGGGAGTCGACAGTGGAGATGAACAGGACCCCCGTTTCGACCGTAGCGCTCCAACACAAGTCCGTTTCCTCCGTTTTGCGGTATGCCACACCCCTCCCGATCAACAGGACCCCCATTTTGATCGTAGGAGGTCCGTTTCCTCCGTTTTGCGGTACGCCAGACCCCTCCTAATGAACAGGATCCCGTTTTAGACGTGGCCGGTCGAACACAAGGCCGTTTCCTCTGTTCTGCGGTACGACAGGCCTCATTTCCATCGGCTGTTCCGTCCAAGCCCTCTCGATGAACACGATGACGCATTCCGTTCTGACCCAGTCGGTTGGCTCCCCATGAACACGACGATGACGTTGTTTCTCCGTTCTGACCCAGCCATGTACATGAGTGATGTCTACTACACAACCTTCTTCTTGTAGACGTTGCTGGGCCTCCAAGTGCAGAGGTTTGTAGGACAATAGCAAATTTCCCTCAAGTGGATGACCTAAGGTTTATCAATCCATAGGAGGCGTAGGATGAAGATGGTCTCTCTCAAGCAACCCTGCAACCAAATAACAAAAAGTCTCTTGTGTCCCCAACACACCCAATACAATGGTAAATTGTATAGGTGCACTAGTTCGGCGAAGAGATGGTGATACAAGTGGTATATGGATAGTAGATAATAGTATTTGTAATCTGAAAATATAAAAACAGCAAGGTAACGAATGATAAAAGTGAGCGTAAACAGTATTGCAATGATGGTAAACAAGGCCTAGGGTTCATACTTTTGCTAGTGTAAGTTCCCTCAACGATACTAACATACTTGGATCACATAACTATCCCTCAACATGCAACAAAGAGTCACTCCAAAGTCACTAATAGCGGAGAACAAACGAAGAGATTATGATACGGTACAAAACCACCTCAAAGTTATTCTTTCCAATCAATCCGTTGGGCTATTCCTATAAGTGTCACAAACAGCCCTAGAGTTCGTACTAGAATAACACCTTAAGATACAAATCAACCAAAACCCTAATGTCACCTAGATACTCCAATGTCACCTCAAGTATCCATGGGCATGATTATACGATATGCATCACACAATCTCAGATTCATCTATTCAACCAACACAAAGGACCTCAAAGAATGCCTGAAAGTTTCTACCGGAGAATCACGATGAAAACGTGTGCCAACCCCTATGCATAGGTTCATGGGCGGAACCCGCAAGTTGGTCACCAAAACATACATCAAGTGGCATGTGGTATCCCATTGTCACCACAGATATCCACGGCAAGACATACATCAAGTGTTCTCAAATCTTTAAAGACTCAATCTGATAAGATTACTTCAAAGGGGAAACTCAATTCATTACAAGAGAGAAGAGGGGGAGGAGAAACATAAGATCCAACTATAATAGCAAAGCTCGCGATACATCAAGATCGTATCATCTCAAGAACACGAGAGAGAGAGAGATCAAACATGTAGCTACTGGTACATACCCTCAGCCCCGAGGGAGAACTACTCCCTCCTCATCATGGAGAGCACCGGGATGATGAAGATGGCCACCGAAGAGGGATTGCCCCCTCCGGTAGGGTGCCGGAACGGGTCTAGATTGGTTTTCGGTGGCTACGGAGGCATCTGGCGGTGGAACTCCCGATCTATTGTTCGTTTTGGAAGTTTTAGGGTATATGGAGTTATATAGGCGAAGAAGCACGTCAGGGGAGCCACGGGAGCCCCACGAGGGAGGGGGCGTGCCCTAGGGGGGGCGCGCCCCCCACCCTTGTGGGCAGCTCATGTATCTTCTGACGTGGGGTCCAAGTCCATCAGGTGTGTTTCCTTCCAAAAATAACTTCTCTAGTTGATTCCGTTCCGTTTCGACTCCGTCTGATATTCCTTTTATTCAAAACACTGAAATAGGCATAAAACAGCAAATCTGGGCTGGGCCTCCGGTTAATAGGTTAGTCCCAAAAGTAATACAAAAGCGGAAAATAAAGCCCAATATTGCCCAAAACAGTAGATAATATAGCATGGAGCAATCAAAAATTATAGATACGCTGGAGACGTATCAAGCATCCCCAAGCTTAATTCCTGCTCGTCCTTGAGTAGGTAAATGATAAAAAAGATAATTTTTGATGTGGAATGCTAGTTGGCATAATTTCAATGTAATTCTTCCTACTTGTGATATGAATATTCAGATCCGAAAGATTCAAGACAAAAGTTTAATATTGACATAAGAATAATAATACTTCAAGCATACTAACTAAGCAATCATGTCTTCTCAAAATAACATGGCCAAAGAAAGTTATCCCTACAAAATCATATAGTCTGGCTATGCTCCATCTTCACCACACAAAATATTTAAATCATGCACAACCCCGATGACAAGCCAAGCAATTGTTTCATACTTTTGATGTTCTCAAACTTTTTCAATCTTCACGCAATACATGAGCGTGAGCCATGGACATAGCACTATAGGTGGAATAGAATGGTGGTTGTGGAGAAGACAAAAAGGAGAAGATAGTCTCACATCAACTAGGCGTATCAACGGGCTATGAAGATGCCCATCAATAGATATCAATGTGAGTGAGTAGGGATTGTCATGCAACGGATGCACTAGAGCTATAAGTGTATGAAAGCTCAAAAAGAAACTAAGTGTGTGTGCATACAACTTGCTTGCTCATGAAGACCTAGGGCATTTTGAGGAAGCCCATCATTGGAATATACAAGCCAAGTTCTATAATGAAATATTCCTACTAGTATATGAAAGTGACAAAACAAGAGACTCTCTATCATGAAGATTACGGTGCTACTTTGAAGCACAAGTGCGGTAAAAGGATAGTAGCATTGCCCCTTTTTATTTTATTGTATTTTTATTTAGCCTTTCTCTTTTTTTGGCCTTCCCCTTTTTTGGCCTTTCTTTTTTTGGCCTTTCTCTTTTTTTATTTGGGACAATGCTCTATTGAATGATGATCATCACACTTCTATTTATTTACAACTCAATGATACAACTCGATACTAGAACAAAGTATGACTCTATATGAATGCCTCCGACGGTGTACCGGGATGTGCAATGATGCATGAGTGACATGTATGAAAGAATTATGAATGGTGGCTTTGCCACAAATACAATGTCAACTACATGATCATGCTAAGAAATATGACAATGATGAAGTGTGTCATAATAAACGGAATGGTGGAAAGTTGCATGGCAATATATCTCGGAATGGCTATGGAAATGCCATAATAGGTAGGTATGGTGGCTGTTTTGAGGAAGGTATATGGTGGGTGTATGGTACCGGCGAAAGTTGCATGGTACTAGAGAGGCTAGCAAGGGTGGAAGGGTGAGAGTGCGTATAACCCATGGACTCAACATTAGTCTTAAAGAACTCACATACTTATTGCAAAAACCTATTAGTTATCGAAACAAAGTACTACGTGCATGCTCCTCGGGGGATAGATTAGTAGGAAAAGACCATCGCTCGTCCCCGACCGCCACTCATAAGGAAGGCAATCAATAAATAAATCATGCTCCGACTTCATCACATAACGGTTCACCATACGTGCATGCTACGGGAATCACAAACTTCAACACAAGTATTTCTCAAATTCAAAACTACTCAACTAGCATGACTCTAATATCACCATCTCCATATCTCAAAACAATTATCAAGTATCAAACTTCTCTTAGTATTCAACACACTCATAAGAGAATTTTATTATTCTTGAATACCTAGCATATTAGAATTTTAAGCAAATTACCATGCTATTTAAGACTCTCAAAATAATCTAAGTGAAGCATGAGAGTTCATATATTTCTTCAAAATAAAACTACCACCATGCTCTAAAAGATATAAGTGAAGCACTAGAGCAATAACACACTACTCCGAAAGATGTAAGTGAAGATCAATGAGTAGTCGAATAATTATGCAACTATGTGAAGACTCTCTAACATTTAATAATTTCAGATCTTGATACTTTATTCAAACAGCAAGCAAAGCAAAATAAAATGACATTCTAAGAATAGCAAACATCATGTGAAGAAGCAAAAACTTAGGATCAACCGATACTAACCGATAGTTGTTGAAGAAGAAAGGTGGGATGCCAACCGGGGCATCCCCAAGCTTAGATGCTTGAGACTTCTTGAAATATTATCTTGGGATGCCTTGGTCATCCCAAAGCTTGAGCTTTTGTGTCTCCTTAATTCCTCTCATATCGCGGTCTCCCTAAATCTCAAAAGCTTCATCCACACAAAACTCAACAAGGACTCGTGAGATAGGTTAGTATAAACTATTGCAAAAACCTTATCATACTCTACTGTAGCAAATCCCTAAAATTATTATTCAACATTGCATACTAAATGCGTCGTCATATTTAATATTCCTATCCTCAAATATAATCATTAAAGAAGCAAACATATGCAAACAATGCAAACATAACAGCAATCTGCCTAAACAGGATAGTCTGTAAAGAGTGCTGCAACATCCATACTTCCCTAACTCCAAAAATTATTAAAGAAAATTCCCACTGTAGTAAAGTTATCAGAGTTAATATGCAAAATGTTTCAACATTTTATCACATTCTTACTTTTCTAGGGAATTATTGCAACAGCGGTAAACTTTCTGTTTTCAAACAGCAACATGTATACTTGTAACATAGGCATAGTAAAGGCTATCAATGCCACTTTTATTGAAATAAAAGATGCAAAACATTGTTCTAAATAATGGCAAGCAAATCCTAACAAAATAACTTGACGCTCCAAGCAAAACACATAACATGTGGCGAATAAAAATATAGCTCCAAGTAAAGTTACCGATGAACGAAGACGAAGGAGGGGATGCCTTCCAGGGCATCCCCAAGCTTAGGCTCTTGGTTGTCCTTGAATATTACCTTGGGGTGCCTTGGGCATCCCCAAGATTAGGCTCTTACCACTCCTTGTTCCATAGTCCATCAAATCCTTACCCAAAACTTGAAAACTTCACAACAGAAAACTTAACAGAAAACTCATAAGCTCCGTTAGTATAAGAAAATAAATCACCACTTCAAGGTACTTTAATTAACTCATTCTTTATTTATATTGGTGTTAAACCTAATGTATTACAAGTTCTCTATGGTTTATAAACTCTTTTACTAGCCATAGATTCATCAAAATAAGCAAACAACACATGAAAAACAGAATCTGTCAAAAACAGAACAGTCTGTAGTAATCTGAATCAAACGTATACTTCTGGAACTCATAAAATTTTCAAATAAATTGCTGGGCCTGAGGAATTTATTAATTAATCATCTGAAAAATAATTAACTAAATATCACTCTCCAAATAAAAACGGCAGCAGTTCTCGTGAGCGCTAAAGTTTCTGTTTTTTACAGCAAGATCGACAAGACTTTCCCCAAGTCTTCCCAAAGGTTCTACTTGGCACAAACACTAATTATAAGCATAAAACCACATCTAAACAGAGGCTAGATGAATTATTTATTACTAAACAGGAACAAAAATCAAGGAATAAAAATAAAGTTGGGTTGCCTCCTAACAAGCGCTATCGTTTAACGCCCCAAGCTAGGCATGATGATTTCAACGATGCTCACATAAAAGATAAGAATTGTAACATAAAAAAAGCACCATGAAGAATATGACTAGCATATTTAAGTCTAACATACTTCCTATGCATAGGGATTTTGTGAGAAAACAACTTGTGGGAACAAGAATCAACTTGCATAGGAAGGTAAAACAAGCATAACTTCAAAACTTTAAGCACATAGAGAGGAAACTTGATATTATTGCAATTCCTACAAGCATATGTTCCTCGCTCATAATAATTTTCAGTAGCATCATGAATTAATTCAACAATATAACCAGCACCTAAAGCATTCTTTTCATGATTTACTTGCATAGAAAATTTACTACTCTCCACATGAGCAAAATTCTTCTCATTCGGAATAGTGGGAGTATCATAGGAAACTTGAATACTATAAATTGTTTACACATTAAAAGAGTAATGTTCAGAGAAGGGGTAATCATAACCATGACAAGTTTTATAAATATAATCACTACTTTTTATAACATAAGTATCATCACAATAATTATCATAAGTAGGAGGCATGCTGTCATCATTATAAACTTGCATATCAAAACTTGGGAGACTAAAAATATCATCTTCATTAATCATAACTTCCCCAAGCTTGGGACAAACATTAATTGCAGAAAATATATTCTCAAATATGTCATCCTAATCAAACATAGCTTCCCCAAGCTTGGGCCTTTTCATATCATAAGCATAATCACTCTCATCATTAATAGTATGGATAGCACCAATAGTATAGCAATTATCATATTCTTCCAAGCAAGTGCCAAAAAGATTTTCAAGATCATAAGAAGTATCATTATCTTCCACAATTATATTTTCATGAGGCACAATAGTAATAGGAGTAGTAATTTTTGGGAGAGATATCTTTTTACCTCTCTTCCTTTTTCTTTTCTTCTTCTTCACCACATCATGTGTGGGTTCAATCCTCTTTTTGGATCTCCTTATTAATGAGATTGGTTGAATAGGAGGCTCTTCCTCGTTACTTGATTCATCATAAGAAATAATAGGAGGGTATTGGGAAGTCTCTTCCCTTTCATTAGTATTCTCTTCATCTTCTATTTGTTTTCTTTTCTTTATGTAGTTGGCAATATAAGGATTTTCAATACAATTCACCGCACAATACATATAAATTTTCTCTAGATCAAAATCAAGAAATCTATCAAGATTAAACTTTGGAATACCCTCAGTTATACGTTTCATTTCTTCATAACCCAAAAGAAGGCTAAGCTCTTTATGATGCTCAAGGGTAATCAAATTATCACAATGTTTGGACATGACTTGATCATGAAACAAATAGCATTGGAGATTTAAATGACCATGTTCATTGCAAAGTTCACAAGGGGCACGAAAAATATTGAATCTTTCAGCACATTCATCTAGCTCTTCTTGTAACAATTTGGTTTCTAAGTACTTATGCCTTTTGCTATATCTATCTTCCCTATTTGGTGTGTACTTGCAAACCCAGTCTACTCCACAAAAATTGACATGTTTATAGGAGGCATTTTCATCATAACTAGTGCAATCATCATTAGAATCATGGATATTCAAAGAATTCGTACTAACAACATTGCAATCATGCTCATCATTCACATATTTTATGCCAAGCATTCTATGTAATTCTTCTTCTAGCATTTGAGAACAATTTTCCTTTCCATCATACTTACGAAAAATATTAAAAAGGTGAAGCGTATGAGACAAACTCAATTCCATTTTTATAGTTTTATTTTATAAACTAAACTAGTGATAAAACAAGAAACTAAAAGACTCGATTGCAATATCTAAAGATATACCTTCAAGCGCTAACCTCCCCGGCAACGGCGCCAGAAAAGAGCTTGATGTCTACTACACAACCTTCTTCTTGTAAACGTTGTTGGGCCTCCAAGTGCAGAGGTTTGTAGGATAGTACCAAATTTCCCTCAAGTGGATGACCTAAGGTTTATCAATCCGTAGGAGGCGTAGGATGAAGATGGTCTCTCTCAAGCAACCCTGCAACCAAATAACAAAAAGTCTCTTGTGTCCCCAACACACCCAATACAATGGTAAATTGTATAGGTGCACTAGTTCGGCGAAGAGATGGTGATACAAGTGGTATATGGATAGTAGATAATAGTATTTGTAATCTGAAAACATAAAAACAGCTAGGTAACGAATGATAAAAGTGAGTGTAAATGGTATTGCAATTATGGTAAACAAGGCCTAGGGTTCATACTTTCACTAGTGTAAGTTCCCTCAACGATACTAACATAATTGGATCACATAACTATCCCTCAACATGCAACAAAAAGTCACTCCAAAGTCACTAATAGAGGAGAACGAACGAAGAGATTATGATACGGTACGAAACCACCTCAAAGTTATTCTTTCCAATCAATCCGTTGGGCTATTCCTATAAGTGTCACAAACAGCCCTAGAGTTCGTACTAGAATAACACCTTAAGATACAAATCAACCAAAACCCTAATGTTACCTAGATACTCCAATGTCACCTCAAGTATCCGTGGGCATGATTATACGATATGCATCACACAATCTCAGATTCATCTATTCAACCAACACAAAGGACCTCAAAGAGTGCCCCAAAGTTTCTACCGGAGAATCACGACGAAAACGTGTGCCAACCCCTATGCATATGTTCATGGGCGGAACCCGCAAGTTGGTCACCAAAACATACATCAAGTGGCACGTGGTATCCCATTGTCACCATAGATATCCACGGCAAGACATACATCAAGTGTTCTCAAATCTTTAAAGACTCAATCTGATAAGATTACTTCAAAGGGGAAACTCAATTCATTACAAGAGAGAAGAGGGGGAGGAGAAACATACAATCCAACTATAATAGCAAAGCTCGCGATACATCAAGATCGTATCATCTCAAGAACATGAGAGAGAGAAATCAAACACATAGCTACTGGTACATACCCTAAGCCCCGAGGGAGAACTACTCCCTCCTCGTCATGGAGAGCACCGGCATGATGAAGATGGCCACCGGAGAGGGATTGCCCCCTCCGGCAGGGTGCCGGAACGGGTCTAGATTGGTTTTTGGTGGCTACGGAGGCTTCTGGCGACGGAACTCCCGATCTATTGTTCGTTCTGGAAATTTAGGGTATATGGAGTTATATAGGCAGAAGAAGCACGTCTGGGGAGCCACGGGGGGCCCACGAGGCAGGGGGGCGCCCCCCACCCTCGTGGGCAGCTCCCGTATCTTCTGACATGGGGTCCAAGTCCATCATGTGTGTTTCCTTCCAAAAATAACTTCTCCAATTGATTTCGTTCCATTTCGACTCCGTCTGATATTCCTTTTCTTCAAAACACTGAAATAGGCATAAAACAGCAAATCTGGGTTGGGCCTCCGGTTAATAGGTTAGTCCCAAAAGTAATATAAAAGTGGAAATTAAAGCCCAATATTGCCCAAAACAGTAGATAATATAGCATGGAGCAATCAAAAATTATAGATACGTTGGCGACGTATCAACGAGCCCTGGCCGTACGTATGCTCGAGTAGGCGTTTGAGACCCTGCCCGTATGTACGTACGTGGTCACATTTTATTTCTTGCACACTGGCCGATGTACATACGTGTACATGCTACGTGCGCGCCTCTACTACGACACGTGCGCGCCTCTACATCGACCAGTATGTACGTACACGTTCGCGACCGGAATGACAACGCTACATATGCTTCGACCAGGTGGGTCCCGACTGTCAGGCACTTCCTTGCATGCGAAGATGTAGCTGGTGGGTCCCAGTAGTCAGGGGGGCGAATCGTTTTTTTTTTGCCCGGACGCACTTCCTTGCGTGCGAAGATGTAGCTAGTGGGTCCCAGCTGTCAGGGGAAACATTTTTTTTCGCGAAATACGGTGGCCTGTCCGGTGGGTCCCCGCTATCAGGTGGAGGAATAATTATTTTGCGTGTAATAAGGAGGCATTTGTCACATCCTAGTTAGCCATGCATTAGAGTGTTGCATCATGTTTACTCTTTCATCAGAAACCTGAAATGGCGATGACAGAACCCCCAGTCCCCTCTGAAACCAACTAGGGTTTACTAAAAACTTTTTCAATGAACCTGAAATGCCCTTCTAAAATGCCCATCATTTTTGTCTTGGTTCAGAACCTCTGCCAAAAGTGGTGCACATTTTCCTAGGCCATCCTAGGGTTTTTGAATTAAATCATAAGTATTTGAATTTGGGCATTTAAAATTATATAAAATAATTAAATGCTCAAATAACTCCAAACCAAAATGTTTCATGTTGGAAATAATCCAACTATGGACCAGGAGTAGTTTGGTGATTTTTGGAGTTGCCCAAGTATTTTATTTAATTCAACAAAGTGGCAGAAGTATTAATAAAAACAGAAAACAGAAAGAAATGGGAAAAGGCTTACCTGTCGCCCAGCACCGGCCCACCTGCCGGCCCAGCCCAGCACCGCGCCAGCGAGCCGCTTGCCGGCCAGGCAGGCAGGCAGGTGCTCGACGGCGAGCACCGCATGGGTGCCACGCACCTGCTCGCCGCCTCGCCGCCTCCCTCGCCCGGCTAACACCGTGAATCGGCCTCCCTCTCTCCCCCGAACCTCCCAGACACCCCTCTCCCCTCCAGCTCCTCCCCTTCGCTCTCCCACGCCATGGCCGACGCCATCGCCGCCACCCCCTCGCCGTAGCCACGCCCTCCGTCAACCCCACGCCGTGCCGCCGTGTCCAGGAGCTCCGCCGCCGTCCACTTCATCGAGCTAGCCGAGCCCCGTGTGCTCGTGCGGCCCGAGACCACCGCACCGACCTCGCCCGAGCTCGCCGACGCCGGAGATCCCCTTCAACGCCGTCGCCGCCTCAGCTCGTCCCCGACCCCGCCGGTGGCCTCTACGGGAGCGCTGTGAGCCCAGCTATCTCTCCGACCCTCTCTCTCTCATTCCCGAGCCGTGTAGCCACCGCACAAAGATCACACGCACGCACCGCCGCGGATCTCGTCGCCGACGTGCTCCCGGCCATCCTCCGGCCAACCCGCGGTGTCCAACGCACTCACCACGCTGCGTTAGGCCCAACCGTGCACGTCCCGCACCTCCCCGCACACCCTAGCATCAAGTTCGTCTTCGGCCGAACCCCGGTGGCCGCCAAAGTCGTCGCCGGCGCCAACTCCGGCCACCCCGACCCCAACGGACTCCACCAAGAGCTGCGGCTCGACCTCAGCTCCTCTCCGGTGCCCTCCGCGGCTCGTTTGGTTGCCGGAACGGCAAAAATCACTTCCGCCGCCGCGTCGGGCTCGCCGGCGGCTAAACGCCGGTGCAGCCGACCCGGGTTTGACCACGGGTGGGTCCTGGTTGACTCCCCTGAGTCAATGACAGGTGGGGCCCAGCCCTGTTAATTAAACAGGTTTAGTTTTAATTAAACTTTAATTAATTTAATCACCCTGACATGCGGGACCCACTGTCAGGTTTGACCCGGACGTGTTCCGTTGACCTGCTGACGTCACACTGACGTCAGGCTGACGCAATAATTGATTTTCTGGAATTATTCTAATATAGGAAATTCCAGAATATAATTTAAACTTCAAAAATTCATAACTTTTATTCTGTAACTCCAAATCAGACAATTTATATATGAAAAATGATCAGAAAAATCCAATCTATCCATCTGTACTATTTTCATGCATGACTAAACAAGTTAACTTGATGTTTAATGCAGAACAAGGAAAAACACTTTAAAGGACCATAATTGAGTTTGAAATTTGAATCTTTGATCCAAATTGGTACAAACCCTTCTGGTCTTAGTTGCATTAGCCCAACACACTCATATTGCTATGTTTCATGCATGCATCATATTGTTGCACATTGTTTGGTGATGGTTGTGTATCGGTGTTCTTTGCGGCAGGATCTGTCTCCGAGGAGTATCGTGATTACCCTAACGAAGAACCGTATCAGTGCATCGAACCATCAGGCAAGCAACCAACCATTTGATCATATCGATACAATCCCATGTTCTCGCTCCTGCTCTTTTTTACTGCATTAAGACAACGCGTTTCAAACTGCTGTGTGCTACGGTAGTTGAACCCACTTCCTCTGCATGACCTGTCATTGCCACAGTAACTAGATGAAACCCACTAGCGTGTGTAGGAGTTGATTGAGCCATATGTATGTGTTGTTCCTACCTTGCTATGCCTGCTATGCTTAGAGTCGTGTCAGGTCTGGTTCATCTGGGTGATGGGCTAGAGTGAAATGATTACGTCGGTAATGGGAGTGGTGTGGTGAACACGATTTGGTAAAGGTATCGATGAGAGGCCATGTACGAGTACATGGTGGGTTGTTTCATTGAAGCCGACCTTAAGCACTGAGATCTGTATGTGTGATTTAAGAATCAGCTACTACCATGCATTGGGCCCGAAACCAATGGACCCTCTCGGCTTCTTATTCACCCTAGTTCTCCGTCCAGGAGTTGCAAGTAGTTTCTGGTGTTTGTAGCCTACTGGAGGCCGTGGACAGCGCTGACCGTAGGGGTGGGCTGTGATGCGGTAGGTACGTGGCCGGGTGTACCGAATACCCATTAGGTATCTCGGGAACCCTGTTCACATCGTTCGGGGCCGTATGGGAAACCTTGGCCGGACTCCCTGCGGATGGAACCTGGATAGGCGATAAACCTGGACTGGAGTCTTAGGTGATTAGGTAGGTCGTGGCCGACACCCACGTTGGGTTTCCGCTTGAAGGTTGCCGAGTACATGTCGTGTAAACGACGGTAAGTGGTGAGAGCGTGTATGAAGAAGTACACCCCTGTAGGGTTAACATGATCTATTCGAATAGCCGCGTCCGCGGTAAAGGACTACTTGGTTGCCTATACAGTTCATAGACAAGTAAATGGAAACTACTAAAAGCCTCAAGATAAGTGTGAGTGCCGAGGATTGGTCTTCCGTAGGAAGACGGAGGTGGATCCTCGGTAGTGTATTGAAGTGGTGATTAGTGGACTCGTGTGCGCAAAACCATTTCAATTTGGAGTCTCGTAGGTTAGCCTAGCCAAGAGTCAAAGCTGGCTTGCTGCAATAACTCCACCAACCCTTCTTGATAATATGCATGTATGTAGGATCTGATGTAAGTCTTGCTGAGTACCTTTGTACTCATGTTGCTATAATTTACATTTTTACAGAAGACGCTGCAACCCCTTCTGATGGGTTCTACGTAGACGTTGACATCAATGAGTAGGCTAAGGCCCAGGTGGTGATCCTGAGCTTGTGAAGGACCATGTAGTATAGCTAGGCTTTCGAAGCCTCTTTTATTTTACTAGTTGTCTGTACTCAGACAAGTTACTTCCGCTGCTGGTTTGTATGACTGTATGACTTGAATGCTGGGTCGTGTGACCCGTACCTTTGTGTATGTTATGTATGGCTCTCTGAGCCTTAAATAAAGTACTTGTGTCATAGAGTCATGTTGTGATGCTTCGTTGTATTTGCACATATCGAGCATATTGTGTGTATGATTGAAATGCTTGGTATGTGTGGGATCTGACCATCTAGTTGTTTATCTTTAGTAGCCTCTCTTACCGGGAAATGTCTCCTAGTGTTACCGCTGAGCCATGGTAGCTTGCTACTGCTCTGGAACACTTAGGCTGGCCGGCATGTGTCCTTCCTCGTTCCGGTGTCTGTCCCTTCGGGGAAATGTCACGCATTGAGTACCGGAGTCCTGTTAGCCCGCTACAGCCCGGTTTACCGGAGTCCTGCTAGCCCAGTGCTACAGCCCGGACCCACTTGCTGTTGACCGACACGTTCGAGGCTGGGTCATGAATGCATGTCCCTGTAAGTCTGTGCCACTTTGGGTTTACAACTAGTCATGTCAGCCCGGACTCCTTATCATATGGATGCTAGCGACACTATCATATACGTGAGCCAAAAGGCGCAAATGGTCCCGGGCAAAGGTAAGGCGACACCCGTGGGGATACCGTGCGTGAGGCCACAAAGTGATATGAGGTGTTACAGGCTAGATCGATGTGACATCGAGTTGGGGTCCTGACAGCGTTTCCTTGTTGCGGCCGTGGACCCAAGCTGTCAGCCTCTCCACGTATAGTCCATGTCCGATGGAAGCCGTTCCTTGACCATGTTGACCACGCCGCGCCGAGAGCACCAGGGCAGTGGACGATGGCGAGGCCTAGGAAGGGGATGACGCGGAGCCGGGGAAGACGTGGCAGTGGATGCCCACGCGTAGAGGACTACGAGGGTTCACTGGTTCGCTGCGGTGTGAGGCTGCCGTCGCCGCAGAATAACACGGGGTGTGGGTGAGTAGAGGGATGGCCTGGCCAGCGGTGGGAATAGTAGGGGGCGGTGAGGCCTCCGCGGCAGCACAGCAGGCCATGGGAGGCAGGAGCATGCGGCACGACCGGCGCTGCTTTGGGTGGCTGGAGCAACAAGACTAGAGGTTGAAGAAGCACTACATCCGTTGGATGGACATCGTACGGTCACTGGAGCTAGAATCGTTCATATTGACTAAGTTGACAAAGCACTCCATCCCCGTCAACTTAGTAGGCCCACAAGTCAGCCTCCCACCAAGGTGGGTCCCAACTAGTAGGGGGAGTATTCATTTTTTGTGCGTAATAAGGAGGCACTTCCTTGCCTGCGAAGATATAGCTGGTGGGTTCAACCTGTCAGCAGTGGGAACATTTTTTCGTGAAATACAGAGGCCCTTCCAGTGGGTCCCAGCTGTCAGGTGGAGGAATCATTATTTTGCGCGTAATAAGGAGGCATTTCCTTGCGTGCGGCCATGGACCCAGCAGTCAACCTCTCCACGCATAGTCTACTTCCCATGGTATCGTTCGTTGACCACGCTGACCACTCCGTGCCGAGCGCATCCAAGGTGGTGGACGATAGCGAGGCCCCGGACAGTAACGAGCCGGAGATGGGAAGACGCGGGAGTAGAGTCGCAGACGAAGAGGTGTACGAGGGTTAACTCGTTCTGGTGCGGTGTCGTTCGGCAGTCGGTGGAGAAGAACAGGAGGTGTGGAGGGGTGGAGGGATGGCCTGGCCAACGCTGGAGTAGCGCTTCACAGCGAAGCGTGCTAAGTAGAGCTGCTAGCAGCAGGAGGCGGGAGTAGGTGGTCCCAGCGGAGCTAGAGGAAGAAGACGAGAGATTGAAGATGGATGATGGTCGTTGGATGTAAATCCAACGGCTAACAATGTCAGAATCATTTGTTGACTAAGTTGACAACAACTTGCATTGGCTTTGACCTATTGGCTCACATTTCAGCCTCCAAAAATGTGGCACGTATTCAGCCCATTTTTTCAGAATTTACAGTCTTTTTTGCGGGGTAGAATTTACAGTCCATTTGATCTTTTTTTTTGAATTCCAGTCCATTAGCTGGGCTGGGTGAACAAATAATGTAACATCCATGCGGCCCATTTATGTTTTTCCTAAAAACTTACAGGTCATTTGCACTTTCTCGAAATACATGATTTTGCTGGGCTGATTCTAATTATAATGTTGGGGTGGGCGCAGCAATGTTATCAAAAAATAAACAGGGGCTAAGCATTTTGTTACATATATATATATATATATATATATATAATAAGTGATTTATTATTACATTGGTCCTTAAATCTTACCAAGCTTTTGTATACAATCACTAGGATTTTCGTTGCCAAAAAAATCCAGGATTTTATTGTTAAGAAATTATTTTTATAAGTTAACAAGATGTGGGATATTGTTTTCTTACATGTGTAAGTATCTGTTAAATATATGATGAAAATAACAATAATATATAATAACATATAAAATAATTTAAATATATATAATATAGTTAGAAGGGAAACATAAGTTGGACCAGGCGTTCCTATTCTTATATAGAAAAATAGAACAGACCTCTGCGTTTTCTTCAAAAAAAAATACATAAATTGGGCTGCCGATGTTTCAGGAAAAATAAAACCTCGGATGGGAGGTCCATAGGCCGGTCGATACATGACGGCCCTCAAGAAAATACAAACAGCCTTATGGACCTCCCATCCGAGGTCGTGGGCTGCGCATGTTAAAAAAGAAAGCCTAGACGGGGCAGCCCAAAACCCAGCTGATACTTGCTGCCCCAGTGATAATAAATGATACCTGTCAGCTCCTCGGCTTCCTTGTGAATTTATCTCCTATAGTAACTATGTTGAAGCACCTAAAAAAATGTAACTATGTTGACAAACCCATGGGCCCCGACGTCAGTATAGCATTAGGAGGAAGTATTTTTTCGATGAGGCACTTGATTGCGTACGGACATAGACCTGGTGGGTCCCGATTGTCTGCCTCTCCACATACAGTCCTTTCCATATTCCTCTCGTTTGTTCAGCATGTTCACAACGGCAGACAGCGGCATCGCGGCGAGCGCACAAAGGCGCAGGAGGAGATCCGACAACCAGATGAAGTGCCTTATTATTAACGAAACAACTGAACTAGCCCAGTGGCTGAGTGACACTACCCGACAGCTGTTCCGCCCGGGTTCGATTCCACCTGTGCAGAGAAAATATCTCCAAAATTGTTGCCTCTGCCTTTATTGACATGTGGGTCCCAATTGTCATCTACCCACACCACATCCTACACTTGCCAAAACTTCATCCCTCGTTTTCTCTGTTTTTCGCACACTCGACATTGTGTGGGCATTTTGAAAATAGCATATCTTTTTAACTGTGCATCATATGAAGATGTGCTATGCATGAATGTTGATCAGCATGATGTTAATTGGCTGGTAGTTCTAGTTTCGACCATGAATAAAACTTCCAGCATGATGTTAACACTGTTGGAAAAGGCCGTGTTAATATAAATGCTTTGCCTCTGAAAGTTGCAGTTTCTTCTCTGAGAATCACATTGTCTGCACTTTTATACTCCTATGAAACTACATTTTTAAGTGCTAAAAATAGATCTCTGGAATTCATAAAATACTTCATATGCTCAATACTGCAAATCTGAAATTCAAAAGACATTCATATCTGAAAGTACTCTCGAAATACACAACACAAAACACAATTCACAGCCTGCAAATACTAACAATCCTAAGCTCCTCCTGACAATTCACAACCTGCCCGACTATTGGTCGGGGGGGGGCAAATCCCTCCTAATCCTCGGCGACAGATAGCCGCCCCGTGAGACGATGTGAACGGCGAGGGAGAGGATGGCGGGGAAGCGTCGTCGGGCCAACTATTTTTCTCCTCTTGCAGTTGGGTTTGGTCGACGAAGACTCCACTGGCTCTCTCTAGCACGTCACCCTCACAAACAGCACCATGTAGATGCTCGATCCTTCAATCTCTGGTGGATGCTCCATCTGGGGTCGATACTCCCACCACCGCTCCCTCACGATCGGATTCGGTGAATCTGTTTGCTCCTTGGCCCAGAGGAGCAGCCCTATGTACTCCCGCGCGACTCCCTCCGAGAGTATCGCCGCCTTTTCGCTCTGTTGCAGTTATTTGGCCATGGATGTCGCCGTCGCCACTATTTGGTCCTTGTTGTCAAACCAAGACTGTATCTCCAACATCCTAGCTAGCTTCACAGGGTCGCCGTCTGCGATCCTCGCGTATCGGTTGTACTCCTCCATCGATCTACTTCTCCATAGCACCTTCACTCGCCGGCATTGGTTTTTGAATGGAAGAGGAGAGGAGCAGCGCTGGTTTTGATTTAGAACGGGAGAGGAGCGACGCTGGTTTTGGATTGGAACATGAGAGGAGGGGCGGTGGTTTTGAAATGGAAGAGGACAGGAGCGGTGTTGGATTTAGATTGGAATAGGAGAGGAGCGGGGGTGGTTTAAGAGGAGAAGAGCGGAAGAGCGGCGCTAGTCTTGGAAGTATTTTTTTTGTTTTGCATATTTTGGGTCAAAGTTTGACCACGTACTGTATTTGACAAGCAAAATGTGAATGCATGTCACCAAAAATTGTATCGTTTGGTTCGTATCTGAATGTACTTTCAAATTATATTATTTTTGCAACGTATAACATATATTTTATTTGCGAAAATCATGGTCAATTATGACCCAGAATAAAAGGGAGACTAGTTAATGTGGGGTCGCTTTGTTAATTGAAGGGTAAATTGATTTTGATTTTGATCCAGTCACAGCACGCTGGCCCTCTCGTCCAATCCTAAATAGCTGCCGCACGCTCCTCTCCCTCTTCTCCATTGCAAAACCACCTCCTCTCCTCTCCATCATCTCCATTCCAAAACCACCGTGTCACCTCTCCCTCTTCTCCATTGCAAAACCACCTCCTCTCTCCTCGGACAAGGATCCCCTGACGTAGCCCATCCTGCCATTGAGACACTGACACATGGGTCCCACCAAGCACGGGGCCCACCTGTTAGCGACCAAAAGGCAGGGGAACCTCTCCTCTCCATCATCTCCATTCCAAAACCACCGTCTCGCCTCTCCCTCTTCTCTATTGCAAGACCAGCGTCTCTCCTCCCATCTTCCAAAGCTAGCACTGGACCACTCAGAAGGACATCTATGGAGGGGATGCGGCAGTGAATCTGGCAGATCATCGGCGGCGACCAGGCAGTTAGCTAGGTTGAAGGAGATCCTTACTTGGTTTGACAATGAGTGGGAGATTTTGAGGACGGTGAGGGCCATGTGGGAATGTACGCGAAAGAGCGATACGGCGGCAATGAGGGCGGCGATGTACTCCTCGGTGGCAGTCACGCCGCAGTCCTTCGAGTTCATCGAGTATCTCCTCTAGGCGATGGAGTAGACAGATTCGCCCAAGGCGAAAGTCAGGCGGAGGTGGTGGGCGTACAGGTCAAAGGTCGAGCACCCAGAGGATAACGAATCGATCGAGTACGGTGTGCCATTCGTGAGGGTGCAGAGCCAGCCGGAGCCAAAGGAGTATTTGTTCTCCCACCGCAAGAGGAGGCCGGATGGCACAACGTCTCTTCCCCGCCATTCTCCATGGTTCCCTCGGTGCCCACCTCATTTCAATGGCGTCGGTAGGGTTTAAGGTAAGCTTCGCACTAACCTAATCTTCCATCTGCTCATGCTTACAATCAGTGTGACAACTAATAAAAATCATGCTTACAATCAGTCTCCGAGTACTACGCCAATCACCCTAAAATAGCTTTGGACCTTTGGGTCAAAGTTGTGACACTGTGTACAAATAAAGAAAAATAGATTGGTGCTTCTTTCAGAAAAGAGTACACCCCTAGAAAACTGCCAATATAAGCTACTAGTATTTTTTTAAGTCTAAGATACTAGTATTTGGTTAGAGGACTTGCTGCCGAGAAAGATTCATCCATAGTGAGCGCCACACATCCCACTGATGGTGCCGGATGCCAATGCTTAGATGGAGCAGGGTTGGTGTCGGTAATTTTTACTTGGCACCTCGCACTCTGCATATATATCGGTTCCATCTGTACATTTGTGCAGTTCCACCAAAATGCGGCCGAATACCATGTTTGCACAAATAATGAAAAGGCGTGATTAGATTATAGTGGCACTAGTTGATGAAACATACACTAATAAACAGAAGAAAATATTACATCATACTGGAAATCGACCCAAGTCTCCCCGATACACCTTCTGCCAGTGATGAACATCAGTGTATAGAGGTAGTACAAGGAGGGGCCTTCAGACATTCAAATCTCTATTTTTGTGCAGATCAACTAAAATTAAGCACCCCAGTTTGCAGAAACGCTTAAACATTAACAATGGGACTAGTTGATGAAACATACATTAACAAAGAGAAGCACTTTCTTTATCTACATTGGAAATGAAATGATAGAGAGGACACTCGCTCTATTTTAACTGTATTATTACTTCATTTTATCAGTCACACTAGGGTCGAGTAGGTGGGAAACGAGGTGTACCATGCGTCGCAAGGATGAAGGCTGGGGGTGCTTAGACTGGGATGCTGAAGCTGGCTCTTTCAGTCCCTATCTTCCCCCTGATGTTTTTGTGGTAGCATTTGGGTTGTAATTCAAACTTGGTCAAGCTGGTGCTGCGTCCCCCTACTTGCCTAGCTTATGTGACGAACTTGTCTCCTGCTAGTACTCAGTCTGTTCTAGTAGTAGTTGCATAACTGTCTGTTTACACTGAGATGTTGTCGGATAATGGTTCTCTATGGTTGGGTTTCTTTAATGAAATTGGAGGGAACCCCCTCTTTCGATATATAAAAAACTGTGGCACTAGCGGTGCCAAAACATTGCCTCAAATTAATAGTGCCACTAGATTAAGGTGCAAAATAATAACATTACTGCTTTATCATGGCAGTGCCAAAACAGTAGCACAAGAGCAGGATCAACATGAAGGATCTTTGGCAAACGGTCAGACCAAAAAGGAACATACCTCGTGATGGGAACCATATCTGCAGTCAACGCCATCGTAGAAGGGATGACACTAGTCACCAACATGGATGATTCAATTCATGGGACCTTTTGGTGCAGTTCACCTAAAATGAAGCAATGTCCCATGAGCTAGCAGCTTATCCTTTTTTTTAAGAAAAGGGCTCCAGCCCCGGTTCCATTTCCATCAGAAAGCGAAACCCACAGAGCTTCTTCATTAGTTGCAATAAAATTGAGCAACATCAAGGTTGGTCATGAAGCTCCTGGAGAGTAGGCAGATCAGGACAGTTGCATCTCTAACGAAAAGAAGCAACTTATCTTAATGGGAAATTTAGCAGGACATAAAAAAGTGCCATTGATTCATAATATTGGAGGCATTACATCGAAAACAACATTGGTTTAACGTGTCCTTACTTTTAACAGTGCGACTGCTACATTTTACCAATGGCATTACATAAGAGCAGCTCGGGGCAACAAACATCAGAAGAGGATATCTGGGTTGGTCCCATTTTTTCGGTATATAGCCACCTTATACTATGTGAGGCTAGCAAATCTAGTGCTGGACTTACTCTATTGACTTGTCCCCCAGTCCCCACTTTCTTTCCTTTTTCAACCAATAGATTGGGTTTATATTTAGTTTGTATTGTGTTCCCTTTATTTCCCTATTGGACCTAGAGACCAGTTGGATAGCCAGTCTCTGCTACTTTTTGCCCCCATTATTTCCTCTTTCGAACAAGTCCTAGATTCAGGTAACAAATATTCCCCCACCCCCGTTCTTCCTTGTTTGAACCAAGTACTACTAGATTCGAGTGCATGAAGTAGTTTTACGTCTTAACAGTAAAAAATTAGGTGGTTTTCGAACAGCCGATCGATCCTATCTACACGAGGGAACCTGAGAAATAGTAAAAGATACAAATGCAGCGATGTTAGGAGCTCGGGAAGTAGAGCAACGCCAGTTTCGAAGGAATTTATACCTGAGGGTCGCCGAGATGTCGCTAGGTGGGCGGCGGGAGGCCGGATCTGCCCACACTACGGCAGTGAGGAAGAAGGGGTGGGAGGCCCTCCCTCACCAGCGATGCTTGGGATAGAACAGCAAGGCATGCTGATTGGGACGCACCGGCAGTGGGTAAGAGCCCTCGCCGAGGACGACCGCATGAACGTTGCACCTTCTCACCTTCCCTGGCGGAGAGGATTCGGCTGGATCTGTGACCAGCGGTGAGTAGAGAGAGAGAGTGTGTGTGGCCACCACTGTCGTGTTTAGATCTGGAGAGGACGAGACAATGTGAAGAGAGCAACACTAGCAAGCAAGCGCGGCGGCTCCTGCCTATATAGTGGAGTACTAGTTTTCTTTTTTCTACCGGCCAGAGCCGGCTTGACCTCGGCAATGACTGTCGAGAAGTCTTCATGCACGTGCCCCGGAGGCACAGTTGTCGTCATTTTGATCTGAAGCACCAGATTATAACATATAACACGAAAAAAATGCCACATGACAAGAAATCATAACTTCACTGCCCAAAGGAGACAAGATGAATTCGGACGTACAAACTAAACGAGGATCAAAGCTCAAATTAAAGATAAACTCGTAGACAAGGGGTCCATCGATAGATGTCCTAATTAATATAGCCGGCTTGACCTAGATGGCAGCCGAGTAGTCTTCGTGCATGTGCCCCCAATGACTAGCCCAACTCAGTTGTCGTTGTTTAACCCTCGCAGTGATCCAAAGCACATGACACCTAATTTTGCGAGATCACAAGAAACCCTTTTTTTAGATTTCTCACCACAACTACAGCCATGTACAACATAGCCTGCACGATATGTAGATGATAGCCAATCCAAGCGTGTCTGCTGGAGTCTGGTCACATGCATGGACGAACTGATCTTCCGTGTCTTGCAGGGATCGTCCAGGTACCAAGGAGGAGTATGTGCTTCTATTAACTCATCCGACTTGCGGGGCCGGGGAGTGTGCCTATGGTCGGTTCACAATTGCGGTCCCACATGTGTGTGTGCAAACGCAATATGACGCGTGTTCCATTCGGAGAGCGGCGTTCCAGACCGACCGACCGTCTGGGGTGCGATGCGAACGCGGCGGGCGTGCTGTATACTCTGTACATGTGTACCGTTGTTTTCTTGAGGCTTTGCTCCATGGCGCAATCCATGGATACAAAATTAGTATACTATATTATTTAAAAGTCGAGGGCGAGGCTTTTCCCGCGTGGTAGGCGGGGCAGTTCCGCCTAGTCGGTTCGACAGAGATGCGAGAAGATGAGGGAGTAGGCTGCTGCAAACGTAGGGATGTGTGATTTGATAGTGAGTTACTGCTGGACAGGTGGGGCCCGGTGATTTTACTTGCCATTATCATTTTAACTGTGGCGCTACGACCGGCTTGAGTCTCCCGATTCCTGACCACCTCCATACAGGTGCCTCTCCCGATGCTCCACCATGTAGAGGCTGGCTCTTGCTTGAGAGCCCACTCCTCCACTTTTTCCTTGCCTCTTTCCCCCACATATGCAAAAATGCCATGTAAAGCGGGCTTATAGCCCACTATTGTACTTGATCCTACAGGTGCTAAGCCTGCCACATAGGCATAAAGTCTAATGTGGCAAGTTAATTAAGAAGAGAGAGACTAGTTTGGTGACCCCAGGAAGAAACGGTGCTAAGCGCGTGTACCTATAAGCAAACTTAGCAATAAAAAAACTAAGCACCTATGCATTGGGGACTTGAGTTGCTAAGCCATTTAATGCCCATAGCACCTCATCTAAGAACCATATCATTGGAAGAGGTCACTCCTTGGCAAACGCAATAAATACTATGAAGAAAGAGATAGAGAGAAGTAAACAAAAAATACTCTTATAGCCAACCTTATAGCTAACCTTGTTGTATGAGTGACTAAGTGATGACTATGTATGACATGCCAACATCAGATAGCCTACCGCACCGTGTTAAATCTCCAAGGGCATGACCGCGCGAGCGAGGCGACGGTCATGGTAGACGCGACCATGATACGGGCTGCTGGCAGCCCTTGGATCTGAGATTGAACGGTCGCATGCTGAGTTGCTGAAAATTTGCAGAATAACCCTCCGGGATAGAATATTAACCCATAGGTCTAGAATCACACCATGCAACCATTCGATCTCAGATCCAAGGGATCTCGGAAGCCCATATCATGGGAGAATGGAAAGCTTCGTATCACCTGTAATTTTCCCAACGCTTGACATGACATCGAAAGCCATTTAATTGGGCGTCGAGTAGACATGACATCTAATTGGGCCCCCATAGTACTATGCATGAATCCATTTATCCACCAGGCAAGCCACTACCCCTGCCATTCGCACGCCCCCCCCCCCCACTCAACATTTTTACAAACGATAAACCGCTCCTAGTCGTCCCGTCCTTTCACATTACGACAGTTCCACTAATCCTAACCCTCCTCCCAAATCCATGGCGTCCCAAATCTCCATGATCGGCGGTGAGTACAAGGTTAGAACCATCACCGGCGATGAGTTCGACGTCATCTACACCCGTTCTTCCGCAACGGTGAAAGAATGCCTTGCTCGCTTCAAACGCATGTTCGAAAACTTAAATGATGAGTGGGTCGCTGGGCTAGATGTTGAGTACACCACAGTCCTGGGAAGCGAGAAGAAACTAAAGGAGGCAGAGAAGAAGCCCGCCGTGATCTAGGTTTGCGTGCATGACTTATGCTTGGTATACCACATATGTCATGTCGACGTTGAGTGCAAGGAATTTAAGAAGTTCCTCAAGGGCGGCCGAGTCAAATTCGTTACTGTAGACTTTAGGAACGACAAGGAAATCTTGGGTTGGATAGGCCTCATCGTAGGCGACCCCTTTGACCTCCAGAAGGAAGGGCTGGTGCCCTCCCTTGATCAGCCTTCAATGCTGACCCTGGCAGGAGCCATGGTTCATCCTTCATACGGTAAACTAGAGAAACCTCCGTACACGTTTCATCGTCATGCATGGCAATGGAATGTACTAGATATGGACCACATCCACTATGCTGCAATGGATGGCTACCTTTGTTTCAATATCTACAAGGGTTGGATGAAGAGCAAGAGCCAAGTGTGTGGTTCAAGCAAAGAAGTATCGCCCAAGAGGAAGAGGGACAAGGACGAAGTCGAGGACATGGACGAGGACTCCGAGTAAGGTGGCAGTGTCGTTGCTCATGGTGGTTCTAATGCAGTGTCTACCGGATTAGTTGCTTAGTTTAATTTCTGGTGTGCTTAGTTTTATTTGAGGGGTGTGTTGTGTTGAGCCCCCAGCAGAACTATGTTATGTTTCTTCTCGTTATATTTCGTACATTTCTTCTTTTAGTTGGTATAGTACTACCACTTGTTTCTTGACATTATATACGTACAATATATATGGCCAACATCATATAGCCAGCAGTTTAGTTGTCAAAGAATTTCAGGGTGCTTAGTTTTGTCAAAGAATTCCAGGGTGCTTAGTTTTATTTGAGGGGTGTGTTGTGTTGGACACCATTAACTTATCATTGTGAGAATCGTCTTATTTTTGTCATGTAACATGGTCAATGGGGTTTGACGTGAAAATAACAATGTCTAATGGCATTTCTGAGCAAACATCTAACTTAACGATGGCATTTTTTAGATATCTAATTGCATTTTTGAGCAGGCATCTCACAGATCGATGGCATTTTTTGAGCAGTTGTAACTTCTAATGGCAAAACTGAGTGGTGATACACAACTAGTGGCATAAATAATAAGAATTCAAGAATTAAATAGGGGTAATTTTGCTGTCCGATTTGCGAAGGCGCACACATTAACAATCAACAAAGTCATTTTGGAACAAGTGTTGTCACGTTACAATCGGAAACACAAGTTTTATTGAAACCGTGAGCGTTCTATTTACCATTTACGTGCCTCCATGCGTCCCCTTTTTTTATTAGCTAGGAGGCGTCGTGCGGGGTAGCTATTTCAGTACGGGAGGCATGCGATCAGACCCCTGCACGTGCTTATTGGGAGGAGAGCCCTTTGACCTCCATCTGTCGTCCACCCCTCCCCCAAGGTACCATTAATGGCGCCCGAGTCTCTGTTTAATGGCGTGGCAATGTCTCACTCGACTGAGATTTAAGAGAGAGAAAAGAAAATCTAAAAAGAAAATTTTGCATGGATCTTGATGTAAGATCCAACGGACCTATATAGCATCTATTGCGACTTATAGCAAGACTGATGAATATATATAAGGACGGCGAGAGTGCATAATAGTTGTCTTACATAATTAGGAAGATAATTAAAAAGCCACATGCGGCTACGCCCGAAATACACAAGGGAAAAAAAGAAGGAAGACGCATACAACGATCTAGCTCGCTGATCTCTACTTTCTTTATGCGCTGCAGGTCGCGGAGACTAGTTCTCGTGGCGGTCGATGATCTCTTTCATCAGTTTCATGTCCTTAATATGCTTCTTGGCAGCATCCATGGATTCCTCCTCCAGCCTGTTGTGCTCGATGCGGAGCATGGCATTCTCATTCATAAGTTTCTTGATGATGACGCCCGTCCTCTGCAACACGGCAGCGGTCTCCTCCTCCTGCTTCGCCCTTCCGGCGATCTTCACCCTCAGCAGGTCATGCTCGCCCCGGAGCTTTGCATTGCCCTCCCCGAGTTGTCGGATGACATCGGTAGCCTCGTCCTACATCCTGGCCCAGCTGGAGATCTGATCCATCTGGCTATGGATGATCGCATGCATGCACCTTTAAGAGTCCTCGCCTACCCGCGAGAAATTTTCCCACGCCGCCGCGGCATGGTGGGACCTCCCTGCTGCTTCGGTGGTGTGGTGGGACATCTCTGCTGCTTCCGCAGCATGGCTGGACCAGTCTGCTACATCGACGGCGCGGCGGGACCTCTGTGCTGCTTCGGCGGCGCGGCGGGACCTCTGTGCTGCTACTGCTACGTGGCTGGAGCTTTCGTGGCGAGGCGAGACATCTCTCGTGCTTCCTCTTCCATTCTCACCTCTCCCTGGTGGAAATCTCTTGACCCAGAAGTCACGCTGGCTATGGCTTGATTGTTTCTTGTGGATGAGGAGTTGAGGAGGAATGTGCAGTCATTTCTGGTTAGGTAGTTCCCCTTTTTATAACCTAAGTACTAGCACTAGTACTAAAACCTGCATGGTGGGAACACGTTCAGGTTTGGTACATACTGGTAGGTGTGAGCAGGCTTGCACTTAATTGTAGCACTAGTACTTTTGAATGTGATGGGAACAAGGTAAAGATTAATTGACGGTTTTTGGTTTTGAGGCCCGAAACGGCTCCCTATGAGTTTAGTGGAACATAAATTTCAAGTAGGCTGCACTGCTCAGATGCGTAAATATTATGTTACTGTCAAAAATTGGCACAAATACGAAGGAGACCAATGGAAGTACTACTAGCAACCCATGATTTAACTACTCGCATGCGTGTAGTGGAGTAGTAATATCTTTCTTCTGCCCTCACGTCCACTCAATTTGCATGCACTGTATTAATTGGCCATCAATGAAGTGAAGGACTTTACACGCGTCAAATTATCACATGGGGTGGATCTTGGCACAAAATTGCGTCCCCCGTGTACCCGCGTGTGCATGCGAGGGAATGAGTGCGTGCGTGCACATCTTCGCTTCGTGCATGTACCGCCAGTGCGGCTCAGGGAGGACGAGTACATTCTTCTGGAACCAGCAGCACGTCACTGTGATCAATCCACACAAGGATGTCGCGACAACGCCTCCACATGTGCCACGTACCCACGTGGCTTCATGAACTGTAAGAGAGACACTGTGTAGCGTGCCATTGTGTTTTGCACATACTCGAAGTACTAGTAAGGTACACATGCATTGCACGCGTCAGATTTTGCAACCAAATTACGAATAAATACCACACTGTAGCATGTAAGCTCTGAGTCATATATGCCTGATGTAGACCTTCATTTAATTCTTATAGTTCATCTCATTCAAAAACAATTAGTTTTTATAAAAAACCTAGGGCCTCTTTGATTTGTAGGATTTCCAAAACACGGGAATAGGAAGAACATGGGATTAGAGTGGAATGTCGTCTTGAATCCTACAGGATGGTACGAGTGTTTGATTGCGCATAGAAAAAACACAGAATTCTTTCAAAGAGGTTTGAGTGGATTGGATGTTTCCTATGAAATCTAGTGCAAATGAATCATATGGAAAAATTCCTATGGTTTACAATCCTATGAATCAAACAACCAAGATAGGAAAAATTCCTAAGGATTAGAATCCTCCAAAATTCCTTCGAGAATCCTTTGAATCAAAGAAGCCCTTAATCTATTTTATGATTCATGGAATTGTGCGTTGTAAAGCATAAAGTACAAACAAAGAATGGCAGTTCAACTAGAAAAAAAAGTTTGGGCTGTTACGATATGGAAGATTCTAGAACAAAGGAGATTTGTGCATTATGTTTAAGTTCAACCATGGAGTCTTCTAGATTGTACATGTGGCAAAATCCGGTGGGGGCTAGAAGATGGTGCGAGGGCCAGGGGCCGAGTGGAGGTAGACTATGAAGGAGTGTAAAACTGCAAGATCGATATTTAGAGAGAGGGGCGAGAACGTGCGCTGTTGCGCACAGTGGCGGAGCCATGAAAAATGTCCCATGAGCTAGGGGGACAAGCATTGCTAATCCTTTACGAGGAGGACCAATTCATCAACTTAAACCATTTTTACCAGCAATTGTCTAATGATCACATTCATATTAGCCTCGATATATAGTGATGTTAGGGGGGCAAGGCCCTTGCTGCCTCCTATCTTGGCCATTGTGCGCGCGTCTGAGAGATGAAGCGGGAGGCATGGATGATGAGAGGGGGCATTGGATATATAATTATTGTGGGTGTATTCGCTCTATATTTAATCCTATATAGAGAGGTATAGATTGATCGATGTGGACGTGGGAAAGAGGGTGAGACCTCACTAGATATATAGATTGATCGGTTAATGTGGAAAACTATGAAAGACCTAGCTATACACACACACACACACATAGAGGAACATCGATCGTTGCGCATGCACGTCAGAGATAAAGAATGCCCGATATGATGGAGAGGGGGATGTGTGTGTGTGTGCCTTCATGGAAGACCGACCTGAAGAAAAAGATTGCATGTGTGCGATGGATAATGCCGACTGGTAGTGTGTGTGCATGCATGCACGAGAGAAAGTGTAACACCCCGTATGTAACTTGCCATATTTGTATTCCAACTCTTGCCATTTTCGGTACTAAGTTATGATTTTTCCTCGTTGTCGGGTTTTTGTCTTCGTGTTGCTTTTGTCTTTGTCATGCATCTCATATCATGTCATCATGTGCATCGCATTTGCATACGTGTTCGTCTCATGCATCCGAGCATTTTCCCTGTTGTCCGTTTTGCATTCCGGTGCTCCTATGTCCTCCGGTGTCCCCTTTTACCTCTTTTCGTGTGCGGGTATTAAACATTCTCGGATTGGAATGAGACTTGCCAAGCGGCCTTGGTTTACTACCGGTAGACCGCCTATCAAGTTTCATGCCATTTGGACTCCGTTTGATACTCCAACGGTTAACCGAGGGACCGTAAAGGCCTCGTGTGTGTTGCAGCCCAACACCTCTCCAAAGTGGCCCAAAACCCACCTAAACCCCCTCCATCATCTCGGTCGTTCGATCACGATCACGTGGCCAAAAACCGCACCTCATTTGGAGTCTCCTAGCTCCCTCTACCTATAAATATGTGCCCTTCCCGTCCATTTCGCGGTCCAAAACCCTAGATCCATCCCCGCCGCCGCCGGACACGTCCGCCACCGACGGACATGTCCGCTGCCACCGCGCGCCCACTCCTGTGCTGACACGTGGCACCTCCGCCGCCACCCACCGCCGCGGCCCGGTGAGCCCGGATCGGGCCCACCCGGCCCATCGCGCCCGCGCCGCCACCAAGCCGCTCCAGCCCCGCCGCCTATGCTCACCGCACCGTCGCCTGCCTCCCTCGTCGACGAGCGCCGCTACCCTCGCCGCTCCACCGCGGCGCCACCGCGTCCACCGCGCCGGACAACCGCCGGATCCCGCGCCTCCCGCGGCCGCTTGACGCCGCCCCTCTGCCGCCGGCGCGCCACCACGGCGCCATCGCCGGCCTCCTCCGTCCGAGCGCCTCCGCCCCCTCTGCGCCTCTCCGGCGAGCCGTCTCACCGCTCCGGCCACCGCAGCCTTCCTCTCTGGCGAGCCTCGAAGATCGTGCCCGATAAACCCTAGATCTAGATCGGCTTTGGAGGTCTAATTTTTGTCTAAGTCCTTTCTCCCTCTTATCATATGCCCATGTTCATCGCATCATAACTTTGCATCCGTGGCTCCGTTTTGGGCGTGTAGCATGTCAAATTGTTCGTCTCGACGAGTAATTCATTCATTCCATTGCACCATGTTCATTTGAGTTCATCTTGATGCCCTAAATGCTTTTTCAAGAGTGCTATGTAATGTTAGTTTTAGATTCTTATCAGTAATTGGACATTTGTTATTTTTGCCATGATTCATGTGTGCCTCCTATGAACTTGATCCCTACATGAGTTTTGAAGTATGCCATGTCATCTTTAAAGGGGTGTATGCCATGTATTTTTGTGATCTTTGTGGTGACTATCACAAGCATGCAAAGTAGCCCTCGTAATGTTGCTGATTTCAGGGACATAGAAATCTTCTAAGTCTTTGTCCTGTTAATATTTTTATGCATGTATTCTTGTTGCTACAGAGTGATCCATGCCTCTTTTGAGCATGTTCAGTAAGGATCATTTTGAGATATTGCTATGCTCTATCCATCCATGTCTTTGTTTGCAATTATGGAGCACCGTAGCATGACTCAATCGAGCTCTACTTTTGCTATAAAATGTTCCTGGCAGATTGTTTACATGTTAAGCAATTTTGCCGAGGTTGTTGTAGTTGATCCATGCATGCTATGAGGTTGTTCTTGCCATGTTTAGCTTCTATGCCATGTCTACTTGCTGGGTGTATACTTAGTTTGTCATGCAATGCCTTGTGGTGAGTGCATCGAGCTCGCAAACATGCCTACTTGATATATGTTTTACCATGTTCCAGTTTTCTTCCAAGTCTGAATCTGTGAACGAAAGTTGCTATGTTCACATGGTTGCCATTGTATTTTCTGATCCCTTTTGGCTCATGGTCAGTAAGGGACTTTTGTTGTATGCTTTGAGTATCTTAATGCCATGCCTTGATTTGCCATGATATGTTCCTGTAGCTGTTGTTATCTTGCTCTAAACATTGCTTCCTGATGTTAAATTCCTGACATGTTATTTTCACTAAGTCTTTAACCTGGTATCTTTTGCACTTTTGACATGCTTGTTTGAACCTGCTATTGTGTGAATTAGCCATAGCTCAGTGTTCATCTTTTTTCAAGCATCTTGAGTGGATCCCTGCCATGTGATTTGTTGTTATGTTAGAGTGCAGTAGCTTGTTGTTCTTGATGCGTTTAGATGGCCTCATGTTGTTAATCGCAGCTTTGCGCCATATTTGTTTTGCTTGCCATTTGCAAACCGTGCTTCCGATTCCGGTGATCTTTATATCTATTTCGACCGAAATCAACTCATCTTTCCAGTGTCACTCTTGGTGTTCCAAGTTGAGGCCTGATTCAATCTTTCCTTTCCGAGACATGCATATGCATCGCATATCACGTCTCGCATATCATGCCATGTTTTGCATCATGTTGTTTGCGCATTGCATCGTGGTTGATTGTGTCTCCCTTTGCTTGTGTTCTTGCTTTGGGTAGAGCCGGGAGACGAGTACGTGATTGAGGAACCCGTTGAGAATGTTTACGAGGATCAAGCTAACGTCAACTCGGAGAACTTTGCAGGCAAGATGACCATACCCTCGAAATCACTTCTATCTTTGCTTGCTAGATGCTCGCTCTATTGCTATGCCTATGCTACGATACCTACCACTTGCTTATCATGCCTCCCATATTGCCATGTCAAACCTCTAACCCACCTTGTCCTAGCAAACCGTTGTTTGGCTATGTTACCGCTTTGCTCAGCCCCTCTTATAGCGTTGTTAGTTGCAGGTGAAGATTGGAGTTTGTTCCTTGTTGGAACATGTTTATTGTTGGGATATCATTATTATATCTTGTTTACTTCAATGCATCTATACACTTGGTAAAGGGTGGAAAGCTCGGCCTTATGCCTGGTGTTTTGTTCCACTCTTGTCGCCCTAGTTTCCATCATACCGGTGTTATGTTCCTTAATTTTGCGTTCCTTACACGGTTGGGTTATAATGGGAACCCCTTGACAGTTCGCCTTGAATAAAACTCCTCCAGCAAAGCCCAACCTTGGTTTTACCATTTGCCACCTAGCCTCTTTTTCCTTTGGGTTCCGCGGACTCAAGGGTCATCTTTATTTTAACCCCCCGGGCCAGTGCTCCTCTGAGTGTTGCTCCAACTTGTCAGCCGCCGGTGGCCACCAGGGGCAACTCTGGGCTGGCCTACCGGAAGTTTGGACAATACGGTGTGCCCTGAGAACGAGATATGTGCAGCTCCTATCGGGATTTCTCGGCACATTCGGGTGGCTTTGCTAGTTTAGTTTTACCATTGTCGAGATGTCTTGTAACCGGAATTCCGAGTCTGATCAGATTGTCTTGGGAGAAGAAATATCCTTCGTTGGCCGTGAGAGCTTATGATGGGCTAAGTTGGGACACCCCTGCAGGGATTTGAACTTTCGAAAGCCGTGCCCGCGGTTATGGGCAGATGGGAATTTTGTTAATGTCCGGTTGTAGAAAACCTGAAACTTAACTTAATTAAAATGAATCAACAGAGTGTGTGGCCGTGATGGTCTTTTTCGGTGGAGTCCAGGAAGAGAACACGGTCTTGTTTTATGCTTGAATGTAGGTTGTTCTAGGATCACTTCTTGATCATAGTTTCTCGACTGTGCCTTTGCCTTCTCTTCTCGCTCTCATTTGCGTATGTTAGCCACCATATATGCTAGTTCTTGCTGCAGCTCCACCTCATACCTTTACCCTACCTATAAGCTTAAATAGTATTGATCGCGAGGGTGTGAGATTGCTGAGTCCCCGTGACTCACAGATTACTTCCAAAACCAGATGCAGGGACCGATGATACCGCTCCAGGATATTCGACTGAGCTCAAGTGGGAGTTTGATGAGGACTCAGGACGATACTACGTTTCCTTTCCAGACGATCAGTAGTGGTGCCCAGTTGGGGCGATCGGGGACTTTGTTGCATTTGGGGTTATCTTTATTTTGGTTCCGTAGTCGGACCTTGATTGTATCTGGATGAATGTAATGTTATTTATGCATTGTGTGACGTGGAAATTGTAAGCCAACTATGTATCTCTTTTCTTATTCAGTACATGGATTGTGTGAAGATTATCCCACTTGCGACATTGCTTACAATGCGGTTATGCCTCTAAGTTGTGCTTTAACACGTGGGAGATATAGCCGCATCATGTGCGTTACAAGTTGGTAGTCAGAGCCTTCCCGACTTAGGAGCCCCCTGCTTGATCGAATCGTTGGCGTTGTTGAGTCTAGAAAAATGTTTTGAGTCATTTAGGATTATATATATCGGAGAGTAGGATTCTTTTTACTCCTCAGTCCCTTCGTCACTCTGGTGAGGCATCCTGACGTAGAGTTTTGACTCTTCTCTTCTCAAATTTCACAAAAAAAAATTAGGAACACGCGGGCATCTTGGAATCGTTCCGATGGATTTGTGACAAGAACGTTGTTCTTGCTGCCTCCTGACATTTAGGGGTTGTGGCAGTGTCTCGGGGAGTTGAGCTCCGAGGTGTTGTCGTCAAATTTAATCATTGCAGTTCTGGAATACCTGAGTTTCACCGACATCGAAAATCTCTTTTATGTAGTTGTTGGTGAGATAACCTCGATGCCACCTAGTACTGGGCGGGAGTTCGGGAGTATTGCCATAACTCGTACAACAGATGCTTTTTGAAGGTTGCGGTAAATGATTTCCGAAGGTTTCTTGGTTATGTGTTGAAGGATGGATACAGCTGGATGTAGGATTTGCTAGATTTGGGTGAGATATTATGATTCCCCTGTATCCTCAACACCTGATTGCATAACTGGGAAAGGTTCAGGAGTTTCATAGGTGGGAATTCATGTAGCTCTAGTATTTCTTCCGTGGATATTTGGTTTGTGATTGGGTAATCCTTAACAAGTATTTGTTCTTGGCCGTACCTTGTTGTTTTATTCATCTACCTCTATCTAAGTGGCTTCTCAATTTATGGAAGTGTGACCATTTAATTTGGATTGCATTTATTCATTCTTGTTCGGATGTTAAGACTATATGTTGCAATTTCAATCCATTTGATTCAGCTTTAATATATGTCTATCAAGATGCTAATGGATGTCACCCTCTTCAGGATGGCTCCTCCAACGCGCCAGAATCCTGAATCGTTGCCACCACCTCCACCTCCGGAGGCATGGCAAGCTGTGATGGCCTCTACCAATGCCAACACGTAGATGCTTATGCAGCTCTTGCAAGAGCGCAACCAAGGAAATCAAGGCCATGGCAACAATCAGAATCAGTTTGCTACACTCAACCAGTTCCTCGCAAACCAGCCAAAGACCTTCAGTAACTGTGTCAAGGCAAAATACGCTGATGATTGGCTCATGGATATTTGCAAGCATTTCGAGTGTAGCAACATCAGGCCTGAGGACTTTGTCAAGTTTGCCTCATTCCAACTCAAAGACCAAGCTGCAGAGTGGTGTCAGCAATACAAAGATTCCAGAGGAGGTCGTGTGATTACCTGGGATGAATTCCATCAAGACTTCAAAGCTCACCACATTCCTCAAAGTGTTGTTGAGAGCAAGCGTGAGGAGTTCCGCAATCTGAAGCAAGGCAACTTATCTGTTTACCAGTATAACATCATGTTCCAGAAGCTCGCTCGTTTCGCTAAGCAAGACGTCCTTGATGAGAAGAGCATGATTTATCAGTTCAGAGGTGGCCTCAGGGAAGATCTTCAACTAGCTCTTGTGCTTTTTGAACCGCAGAAGTACGATGAGTTCTACAATATGGCACTGAAACAAGAGACTGCTCAACTCATGTGTGATGCTTCCGAGAAGCGAGTCAGGGATGCAACTCCTTCTTCCTCAACTCAAGTGGTAACTAAGCAGCAAAAGTATTGGTTACCTCCTCCTCCTTCGTTCCGTCAGCCTTATCAGCAGAAGAGAAAAGATGGCAATGGATCTTCCCACCCACCCAACCCAGGCTTTCAGAACAAGACTTCGTCTCATGCTCCAAGATTAAGTGCTCCATATCACCGTCCGCTCTCGGAGGTCATGTGCAACAAGTGTTAGCACAAAGGTCACTATGCCAAAAAAATGCTTCAATCATAGGTGTCTTCCTCCTCCTCCTGTGAGATCTGCTAGCACCACAGTGGTCAAGCATAATCCCAAGTTTGCCAAGGTCAAGATGATGAACGCAGCTCAGGCAGAGGACTCGTCAGATGTGATCGTGGGTAACCTTCCTGTTAATGATATTCCTGCAAAAGTTCTTTTTGACACTGGTGCATCGCATTGTTTCATCTCGAGACCATTTGCATCTAAGCATGAGTTGGCTTTCCAAGATTTGCATAGACCGTTAGCAGTTGTATCACCGGGTAAATGCTTGCACGCAAGCTGCGTGGTTCCAGAAGTTTCTATCACGTTGGGCGACTATAAGTTCCTGTCTTCTCCAATGGTCCTTGGCAACTCGGATATTGATCTTATTCTTGGAATGGACTGGCTTTCTAAGCACAAGGCTCGGCTTGATTGTGCTGCCAGGCAGATTCAATTGACACATTCGTCTAAGGATCTTATCGTCTTTGTCGCTCGTGATGATACCATCCGTCTATTTTCTCTCAACGAGAAGGGCGAGTTGGATGCCATCTCTGAGATTCCAGTCATTTGCGAATATCAAGACATCTTTCTAGAAGAGCTTCTAGGAATGCCTCCGCACCGGCCAGTTGAATTCGTCATCGATCTTGAGCCTGGCATGGAACCTGTTTGCAAACGTCCTTACAAGCTTGGACCTAAAGAGTTGAAGGAGCCGAAGAAACAACTCGATATTCAAGAGCGTATGGGTCTCATCTGACCAAGTTCTTCTCCATGGGGTTGTGGTGCTCTTTTTGTCAAGAAGAAGGATGGAACGGACCGACTTTGTGTCGACTACCGTCCATTGAACAAGAAGACCATAAAGAACAAGTACCCACTTCCCAACATCAAAGAGCTTTTCGAACAACTCAAAGGTGCCCAAGTATTCTCCAAGCTTGACCTCTGTATGGGCTATCATCAGATTCACATTCGTGAAGAGGATATCCCCAAGACAGCGTTCAGAACAAGCTATGGTTCATATGAATACACTGTCATGTCTTTCGGCCTTGTCAACGCTCCTCCAACATTCTCTCGCATGATGAATTCATCTTCAACGCCTACACAAATGACTTCGTCTTGGTCTACCTCGATGACATTTTGGTCTTTTCCAAGAACAAGGAGGATCATGCCAAGCATTTGAGATTGGTGCTGGACAAACTAAAAGAACATCAGTTCTATGTGAAGTTTTCTAAGAGCGAGTTTTGGCTCGATGAGGTTCTCTACCTTGGGCATATCATCTTCGCCAAGGGCATAGCTGTTAATCCTGAGAAGGTGTCTGCAATTGTGAATTGGGTACCACCTCAGAATGTGAAGCAACTTCGCAGCTTCCTTGGGCTTGCAAGCTATTGTCGAAGGTTCGTTGAGAACTTCTCTAAGATCGCGAAGCCTCTTTCCAACCTTCTCCAGAAGAATGTGAAGTATGTCTGGTCGCCTGAATGTGACATCGCTTTCAACACCCTGAAAGAGAAGGTAGTCACTGCTCCAGTTCTGACTCCTCCTGATGAATCCAAACCGTTTGAGGTTTTCTGTGATGCTTCCCTTCAAGGTCTTGGTGCAGTGTTGATGCAAGAGAAGAAAGTTGTGGCCTATACCTCTCGCCTGTTGAAGCCCAACGAAAAGAACAACCCCACTCATGACCTCGAGTTGGTGGTAGTTGTCCATGATCTTTTAACATGGAGACATCTCTTATTGGGATGAAAAGTGGACATCTTCACTGATCATAAGAGTCTCAAGTACATCTTCACTCAGCCCAACCTCAACCTCAGGAAGACTCATTGGGTCGAAATGATTCAAGAGTATAATCCGAGTATTGAATATACTACAGGCAAGGCCAATGTAATTGCTGACGCATTGAGCAGGAAGGCTTACTGCAATAGTTTGATTCTCAAGCCCTATCAACCGGAGATTTGTGAAGCTTTCCGCAAACTCAATCTCCAAGTTGTTCCTCAAGGATTCTTTGCCAACCTCCAAGTCTCTCCTACTTTGGAAGATCAGATTCGTGAGGCTCAACTTCTTGATGCTATGGTGAAGAAGGTGAAGATTGGGATTGCCAAGAGTCAACCCAAGTACAAGTGCTTTCGTCTTGATGACAAGGATACTCTATTCTTCAAGGATCGCATTGTTGTTCCTAAAGGTGACCTTCGTAAAGTCATTATGAACGAAGCTCACAATTCACTCCTCTCTATTCACCCTGGAAGTACAAAGATGTACCAGGACCTCAAGCAGTCGTATTGGTGGACTCGAATGAAGCGCGAGATTGCTCAATTCGTGAACGAATGTGATGTCTGCAGAAGAGTGAAAGCAGAACACCAACGGCCAGCTGGTCTCCTCCAACCTCTTGGCATTCCAGAATGGAAGTTTGATTATATTGAGATGGACTTCGTAACTGGATTTCCAAAGTCCAAGTGTGGCAATGATGCTATCTTCGTTGTCATCGACAAGCTTACCAAAGTGGTTCATTTTCTTCCTATCAAAGAGTCTATCACAACAGCTCAGTTGGCAGAGCTATATACCTCCAGGATTGTCTCTCTGCATGGCGTTCCCCAGTTGATATCTTCAGATCGTGGCAGCATCTTTACCTCTACGTTCTAGGATTCTTTTCAGAAGGCCATGGGCACCAACATTCGCTTCAGCACAGCTTTTCATCCTCAAACTAGTGGCCAAGTCGAGCGAGTCAATCAAATTCTTGAAGATATGCTCAGGGCTTGTGTCATCTCTTTTGGTATGAAGTGGGAAGATTCTCTTCCATATGCCGAGTTCTCCTACAACAACAGCTTCCAAGCGAGTTCGGGCAAGGCCTCATTCGAGATTCTCTATGGCAGGAAGTGTCGTACTCCTCTTAACTGGTCAGAGACTGGTGAATGTCAACTTCTTGGCAATGACTTGATCACAGAGGCGGAAGAAATGTGCAAAGTCATTTGTGAAAATCTCAAAGCTGCGCAATCGCGCCAGAAGAGTTACTATGATAGCAAACATCATGACTTGGCTTTCGAGATCGGAGACCATGTCTACCTCCACGTCTCTCCAATGAAAGGTACTCGTCGCTTCGGTATCAAAGGGAAGCTTGCCCCTAGATATGTGGGTCCTTTCAAGATCATTGGAAAAAGAGGCGATCTCGCCTATCAACTTGAGCTTCCATCCAACTATGCAAACGTGCACGACGTGTTTCGTGTGTCTCAGCTCCGCAAGTGTTTCAAGACTCCTGACCGCACCATCAACTTCGAAGAGATTGATCTCCAAGAAGACATGTCTTATCATGAGCACCGCGTTGCTATTCTTGAAGAAACTGAGCGCAAGACTCCCAGCAAGTCTATCAAATTCTTGAAAGTCAAGTGGTCACATCATTCCGACCGTGAAGCCACCTGGGAACGCGAGGACCACCTCCATTTCGAATACCTAGAGTTTTTCCAGTCCTAGATCTCGGGACGAGATCCTTTCGTAGTGGTGGAGTGTTGTAACACCCCGTATGTAACTTGCCATATTTGTATTCCAACTCTTGCCATTTTCGGCACTAAGTTATGATTTTTCCTCATTGTCGGGTTTTTGTCTTCGTGTTGCTTTTGTCTTTGTCATGCATCTCATATCATGTCATCATGTGCATCGCATTTGCATACGTGTTCGTCTCATGCATCCGAGCATTTTCCCCGTTGTCCGTTTTGCATTCCGGCGCTCCTATGTCCTCCGATGTCCCCTTTTACCTCTTTTCGTGTGCAGGTATTAAACGTTCTCGGATTGGAACGAGACTTGCCAAGCGGCCTTGGTTTACTACCGGTAGACCGCCTGTCGAGTTTCGTGCCATTTGGACTTCAGTTGATACTCCAACGGTTAACTGAGGGACCGTAAAGGCCTCGTGTGCGTTGCAGCCCAGCACCTCTCCAAAGTGGCCCAAAACCCACCTAAACCTCCTCCATCATCTCAGTCGTTCGATCACAATCGCGTGGCCAAAAACCACACCTCATTTGGAGTCTCCTAGCTCCCTCTACCTATAAATATGTGCCCTTCCCGTCCATTTCGCGGTCCAAAACCCTAGATCCATCCCCGCCGCCGCCGGACACGTCCGCCGCCGACGGACATGTCCGGCGCCACCGCGTGCCCACTCCTGCGCTGACACATGGCACCTCCGCCGCCACCCCACCGCCGCGGCCCGGCGAGCGTGGATCGGGCCCGCCCGGCCCATCGCGCCCGCACCGCGCTCGGTTCCCGCGCCGCACCAAGCCGCTCCAGCCCGCCGCCTACGCTCGCCGCGCCGCTGCCTGCCTCCCTCGCCGGCGAGCGCCGCCACCTCACTGCTCCACCGACGACGCCCCGCGTCCGCCGCACCGGACAACCGCAGGATCCCGCGCCTCCGCGGCGCTTGACGCCGCCCTCCGCCGCCGGCGCGCCACCGCGGCGCCATCGCCGGCCTCCTCCGTCCGAGCGCCTCCGCCCCCTCCGCGCCTCTTTGTCAAGCCGTCTCACTGCTCCGGCAATCGCAGCCTTCCTCTCCGGCGAGCCTCGAAGATTGTGCCAAGAACCCTAGATCCAGATCGGCTTCGGAGGTCTAATTTTCGTCTAAGTCCTTTCTCCCTCTTATCATATGTCCCTGTTCATCGCGTCATAACTTTGCATCCGTGGCTCCGTTTTGGACGTGTAGCATGTCAAATTGTTCATCTTGACGAGTACTTCATTTGATTCCATTGCACCATGTTCATTTGAGTTCATCTTAATGCCCTAAATGCTGTTGCAAGAGTGCTATGTAATGTTAGTTTCAGACTCTTATCAGTAATTGGACATTTGTCATTTTTGCCATGATTGATGTGTGCCTCCTATGAACTTGAGCCCTACATGAGTTTTGAAGTATACCATGCCATCTTTACAGGGGTGTATGCCATGTATTTTTGTGATCTTTGTGGTGACTAGCACAAGCATGCAAAGTAGCCCTCGTAATGTTGCTGATTTCAGGGACATAGAAATCTTCTAAGTCTTTGTCCTGTTAATATTTTTATGCCATGTATTCTTGTTGCTAAAGAGTGATCCATGCCTCTTTTGAGCATGTTCAGTAAGGGTCATTTTGAGATATTGCTATGCTCTATCCATCCAGGTCTTTGTTTGCAATTATGGAGCAACCTAGCATGACTCAATCGAGCTCTACTTTTGCTATAAAATGTTCCTGGCAGATTGTTTACATGTTAAGCAATTTTGCCGAGGTTGTTGTAGTTGATCCATGAATTCTATGAGGTTGTTCTTGCCATGTTTAGCTTCTATGCCACGTCTACTTGATGGGTGTATGCGTAGTTTGTCATGAAATGCCTTGTGGTGAGTGCATCAAGCTCGCAAACATGCCTACTTGATATCTGTTTTGCCATGTTCCAGTTTTCTTCTAAGTCTGAATCTGTTAACAAAAGTTGCTATGTTCACATGGTTGCCATTGTATTTTTTGATCCCTTTTGGCTCATGGTTAGTAAGGGACTTTTGTTGTACGCTTTGAGTAGCTTCATTCCATGCCTTGCTTTGCCATGATATGTTCCTGTAGCTGTTGTTATCTTGCTCTAAACATTGCTTCCTGATGTTAAATTCCTGACATGTTATTTTCACTGTCTATAACCTGTTATCTTTTGCACTTTTTCCATACTTGTTTGAACCTGCTATTGTGTGAATTAGCCATAGCTCAGTGTTCATCTTTTGTCAAGCACATTGAGTGGATCCCTGCCATGTGATTTGTTGTTATGTTAGAGTGCAGTAGCTTGTTGTTCTTGATGTGTTTAGATGGCCTCGTGCTGTTAATCGCAGCTTTGCGCCATATTTGTTTTGCTTGCCATTTGCAAACCGTGCATCCGATTCCGTTGATCTTTATATCGATTTCGACCGAAATCAACTCATCTTTCCAGTGGCACCCTTGGTGTTCCAAGTTGAGGCCTGATTCAATCTTTCCTTTCCGAGACATGCATATGCATCGCATATCATGTCCCGCATATCATGCCATGTTTTGCATCATGTTGTTTGCACATTGCACAGTGGTTCATTGTGTCTCCCTTTGCTTGTGTTCTTGATTTGGGTAGAGACGGGAGACGAGTACATGATCGAGGAACCCGTTGAGAACATTTACGAGGATCAAGCTAACGTCAACTCGGACAACTTTGCAGGCAAGATGACCATACCCTCAAAATCACTTCTATCTTTGCTCGCTAGATGCTCGCTCTATTGATATGCCTATGCTACGATACCTACCACTTGCTTATCATGCCTCCCATATTGCCATGTCAAACCTCTAACCCACCTTGTCCTAGAAAGCCGTTGTTTGGCTATGTTACCGCTTTGCTCAGCCCCTCTTATAGCGTTGTTAGTTGCAGGTGAAGATTGGAGTTTGTTCCTTGTTGGAACATGTTTATTGTTGGGATATCATTATTATATCTTGTTTACTTTAATGCATCTATACACTTGGTAAAGGGTGGAAGGCTTGGCCTTATGCCTGGTGTTTTGTTCCACTCTTGCCGCCCTAGTTTCCGTCATACCGGTGCTATGTTCCTTGATTTTGCGTTCCTTACACGGTTGGGTTATAATGGGAACCCCTTGACAGTTCGCCTTGAATAAAACTCCTCCAGCAAAGCCCAACCTTGGTTTTACCATTTGCCACCTAGCCTCTTTTTCCTTTGGGTTCCGCGGACTCAAGGGTCATCTTTATTTTAACCCCCCGGGCCAGTGCTCCTCTGAGTGTTGCTCCAACTTGTCAGCCACCGGTGGCCACCAGGGGCAACTCTGGGCTGGCCTACCGGAAGTTTGGACAATCCAGTGTGCCCTGAGAACGAGATATGTGCAGCTCCTATTGGGATTTGTCAGCACATTCGGGTGGCTTTGCTGGTTTAATTTTACCATTGTCGAGATGTCTTGTAACCGGGATTCCGAGCCTGATCGGGTCTTCCCGCTAGAAGGAATATCCTTCGTTGACCGTGAGAGCTTGTGATGGGCTAAGTTGGGACACCCATGCAGGGATTTGAACTTTTGAAAGTCGTGCCCGCGGTTATGGGCAGATGGGAATTTTGTTAATGTACAGTTGTAGAAAACTTGAAACTTAACTTAATTAAAATGAATCAACAGAGTGTGTGGCCATGATAATCTCTTTTCGGCGGAGTCCAGGAAGAGAACACGGTCTCGTATTATGCTTGAACGTAGGTTGTTCTAGGATCACTTCTTGATCATAGTTTCTCGACCGTGCCTTTGCCTTCTCTTCTCGCTCTCATTTGCGTATGTTAGCCACCATATATGCTAGTGCTTGCTGCAGCTCCACCTCATACCTTTACCCTACCTATAAGATTAAATAGTCTTGATCGCGAGGGTGTGAGATTGCTGAGTCCTCGTGACTCACAGATTACATCCAAAACCAGATGTAGGGACCGATGATACCGCTCCAGGAGATTCTACTGAGCTCAAGTGGGAGTTCGATGAGGACTCAGGACGATACTACGTTTCCTTTCCAGACGATCAGTAGTGGTGCCCAGTTGGGGCGATCGGGGACTTTGTTGCATTTGGGGTTATCTTTATTTTGGTTCCGTAGTCGGACCTTGATTGTATCTGGATGAATGTAATGTTATTTATGCATTGTGTGACGTGGCAATTGTAAGCCAACTATGTATCTATTTTCTTATTCAGTACATGGGTTGTGTGAAGATTACCCCACTTGTGACATTGCTTACAATGCGGTTATGCCACTAAGTCATGCTTCGACACGTGGGAGATATAGCCGCATCATGGGCGTTATAGAAAGTTAGTGGTACAATTATAAAGATAAGACCAATGTGTGGGTGTAAAAGACTAGGTGAGGTCATAATCAATGTAAAGTTGAATTCAAATATTTGAATAAGAGATCATGATGTTTGAAACCCATGCATGCATGAATATAACGGAGATCTATGTGGTGTGGTTTGGAAACAAGCATGTTGCAATGTATACACATTGAACAAGGTCAGATTGGTTTGAATTTCAAATAGCGATGGCAGACATCGTTTGGCCACATTGCATCCGTGCATGGACAAACTATTCTAATTGGAGATGATGGGTGGGTTTCGCATCACATATCTATATCTACACCCCTATATATATTATATATATTATATTTTTTATATAGTGTGCGGATAACTTTAACTTTGAAAGATGGTCGTTGGATGAGGCCAATCCGATGGTGCAGAGATGGCAAATTTGAGCACTACTGGCCATTGGATATCATCTAGATTCCACCAGATTTTGCCACATGTACAATCTAGAAGACTCTATGGTTGAACTTAAGCATAATGCACAAACCTCAAAACACAAGCACTTCGTCTTTGTTCTAGAACCTTTCGTATCATAATTGCCCAAATGTTTTTCTGTATGATTTGTTTTTACTTTATGCCTTACAACGCACAATTCCATGAATCTTAAAATAGATTAGCTTTCTTATAAAAACTAGATGATTTTGAACGAAATGAACTATAAGAATTAAACGAACATCTACATCATGCATATATGACTCAAAGCTTACATGCTATAATGTGGTATTTATTCATAATTTGGTTGCCAAATCTCATGCGTGCAATGCACGCGTACCTTACTAGTCTAAATGGTGTCGGTTTGTGTGTTCTGCGTGTTAAACACATTGTATGTAGTATATCATACTAGTCTAAATTGTCGTTTTTTGTACACGTTAAGCTTGTTCTCCCGAAATTTCAAGCCGCGCCTTGTTATGCCGAAATTTCAAGCTAGCGTCTCTGTCTATCATGCTGCGAAACTCCCGCCTCTTCAACCCGCGCCTTGTTAGCCCGAAATATTTAAGATATATCTTTGTCTCGCTGTGCTCCGACAAGTCCCTCCATCTCAACCCGCGCCTTGCTATTCCAAAATTACAACGCGTGTGAAAACTCTCACCTCCTGTGAAATCCCGACACGCAAAGTGCCCGTGATACCCGTGAACCAAAAGAACCACCTCAAATTGGTGGGGGTACTTTTGTAACTTACCCCACATTTCGGACAAGCGCGTCCCTAAGCCATGCTTCCCCACTCCCATCCCATCCGCCCACCCATTCGTACACTGAGGCCGGGAAAACCCACGAATCCCCACACCCTCATCCGTTCGTCACCCAGTCAGAGCCTCTTCCCCGACGATGTCGTCCACAGCAACACCTCGACGTCCCTCATCCACCGTACCGGATGAGGATCCGTCGTCGATCTGGTCGTCCCGCCGGTTCAGCCTCCCCGTCCTCCACCTCCAAGGAGCTGCCCTGACGTTCCCCTCGTCTTTTGCGCCACCTCCATTCCCACACCGCCATCTTCACCTGCACCACCGGAAGAGCATCATCATCACCGTTTCCTCGGATGAAGTTGTGGCCTAATCGGCGCCACCAAAGAGGTTGTACACTAATCGCCGCATTTTATTCTTGATTCGATCTCACGATGCTGCCGGCGCTTGGTCCCGAGCCGACACGGTGCGGCTCCATCCACGCCGGCATCACCGGCCACTTCCTCCACGGCATCGCTCGCTCGGTGGCGACGTCCACATCAGTAGGGGCTGCTGCTGCTTTAGCTCTCGCTCGCGCTGCTGCTGTGCTCTTGCTCTTGGTCCCCTGCCTGGTCTGCTCTTGCTCTTGCTCGCGATGCTGCTCTTGCTCGCGTTGCTGCTCTCGCTCTTTCTCTTGCTCTTGCTCGCGTTGCTGCTCTCACTCTTGCTCTTGCTCGCGTTGCTACTCTCGCTCTTGCTCTTGCTCGCGATGCTGCTCTCGCTCTTGCTCTTGCTTGTGATGCTGCTCCGATTTAGCTACACTTCAGTCGACTGAATTGACTTTTGGGTCAGTCAATTTCCAGGGGGTGGGGGGGCTCGCCGGAGTTAAGGAAGAACCAGCCGCAGCGGGGAGGAGGGCTCACCGGAGAGGTACCCCACTACCTATCTTAGGGTTCAGGGTGGGGACGATGGTCGCCGGCGGTGGTGGGGCGGTGGCGTGGGGATTATCGGTGTCAAAACCGGTGGATCTCAGGTAGGGGGTCCCGAACTGTGCGTCTTGGATCGATGGTAATAGGAGACGGGGGACACAATGTTTACCCAGGTTCGGGCCCTCTCTATGGAGGTAAAACCCTACGTCCTGCTTGATTGATATTGATGAATATGAGTGTTACAAGAGTGGATCTACCACGAGATCGTAATGGCTAAACCCTAGAAGTCTAGCCTATGTGGGTATGGTAATGAGTATATGTGATGTCCTTTCTGGACCATCCCCTTCGGTTTATATAGGCACCGAGGGGATCTAGGGTTTACATGGAGTCGGTTACGTGAGAAGGAATTTTCGGTCGCCAAGCTTGCCTTCCACGCCAAGTAGAGTCCAATCCGGATATGGTGCATTCTTCGGCCTTCATGTCTTCACAGCCCATCAGTCTAGCCCAAAGGATAATAGGCCGGACGCCCGAGGACCCCTTAGTCCAGGACTCCCTCAGTAGCCCCTGAACCTAGCTTCAATGACGAGGAGTCCGGTGCGCAGATTTGTCTTCGGCATTGCAAGGCGGGTTCCCTTCTTTCTGAACTTCAAGATAGTCTTAGGATGCCATGATTGTATCTGGACCTGTCACACACACCATATATAACCACAGAGAGAATATATATTCTTACATGAGTCTAATTCGCTGACAACTTTTACAACATGACATCGCGTTTGTCCGGTCGTAATTTCGAACCATTTTTCGTCTACGCTCCATGTTGCGAGATGCGGTTGTCATTGGCACATCTTGTCTAAGCAAAGATCGTGCCCCCCTTATTATGAGATTCTCATCAATACGGGCGTGGGTAACCCAACCGTGCTATTTTGCACGGCTCTCGGGAATAGGCAAGTTCAAGGCAAGTGGGGAGGCGCTAGATATTCGCGGTCTTTATAAGGGGATAAGGACACTCTTCCTTTACCCACATCCTTCTTCATCTCCAGTCCCTCCATCCTTGAGCTCTAGCGCCCAAGCTTTCGGATTTTCCTCGTTCGATAAGACATTTCAATCATGTCTAGATCCGGGGCTGGAGGCAAGTGGATGGCCTCCTCCGTTAAGGAGAAGAACATCACGGAGCTCCGGGAGGCCGGCTATCTAGCCAAGGAGATTGCTCACCGACTCCCGGAAAAAGGGAAGATCATCCCTACCCCCGATCCCCACGAGAGGGTTGTGTTTCTCACACACTTCGTCCGTGGGATGGGATTCCCTCTTCATCCATTTGTCCGTGGATTGATGTTTTACTATGGGTTGGACTTCCATGATCTGGCCCCCAACTTTATCCTCAATATGTCCGCATTCATAGTTGTGCGTGAAGCCTTTCTCCGCATCCCACCTCACTTTGGCCTATGGCTGAAGACTTTTAATGTAAAGCCAAAGGTGGTGCGTGGCCAACAGGCCGAGTGCGGAGGTGCCATGGTGGGCAGGATGCCCAATACCACCTAGCTCGAAGGCTCCTTTGTAGAGACGGTGAAGGTATGGCAATCAGGGTGGTTCTATATCACCGAGCCGCGCGACGCCAACTAGGCGGCGGCTCCCAAATTCCGATCCGGAGTCCCGATGCGGCTTACCTCCTGGCAGGAGAAGGGCCTAACCTGGGGATCTCTGGAAGAGATCACGGGGCTCCAAACGTGCCTCCATAATATGATAACCCGGAAGATCAAGCTAGTTGGTGTGATCCAGGTCATGCTTGTACGCCGGATCCTTCCCTGTCAGCGCCGAACTTGTTATTTGTGGGAGTTCAATCCGGCCAAGCACCAGACGCTGCTAAGGATCTTTGGCACGATGCACGAAGATATCTGGAAGGTGCTCTTCAAGGGCAGCGAGGCGCCGCCACCCTTGACCAAAGATCGCGGGCTCAACTTTAAGCGTCAGGCCAATTCGGTAAGCCGTCAAGGTGTAGTCTTTAAGGACACATTTCGAGGGAGGATACTAAGCCTTCTTGTCAATTTATTTTTCAGGTCTGGGTCGATCTAGCGGGACGGATTAATAGTCCGGCTCCGCTACCCGAAGATGAAGAAACCCCACTTCTTACCAAGATGCTATTTCCGGCGCCTTATGACGTGCCGGAGAAGAAGGTCAAAACCATGGTCAAGGGGACTGGGCATGGGCTTCACCGAAGGAGCACCTTGGTCGTCTCGTCTGACGACCAGACAGACCCCTCAGCCGCCGAAGATGATGACGAGGAGGGAAACGACTCCCCCCTGTGAGAGGAAGGGAGAAAAGGGAGGCCTCCCCGAGTTTGGAGGCGGAGGCACCCAAGAGGGGGAGAGGCTCCTTCACGGATAACTCCATGTGGGATGCTGATAGTAGTCCGGACCGACCTCGTCGGACCAAGCCTCGGGCCGCCTCGTGACTACCAGAATCAAAAACATCCAGCCTTCTCGGTTTGCAATATTGACGCATATTAAACCTTGTCGTTGCAGTCCGGCACGCGACGGCTCCCCACGATCCTCGACGGAGGATTTGCTGGACTCAAAGGAGATGGCTAGCATCTCACCGCCGCCTGCTCATTCCATCTCACCCAAGGGTGATGACGAGGTGGCGTCCAAAAATAATTTCCCAGGCCAGGGGGAGATTCCAGAGACCATCGGGGTGACGCCCCAGGATGGCTCCTCGGCCGCCGGACATACGGGGGGAAAAGTCCCCACGGGGACCGGTGACGGGGCCTAAGTTCCCTTCGGGCCTCAGCCGGATACCATTTCGGAGATCTACAAGGCTCCGAGGTCCAGCAAACGGCATTCCCCCCAAGGAGGGAATGTGCCTGTTCCACCGGTGACCTCTGTCCAACCAAAGGCACCGGATAATCTGCTGGAGGCGCTACAAGGCGCCTCTATCGTGGATGAGCATCATGTTCTTATGGACACGGTAATAGAGAAGGTTTGGTTTGTCAAAAGCGGACTGACCGAAGCCTGCACCAGCCTTCTAACGGGCTTTGAGGTGAGTAATGTGATTGTAGGAAAAATATCACCGTATAGACAGTAGCGCCTGATGCTCTGTTTGGTGTTCGGGAGGAAAAGCCAAACAGAGGATCAAGAATAAATATCGCAGGAGTCTAACATGAGTTGTCTATGTGAATAAGCAGTTATCCCTGCAGGCTGCCACTGCTCATGCTGCGGAAGTGTCCGGACTGAAGCGGAAGCTGGAGCGGGCCGAGGAGGAGCTCGGCCTCATGAAGAAGCAGCTGGAAAATAGCCAAGGTATGCAGTAACCTATGGGTAAATTTTGAAAAAAATGAGTAGTCCAGCCGAACTAAAGTGTCATAAACTTTATTAGTGGCCACGACCGAGGTGGCGGCACTTAAGAAGGCGTTAACCGAGGCCGAGGACAAAGCGACCACGGAACGCGCCGCGCACGAGAAGCACGAGGCCCAGGTTGCCGAGACGTAGCAACAGCTCCAGGGCGTGATCGAGAGATTTGAGTCCTTGGAGCGCGATTGTAAGGCGCAGGAGTCCGAACTGGCGGAGGCCCGCTGGAGCACACAGGATGCACGAGCCAAAGCCCAGGACGCTCTCCAGGAGATTCATGCGGCTAAGAAGATTACGGTGGGTAAATCTTTCGCTCTGCATAGCAAGTGTGTGTAAGAAACGTTCCTTGTACTTATCCAAATTCTGGTTTTCCAGGGGCGTTTATAGATCTTCCATGCAGTGTATCGGATGCTGCTGAGTATTACAGAGCAAAGAAGGAATGTCTATGGAGAAGCTATTCTGGTCCTAGTATCTTGGACCCAAACTTCCATTGCCCTTCATTGACCAGCTGAAGCAGTTGGTCGAGTTGCACATGTCGGTGGAGCTAGCCATGAAGGACATGATAGTCCGGCTGTGGCCTGCCGAGCCTGTACCTAGCAGCTATTTCGGACTTGTAAAGCGGCTTGTTAATGCCTGTCCGCGGCTTGAAACCATGAAGCGGTCGGTCTGCATCGAAGGTGCGCGTATGGCCTTTGCCCGTGTCAAGACGCATTGGGCAAAGCTGGATGCCAAGAAGCTGATGACTGAGGGACCGTCGGAGGGCAAGGAGCGTCGTTGACCCGAGCTCTATTTTGATGGCGTCTTGGAGGGGTCCCGCCTTGTGGCGGAACAATGTTTGAAGGATATCATTTTCCCATGAGAACATTTGTATTATATTGTCCTGTAATATGGAGCAATGATGTTATGTATTATAATGCTTATGATTTACATTTTACATCATGTGCGTCCGTTTATAAAATCTGAGGGTTGACCAGTCGTCGGCTTCTGCCCCCACGTAGATAGTAGGGGGGTGTTCGGGATAAATCTAAACACTCTTTACTCCACATTCTGGTCCTTAAAGGAGGTGTTTAGCGCAACGAACAAGGCAATCAGACTATGAGGCCTTTACCGCCCTCACTTAGCCATAGGAGTTTGACAATTAAAAAGTTTGGCGAAGCCCCTGGTATTCGGAAGGCCGAACTAGGGGCGCTATACACGCCTAATTGGAGGGATCGATTCTTCGTGCGAAGCGGAAAAAATCTCTAACGATTTGGAACCTCTAGAACAGCTGACCGGCTCTCGCCCCATCATGACAGTCAGTTTTCGGCTTTCTCTACTGAGGTGCTTGTCCGAAAGAACCGGGACACAATCGCAGTAGTTATCCCTTTACTACCCTAGCCGATATAGAGGAACGTAAGGTAGTAAGCACAGGACCGGGCAACCCAACTATTGACCAAAGACATGATTCGGAGTTGATGCATATAATGCTATAAGTTCGGGGTGCCGAACTATACTATAAAACTGTTCGGAATTTTTATTGTCGTAGTGTTGGGTGTAATGAAGCCCCTGGCGCAGTAATACATGCCATAGTGTATGTGTGCAATAAGTAATATTTACAAAGGTGAGAAAACAGGAAAATGAGGTAATAAGAAGACACCATCATTCATTCACCATTGTGATGTAATTGGTACATCGAGGCATACTTTGTGCAAATAGTGCGATAAGCAAGTAAAGCTATTTATCATGCCGTAACCAAGGGCGGGTTGCGTGAGGGTATGTAAAACAAGTATGGCGATCGTTAATAGAGACCACCTAGGGGTTTCTTTTTATGCCAGAGCTCCTTGCCTCCTTGGTGTGTTCTATAAACGAGTAGTCCGTATAAACCTCGAAAAGAGAAAAAAACGTAATAAAAAACAAAAGTAAAGGCATGTGAATCCCGGTGTCGGTCGAGCCATACAGTGGATTACGAACGAGTTATGCCTCTGTCGATTCCCATGGTGTTTTCAGTGTGTGGTTTATGTACGTGCGGTATTAGTGACATTGCCTCATCAGGGCTGGGACGGAGGTCATATTGCTAATTCGGCTCTTGTCGAGCCGAGCTGTCCTGCTGCAGTGTGGTCCGGACCCGCTTGATGATGTACAGGGGCTTGGCAGCCGGATTATAATGCTGCTTGAGAAGGCCGCTTTGTACCTCTGCTACTAGAGCGGCAGTGTGCTCCTCTGTACGGAGGGAGTGTTCCGTGTTTCCGTTTACTGTGATGATGCCACGTGGGTCGGGCATCTTTAGCTTGAGATAAGCGTAATGTGGTACCGCATTGAATCTAGCAAATGCGGTTCGTCCGAGCAGGGCGTGATAGCCGCTGCGAAATGGGACGATATCGAAGATTAGTTCTTCGCTTCGGAAGTTATCTGGGGAACCGAAGACCACCTCCAGCGTGATCGGGCCCGCACAACGGGCCTCTACGCCTGCTATGACTCCTTTAAAGGTAGTTATCGTGGGTTTGATTCATGAGGGATTATTGCCCATCTTGCATGCTGTATCCTGATAGAGCAGGTTGAGGCTGCTACCACCGTCCATTAGGACTCGTGTCATGTGAAATCCGTCGATGATTGGGTCGAGTACCAATGCGGCCTAACCGCCATTACGGATGCTAGTTGGATGATCATGACGATCAAAGGTGATCGGGACTGACGACCATGGGTTAAATTTTTGGGCGATTGGCTCTACCGCATAAACATCCCTGAGTGCGCGCTTGCGCTCCCTTTTGGGGATGTGTGTGGTGTATATCATGTTCACCATTTTGACTTGAGGCAGGAATTTCTTCTGCCCCCCCCAGTGTTCGGCTGTCGGGGCTCCTCGTCTTCGTCCTCGCTCTGTGATTCCCCTTCCTTGTTTACGCTATTTACCTTGCTGGCTTGCTTAAAGACCCGGCAATCTCTGTTAGTATGGTTGGCCGGTTTGTCTGGGGTGCCATGTATCTAGCACGGACGGTCGAGTATGCGGTCCAAGCTGGATGGTCCTCCCCTGTTCCTTTTATAGGGCTTCTTTAGCTGGCCGGACTTGGAGCCACTGAATCCGGCATGAATGGTAGTGTCATCGGTGTTATCGCCATTGCTTCGGCGTTTGTGTCTGTTGCGCTGGAGCTTGCTGGTGCTATTTTTGGCCTCAGAGGGGCATGTTTTGTTGGCTGTGTTGGTACTGTGAGCTAGCCAACTATCCTCTCCCGCACAAAAGCGGGTCATAAGTGCCATGAGGGCTGCCATGGATCTCGGCTTTTCCTGGGCAAGGTGGCGGGCGAGCCATTCGTCCCGGATGCTATGCTTAAAGGCCGCTAGGGCTTCAGCGTCCGGACAGTCGATGATCTGGTTCTTTTTGGTTAGGAACCTAGTCTAGAATTTTCTGGCCGATTCTCCGGGTTGTTGAACTATGTGGCTTAGGTCATCGGCATCTGGTGGCCGGACATAAGTTCCTTGGAAGTTGTCGAGGAAAGCCTCTTCCAAGTTCTCCCAGCTGCCGATTGAGTTCTCAGGCAGGCTATTTAACCAGTGTAGACCTGGTCCTTTGAGTTTTAATGGGAGGTATTTGATGGCGTGGAGGTCGTCTCCTCGGGCCATGTGGATGTGGAGAGTGAAATCCTCGATCCATACTGCAGGATCGGTTGTGTCGTCGTATGATTCGATATTGACGGGCTTGAACCCCTCAGGGAATTCATGATCCAGTACTTCATCTGTGAAGCAGAGCGGGTGTGCGGCGCCTCTATATCGGGCCGTGTCGTGGCGGAGCTCTGAAGGAGTCCGTCTGCGGCATTCGACTCGAGCGTGGTTAGGTTTGTCACGTCCGAATACGTAGCCGTTGTCACGCCTCAAGGCACGTCCTCGTGATCCGTAGATTGATCTTGTGTGTCCTACTCTACTATCCAGGGTCTGTCGGAGGTCGTGCATATGGCCCCGGACTCTTCCGTCTCTATTTTGATGGGGTGGTGCGGCGGTCTGTTGTTCGGCCTGAGTTGCCGCTTTATCTCGACCGCGGGTTGGCCATTCTGCCGCCCTGTCCCGACCACATGGTGGTCGATCCGCATTGCGCGAGGGAGATATATGCTCCGGCGCCTCCTCATCGAATTGAGGTAGCAGCCTATGTTTCGGGTAGCTCTTGGCTGGGCGGTTGAGGCCATATTCCTCGGCTGTTAGGACGTTAGTCCATCTGTTGACGAGTAGGTCTTGTTCAGCTTGAAGCTGTTGTTGTTTCCTTTTCAGGATCCTTGCAGTGGCTATGAGCTGAAGCTTGAAGCGCTCCTGCTCGAGAGGATCCTCAGGCACGATGAAGTCTTTGTTGCCAAGGCTTGTCTCCTCCTCGGAGGGTGGATGGTAACTATCATCCTCCAGGTCATCTTCTATGGCCTGTTCGTTAGTGTTGTCTTGCCTACTGTCGTGTTCCTGTTCGGATGTAGCCCCGACGGGGTCTTCACTATTTTCGGCGTCGCCCGGAGTACTATTTTCTCTGGTGCCAGTGTTGCCGTCCTTTGAGCGACGGGGCTTAGGGTAGCGTTTGGGCCGCCGGCGCTTGGACTGTGTCTCGGAGGTTTTTTCGCATCTGGCTCTTCTTTGTTGGTGTATCAACCATGTACACGTCGTACGAAGAGGTAGCCGTCCAACGTCCAGTGAATGGCGGGTCTTGGCCTTGCTCCTTGTTGCCATCGTCGTCCATGTCGTCGATGTCTTCGGAGCCATAGTCAAGCACGTCGGTTAAGTCATCGAAGGTGGCTATGAAGTGGGTGGCGGGTGGGAAGAAAAATTCCTCATCATCCGTCTCTAGCTCGAACCGGACATAGTTCGGCTGGGAGTCCTTTTCCAAGGACGGATTTTTTGAAGATATTAGCACGTCACCCAAAGGCGAGTGCTGGAAAACGTCAGCGGCACTGAACTCGAAGATCGATAACCGATCTAGCTCGCTGTCCGCGGGCGTACACAGTTAGGAACTTATAGCCGAAGACGAGTCTGCAGTTCCGTTAAAGTGAATATTGCGGGGCGTCGAGTCCATGTGCGGCTCCAGCGCTGTAGACTTTGAGGCCTCAGATGGCTCGATCTGCTTCGGCTTTAAGGTCGCTGTAGCCGCAGGAACCATCTCCTGGGTGTGATTTGATGACAGATTTAAGTCACGTTCATCGGGATAAGGAGGAGCGATCGCCACAGGCTCAAACCCTCAGAGATCAGGTCTCCACGGATGTCTGTGGCATAGTTCAAGCTATCGAATCCGACCTGATGGCCAGGGGTGTGGCTGTCGATCTGTTCCAGATGGCCAAGCGAGTTGGCCTGCAGTACGAAGCCGCCGAATACGAAGATCTGTCCAGGGAGGAAGATTCCTCCTTGGATAGTTTCATTATTGACGATTGAGGGAGGCATCGAACCTTTTGTCAACGACACAGTGGAACTCTCAATGAAAGCACCAATGTCGGTGTCAAAAAACGGCGGATCTCGGGTAGGGGGTCCCGAACTGTGCGTCTTGGATCGATGGTAATAGGAGACGGGGGACACAATGTTTACCCAGGTTCGGGCCCTCTCTATGGAGGTAAAACCCTATGTCCTTCTTGATTGATATTGATGAATATGAGTGTTACAAGAGTGGATCTACCACGCGATCGTAATGGCTAAACCCTAGAAGTCTAGCCTATGTGGGTATGGTAATGAGTATATGTGATGTCCTTTTCGTACCATCCCTTTCGGTTTATATAGGAACCAAGGGGATCTAGGGTTTACATGGAGTCGGTTACATGAGAAGGAATTTTCGATCGCCAAGCTTGCCTTCCATGCCAAGTAGAGTCCAATCCAGACATGGTGCATTCCTCGGCCTTCATGTCTTCACAGCCCATCAGTCCGACCCAAAGGATAATAGGCCGGACGCCCGAGGACCCCTTAGTCCAGGACTCCCTCAGGGATTACCAGAGAAAAGGCTCGGCATGGGGGGGCCTACAGGGATGGCCGGGGTGGTGGTGGAACGGTGGTGGGGAGTGTTTTCGGGGCAGGCTAGGCGGCGCACCGCCGGCCGGGGGCAGCGGGGGCGGCTGTTTGGCCGGTGGTGGCTGGCGGCTCACGGGGGTGGAGGTTGAAGATGAACTGCAGGCCCTTGATTTCATATCCAACGGCTGCAAAATTGACTGAACAAAGATGAAAAAGTCAATCGACTGACTTGTAGCCTCACCTCTAGTGCGTTCAGTTTCGACAGTAAAATTCAGTTTCGATAGCAAAATTCAGTTTCGACACTTAAGTTCAGTTTCGACAGTTAAGTTCAGAGATGAGCGGCTGATGTATACATCTAGCACTTTGTGGTTATGTATTTTACGTCATCTATTGGAGATGCTATTAGAATTCCACTCAGGTTAACGTTGTCTCTCTTGTCCTGCTTCAGCCTCAGCGTCGTACAACTCACCGGAGCTGCTCCAACGATGAAACCCTCCATCACAGTGGAGCAGTACCTCGGGCTCCATCTCTAGACGCCTAAGATCTTCTTCCCCTCCTCCGATAGCCAAGTCAGCCGGAGCATCCTCGCCGGCCAACCCAATCACGCTGAGATCGACATGGCTTCGCCAAAGAGGTTGTACACTTCTTGCGGTTTGACTTAATCTCAACATGCTTCTTTGCATCATGTGATCTTCTGATTCTTGTGAACCAAACACCCAGATTGGTAGAAATCCTGTGTTTTTAAATTCTCTGTTTTGCACGTGCATTCCTATCTTATTCCTGTCTATTTCCTATCCCTGCATTGTTAGAATCCTCAAATTCAAACAAGCCCTTACACAGTTACTTTTGTTACAGATATGTGTCAAAGAAAAACTTGTGTGGTTTGTCCTGCTCCTGCGGTGCTGTGTTCCACCCCAGCTCAGCTGCTCCAACGACGGAAGGGTTCACCACAGCAGGGATCCACTCTCCGGACTGTCTTTCGCCGCCTCAGATCTTCTTCCCCGCCGCCGGCAGCCACGACAACTGCATTACCATCATCAACTAAGCAGATGACCTTGAGGACTACACGGGTCCGCAAGAGAGGTTGCACTCTTCCGTTTCTGCTTACGTTATGCATCGCTTAATATGATGACATGCTACTTTATCATCGTGTTCACCTATTAGACTCCGACTCAGGTCCAAACTTATGCTGAAACTTGAGTTTTTAAATGGTTGTGGGGTACATATTGTGGCAGCAATCAGTACTATATGTCTACTATCTGGTTAATCTCGGGTGTCTACTATGTGTTTCATGTTGGGTGCAAACAAACATTAAAGGAGCCATTATCTGTATTTTTTAACTAAAGCTATTATATGCCTGCTATCATTTGTTTTGGGTCTATCCACAGTTTGCTACCATCACTCTGGATTTGTGCATGCACTCCTTACATAATCTCACTATGTTTTATTCCTATGCATGCCAGTTATTGTACACAATGGAACTGAACATGTAGAGCAAAAGAGACGAGCCTTGAGTGGCAATAAAATTTCATGCACACGTCTGCTACCTCTTTTAGCACTGTGTTGGTTTTCCCCGAAGAGGAAGGGATGATGCAGCAAAGTAGCGTAAGTATTTCCCTCGGTTTTTGAGAACCAAGGTATCAATCCAGTAGGAGGCTACACGCAAGTCCCTCTTACCTGCACAAAACAAATAAATCCTCGCAACCAACGCAAATAGGGGTTGTCAATCCCTATAGGGCCACTTACAAGAGTGAGATCTGATAGATATGATAAGATAATATTTTTGGTATTTTTATGATAAAGATGCAAAGTAAAATAAAGGCAAAGTAAAATAGCAAAGTAAATAACTAAGTAGTAGGAGATTGATATGATAAAGATAGACCCGGGGACCATAGGTTTCACTAGTGGCTTCTCTCGAGAGCATAAGTATTCTATGGTGGGTGAACAAATTACTGTTGAGCAATTGACAGAATAGCATAGTTACGAGAATATCTAGGTATGATCATGTATATAGGCATCACGTTCGAGACAAGTAGACCGACTCCTGCCTGCATCTACTACTATTACTCCACTCATCGACCGCTATCCAGCATGCATCTAGAGTATTAAGTTAAAACAGAGTAACGCCTTAAGCAAGATGACATGATGTAGAGGGATAGACTCATGCAATATGAAGAAAACCCCATCTTGTTATCCTCGATGGCAACAATACAATACGTGCCTTGCTGCCCTTACTGTCACCGGGAAAGGACACCGCAAGATTGAACCCAAAGCTAAGCACTTCTCCCATTGCAAGAAAGATCAATCTAGTAGGCCAAACCAAATTGATAATTCGAAGAGACTTGCAAAGATAACCAATCATACATAAAAGAATTCAGAGAAGATTCAAATATTATTCATAGATAGACTTGATCATAAACCCACAATTCATCGGTCTCAACAAACACACCGCAAAAAGAAGATTACATCGAATAGATCTCCACAAGAGAGGGGGAGAACATTGTATTGAGATCCAAAAAGAGAGAAGAAGCCATCTAGCTACTAACTATGGACCCATAGGTCTGAAGTAAACTACTCACACTTCATCGGAGAGGCTATGGTGTTGATGTAGAAGCCCTCCGTGATCGATGCCCCCTCCGGCGGAGCTCCGGAACAGGCCCCAAGATGGGATCTCGTGGATACAGAAAGTTACGGCGGTGGAATTAGGGTTTTGGCTCCGTATCTAATCGTTTGGGGGTACGTAGGTATATATAGGAGGAAGAAGTACGTCGGTGGAGCAACAGGGGTCCCACGAGGGTGGAGGGCGTGCCTGGGGGGGCAGGCACGCCCCCCTACCTCGTGTCCTCTTGTTAGCTGACTTGACGTAGGGTCCAAGTCTCGTGAGTTGTATTCGGTGAGAAAATCACATTCCTGAAGGTTTCATTCCGTTTGGACTCCGTTTGATATTCCTTTTCTTCGAAACCCTAAAACAGGCAAAAAAAACACCAATTCTGGGCTGGGCCTCCGGTTAATAGGTTAGTCCCAAAACTAATATAAAAGTGGATAATAAAGCCCAATAATGTCAAAACAATAGATAATATAGCATGGAGCAATCAAAAATTATAGATACATTGGAGACGTATCAAGCATCCCTAAGCTTAATTCCTGCTCGTCCTAGAGTAGGTAAATGATAAAAACAGAATTTTTGATGCGGAGTGCTACTTGGCATAATTTTAATGTAATTCTTCTTAATTGTGGTATGAATATTCAGATCCGAAAGATTCAAGACAAAAGTTCATATTGACATAAAAATAATAATACTTCAAGCATACTATCAACACAATTATGTCTTCTCAAAATAACATGGCTAAAGAAAGTTATCCCTACAAAATCATATAGTCTGGCTATGCTCTATCTTCACCACACAAAATATTTAAATCATGCACAACCCCGATGACAAGCCAAGCAATTGTTTCATACTTTTAACATTCTCAAAACTTTTTCAATCTTCACGCAATACATGAGCGTGAGCCATGGATATAGCACTATAGGTGGAATAGAGTGGTGGTTGTGGAGAAGACAAAAAGGGGGAAGATAGTCTCACATCAACTAGGCGTATCAACGGGCTATGGAGATGCCCATCAATAGATATCAATGTGAGTGAGTAGGGATTGCCATGCAACGGATGCACTAGAGCTATAAGTATATGAAAGCTCAAAAAGAAACTAAGTGGGTGTGCATCCAACTTGCTTGATCATGAAGATCTAGGGCAATTTGAGGAAGCCCATCATTGGAATATACAAGCCAAGTTCTATAATGAAAGATTCCCACTAGTATATGAAAGTGATAACATGAGAGACTCTCTACTATGAAGATCATGGTGCTACTTTGAAGCACAACTGTGGTAAAAGGATAGTAACATTGTCCCTTCTCTCTTTTTCTCTCATTTTTTTCTCTTTTTATTTTTTATTTGGGCCTTTTCTCTTTTTTTTATGGCCTCTTTTCTTTCTTTTTCTTTTTTATTTTTCGTCCGGAGTCTCATCCCGACTTGTGGGGGAATCATAGTCTCCATCATCCTTTCCTCACTTGGGATAATGCTCTAATAATGATGATCATCACACTTTTATTTTTCTTACAACTCAACAATTACAACTCGATACTTAGAACAAAATATGACTCTATGTGAATGCCTCCGGCGGTGTACCGGGATATGCAATGATGCATGAGTGACAAGTATGAAAGAATTATGAATGGTGGCTTTGCCACAAATACTATGTCAACTACATGATCATGCTAAGCAATATGACAATGATGGAGTGTGTCATAAATGGAACGGTGGAAAGTTGCATGGCAATATATCTCGGAATGGCTATGGAAATGCCATAATAGGTAGGTATGGTGGCTGTTTTGAGGAAGGTATATGGTGGGTGTATGATACCGGCGAAAAGGTGCGCGGTATTAGAGAGGCTAGCAAAGGTGGAAGGGTAAGAGTGCGTATAATCCATGGACTCAACATTAGTCATAAAGAACTCATATACTTATTGCAAAAATCTACAAGTTATCGAAGCAAAGTATTACGCGCATGCTCCTAGGGGGATAGATTGGTAGGAAAAGACCATCGCTCGTCCCCGACCGCCACTCATAAGGAAGACAATCAATAAATAAATCATGCTCCGACTTCATCACATAACGGTTCACCATACGTGCATGCTACGGGAATCACAAGCTTCAACACAAGTATTTCTCAAATTCACAACTACTCAACTATCATGACTTTAATATCACCATCTCTATGTCTCAAAACAATTATCAAGTATCAAACTTATCATAGAATTCAACACACTCATAAGAGAATTTTTATTATTAATCTTGCATACCAAGCATATTAGGATTTTAAGCAAATTACCATGCTATTTAAGACTCTCAAAATAATCTAAGTGAAGCATGAGAGATCAATAGTTTCTATAAAACAAATCCACCACCGTGCTCTAAAAGATATAAGTGAAGCACTAGAGCAAAATTATATAACTCAAAAGATATAAGCGAAGCACATAGAGTATTCTAACAAATTCCAAATCATGTATGGCTCTCTCAAAATGTGTGTACAGAAAGGATGATTGTGGTAAACTAATAAGCAAAGACTCAAATCATACAAGATGCTCCAAGTAAAACACATATCATGTGGTAAATAAAAATATAGCTCCAAGTAAAGTTACCGATAGAAGTAGACGAAAGAGGGGATGCCTTCCGGGGCATCCCCAAGCTTTGGCTTTTAGGTGTCCTTAGATTATCTTGGGGGTGCCATGGGCATCCCCAAGCTTAGGCTCTTGCCACTCCTTGTTCCATAATCCATCAAATCTTTACCCAAAACTTGAAAACTTCACAACACAAAACTTAAAGTAGAAAACTCGTGAGCTCCGTTAGCGAAAGAAAACAAAAGACCACTTCAAGTAACTATAATGAACTCATTATTTATTTATATGGGTGTTATACCTACTGTATTCCTACTTCTCTATAGTTTATAAACTATTTTACTAGCCATAGATTCATCAAAATAAGCAAACAACACACGCAAAACAAAATCTGTCAAAAACAGAACAGTCTGTAGTAATCTGTAGCTAGCGCAAGATCTGGAACCCCAAAAATTCTAAAATGAATTGATGGACGTGAGGAATTTATCTATTAATCATCTGCAAAAATAATTAACTAAATAGCACTTTCCAAATAAAAATGACAACAGTTCTCGTGAGCGCTAAAGTTTCTGTCTTTTACAGCAAGTTCAACATGACTTTCCCCAAGTCTTCCCAACGGTTCTACTTGGCACAAACACTAATTAAACACAAAAAAACACAACCAAAACAGAGGCTAAATAATTTATTTATTACTAAGAAGGAGCAAAAAGCAAGGAATAAAAATAAAATTGGGTTGCCTCCCAACAAGCGCTATCGTTTAACGCCCTAGCTAGGCATAACAAGCAAGAATAGATCTAGGTATTGCCATCTTTGGCAGGAAATTCTTCAATGAGGCATCTACCATATTTAGGAGTTTCTTTATTTTTTTTAATTATCAATCTTTTAGGCACAATATCGAAAAATTCATTTGTAACAAATGGTCCCTTAATGATAGCAAAAAGATTGGGATGAACACTTATAGATTTAAGATCCGCATTTTTCTTACTAGATGATTCACCCTTATTTTTAGGAACATACATAAGCTTGGTAACTTTAGTGGAGGAACTTGGAGTATTCTTTACGGAAGAAAAAGCGGTTCCCAAATTGGTAATAATATTCTCAAGTTTATCGATCCTAACGGAATCGTGATTTATTTTCTCATTAACTATGGGTTCCTTTTCTTTAATATCTTTCAAAGTAACTCCTACTTTAGATCCAAATTGAGAGATTCGGCTGTGGATCTTTTTATCCAAATTTTCAATTAACTCTACGGTAGCAACCTTATTTTTAATAATTTCAAGCCTTTGCATTACATGCTCCAAAGTTAATATAGTTCCATTAACCAAAAGAGGGGGGAAGCCAAATAAATCTAACATAGCATTATAAGAATCAAAAGTATGGCTACCCAAAAAATTCCCTCCGGTAATAGTATCAAGAACATAACGGTGCCAAGGAGTAATGCCTACATAATAATTGCGAAGGAGAATGGTAGTAGATTGCTTCCTAGCAGATTTATTTTGAGCATTGCAAATTCTATACCAAGCGTCTTTTAGATTTTCACCCTCCCTTTGCTTAAAATTTAGAATCTCATTCTCGAGAGACAACGGAGAAGATAGGGGACTAGTCATAACGAAAAGCAAGCAAACTAACACATAAGCAAACAAAAAACAAGCGGGCAAAAAGGGCAAATAGAGAGGGAGGATAGAGAGAGGGCGAATAAAATGGCAAGGGTGAATTGGGGGGAGAGGAAAACGAGGGGCAAATGGCAAATAATGTAATGCGGGAGATAAGGGTATGTGATGGGTACTTGGTATATTGACTTTTGCGTAGACCTCCCCGGCAACAGTGCCAGAAATCCTTCTTGCTACCTCTTTTAGCACTGCGTTGGTTTTCCCCGAAGAGGAAGGGATGATGCAGCAAAGTAGCTGTAACACCCCGTATGTAACATACCATAATTGTATTCCAACTCTTGCCATTTCCGACACTAAGTTATGATATTTCCTCGTTGTCGGGTTTTTTTCTTCGTGTGCTTTTGTCTTTGTCATGCATCTCATATCATGTCATCATGTGCATCGCATTTCCATATGTGTTCATCTCATGCATCCGAGCATTTTCCCCGTTGTCCGTTTTGCATTTCGGTGCTCCTATGTCCTCCGGTGTCCCTTTCTACCTATTTTCGTGTGTGGGTGTTAAACGTTTTCGGATTGGTCCGAGACTTGTCATGCGGCCTTGGTTTACTACCGGCAGACCGCCTGTCAAGTTTCGTGCCATTTGGACTTTGTTTGATACTCCAACGGTTAACCGAGGGACCGAAAAGGGCTCGTGTGTGTTGCAGCCCAACACCCCTCCAAAGTGGCCCAAAACCCACCTAAACCTCCTCCATCATCTAGATCGTTCGATCACAATCGCGTGGCCGAAAACGGTGCTCAATTTGGAGCCTCCTAGCTCCTCCTACCTATAAATATAGCCACCTCCCCCGAAATTCGGTCTAAACCCTAGCAAAATCCCCTCCTCGCGCCGCCGGACGAGATCCCGCAAGCCGGACGTGTCCGGTCTGCCGCCAGCGCCACGTGTCGCCACCTGATTCTTCCTCGCCACGTGCCCACTTCGCCGCACCGTCCTGCCCGGGGCCCAGGCGGGGCCCCCCGGCCCGAAGCCGCCGCCGCCGAGGCCCGCGCCTCGCTCGGTTCCCGCGCCGCCACCGAGACGCTCCAGCCCCGCCGCCTGCCTCCCTCACCGGCCGCTGCCCCGCGCCGGCGAGCATCGCTGCACCGAGCCGGCCGCTGCCCCGCGCCGGTGAGCGCCGCTGCACCGAGCCGGCGCCGCCCCGCCGCCATCCGCGTCTGGCGCCACCTCGCCGCCCGGCGCCCGCGGCCACCTCGCCTCTCCGACAGCCTCTTCTTCTCCGGTGAACAGGACTCCGGCGTACCTCGACATCCACGCTCGATCCGATCTGGATCTGAGATCCACTCGGTTGACTTTTTCCCTCCTAACCCTAGTTTTTATGCATGCTTCAACATGTCATAACTTCATCACCGTTGCTCTGATTCGTGCGTGTAGCATATCGAAATGTTCGTCTCGATGAGTACTTCATTTGATCTCATTGCATCATGTTCATTTGAGATCATCTTGATGCCCTAAATGCTGTTGGAAGAGGGCTATGCAATGTTAGTTTCAGATTCTTATCAGCAATTGCTCTTTTGTCATTTTTGCCATGATTGATGTGTGCCTCCTATGATCTTGAGCTCTACATGAGTTTTGAAGTATGCCATGCCATCTTTACAGGGGTGTATGCCATGTATTTTTGTGATCTCTATGGTGACTAGCACAAGCATGCAAAGTAGCTTACTTATTGTTGCTGATTTCAGGGACTTAAAATATTCTAAGTCTTTGCCTTGTTTATATTTTTATGCCATGTATCCATGTTGCTACCGAGTGATCTACGCCTCTTTTGAGCATGATAAGTAAGGATGTTTTGTAGATATTTTGGTGCTCTATCCATCCATGTCTTTGTTTGCAATTATGGAGCACCCTAGCTTGAGTCAATCGAGCTCTACTTTTGCTATAAAATGTTCCTAGCAGATTGTTAACATGTTTAGCAATTTTGTCGAGCTTGTTGTAGTTGATCCATGCATGCTATGTTGTTGTTCTTGCCATGTTTATCTTCTATGCCATGTCTACTTGCTAGGTGTATGCTTAGTTTATCATGCAATGCCTTGTAGTGAGTGCATCGAGCTCGTAAACATGACTACTTGATATCGATTTTGCCATGTTCCAGTTTTTCACTAAGTCTGAATCTGTTAACGATAGTTGCTATGTTCACATGGTTGCCATTGTATTTTCTGATCCCTTTTGGCTTATGGTCAGTAAGGGACTTTTGTTGTGTGCTTTGAGTAGCTCCATGCCATGCCTTGCTTTGCCATGATATGTTCCTGTAGCATGTTGTTATCTTGCTCTAAACATTGCTTCCTGATGTTAATTTCCTAATTTGTTAATTTCACCAAGTCTGAAGCCTGTTATCTTTTGCATTTTTGCCATGGTTGTTTGAACCTGCTATTGAGTGAATTAGTCGTAGCTCAGTGTTCATCTTTTTTCAAGCATCTTAAGTGGATCCCTGCCATGTATTTTGTTGCTATGATAGAGTGTTGTAGCATGTTGTTCTTGATGCATTTAGATGGTCTCATGCTGTTAATCGCATATCGGTGCCATATTTGTTTTGCTTGTCATTTCCAAACCGTGCATCCGATTCCGGTGATCTTTATATCGATTTCAAACGAAATCAACTCCTCTTTACAGTGGCACTCTTGGTTATCCAAGTTGAGGCCATGTTCAATCATTCCTTTCTGAATCATGCATATGCATCGCATACCGCATCCCACATATCATGCCATGTTTTGCATCATGTTGTTTGTGCATTGCATGTGGTTGATTGTGTCTCCCTTTGCTTGTTGTTCTTGCTTGGGTAGAGCCGGGAGACGAGTACGTGATCGAGGAGCCTGTTGAGTACGCTTACGAGGATCAAGCTAACGTCAACTCGGAGAACTTTGCAGGCAAGATGACCATACCCTCGAAATCACTTCTATCTTTGCTTGCTAGATGGTCGCTCTATTGCTATGCCTATGCTACGATACCTACCACTCGCTTATCATGCCTCCCATATTGCCATGTCAAACCTCTAACCCACCTTGTCCTAGCAAACCGTTGTTTGCTATGTTACCGCTTAGCTCAGCCCCTCTTATAGTGTTGTTAGTTGCAGGTGAAGATTGGAGTTTGTTCCTTGTTGGAACATGTTTATTGTTGGGATATCATTATTATATCTTGTCTATTTTTAATGCACCTATACACTTGGTAAAGGGTGGAAGGCTCGGCCTTATGCCTGGTGTTTTGTTCCACTCTTGCCGCCCTAGTTTCCGTCATACCGGTGTTATGTTCCTTGATTTTGCGTTCCTTACACGGTTGGGTTATAATGGGAACCCCTTGACAGTTTGCCTTGAATAAAACTCCTCCAGCAATGCCCAACATTGGTTTTACCATTTGCCACCTAGCCTCTTTTCCCTTGGGTTTCCGGAGCCCAAGGGTAATCTTTATTTAAACCCCCCCCCCCGGGCCAGTGCTCCTCTGAGTGTTGGTCCAAACTAGAGCCCTTTGCAGCGCCCCCTCGAGGAAACTCGAATTTTGGTTTTAGTTGTACGGAGCGCTCATCTGAGTGTGCCCTGAGAACGAGATATGGGCAGCTCCTATCAGGATTTTTCGGCACATTCGGGCGGCTTTGCTGGTTTAGTTTTACCATTGTCGAGATGTCTTATAACCGGGATGTCGAGTCTGCTCGGATTGTCTTGGGAGAAGGAATATCCTTTGTTGACCGTGAGAGCTTGTGATGGGCTAAGTTGGGACTCCCCTGCAGGGATTTGATCTTTCAAAAGTCATGCCCGCGGTTATGGGCAGATGGGAATTTGTTAATGTCCGGTTGTAGAAGACCTAAAGCTTAACTTAATTAAAATGAATCAACTGAGTGTGTGGCCGTGATGGTCTCTTTTCGGCGGAGTTCGGGAAGAGAACACGTTCTCGTGTTATGCTTGATCGTAGGTTATTCTAGGATCACTTCTTGATCGTAGTTCATCGACCGTGCCTTTGCCTTCTCTTCTCGCTCTCATTTGCGTATGTTAGCCACCAGATATGCTAGTCGCTAGCTGCAGCTCCACATCATACCCTTTACCCTTCCTATAAGCTTAAATAGTCTTGACCGCGAGGGTGTGAGATTGCTGAGTCCCCGTGACTCACAGTTTACTTCCAAAACCAGATGCAGGGACCGATGATACCGCTCCAGGTGTTTCGACTGAGCTCAAGTGGGAGTTCGATGAGGAATCGGGACGATACTACGTTTCCTTTCCAGATGATCTGTAGTGGTGCCCAGTCGGGGCGATCGGGGACTTTGTCACATTTGGGGTTGTTCTTCATTTTGGTTCCGTAGTCGGACCTTGAGTGTAACTGGATGAATATAATGATATTTATGCTATTTGTGTGACGTGGCGAGTGTAAGCCAACTATGTATCCTTTCCCTTACTTATTACATGGGTTGTTGTGAAGATTACCTCACTTGCGACATTGCTTTCAATGCGGTTATGCCTCTAAGTCGTGCTTCGACACGTGGGAGATATCGCCGCATCGAGGGCATTACAAGTTGGTAATCAGAGCCTTCCCTGACCTTAGGAGCCCCCTGCTTGATCGAATCATTGGTGTTGTTGAGTCTAGAAAAATGCTTTGAGTCATTTAGGATTTTATATATCGGAGAGTAGGATTCTTTTTACTCCTCAGTCCCTTCATCGCTCTGGTGAGGCATCCTGACATAGAGTTTTGACTCTCCTCTTCTCAAATTTCACTAAAAAAATTAGGATCACGCGGGTATCTTGGAATCGTTCCGATGGTTTTGTGACGAGAACATTGTTCTTGGTGCCTCCTAACATTTAGGGGTTGTGGCAGTGTCCCGGGGAGTTGAGCTCCGAGGTGTTGTCGTCACAATTTTATCGTTGCAATTCTGGAATACCTGAGTTTCGCCAACATCGAAAATCTCTTTTATGTAGTTGTTGGTGAGATAACCTCGACGCCACCCAGTACTGGGGCGGGAGTTCGGGAGTATCGCCATAACTCGTATAATGGATGCTTTTCGAAGGTTGAGGTAAATGATTTCCGAAGTTTTCTTGGTTATGTGTTGAAGGATGGATATAGCTGGATGTAGGATTTGCTAGCTTTGGGTGAGATATTATGCTTCCCCTGTATCCCCAACACCTGATTGCATAACCGGAAAGGTTCGAGAGTTTCATATGTGGGAATTCATGTAGCTCTAGTATTTCTTCCACAGATATTTGGTTTGTGATTGGGTAATCCTCACCAAGTATTTCTTCTTGTCCGTACCTTGTTGTTTTATTCTTCTACCTCTATCTAGTGGCTTCTCAATTTATGGAAGTGTGACCATTTCTATTGGAGTGCATTCGTTCATTTTGTTCAGATGTTAAGACTATATGTTGCAATTTCAATCCGTTTGATTCAGCTTGAATATATGTCTGTCAAGATGCTAACGGATGTCACCCTCTCCAGGATGGCTCCTCCAACGCGTACGACTCCGAATCCTGATCCGCCACCACCACCTCCACCTCCGGAGGCATGGCAAGCTGTGATGGCCGCTACCAATGCAAACACGCAGCTGATCATGCAAATTTTGCAAGAGCGCAACCAAGGGAATCATGGCCATGGCAACAATCAGAATTAGTTTGCTACACTCAACCAGTTCCTCGCAAACCAGGCAAAGCCCTTTAGCAACTATGTCGAGGCAACAGACGCTGATGATTGGCTCGGGGATATTTGCAAGCATTTCGAGTGCAGCAACGTCAGGCCTAAGGACTTTGTCAAGTTTGCCTCCTTCCAACTCAAATACCAAGCTGCAGAATGGTATCAGCAATACAAAGATTCCAGAGGAGGCCGTGTGATTACCTGGGATGAATTCCGTCAAGACTTCAAAGCTCACCACATTCCTCAGAGTGTTGTGAGAGCAAGTGTGAGGAATTCCGCAACCTGAAGCAAGGCAGCTTGTCTGTTTACCAGTATAACATCATGTTCCAAAAGCTCGCTCGTTTCGCCAAGCAGGACGTCCCTGACAAGAAGAGCATGATTTATTAGTTCAGGGGTGGCCTTAGAGAAGATCTTCAACTTGCTCTCGTGCTTTTCGAGCCTCGGAAGTACGATGAGTTTTACAACATCGCACTGAAACAAGAGACTGCTCAACTCAAGTGTGATGCTTCCAAGAAGCGAGTCAGAGATGCAACTCCTTCTTCCTCAACTCAAGTGGCTACTAAGCAGCAAAAGTATTGGCTGCCTCCTCCTCCGTTTCGTCAGCCTTATCAGCAGAAGAGCAAAGGTGGCAATGGATCTTCCCACCCACCCAACCCAGGCTTTCAGAACAAGACTTCGTCTCAAGCTCCAAGATCAAGTGCTCCGTATCACCATCCGCTCTCGGAGATCACGTGCAACAAGTGTCAGCAGAAGGGTCACTATGCCAACAAATGCTTCAATCAGAGGCGTCTTCCTCCTCCTCCTATGACATCTGCTAGCACCGCAGTGGTCAAGCATAATCCCAAGCACACCAAGGTCAACTTGTTGAACGCAGCTCAGGCAGAGGACGCGTCATATGTCATCATGGTTAACCTTCATGTTAACCATGTTCCTGCAAAAGTTCTTTTTGACACTGGTGCATCGCATTGTTTCATTTCTAAACCTTTTGCATCAAAGTATGAGTGCGATTATCAGCATTTGCAAATATCCTTATCAGTCATGTCCCCGGGCAAGCAAATGACGGCTAATATATGCGTCCCGGATGTTACTATCACGTTGGGCGACTACAAATTTCTAGCTTCTCCTATTGTTCCGGGCGACTCGGATATTGATCTTATTCTCGGAATGGATTGGCTTTCTAAGCATAAGGCTCACCTTGATTGTGCTGCAAGGCAGATTCAATTGACACATTCGTCTGAGGATGTAATCGTCTTTGTCGCTCGTGATGATACCATCCATCTATTTTCTCTCAACGAGAAGGGCGAGTTGGATGCCATCTCTGAGATTCCAGTCATTTGCGAATATCAAGACGTCTTTCCAGAAGAGCTTCCAGGAATGCCTCCGCACCGGCCAGTTGAATTCATCATCGATCTTGAGCCTGGCATGGAACCTGTTTGCAAACGTCCTTACAAGCTTGGACCTGAAGAGTTGAAGGAGCTGAAGAAGCAACTCGATATTCAAGAGCGTATGGGTCTCAACCGACCAAGTTCTTCTCCATGGGGTTGTGGTGTTCTTTTCGTCAAGAAGAAGGATGGAACGGACCGACTTTGTGTCGACTACCGTCCATTGAACAAGAAGACCATAAAGAACAAGTACCCACTTCCCAACATCAACGAGCTGTTTAAACAACTCAAAGGTGCTCAAGTATTCTCCAAGCTTGATCTCCGTATGGGCTATCATCAGATTTGCATTCGTGAAGAAGATATCCCCAAGACAGCGTTCAGAACAAGCTATGGTTCTTATGAATACACTGTCATGTCTTTCGTCCTTGTCAACGCCCCTCCAACATTCTCCCGCATGACGAACTTCATCTTCAACGCCTACACAAATGACTTCGTCTTGAAATACCTCGATGACATTTTGGTCTTTTCCAAGAACAAGGAGGATCATGCCAAACACTTAAGATTGGTGCTGGACAAACTCAGAGAACATCAGTTCTATGCAAAGTTTTCAAAGTGCGAGTTTTGGCTCGATGAGGTTCTCTACCTTGGGCATATCATCTCCACCAAGGGCATAGCTGTTAATCCTGAGAAGGTGTCTGCAATTGTGAATTGGGAACCACCTCAGAATGTGAAGCAACTTCGCAGCTTCCTTGGGCTCGCAAGCTATTGCCGAAGGTTCGTTGAGAACTTCTCTAAGATCGCGAAGCCTCTTTCCAACCTTCTCCAGAAGCATGTGAAGTATGTCTGGTTGCCTGAATGTGACATCGCTTTCAACACCCTGAAAGAGAAGTTAGTCACTGCTCCAGTTCTGACTCCTCCTGATGAATCCAAACCGTTCAAGGTTTTCTGTGATGCTTCCCTTCAAGGTCTTGGTGCAGTGTTGATGCAAGAGAAGAAAGTCGTGGCCTATACCTCTCGCCAGTTGAAGCCCAACGAAAAGAACAACCCCACTCATGACCTCGAGTTGGCGGCAGTTGTCCATGCTCTTTTAACTTGGAGACATCTCATATTGGGAAGAAAAGTGGACATCTTCACTAATCACAAGAGTCTCAAGTACATTTTCACTCAGCCCAACCTCAACCTCAGGCAGACTCGTTGGGTCGAAATGATTCAAGAGTATAATCTGAGTATCGAGTATACTCTAGGCAAGGCCAATGTAATTGCTGACGCATTGAGCAGGAAGGCTTACGGCAATAGTCTGATTATCAAGCCCTACCAACCGGAGATTTGTGAAGCTTTTCGCAAACTCAATCTACAAGTTGTTCCTCAAGGATTACTTGCCAACCTCCAAGTCTCTCCTACTTTGGAAGATCAGATTCGCGAGGCTCAACTTCTTGATGCTATGGTGAAGAAGGTGAAGATTGGGATTGCCAAGAGTCAACCCAAGTACAAGTGCTATCGCCTTGATGACAAGGATACTCTATTCTTCGAGGATCGCATTGTTGTGCCTAAAGGTGGCCTTCGTAAAGTCATTATGAACGAGGCTCACAATTCACTCCTCTCTATTCACCCTCGAAGTACAAAGATGTACCAGGACCTCAAGCAGTCGTATTGGTGGACTCGAATGAAGCGCGAGATTGCTCAGTTCGTGAACGAATGTGATGTCTGCAGAAGAGTGAAAGAAGAACACCAACGACCAGCTGGTCTCCTCCAACCTCTTGCCATTCCAGAATGGAAGTTTGACCATGTTGAGATGGACTTCATCACTGGATTTCCAAAGTCCAAGCGTGGCAATGATGTTATCTTCGTTGTTATCGACAAACTCACTAAAGTGGCTCATTTTCTTCCTATCAAAGAATCTATCACCGCAGCTCAGTTGGAGAGCTATATACCTCCCGGATTGTGTCTCTGCATAGCATTCCGCAGTTGATTTCTTCACATCGTGGCAGCATCTTCACATCTAAGTTCTGGGATTCCTTTCAGAAGGCCATGGGCACCAACATTCGCTTCAGCACAGCTTTTCATCCTCAAACTAGTGGCCAAGTCGAGCGAGTCAATCAAATTCTTGAAGATATGCTCAGGGCTTGTGTCATCTCTTTTGGTATGAAGTGGGAAGATTCTCTTCCATATGCCGAGTTCTCCTACAACAACAGCTTCCAATCGAGTTCGAGCAAGGCCCCATTCGAGATTCTTTATGGCAAGAAGTGTCGTACTCCTCTTAACTGGTCAGAGACTGGTGAACGTCAACTTCTTGGCAATGACTTGATCATAGAGGCGGAAGAAATGTGCAAAGTCATTTGTGAAAATCTCAAAGCCGTGCAATCGCGCCAGAAGAGTTACTATGATAGCAAGCATCTAAGTTCTGGGATTCCTTTCAGAAGGCCATGGGCACCAACATCCGCTTCAGCACAGCTTTTCATCCTCAAACCAGTGGCCAAGTCGAGCGAGTCAATCAGATTCTTGAAGATATGCTCAGGGCTTGCGTAATTTCTTTCGGTATGAAGTGGGAAGATTGTCTTCCATATGCCGAGTTCTCCTACAACAATAGCTTCCAAGCGAGTTCGGGCAAGGCCCCAATTGAAATTCTCTATGGCAGGAAGTGTCGTACTCCTCTTAACTGGTCAGAGACTAGTGAACGTCAACTTCTTGGTAATGACTTGATCACGGAGGCAGAAGAAATGTGCAAAGTCATTCGTGAAAATCTCAAAGCCGCGCAATCGCACCAGAAGAGTTACTATGATAGCAAGCATCATGACTTGGCTTTCGAGATCGGAGACCATGTCTACCTCCGCGTCTCTCCAATGAAAGGTACTCGTCGCTTTGGTATCAAAGGGAAGCTTGGCCCTAGATACGTGGGCCCTTTCAAGATCATCAGCAAAAGAGGCGATCTCGCCTATCAACTTGAGCTTCCATCCAACTTTGCAAATGTGCACGACGTGTTTCATGTCTCTCAGCTCCGCAAGTGTTTCAAGACTCCTGACCGCACCGTCAACCTCGAAGAGATTAACCTCCAAGAAGACTTGTCTTATCATGAGAACCCAGTTGCTATTCTCGAAGAAACTGAGCACAAGACTCAAAACAAGTCTATCAAATTCCTGAAAGTCAAGTGGTCACATCATTCCGACCGTGAAGCCACCTGGGAACGCGAGGATCACCTCCATTCTGAGTACCTGGAGTTTTTCCAATCCTAGATCTCGGGACGAGATCCTTTCATAGTGGTGGAGTGTTGTAACACCCCGTATGTAACATGCCATAATTGTATTCCAACTCTTGCCATTTCCGGAACTAAGTTATGATATTTCCTCGTTGTCAGGTTTTTGTCTTCGTGTGCTTTTGTCTTTGTCATGCATCTCATATCATGTCATCATGCGCATCACATTTGCATATGTGTTTGTCTCATGCATCCGAGCATTTTCCCCGTTGTCTGTTTTGCATTCTGGCGCTCCTATGTCCTCTGGTGTCCCTTTCTACCACTTTTCATGTGTGGGTGTTAAACATTTTCGGATTGGTCCGAGACTTGTCATGTGGCCTTGGTTTACTATCGGTAGACCGCCTGTCAAGTTTCGTGCCATTTGGACTTCGTTTGATACTCCAACGGTTAACCGAGGGACCGAAAAGGCCTCATGTGTGTTGCAGCCCAACACCCCTCCAAAGTGGCCCAAAACCCACCTAAACCTCCTCCATCATCTAGATCGTTCGATCACGATTGCGTGGCCGAAAACCGTGCTCAGTTTGGAGCCTCCTAGCTCCTCCTACCTATAAATATAGCCTCCTCCCCCAAAATCCGGTCAAAACCCTAGCAAAATCCCCTCCTCGCACCGCCGGACGAGTCCCACAGGCCGGACGTGTCCGGTCCGCCGCCAGCGCCACGTGTCGCCGCCCGATTCGTCCTCGCCGCGTGCCCACTTTGCTGCACCGGCCCGCCCGAGGCCCAGGCGGGGCCCTCGGCCCAAAGCCGCCGCCGAGGCCCGCGCCTCGCTCGGTTCCCGCGCCGCCACCGAGACGCTCCAGCCCTGCCGCCTGCCTCCCTCACCGGCCGCTGCCCCGCGCTGGCGAGCGCCGCTGCACCGAGCCGGCGCCGCCCCGCCGCCATCCACGTCCGGCGCCACCTCGCCGCCCGGCGCCCGCGGCCACCTGGCCTCTCCGGCCGCCTCTTCTTCTCCGGTGAACAGGACTCCGGCGAACCTCGACATCTGCGCTTGATCTGATCTGGATCTGAGATCCACTCGGTTGACTTTTTCCCTCCTAACCCTAGTTTTTATGCATTCTTCAACATGTCATAACTTCATCACCGTTGCTCCGATTCGTGCGTGTAGCATATCAAAATGTTCGTCTCGACGAGTACTTCATTTCATCTCATTGCATCATGTTCATTTGAGCTCATCTTGATGCCCTGAATGCTATTGGAAGAGGGCTATGCAATGTTAGTTTCAGATTCTTATCAGCAATTGCTCTTTTGTCATTTTTGTAATGATTGATGTGTGCCTCCTATGATCTTGAGCTCTACATGAGTTTTGAAGTATGTCATGCCATCTTTACAGGGGGTGTATGCCATGTATTTTTGTGATCTCTGTGGTGACTAGCTCAAGCATGCAAAGTAGCTTACTTATTGTTGCTGATTTCAAGGACTTAGAAATATTCTAAGTCTTTGCCATGTTTATATTTTTATGCCATGTATCCATGTTGCTACCGAGTGATCTACGCCTCTTTTGAGCATGATAAGTAAGGATGTTTTGTAGATATTGTGGTTCTCTATCCATCCATGTCTTTGTTTGCAATTATGGAGCACCCTAGCTTGAGTCAATCGAGCTCTACTTTTGCTATAAAATGTTCCTAGCAGATTGTTAATGTGTTTAGCAATTTTGTCGAGCTTGTTGTAGTTGATCCATGCATGCTATGTTGTTGTTCTTGCCATGTTTATCTTCTATGCCATGTCTACTTGCTGGGTGTATGCTTAGTTTGTCATGCAATGCCTTGTAGTGAGTGCATCGAGCTCGTAAACATGACTACTTGATATCTGTTTTGCCATGTTCCAGTTTTTCACTAAGTCTGAATCTGTTAACGATAATATCTATGTTCACATGGTTGCCATTGTATTTTCTGATCCCTTTTGGCTTATGGTCAGTAAGGGACTTTTGTTGTGTGCTTTGAGTAGCTCCATGCCATGCCTTGCTTTGCCATGATATGTTCCTGTAGCATGTTGTTATCTTGCTCTAAACATTGCTTCCTGATGTTAATTTCCTGACTTGTTGTTAATTTCACCAAGTCTGAAGCCTGTTATCTTTTGCATTTTTGCCATGGTTGTTTGAACCTGCTATTGAGTGAATTAGTCGTAGCTCAGTGTTCATCTTTTTTCAAGCATCTTAAGTGGATCCCTGCCATGTATTTTGTTGCTATGATAGAGTGTTGTAGCATGTTGTTCTTGATGCATTTAGATGGTCTCATGCTGTTAATCGCAGATCGGTGCCATATTTGTTTTGCTTGTCATTTCCAAACCGTGCATGCGATTCCGGTGATCTTTATATCGATTTCGGCCGAAATCAACTCCTATTTAGAATGGAACTCTTGGTTTTCCAAGTTGAGGCCAGGTTCAATCATTCCTTTCCGAATCATGCATATGCATCGCATACCGCATCCCGCATATCATGCCATGTTTTGCATCATGTTGTTTGTGCATTGCACGTGGTTGATTGTGTCTCCCTTTGCTTGTTGTTCTTGATTGGGTAGAGCCGGGAGACGAGTACATGATCGAGGAGGCCGTTGAGTATGCTTACGAGGATCAAGCTAACGTTAACTCGGAGAACTTTGCAGGCAAGATGACCATACCCTCTAAATCACTTCTATCTTTGCTTGCTAGATGCTCGCTCTATTGCTATGCCTATGCTACGATACCTACCACTTGCTTATCATGCCTCCCATATTGCCATGTCAAACCTCTAACCCACATTGTCCTAGCAAACCGTTGTTTGGCTATGTTACCGCTTTGCTCAGCCCCTCTTATAGTGTTGCTAGTTGCAGGTGAAGATTGGAGTTTGTTCCTTGTTGGAACATGTTTATTGTTGGGATATCATTATTATATCTTGTCTATTTTTAATGCACATATACACTTGGTAAAGGGTGGAAGGCTCGGCCTTATGCCTGGTGTTTTGTTCCACTCTTGCCGCCCTAGTTTCTGTCATACCGGTGTTATGTTCCTTGATTTTGCGTTCCTTACATGGTTGGGTTATAATGGGAACCCCTTGACTGTTTGCCTTGAATAAAACTCCTCCAGCAATGCCCAACATTGGTTTTACCATTTTCCACCTAGCCTCTTTTCCCTTGGGTGTCCGGAGCCCAAGGGTAATCTTTATTTAAACCCCCCCCCGGGCCAGTGCTCCTATAAGTGTTGGTCCAAACTAGAGCCCTTTGCAGCACCCCTCGGGGAAACTCGAGGTTTGGTTTTAGTTGTACGGAGCGCTCATCTGAGTGTGCCCTGAGAACGAGATATGTGCAGCTCCTATCGGGATTTGTCGGCACATTCGGGCGGCTTTGCTGGTTTAGTTTTACCATTGTCGAGATATCTTGTAACCGAGATGCCGAGTCTGCTCGGATTGTCTTGGGAGAAGGAATATCCTTCGTTGACCAAGACCAAACTGATAATTCAAAGAGACTTGCAAAGATAACCAATCATACATAAAAGAATTCAGAGAAGATTGAAATATTATTCATAGATAGACTTGATCATAAACCCACAATTCATCGGTCTCAACAAACACACCGCAAAAAGAAGATTACATCGAATAGATCTCCACAAGAGAGGGGGAGAACATTGTATTGAGATCCAAAAAGAGAGAAGAAGCCATCTAGCTACTAACTATGGACCCGTAGGTCTAAAGTAAACTACTCACACTTCATCGGAGAGGCTATGGTGTTGATGTAGAAGCCCTCCGTGATCGATGCCCCCTCCGGTGGAGCTCCGGAATGGGACCCAAGATGGGATCTCGTGGATACAGAAAGTTACGGTGGTGGAATTAGGGTTTTGGCTCCGTATCTGATCGTTTGGGGTACGTGGGTATATATAGGAGGAAGAAGTATGTCGGTGGAGCAACAGGGGGCCCACGAGGGTGGAGGGCGCGCCTGGGGGGGCAGGCGCGCCCCCCTACCTCGCGGCCTCCTGTTAGCTGGCTTGACATGGGGTCCAAGTCTCCTGAGTTGTATTCGGTGAGAAAATCACGTTCCCGAAGGTTTCATTCCGTTTGGACTCCGTTTGATATTCCTTTTCTTCGAAACCCTAAAATAGGCAGAAAACAGCAATTCTGGGTTGGGCCTCCGGTTAATAGGTTAGTCCCAAAAATAATATAAAAGTAGATAATAAAGCCCAATAATGTCAAAACAGTAGATAATATAGCATGGAGCAATCAAAAATTATAGATACGTTGGAGATGTATCAACGTAGCTACATGGTGGGCGCAAAGGCAGCCCCCTCCACCCATTTTGGATCGTAATCAAGAGGAAGATAACTGTTCTGAAGGGGATTCAGAAGCAGAAGACCACTCCTATTTACCCCATGAGGTTTTCGCTCTAACTTGGCATGCTGATGTTGGTAATATCATGCATATGGTGCCTTGCATTGCTTACTGTATACATCAAAGATGTCATCTGCTTAGTTTAGACATGCTTTGTGTCAATGCTATCTGTTTAGTTTCTTTATCGTATATGTGAATCATGCAATGCCATCTTGTTTAGCCAGGCATCATATATGTGAATTTTGCAATGCCACCCTGGTTAGCCAGTCATCTTACATGTGAATTATATCATGACATCATTTTTTTTATTACGTGTTAAATTTGTCAACAATTTTAGTACATTCAATTACTCTTCTTGTGTATCAGCCATTCGGCACGGTCATGGAAAAATCTAGAGTGGAAACAAGGTCTTTAGAGCAGGCAATGCTATCTGACGAAGCGCGTGTCTTGTTGGTTACAGATAGCTCCTCAGAGGAGGATTCATAGACAGATGACCAGTCCTATTCCCCCCCCCCCCGAGGTGCATGCTCTAACTTGGCAGGGTTATGATGCTCATATCGTGCATATGGTATCTTGCATTGCTATGTCATTTGCTTAGTTTAGACATGCTTTGTGTGAATGTTGTTTAGTGTCTAATTACCATATATGTGAATTATGCAATGCCATCTTGTTGCAAGACATTATATATGTGAATTATGAAATGCTATCTTGTTGCAAGGCATTATATATGTGAATTATGCAATGCCATGTTGTTTAGCCAAGCGTCATATATGTGAATTATATCATGCCGTCCTTTTTTGTATTTCTCATTGATTTTGTCGACAATGTTTGTATATTCAACTGCTCTTCCTGTGCATCAGCCATTTGAATTGGTGGTGGAGAAATTTGGAGTGAAAACAAGGTCTTCAGAGCAGACAATGCTACCTGGTGAAGCAGATATCTTGCTGGTACAAATAGCTCTTCAGAGGAGGATTCAGAGGCAGATGACCAGTCCTATTGTCCCCCTGAGGTGTATGCTCAAACTTGGCAGGGTTATATTACTCATATCATGCATATGTTGTATTGCAATGCTTAGTTTTTACATCATATACACGATATTGAATGCCATCTCCTTAGTTGACACATCATATATGTGATTGCCCTCTGCTCACTTCCTTAGTATATAAATCATATATTTGATTTATATCATGCCATGATGTTTACATAGACAGCATGTATCTGAATTATGGCATGCCAACCCATTTTCTAGAGACATAATATAGTTATATCATCTCATCATGTTCACATAGTCATCATATTTTGAATTATGTCATTCTATCTGTGAATTATATCATGCCATCATGTTTCCATCGATGGCATGTTTGTGATTTATGGCATGCCAACCACTTTAATAGACACATCGTATAGTTATATCATGTCATCCTGTTTACATAGTCATCATATTTTGAAGTATGTCATTCTATCCTGTTTAGTTAGCCATCATACATGTGAAATTGTGTCATGCTATCCTGTTTAATTAGCCATCATATATATGAAATTATGTCCTGCTATTCTGTTTGGTTAGACAACATAAATGTGAATTATTTCATGCCCTGTTTTCTTCCCTACTATCCATTGCACCTGTATATCTTACAATGTTTGTACATTCAATTACTTTTCTTGTTTATCAGCCATTTCAATTGGAGGGGGTGATGGCAGTATCTGTGGGACTAAAAACATGGTCTTCAGAAAAGATTGTGCTACATGTCGATGGAGATAGAACCACGGTTGTACTTGCCCAAGAACCAGCCCCAACACACATAACCCAGACTCACAAAGATTGTACCCCTACCCAGTTGGACAGAGAACCAGCTACACCCCTTCTAACCCCAACCCCAGCAGATAGTAACCCAGTTCCCCTTGACACAGCACCGTCTCCACCATAGAGCACCCAAACACGAGCAGTTAGTAAGGCAACTGCAGTGCCCAAAGAACGAGGACCACCACTCCGAACCCCAAGTCAACGCTTAAAGTAGAAGAAGAATTGTTCTTAGGTCAGGTTCCGTAGCTATGGTTCTTACTACTTTACTCTTGCATCACTATATTTACTCATACCAGCTAATTTCAAATTTGAAGGATGCAATTGAAACTCCGATGGCGCAACAGGTATGTTTTAAACCTGTTTCTTTAACGTGTTTGATGTTGTAACTTGCTCTATGTTGATTTCAGTTTCAGTTGAATAAACAGTTATATTCTCATGCCATGCACCTTACAACTGTTTTTATTGTTATGTAGTTTCCCACACTTATATTCTGTCTAAGCTGCTTTGTCTTAAATAGATATGATTCGAACTGTATCTATCTTGATTTGGCAACATAAACTAGAATGATATAGACCATACAGTGACCATACTACATAGATATATGTTTGTTTCATGCTATTATCATGTCCACCTTACTACTGAACTGGTTTACCAAAATGAGTTTCATATACTACATTGTAAACCTGTGATGTGTTTGTTTGTTTCTCTTTTAGAATGTGGATAAAATATTAGAGAAGAGTACCCCGTTATGCAATGGTACAGGAAGTAATGCAGATAAGGTTCAAGATAGTGAGACATCCCTATTGGTCTCCAAGAAAGCTGATAAAAACTGTACTGAAGACACTGAGACAACCCCGAAGTCCTGTCTTGATGTAGTGTTCGAGTTACTGGCTACTACTGCTGGCACCAGCTCTTCGAACTCGCTGCCTGAATCAGTTCGGCTTCTTGAGTCTCAACTTCAAGTTGAAAGACGTCGATCAGATGTTATGCGACAGGAAGCCGAAGGACTGAGGAAGTCCCTGCAGAATTCAAATGCATACTTTCTGGTGCAACAGGAAGTGCTGGAGGATTTAAGCGCCAAACAAGAGAAAGTTAATAAGATCTCTAAGAATCTTGCCAGCATTATGGGTACCCAGGATATTGTTTCTTGAGCTCTTCTGAAGTGGTTTCAGTTCTAGACTTGTTTTGCCGCGGCGTTTATATGCTGCTTTGTTCCCTATATTTGCACTGGTGGCGAACTTTGATGCCCAGTGTATGTAATATGTGTAATAGCCGTGATAGCCTATCGTAAGTTGCTTGCCTATTTATTTCCTTATTGTCTTGCTTATTTGTTTTCTTGTAGTCAGTGCAGTTCTTTTTTTGCGGTTTGCTAGTGGCTGCAATAGCCTATTTTTTTAAAACTAGGCCACATTAACCATGGGCTACATATTTACTGTAGTTAACATGGGCCTCCTAGGGGCCGTAGAAACAATGGGCCTTCTAAGGGTCGTAGAAACAATGGCCTTCTACGGGGCGTAGAAACAATGGGCCTTATATGGGCCATAGACACAATGGGCCTTCTACGGGCCGTATCATCAATGGGCCTTCTACGGGTCGTATGATTGGTTGGCCAAACATGGGCCAATAACAGACCACATTATGGCCGTAAATGGGCTAGAGTTGAAATCGTCTATTCATGGGCCGACCATAACGGGCCGTCGTTAATCGGCCGTATTTGATGACTCTATGAAAACGGCCCAACGTATTAACGGGCCACAAACGGGCCGACTGTAACCACGAGCTGAATTTGGCCCACAAGCAGAAAATGACAGTAACGGGCCGAAAGTAAATGAATGCTGGAAATGAGCCCAAGAATGAATGGGCCCTGAGAAGGCCGAAAGATAACATGGGCTGGAAACGACCCAATGGTATAATGGGTCGTTAATGGGTATAAAGTGATACACTGTTCATTACGGGCCGTTAATGGGCCGAGGGTTACTAAGGGCCTCATATGGGCCGAAAGACGTCATGGGCCATACATGGGCCGGAAGTTAAAACGGGCTGCAATTATATTGGACGGCCCAGATGACGCTGCTGGGCCTAATTCAGATAGGCCGTAAACGGGACCTGGGTTAGCGGGCTGTAAATGGGCTATATGCGAACATGCCGTTAACAGGCTTGCCGTGGGCCGGCCCGCCACCTTTTGACCAAGTCAAACGGGTCGGCCTTATGACAGGAATGGGCCTCTGTTGGGGCGTGCCACGTGTCGACGTACCATGGGCGCTTTGGGTCCAATGAGTGGATGACATCTGTCCCAGCGGCGAGCCAACACGTGTTCCCTCCAGCCAATGATGATTTTACACGTGGAAAATCCCCATTGGTCGGGGCTGTTAACGGGTTATCGGATCCAAAACCGGACCCGATAGCTTAACAGTGTTCCCTTACGGTGGATGCCACGTGTTGGTCACACTTGACGAAAGCACTTCTGTGACACGTGATTTATCGTCATGGAAGTGGACACTTCCGTGATGATAATTTTGGTAATGTCATGGAACACTTCTACGACAGAACAGGTATGACTATCTTGATTCTGTCATAAATTTGTCATGGATGTACATGCATGACAGAAAACATGACCTATTGTGACAAACACGTATCATCACGGAAGTGTATTTTTTTGTAGTGATACCTGCCTCCAGAAGCTTTAGTATTTCTTTTCTTACCACTTCTTTCATCTTAGGATTTAACTGTCGTTGGTGATCAACAACCGGTTTCGCGTATTTCTCCAATTTTATTTTGTGCTGGCATAGAGTGGGAGTAATGCCCTTAAGATCATCAAGAGTATATCCAATAGCAGCAAGTTGCTTCTTCAGAGTTTTCAATAATTTCTTTTCTTCATGCTCTGAAAGGTTAGCACTAATAATAACGGGATATATCTCTTTCTCATCAAGATAAGCGTATTTAAGAGTATCAGGCAAAGGTTTAAGCTCAAACACGGGATCACCCTTGGGTGGAGGAGGATCCCCTAGAATTTCAACAGGCAAGTTGTGTTTCAAAATAGGTCCCTATTTAAAGAATACTTCATCTATTTCCCTTCTTTCATTCATAAACATATCATTTTCATGGTCGAGCAAATATTGTTCTAAGGGATCATTAGGAGGCACGACAATAGAAGAAAGACCAATAATTTCATCTTTACTAGGCAATTCTTTATCATGGGGTTGTCTACGAAATTTAGCAAAATTAAACTCATGAGACATGTCTCCCAAACCAATAGTAACTACATCCTTTTTGCAGTCTATCTTAGCATTGACGGTATTCAAGAAGGGTCTACCAAATATAATGGGACAAAAGTTATCTTGTGGTGAACCAAGAACAAGAAAATCAGCAGGATATTTGACTTTCCCACACAAGACTTCAACATCTCTAACAATCCCAATTGGTGAAATAGTGTCTCTATTGGCCAGCTTAATTGTGACATCAATTTCCTCTGTCTCACCAGGTGCAATATCATGCATAATTTATTTATATAAGGAATGAGGTATTGCACTTGCACTAGCACCCATATCACGTAAGCCATGATAGCAATGATCTCCCATTTTAACAGAAAGCAGGCATGCCTACAACAGGTCTATGTTTATTTTTAGTATCGAGTCTAGCAATTCTAGCAGCTTCATCGCAGAAGTAAATAACATGCCCATCAATATTATCGGCCAAGAGATTTTAACCATAGCAACACTAGGTTCAACTTTAATTTGCTCAGAGGGAGTAGGTGTTCTAGTATTACTCTTACGAACCACAGTTGAAGCTTTAGCATGATCCTTTATTCTAATAGGGAAAGGTGGTTTCTCAATACAAGCAGTAGGGATAACAGAATCATTATAAGTGATAGTCTTTTCTTCAACTTTAATACGTGCAACTACTTTTACTTCAATGGGAGGATTATATTTAAACCACTTCTCCTTAGGGAGATCAACATGAGTAGAAAAGGATTCACAGAAAGAAGCTACTATCTGAGAGTCAAGTCCATATTTAGTGCTAAATTCACGGAAAACATCGATATCCATAAAAGATTTAACACAATCAAACTTGGGTGTTATACCTGACTCCTTACCTTCGTCGAGATCCCAATCTTTAGAGTTGCGTTTAATTCTTTCCAATAAATCCCATTTGAATTCAATAGTCTTCATCATAAAAGAACCAGTACAAGAAGTATCGAGCATGGAGCGATTGTCGAGAGAAAGACGAGCATAAAATTTTTGAATAATAATTTCTCTTGAGAGCTCATGATTGGGGCATGAATATAACATTGACTTAAGCCTCCCCCAAGCTTGAGCGATGCTTTCTCCTTCACGAGGCCAAAAATTATATATATAATTACAATCACGATGAACAAGATGCATAGGATAAAACTTCTGATGAAATTCCAATTTCAATCGGTTGTAGTTCCATGATCCCATATCATCACATATCCTAAACCATGTCAATGCCTTTCCCTTCAAAGATAAAGGGAAGACCTTCTTCTTGATAACATCCTCGGGCATACCTGCAAGCTTAAATAATCCACAAACTTCATCCACATGGATTAGGTGCAAATCGGGATGCAATGTTCCATCTCCTGTAAAAGGATTAGCTAGCAGTTTCTCTATCATACCCAAAGGAATTTCAAAGTAAACATTTTTAGTAGGTTCAGAAGGTTGAGGAGCAACTCTTTGCTCTACTGGTCCAGGTGAAGATACCCCGAACAAGCCCCTCAAAGCATTATGTTCCATAGTAACACGTGACAGTAAATTTCAGCACACTATATAAATGTTTCCTTACCAAATTCCACCTACCAAAGGCGCTTCACTCCCCGGCAACGGCGCCAGAAAAGACTCTTGATGACCCACAAGTATAGGGGATCTATCATAGTCCTTTCGATGAGTAATAGTGTCGAACCCAATGAGGAGCAGAAGGAAATGATAAGCAGTTTTCAGTAAGGTATTCTATGCAAGCACTGAAGTTATCGGTAACAGATAGTTTTGTGATAAGGTAATTTGTAACGGGTAACAAGTAATAAAAGTAAATAAGGTGCAGCAAGATGGCCCAATCCTTTTTGTAGCAAAGGACAAGCCTGGACAAACTCTTATATAAAGGAAAGCGCTCCCGAGGACACATGGGAATTATCGTCAAGCTAGTTTTCATCACGCTCATATGATTCGCGTTCGGTACTTTGATAATTTGATATGTGGGTGGACCGGTGCTTGGGTACTGTCCTTCCTTGGACAAACATCCCACTTATGATTAACCCCTATTGCAAGCATCCGCAACTACAAAACAAGTATTAAGGTAAACCTAACCATAGCATGAAACAGATGGATCCAAATCAGCCACTTACGAAGCAACTCATAAACTAGGGTTTAAGCTTCTGTCACTCTAGCAACCCATCATCTACTTATTACTTCCCAATGCCTTCCTCTAGTCCCAAACAATAGTGAAGTGTCATGTAGTCTACTTTCACATGACACCACCACTAGAGGAAAGACAACATACATCTCATCAAAATATTGAACGAATACCAAATTCACATGACTACTTATAGCAAGACTTCTCCCATGTCCTCGGGAACAAACGTAACTACTCACAAAGCATATTCATGTTCATAATCAGAGGGGTATTAATATGCATAAAGGATCTGAACATATGATCTTCCACCGAATAAACCAACTAGCATCAACTACAGGGAGTAATCAACACTACTTGCAACCCATAGGTACCAATCTGAGGTTTTGAGGCAAAGATTGGATACAAGATATGAACTAGGGTTTGAGATGAGATGGTGCTGGTGAAGATGTTGATGGAGATTGACCCCCTCCCGATGAGAGGATCGATGGTGATGATTTCCCCCTTCCGGAGGGAAGTTTCCCTGGCAGAACAGCTCCGTCGAAGCCCTAGATTGGTTCCGCCAAGGTTCCGCCTCGTGGCAGCGGAGTTTCGTTTTGTGAGCTTGCTTATGATTTTTTCTAGGGCAAAAGACCTCATATAGCAGAAGATGTCCATCAAAGGCCTGCCAGGGGGCACACGAGGCAGGGGGCGCACCCAGGGGGTAGGGCGCGCCCCCCACCCTCGTGGATGGTGGGTGGCCCCCTTGTAGTACTTCCTTCGCCCAATATTTTTTTTTATCCTGAAACATGCTCCCGTGAAGTTTCAGGCCTTTTGGAGTTGTGCAGAATAGGTCTCTAATATTTGCTACTTTTCCAGCCCAGAATTCCAACTGCCGGCATTCCCCCTCTTCATGTAAACCTTGTAAAATAAGAGAGAATAGGCATAAGTATCGTGACATAATGTGTAATAAAGCCCATAATGCAATAAATATCGATATAAAAACATGATGCAAAATGGACGTATCAGTAGCATGCCGACAGCAATCACATCGACTTTGGAACCATTTCCCACGCGCATCGTCACCTTGTCCTTAGCCAATCTTCGCTTAATCCGTAGCCCCTGTTTTGAGTTGCAAATATTAGCAATAGAACCAGTATCAAATACCCAGGCTCTACTGCGAGCATTAGTAAGGTACACATCAATAACATGCATATCAAATATACATTTCACTTTGCCATCCTTCTTATTCGCCAAATACTTGGGGCAGTTCCGCTTCCAGTGACCAATCCCTTTGCAATAGAAGCACTCAGTCACAGGCTTAGGTCCAGACTTGGGCTTCTTCACTTGAGCAGCAACTTGCTTGCCATTCTTCTTGAAGTTCCCCTTCTTACCTTTGCCCTTCTTCTTGAAACGGGTGGTCTTGTTGACCATCAACACTTGATGCTCCTTCTTGATTTCTACCTCCACAGCGTTTAGCATCGCGAAGAGCTCGGGAATTGTCTTATCCATCCCTTGCATATTATAGTTCATCATGAAGCTTTTGTAGCTTGGTGGCAGTGATTCAAGAACTCTGTCAATGACACTATCAACCAGAAGATTAACTCCTAGCTGAGTCAAGTGATTGTGGTACCCAGACATTCTGAGTATATGTTCACTGACAGAACTATTCTCCTCCATCTTGTAGCTATAGAACTTATTGGAGACTTCATATCTCTCAATCCGGGCATTTGCTTGAAATATTAACTTCAACTCCTGGAACATCTCATATGCTCCATGACGTTCAAAACATCGTTGAAGTCCTGGTTCTAAGTCGTAAAGCATGGCACACTGAACTATCGAGTAGTCATCAGCTTTGCTTTGCCAGACGTTCTTAACGTCATCAGTAGCATCTGCAGCAGGCCTAGCACCAAGCGATGCTTCTAGGACGTAATTCTTCTGTGCAGCAATGCAGATAATCCTCAAGTTATGGACTCAGTCCATGTAGTTGCTACCATCATCTTTCAACTTAGCTTTCTCTAGGAACGCATTAAAATTCAACGGAACGACAGCACGGGCCATTTATCTACAACAACATAGACATGCAAAATACTATTAGGTACTAAGTTCATGAGAAATTAAAGTTCAATTAATCATATTACTTAAGAACTCCCACTTAGATAGACATCCCTCTAATCATCTAAGTGATCACGTGATCCATATCACCTAAACCATGTCCGATCATCACGTGAGATGGAGTAGTTTTCAATGGTGAACATCACTATGTTGATCATATCTACTATATGATTCACGCTCGACCTTTCGGTCTTACTGTTTCGAGGCCATATCTGCATATGCTAGGCTCGTCAAGTTTAACCCGAGTATTCTGCTTGTGCAAAACTGGCCTGCACCTGTTGTATGTGAACGTAGAGCTTATCACACTCGATCATCACGTAGTGTCTCGGCACGACGAACTGTAGCAATGGTGCATACTCAGGGAGAACACTTATACCTTGAAATTTAGTGAGAGGTCATCTTATAATGCTACCGTCGTACTAAGCAAAATAAGATGCATAAAGGATAAACATCACATGCAATCAATATAAGTGATATGATATGGACATCATCATCTTGTGCCTTTGATCTCCATCTTCAAAGCACCGTCATGATCACCATCTTCACCGGCTTCACACCTTGATCTCCATCATAGCATCGTTGTCGTCTCGCCAACTATTGCTTCTACGACTATCGCTACTGCTTAGTAATAAAGTAAAGCAATTACATGGCGATTGCATTTCATATAATAAAGCGACAACCATATGGCTCCTGCCAGTTGCCGATAACTGTGTTACAAAACATGATCATTTCATACAATAATTTATATAGTCACGTCTTGACCATATCACATCACAACATGCCCTGCAAAAACAAGTTAGACGTCCTCTACTTTGTTGTTGCAAGTTTTACATGGCTGCTATGGGCTTAGCAAGAACCGTTCTTACCTACGCATCAAAAACCACAACGCGGTATAGTGATTGCTTTTTGATCTTCAAAAAGAACCCTGTTCGTTGAATCTGATTCAACTAAAGTTGAAGAAACTGACACCCGCCAGCCACCTGTGTGCAAAGCACGTCGGTAGAACCAGTCTCATGAACGCGGTCATGTAATGTCGGTCCGGGCCGCTTCATCCAACAATACGGCCGAATCAAGAAACAACTAGTGACGGCAAGCAATATGTATATACCCATGCCCACAACTCCTTTGTTTTCTACTCGTGCATATAACATCTACGCATAGACCTGGCTCGGATGCCACTATTGGGGAATGTAGTAATTCAAAAAAATTGCCTATGATCACACAAGATCTATCTAGGAGAAGTATAGTAACGAGCGAGGAGAGTGTGTCCACGTACCCTCGTAGACTGAAAGCGGAACCGTTAAGTAACACGGTTGATGCAGTCGAACGTCTTCGCAATCCAACCGATCAAGTACTGAACGCACGGCACCTCCACGATCTGCACATATTCAGCTTGGTGATGTCCCTCGAACTCTAGATCCAACTGAGGCCGAGGGAGAGTTTCGGCAGCACGATGGCATGGTGATGGTGATGATGAAGTTACTGACGCAGGGCTTCGCCTAAGCACTACGACAATATGACCGAGGTGGAAATCTGTGGAGGGGGGAACCACACACGGCTAAGATATCAACTTGTGTGTCTATGGGGTGCCCCCGTCCCCGTATATAAAGGAGTGGAGGAGGGGAAGGGCCGGCCTCCTAGGGCGCGCCCCAAGGGGGGATTCCTACTACTACTAGGAGTAGGTTTCCCCCCATTTCCTAGTCCAACTAGGAGGAGGAAGGAAGGGAAGAGGGGGAGAAGGAAAGGCCCCCCCAAGCCCTACCCCAATTCGGATTGGGCCTAGGGGCGCGCGCCACACCTGGTCGCCTCCTCCTCTCTTCCACTATGGCCCATCAAAGCCCATTAACTCCCCGGGGGGGTTACCGGTAACCCCCCAGTACTCTGGTAAATGTCCGAACTAATCCGAAACCTTTTCGATGTCCAAACATAACCTTCCAATATATCAATCTTCATGTCTCGACCATTTCGAGACTCCTGGTCATGTCCGTGATCACATCCGGGACTCCGAACTACCTTCGGTACATCAAAACACATAAACTCATAATACCGACCGTCATCGAACGTTAAGCGTGCGGACCTACAGGTTCGAGAATTATGTAGACATGACCGAGACTCATCTCTGGTCAATAACCAACAGCGGGACCTGGATGCTCATATTGGTTCCTACATATTCTACGAAGATCTTTATCGGTCAAACTGCATAACAGCATACATTGTTCCCTTTGTCATCGGTATGTCACTTGCCCGAGATTTGATTATCGGTATCATCATACCTAGTTCAATCTTGTTACTGGCAAGTCTCTTTACTCATTCCATAATGTACCATCCCGCAACTAACTCGTTAGTTACATTGCTTGCATGGCTTATAATGATGTGCATTACCGAGAGGGCCCAGAGATACCTCTGTGACAATCGGAGTGACAAATCCTAATCTTGATCTATGCCAACTCAACAAACACCATCGGAGACACCTGTAGAGCATCTTTATAATCACCCATTTATGTTGTGATGTTTGATAGCACACTAAGTGTTCCTCCGGTATTCGGGAGTTGCATAATCTCATAGTTATAGGAACATGTATAAGTTATGAAGAAAGCAATAGCAATAAACTAAACGATCATAGTGCTAAGCTAACGGATGGGTCGAGTCAATCACATCGTTCTCTAATGATGTGATCCCGTTCATCAAATGAAAACTCATGTCTATGGCTAGGAAACTTAACCATCTTTGATTAACGAGCTAGTCAAGTAGAGGCATACTAGTGACACTCTGTTTGTCTATGTATTCACACATGTACTAAGTTTCCGGTTAATACAATTCTAGCATGAATAATAAAAATTTATCATGATATAAGGAAATATAAATAACAACTTTATTATTGCCTCTAGGGCGTATTTCCTTCAGTCATGATGTTCAAAACGTCTTTGAAGTCCCGATTCTAAGCTGTAAAGCATGGCACACTGAACTATCGAGTAGTCATCAGATCGAGCTTGTCAGACGTTCATAACATCAGCATCTGCTCCTGCAGCAGGCCTTTCACCTAGCGGTTGGTACGTCTCCAATGTATCTATAATTTTTGATTGTTCCATGCTATTATATTATCTGTTTTGGATGTTTTATATGCATTATTATGCAATTTTATATGATTTTGGGGACTAACCTATTAATCTAGAGCCCAGTGCCAGTTCCTTTTTTTCCTTGTTTTAGAGTTTCGCAGAAAAGGAATACCAAACGGAGTCCAAACGAAATGAAACTTTCACGATGATTTTTCTTGGACCAGAAGACATCCAGAGGACTTGGAGTACATGCCAGGGAAGCCACGAGGCACCCACAAGGACGGAGGGCGCGCCCAGGGGGGTAGGGCGCGCCCCTCACCCTTGTGGGCCCCTCGTGACTCCACCGACCTATTTCTTCCACCTATATATTTTCAAATATTCCAAAACCTACCAGGAGAGCCACGAAAACACTTTTCCACCGCCACAACCTTCTGTACCCGTGAGATCCCATCTAGGGCCCTTTTCCAGCGTCCTGTCGGAAGGGGATTCGATCACGGAGGGCTTCTACATCAACACCATTGCTTCTCCGATGAAGCTTGAGTAGTTTACTGATACGTCTCCAGTGTATCTATAATTTATGAAGTATTCATGCCAATATATTATCATTCTTGGATGTTTTATAATCATTTTATAGCAACTTTATATCATTTTTTGGGACTAACCTATTGACCCAGTGCCCAGTGCCAGTTGCTGTTTTTTGCTTGTTTTTTACATCACGGAAAATCAATATCAAACGAAGTCCAAACACTGCGAAACTTTTTGTGGATTTTTTATGGGCCAGAAGACGCCTGATGGGCCAAAGCAGCACTTGGGGTGCCCCAAGGGAGGCACAACCCACCAGGGCACGCCAGGCCCCCTAGCGCGCCTAGGTGGGTTGTGCCCACCTCGGTGGCCTCCTGTACCCCATCTCTGCACTATAAATTCCTAAATATTCTGAAACCCCTCAGGGTTACCCTAGATCAGAAGTTCCGCCGCCGCAGGGCTCCGTAGCCACTGAAAACCAATATAGACCCGTTCTGGCACCCTGCCGGAGGGGGCAATCATCTCTGGTGGCCATCTTCATCATCCCGGCGGCCACCACGATGAGGAGGGAGTAGTCCACCCTCGGGGCTGAGGGTTTGTACCAGTAGCTATGTGTTTAATCTCTCTCTCGTGATGTATATCATGGGCTTTGTTAATATAGTCAGATCATATGATGTTTCTCCCATTTATACTCTTGTTGTGATGAATTGAATCTTTACCCTTTGAAGTTTTGTTATGTTGGATTGAATGTTCAGATTTGAGAACACGTGATGCATGTCTTGCGGTATGAATACTTGAGGTGACAATGGGGTATCATATTGATTCACTTGATATATGTTATGGCACTCAACTCACGTATTCCCACGGTGATATTGGGGTAATCTATGCATAGGGGTTGATGCACATTTTTATTATCTTTTCCCCGACAGAAACTTTGGGGTCTTTTGTAGTTCTTTGTGCGGATTGAGTATTATGAATATGAATATGCTTTGGTGTTATTCTAGTACAAACTCTAGGATAGACCGAACGGAAAAAATAGCTTTACATTATTTTAGTACCAACTCTTGAATAGATCGAGCGGAAAGAATAGCTTTGAGGTGGTCTCGTACCCTACAAACAATTTCTATCTTTTGTTCTCTGCTAATAGGAACTGGGGAGTGATTCTCTGTTGCACTTTGAGGGATAATTATATGATCCAACTATGTTAGCATTGTTGAGAGATTGCACTAGCGAAAGTACGGACCCTAGGCCTCATTTTCAAGCATTGCAATACCGTTTGTGCCCGTTTACTAATTGCTACCTTGCTATTTTATTTATTCATTCAAATTATAAAAATATATTTCTACCATCCATATTACACTTTTATCGCCATCTCTTCGCCGAACTAGTGCACCTATACAATTTGCCGTTGTATTGGGTGTGTTGGGGACACAAGAGATTACTTGTATTTGGTTGCAGGGTCATTTTGTTGGGGAACGTAGCAGAAATTCAAAAAAATTCCTGCGTATCACCAAGATCTATCTATGGAGAGACCAGCAACGAGTAGAAAGGAGAGTGCATCTACATACCCTTGTAGATCGCTAAGCGGAAGTGTTCAAGTGAACGGGGTTGATGGAGTCGTACTCGTCGTGATTCAAATCACCGATGATCAAGTGCCGAACGGACGGCACCTCCGCGTTCAACACACGTACAGCCCGGTGACGTCTCCCACGCCTTGATCCAGCAAGGAGAGAGGGAGAGGTTGAGGAAGACTCCATCCAGCAGCAGCACAATGGCGTGGTGGTGGTGGAGGAGCGTGGCAATCCCGCAGGGCTTCGCCAAACACCACGGGTGAGGAGAATAACTTGGGAGAGAGGGAAGGGCTGCACCAAAGGCATAAGGTGTGTTTGGGAGGCCCTCCTACCCCACTATATATAGGGATCCCAAGGGGGGGTGCGCCAGCCCCTAGGAGATCCAATCTCTAAGGGGGCGGCGGCCAGGGGAGGAGTCCTCCCCCCCCCCCCAAGGCACCTAGGAGGTGCCTTCCCTGCTGGGACTCTTCCTTTAGGGTTTCCCCAGGCGCATGGGCCTCTTGGGGCTGGTGCCCTTGGCCCATGTAGGCCAAGGCGCACCCCCTACAGCCCATGTGGCCCCCCGGGGCAGGTGGCCCCACCCGGTGGGCCCCCGGGACCCTTCCGGTGGTCCCGATACAATACCGATGACCCCGAAACTTGTCCCGATGGCCGAAACAGGACTTCCTATATATAAATCTTTACCTCCGGACCATTCCGGAACTCCTCGTGACGTCCGGGATCTCATCCGGGACTCCGAACAACATTCGGTAACCACATACAAGCTTCCTTTATAACCCTAGCGTCATCGAACCTTAAGTGTGTAGACCCTACGGGTTCGGGAGACATGCAGACATGACCGAGACGTTCTCCAGTCAATAACCAACAGCGGGATCTGGATACCCATGTTGGCTCCCACATGTTCCACGATGATCTCATCGGATGAACCACGATGTCAAGGACTCAATCGATCTCGTATTCAATTCCCTTTGTCTAGCGGTATGTTACTTGCCCGAGATTCGATCGTCGGTGTCCAATACCTTGTTCAATCTCGTTACCGGCAAGTCACTTTACTCGTTCCGTAACACATCATCCCGTGATCAACTCCTTGGTCACATTGCGCATATGATGATGTTCTACCGAGTGGGCCCAGAGATACCTCTCCGTTTACACGGAGTGACAAATCCCAGTCTCGATCCGCATAAAACAATAGATACTTTCGGAGATACCTGTAGTGCACCTTTATAGTCACCCAGTTACGTTGTGACGTTTGATGCACCCAAAGCACTCCTATGGTATCCAGGAGTTACGCGATCTCATGGTCAAAGGAAGAGATACTTGACATTGGCAAAGCTCTAGCAAATGAACTACACGATCTATTGTGCTAGTCTTAGGATTGGGTCTTGTCCATCACATCATTCTCCTAATGATGTGATCCCGTTATCAACGACATCCAATGTCCATAGCCAGGAAACCATGACTATCTGTTGATCACAATGAGCTAGTCAACTAGAGGCTCACTAGGGACATATTGTGGTCTATGTATTCACACGTGTATTACGATTTCCGGATAATACAGTTATAGCATGAATAAAAGACTATTATCATGAACAAAGAAATATAATAATAACTTATTTATTATTGCCTCTAGGGCATATTTCCAACAGTCTCCCACTTGCACTAGAGTCAATAATCTAGTTCACATCGCCATGTGATTAACACTCACAGGTCACATCACCATGTGACTAATACCCAAGAGTTTACTAGAGTCAGTAGTCTAGTTCACATCACTATGTGATTAACACTCAATGAGTTTTATGTTTGATCATGTTGCTTGTGAGAGAGGTTTTAGTCAACAGGTCTGAACCTTTCAGATCCGTGTGTGCTTTACAAATCTCTATGTCATCTCCTAGATGCAGCTACCACGCTCTATTTGGAGCTAATCCAAATAACTGTTCTACTTGGAGCTATTCTAAATTATTGCTCCATTATATGTATCCGGTCTCTCTACTCAGAGCTATCCGGATAGGTGTCAAGCTTGCATCGACGTAACCTTTACGACGAACTCTTTTACCACCTCCATAATCAAGAAAATTCCTTAGTCCACTAATTTCTAAGGATAACTTTGACCGCTGTCCTGTGAGCCATTCTTGGATCACTCTTGTACCCCTTGACTGACTCATGGCAAGGCACGCTTCAGGTGCGGTACACAGCATAGCATACTGAAGAGCCTACGTCTCAAGCATAGGGGACGACCTTCGCCCTTTCTCTCTATTCTGCCATGGTCGAGCTTTAAGGCTTAACTTCGTACCTTACAACTCAGGCAAGAACTCCTTCTTTGACTGGTCCATCTTGAACACCTTCAAGATCATGTCAAGGTATGTGCTCATTTGAAAGTACCATTAAGCGTTTTGATCTATCCTTATAGATCTTGATGCTCAATGCTCAAGTAGCTTAATCCAGGTTTTCTATTGAAAAACACATTTCAAATAACCCTATATGCTTTCCAGAAATTCTACATCATTTCTGATCAACAATATGTCAACAACATATACTCATCAGAAATTCTATAGTGCTCCCACTCACTTCTTTGGAAATACAAGTTTCTCATAAACTTTGTATACACCAAAATCTTTGATCATCTCATCAAAGCGCACATTCCAACTCCGAGATGCTTACTCCAGTCCTTAGAAGGATCGCTAGAGCTAGCATGCCTTTTAGCATCCTTAGGATCGACAAAACTTTTCTGATTGTATTGCATACAACCTTTCCTTACGAAAACTAGTAAGGACACTTGTCTTGACATCCATCTGCCAGATTTCATAAATGCAGCTTATGCTAACATGATTCCGACGGACTTTAAGCATCGCTGCGAGTGAGAAAATCTCATCGTAGTCAACTCCTTGAACTTGTGAAAAACTTTTCGCCACAAGTCGAGCTTCATGGACGGTGACATTACCATCCACGTCCGTCTTCTTATTAAAGATCCATTTATCTTAATGGCTTGCCGATCATCGGGCAAGTCCACCAAAGTCCATGGATCCGTTCTCGGATTTTATGGCCTCAAGCTATTTATCGGAATCCGGGCCCACCATCGCTTCTCCATAGCTCGTAGGTTCATTGTTGTCTAGCAACATGACTTCCAAGACAGGATTACCGTACCACTCTGAAGTAGTACGCATCCTTGTCATCCTACGAGGTTTGGGAGTGACTTGATCCGAAGTTTCATGATCAATATCATAAGCTTCCACTTCAATTGGTGTAGGTGCCACAGGAACAACTCTGTGCCCTGTCACACACTAGTTGAAGAGACGGTTCAATAACCTCATCAAGTCTCCACCATCCTCCCACTCAATTCTTTCGAGAGAAACTTTTCCTCGAGAAAGGACCCGATTCTCGAAACAATCCCTTATTGCTTTCGGATCTGAGACAGGAGGTATACCCAACTGTTTTGGGTGTCCTATGAAGATGCATTTTATCCGCTTTGGGTTCGAGCTTATCAATCCTGAAACTTTTCCACATAAGCGTCGCAGCCCCAAACTTTTAAGAAACGACAACTTAGGTTTCTCTAAACCATAATTCATACGATGTCATCTCATCGGAATTACGTGGTGCCCTATTTAAAGTGAATGTGGTTGTCTCTAATGCCTAACCCATGAACGATAGTGGTAATTCGATAAGAGACATCATGGTACGCACCATATCCAATAGGGTGCAACTATGATGTTCGGACACACCATCACACTATGGTGTTCCAGGCGGTATTAATTATGAAACAATTTCCACAATGTCTTAATTGTGTGCCAAAACTCGTAACTCAGATATTCATCTCTATGATCATATCATAGACATTTTATCCTCTTGTCACAATGATCTTCTACTTCACTCTGAAATTACTTGAACCATTCAATAATTCAGACTTGTGTTTCATCAAGTAAATATTCTCAACATCTACTCGAATCATCTGTGAAGTAAGAACATAACGATATTCACTGCATGCCTCAGCTCTCATTGGACTGCACACATCAAAATGTGTTACTTCCTACAAGTTGCTATCTTGTTCCATCTTACTAAAAACGAGGCTTTTCAGTCATCTTGCCCATGTGGTATGATTTGCATATCTCAAGTGATTCAAAATCAAGTGAGTCCAAACGATCCATTTGCATGGAGTTTCTTCATGCCTATACACCAATAGACATGGTTCGCATGTCTCAAACTTTTCAAAACGAGTGAGTCCAAAGATCCATCAACATGGAGCTTCTTCATGCGTTTTATACCATTATGACTTACATGGCAGTGCCACAAGTAAGTGGTACTATCATTACTATCTTATATCTTTTGGCATGAAAATGTGTATCACTACGATCGAGATTCAATAAACCATTCATTTTAGGTGTAAGACCATTAAAGGTATTATTCAAATAAACAGAGTAACCATTATTCTCCTTAAATGAATAAACGTATTGCGATAGACATAATCCAATCATGTCTATGCTCAACGCAAACACCAATCTCGGTGGTAGAGGGAGCGTGCGATGCTTGATCATATCAACCTTGGAAACACTTCCAACATATATCGTCAGCTCACCTTTAGCTAGTCTCCGTTTATTCCGTAGCTTTTATTTCGAGTTACTAACACTTAGCAACCGAACCGGTATCTAATACCCTGGTGCTACTAGGAGTACTAGTAAAGTACACATTAACATAATGTATATCCAATATACTTCTATCGACCTTGCCATCCTTCTCATCTACCAAGTATCTAGGGTAATGCTGCTCCAGTGGTTGTTCCCCTTATTACAGAAGCACTTAGTCTCGGGTTTGGGTTCAACCTTGGGTTTCTTCACTTGAGCAGCAGCTGAATTGCCGTTTCATGAAGTATCCCTTTGTTCCCTTGCCCTTCTTGAAACTAGTGGTTTCACCAACCATCAACAATTGATGCTCCTTCTTGATTTCTACTTTCGCGGTGTCAAACATCGTGAATACCTCAAGGATCATCTTATTTATCCCTGATATGTTATAGTTCATCACGAAGCTCTAGCAGCTCGGTGGCAATGACTTTGGGGAAACATCACTATCTCATCTGGAAGATCAACTCCCACTCGATTCAAGTGATTGTTGCACTCAGACAATCTGAGCACAAGCTCAACGATTGAGCTTTTCTCCCTTAGTTTGCAGGCTAAGAAAATCGTCGGAGGTCTCATACCTCTTGACGTGGGCACGAGCCTGAAATCCCAATTTCAGCCCTCGAAACATCTCATATGTTCCGTGACGTTTCGAAAACGTCTTTAGTGCCTCAACTCTAAACCGTTTAACTGAACTATCACGTAGTTATCAAAACGTGTATGTCCGATGTTCGCAACATCCACAAAGGACGTTTGGGGTTCAGCACACTGAGCAGTGCATTAACGTCATAAGCTTTCTACTGATCGCATAATCACTACTATCAACTTTCAACTATATTTTCTCTAGGAACATATCTAAACAGTAGAACTAAAGCGCGAGCTACGACATAATTTGCAAAAGGTCTTTTTTTGACTATGTTCAGGATAATTAAGTTCATCTTATGAACTCCCACTTAGATAGACATCCCTCTGGTCATCTAAGTGATCACATGATCCGAGTCAACTAGGCCGTGTCCGATCATCACGTGAGACGGACTAGTCATCATCGGTGAACATCTTCATGTTGATCGTATCTACTATACGACTCATGCTCGACCTTTCGGTCTCCGTGTTCCGAGGCCATGTCTGTACATGCTAGGCTCGTCAAGTTAACCCTAAGTGTTTTCGCTGTGTAAAACTGTCTTACACCCGTTGTATGTGAACGTAAGAATCCATCACACCCGATCATCACGTGGTGCTTAGAAGCGACAAACTGTAGCAACGGTGCACAGTTAGGGGAGAACACTTCTTGAAATTTTGTAAGGGATCATCTTATTTACTACCGTCGTCCTAAGTAAACAAGATGCATAAACATGATAAACATCACATGCAATCAAATAGTGACATGATATGGCCAATATCATTTTGCTCCTTTTGATCTTTATCTTCGGGGCTCCATGATCATCATCGTCACCGGCACGACACCATGATCTCCATCATCGTGTCTTCATGAAGTTGTCACGCCAACGACTACTTCTACTTCTATGACTAACGCGTTTAGCAATAAAGTAAAGTAGTTTACATGGCGTTCTTCAATGACACGCAGGTCATACAATAAATAAAGACAACTCCTATGGCTCCTGCCGGTTGTCATACTCATCGACATGCAAGTCGTGAATCCTATTACAAGAACATGATCAATCTCATACATCACATATCATTCATCACATTCTTCTTGGCCATATCACATCACATAGCATACCCTGCAAAAACAAGTTAGACGTCCTCTAATTGTTGTTGCATGTTTTACGTGGCTGCTATGGGTTTCTAGCAAGAACGTTTCTTACCTACGCAAGACCACAACGTGATATGCCAATTGCTATTTACCCTTCATAAGGACCCTTTTCATCGAATCCGTTCCGACTAAAGTGGGAGAGACTGGCACCCGCTAGCCACCTTATGCACCATGTGCATGTCAATCGGTGGAACCTGTCTCACGTAAGAGTACGTGTAAAGTCGGTCCGGGCCGCTTCATCCCACAATACCGCCGAAACAAGATTGGACTAGTAACGGTAAGCATGTTGAACAACATCAACGCCCACAACTACTTTGTGTTCTACTCGTGCAAAGAATCTACGCAATAGACCTAGCTCATGATGCCACTGTTGGGGAACGTAGCAGAAATTCAAAAAAATTCCTACGTATCACCAAGATCTATCTATGGAGAGACCAGCAACGAGTAGAAAGGAGAGTGCATCTACATACCCTTGTAGATCGCTAAGCGGAAGCGTTCAAGTGAACGGGGTTGATGGAGTCGTACTCGTCGTGATTCAAATCACCGATGATCAAGTGCCGAACGGACGGCACCTCCGCGTTCAACACGCGTACAGCCCGGTGACGTCTCCCACGCCTTGATCTAGCAAGGAGAGAGGGAGAGGTTGAGGAAGACTCCATCCAGCAGCAGCACAACGGCGTGGTGGTGGTGGAGGAGCGTGGCAATCCCGCAGGGCTTCGCCAAACACCACGGGTGAGGAGAATAACTTGGGAGAGAGGGAAGGGCTGCACCAAAGGCATAAGGTGTGTTTGGGAGGCCCTCCTACCCCACTATATATAGGGATCCCAAGGGGGGGTGCGCCAGCCCCTAGGAGATCCAATCTCTAAGGGGGCGGCGGCCAGGGGAGGAGTCCTCCCCCCCCCCAAGGCACCTAGGAGGTGCCTTCCCCTGCTGGGACTCTTCCTTTAGGGTTTCCCCAGGCGCATGGGCCTCTTGGGGATGGTGCCCTTGGCCCATGTAGGCCAAGGCGCACCCCCTACAGCCCATGTGGCCCCCCGGGGCAGGTGGCCCCACCCGGTGGGCCCCCGGGACCCTTCCGGTGGTCCCGATACAATACCGATGACCCCGAAACTTGTCCCGATGGCCGAAACAGGACTTCCTATATATAAATCTTTACCTCCGGACCATTCCGGAACTCCTCGTGACGTTCGGGATCTCATCCGGGACTCCGAACAACATTCGGTAACCACATACAAGCTTCCTTTATAACCCTAGCGTCATCGAACCTTAAGTGTGTAGACCCTACGGGTTCGGGAGACATGCAGACATGACCGAGACGTTCTCCAGTCAATAACCAACAGCGGGATCTGGATACCCATGTTGGCTCCCACATGTTCCACGATGATCTCATCGGATGAACCACGATGTCAAGGACTCAATCGATCTCGTATTCAATTCCCTTTGTCTAGCGGTATGTTACTTGCCCGAGATTCGATCGTCGGTATCCAATACCTTGTTCAATCTCGTTACCGGCAAGTCACTTTACTCGTTCCGTAACACATCATCCCGTGATCAACTCCTTGGTCACATTGCGCATATGATGATGTTCTACCGAGTGGGCCCAGAGATACCTCTCCGTTTACACGGAGTGACAAATCCCAGTCTCGATCCGCATAAAACAATAGATACTTTCGGAGATACCTGTAGTGCACCTTTATAGTCACCCAGTTACGTTGTGACGTTTGATGCACCCAAAGCACTCCTACGGTATCCAGGAGTTACGCGATCTCATGGTCAAAGGAAGAGATACTTGACATTGGCAAAGCTCTAGCAAATGAACTACACGATCTATTGTGCTAGTCTTAGGATTGGGTCTTGTCCATCACATCATTCTCCTAATGATGTGATCCCGTTATCAACGACATCCAATGTCCATAGCCAGGAAACCATGACTATCTGTTGATCACAACGAGCTAGTCAACTAGAGGCTCACTAGGGACATATTGTGGTCTATGTATTCACACGTGTATTACGATTTCCGGATAATACAGTTATAGCATGAATAAAAGACTATTATCATGAACAAAGAAATATAATAATAACTTATTTATTATTGCCTCTAGGGCATATTTCCAACACATTTGAGAGAGACCATCTTCATCCTACACCTCTCATGGATTGATAAACCTTAGGTCATCCACTTGAGGGAAAATTGCAACTGCCCTACAGAACTCTGCGCTTGGAGGCCCAACACGTGTCTACAAGAATAAAGTTGCATAGTAGACATCATTTACCTCAGACCTATGGGTCCATAGCTAGTAGCTAGATGGCTTCTTCTCTCTCTTTGATTCTCAATACCATGTTCTCCTCGATGTTCTTGGAGATCTATTCGATGCAATACCTTTTTGCAGTGTGTTTGCCGAGATCCTATGAATTGTGAATTTATGATCAACTTATCTATGAATATTATTTGATTCTCCTCTGTATTCTTATATGCATGATTTTATATCTTTGCAAGTCTCTTTGAACTATTGATTTAGTTTGGCCAACTAGATTGGTTTTTCTTGCAATGGGAGAAGTGCTTGGCTTTGGGTTCACTCTTACGATGCTCGATCCTAGTGATAGAAGGGGAACCGACGCGTATTGTATTGTTGCCATCGAGGATAACAAGATGGGGTTTTCATCATATTGCTTGAGTTTATCCCGCTACATCATGTCATCTTACTTAAAGCATTACTCTATTCTTATGAACTTAATACTCTAGATGCAGGCAGGAGTTGGTCGATGTGTGGAGTAATAGTAGTAGATGCAGGCATGAGTCGATCTACTTGACACGGACGTGATGCCTATATTCATGATCATTGCCTTAGATATCATCATAACTTTGCACTTTTCTATCAATAGCTCAGCAGTAATTTGTTCACCCATCGTAATATTTTCTATCTTGAGAGAAGCCTCTAGTGAAACCTATGGACCCCCGGGTCTACTTTCCATAATATAGCTTTCCGATCTACAATTCTAGTTTCCTATTTTACTTCCTTTGCAATCTTTTACTTTCCAATATATAAACCAAAAATACCAAAAATATTTACTTTACCGTTTATCCATCTCTATCAGATCTCACTTTGCAAATAATCGTGAAGGGATTGACAACCCCTTTATCGCGTTGGGTGCAATTTGGTGTTTGTTTGTGCAGGTATTCGGTGACTTTTTCATTGTCTCCTACTGGATTGATACCTTGGTTCTCAAAACTGAGGGAAATACTTACTCTACTTTGCTGCATCACCCTTTCCTCTTCAAGGGAAAAACCAACGCAAGCTCAAGTAGCAGGAAGAATTTTTGGCGCCATTGCTGGGAGATTTACGCCAAGTCAAGTAAAGATTTGTCTCCTGTCAACTTGCCAATTTGTTAGCTCCCTTTGGATCAATAAAACCTTCAGGTTGCATCATATACAACTCTTCTTCCAGAAATCCATTCAGGAATGCAGTCTTTACATCCATTTGCCAAATTTCATAATCATAAAACGCGGCAATTGCTAACATGATTCGGATGGACTTAAGCATCACTATGGGTGAGAAGGTCTCATCGTAGTCAACTCCTTGAACTTGTCGAAAGCCTTTTGCAACAAGTCGAGCTTTGTAGACAGTAAAATTACCGTCAGCGTCTGTCTTCTCCTTGAAGATCCATTTATTCTCGATGGCTTGCCGATCAACGGGCAAGTCAACCAAAGTCCACACTTTGTTCTCATACATGGATCCCATCTCATATTTCATGGCTTCAAGCCATTTTGCGGAATCTGGGCTCATCATCGCTTCCTCATAGTTCGTAGGTTCGTCATGGTCAAGTAACATGACCTCCAAAACTGGATTACCATACCACTCTGGTGCAGATCTCGCTCTAGTTGACCTATAAGGTTCGGTAGTAACTTGATCTGAAGTTACATGATCATCATCATTAGCTTCCTCACTAATTGATGTAGGAGTCACAGAAACAGATTTCTGTGATGAACTACTTTCCAATAAGGGAGCAGGTACAGTTACCTCATCAAGTTCTACTTTCCTCCCACTCATTTCTTTCGAGAGAAACTCCTTTTCTAGAAAGGATCCATTCTTAGCAACGAATATCTTGCCTTCGGATCTGTGATAGAAGGTGTACCCAATAGTTTCCTTTGGGTATCCTATGAAGACACATTTCTCCGATTTGGGTTCGAGCTTATCAGGTTGAAGCTTTTTCACATAAGCATCGCAGCCCCAAACTTTAAGAAACGACAACTTTGGTTTCTTGCCAAACCATAGTTCATAAGGCGTCGTCTCAATGGATTTTGATGGTGCCCTATTTAACGTGAATGCAGCCATCTCTAAAGCATAACCCCAAAACAATAGCGGTAAATCAGTAAGAGACATCATAGATCGCACCATATCTAGTAAAGTACGATTATGACGTTCAGACACACCATTACGCTGTGGTGTTCCGAGTGGCGTGAGTTGCGAAACTATTCCACATTGTTTCAAATGTAGACCAAGCTCGTAACTCATATATTCTCCTCCACGATCAGATCGCAGAAACTTTATTTTCTTGTTACGATGATTTTCCACTTCACTCTGAAATTCTTTGAACTTTTCAAATGTTTCAGATCGCAGAAACTTTATTTTCTTGTTACGATGATTTTCCACTTCACTCTGAAATTCTTTGAACTTTTCAAATGTTTCATTAAGTAGATATACCCATATCTGCTCAAATCATCTGTGAAGGTGAGAAAATAACGATACCCGCCGCGAGCCTCAATATTCATCGGACCACATACATCAATATGTATGATTTCCAACAAATTTGTTGCTTGCTCCATAGTTCCGGAGAATGGCATTTTAGTCATCTTGCCCATAAGGCATGGTTCGCAAGTACCAAGTGATTCATAATCAAGTGATTCCAAAAGTCCATCAGTACGGAGTTTCTTCATGCGTTTTATACCAATATGACCCAAACGGCAGTGCCACAAATAAGTTGCACTATCATTATCAACTCTGCATCTTTTGGCTTCAACATTATGAATATGTGTATCACTACTATCGAGATTCAACAAGAATAGACCACTATTTAAGGGTGCATGACCATAAAAGATATTACTCATATAAATAGAACAACCATTATTCTTAGATTTAAATGAATAACCGTCTCGCATCAAACAAGATCTAGATATAATGTTCATAATGTTGCCACCAAATAACAATTATTTAGGTCTAAAACTAATCCCGAAGGTAGATGTAGAGGTAGCGTGACGACGGCGATCACATCGACTTTGGAACCATTTCCCACGCGCATCGTCACCTCGTCCCTAGCTAGTCTTCGCTTAATCTGTAGTCCTTGTTTCGAGTTGCAAACATTAGCAACAGAACCAGTATCAAATACCCAGGTGCTACTGCGAGCTCTGGTGAGGTACACATCAATAACATGTATATCACATATACCTTTGTTCACCTTGCCATCCTTCTTATCCGCCAAATACTTGGGGCAGTTCCGCTTCCAGTGACCACTCTATTTGCAGTAGAAGCACTTAGTCTCAGGCTTAGGTCTAGACTTGGGTTTCTTCTCCTCAGCAGCAACTTGTGTGTCGTTCTTCTTGAAGTTCCCCTTCTTCTTCCCTTTGCCCTTTTTCTTGAAACTGGTGGTCTTATTGACCAACAACACTTGATGCTCCTTCTTGATTAATACCTTCGCAACCTTTAGCATCGCGAAGAACTTGGGAATAGTCTTATTCATCCCTTGCATATTATAGTTCATCATGAAGCTTTTGTAGCTTGGTGGCAGTGATTGAAGAACTCTGTCAATGACACTATCAACAGGAAGATTAACTCCCAGTTGAGTCAAGTGATTATGATACCCAGACATTTTGAGTATATGCTCACTGACAGAACTATTCTCCTCCACCTTGCAGCTATTGAACTTATTGGAGACTTCATATCTCTCAATCCGGGCATTTGCTTGAAATATTAACTTCAACTCCTGGAACATCTCATATGCTCCATGACATACAAAATGTCGTTCAAGTCCCGGTTCTAAGCCGTAAAGCATGGCACACTGAACTATCGAGTAGTCATCAGCTTTACTCTGCCAAACGTTCTTAACGTTGTCAGCAGCATCTGCAGCAGGCCTGGCACCCAGTGGTGCTTCCAGGACATAATTCTTCTGTGCAGCAATGAGGATAATCCTCAAGTTACGGGCCCAGTCCGTGTAATTGCTACCATCATCTTTCAACTTTGCTTTCTCAAGGAACGCATTAAAAATCAACGGAACAACAACACTATCAGGTACTAAGTTCATGATAAATTTAAGTTCAATTAATCATATTACTTAAGAACTCAGACTTAGATATACATCCCTCTAATCATCTAAGTGATCACGTGATCCATGTCAACTAAACCATAACCGATCATCACGTGAAATGGAGTAGTTTTCAATGGTGAACATCACTATGTTGATCATATCTACTATATGATTCACACTCGACCTTTCGGTCTCAGTGTTCCGAGGCCATATCTGCATATGGTAGGCTCGTCAAGTTTAACCCGAGTATTCTGCGTGTGCAAAACTGGCTTGCACCCGTTGTAGATGGACGTAGAGCTTATCACACCCGGTCATCACGTGGTGTGTCGGCACGACGAACTTTGGCAATGGTGCATACTCAGGGAGAACACTTTTATCTTGAAATTTAGTGAGAGATCATCTTATAGTGCTACCGTCAAACAAAGCAGAATAAGATGCATGAAGGATAAACATCACATGCAATCAATATAAGTGATATGATATGGCCATCATCATCTTGTGCTTGTGATATCCATCTCCGAAGCACCATCATGATCACCATCGTCACTGGCGCGACACTTTGATCTCCATCGTAGCATCGTTGTCGTCTCGCCAACTATTGCTTCTACGACTATTGCTACCGCTTAGTGATAAAGAAAAGCAATTACAGGGCGATTGCATTGCATACAATAAAGCGACAACCATATGGCTCCTGCCAGTTGCCGATAACTCCATTACAAAACATGATCATCTCATACAATAAATATAGCATCATGTCTTGACCATATCACATCACAACATGCCCTGCAAAAACAAGTTAGACGTCCTCTACTTTGTTGTTGCAAGTTTTACGTGGCTGCTACGGGCTGAGCAAGAACCGTTCTTACCTACGCATCAAAACCACAATGATAGTTCGTCAAGTTGGTGCTGTTTTAACCTTCTCAAGGACCGGGTGTAACCACACTTGGTTCAACTAAAGTTGGAGAAACTGACACCCTCCAGCCACCTGTGTGCAAAGCACATCGGTAGAACCAGTCTCGCGTAAGCGTACATGTAATGTCGGTCCGGGCCGCTTCATCTAACAATACAGCCGAACCAAAGTGTGACATGCTGGTAAGCAGTATGACTTATATCGCCCACAACTCACTTGTGTTCTACTCGTGCATATTACATCAAGCATAAAACCTGGCTCGGATGCCACTGTAGGGGAATGTAGTAATATCAAAAAAATTCCTACGCACACGCAAGATCATGGTGATGCATAGCAACGAGAGGGGAGAGTGTCGTCCACGTACCCTCGTAGACCGTTAAGCGGAAGCGTTATGACAACGCGGTTGATGTAGTCGTACGTCTTCACGATCGACCGATCCTCAGCACCGAACGTACGGCACCTCCGTGTTCAGCACACGTTCAGCTCGGTGATGTCCCGCGAACTCACGATCTAGTAGAGCTTGGGGAAGAGTTTTCTCAGCACAACAGCGTGGTGATGATGTTGATGAAGCTACCGTAGCAGGGCTTCGCCTAAACACCGCTACAGTATGACCAAGGTGGATTATGGTGGAGGGGGGCACTGCAAACGGCTGGAGAGATCTCAATGATCAACTTGTGTGTCTAGAGGTGCCCCTGCCCCCGTATATAAAGGAGCAAGGGGGGAGAGGCGGCCGGCCAGGAGGAGGCGCGCCAGGAGGATTCCTACTCCCACAGGGAGTAGGACTCCCTCCTTTCCTAGTTGGAATAGGAGAAGGGGGAAGCAGGAGGGAGAGAAGAAGGAAAGGGGGGCGCCGCCCCCCCCCCTTGTCCAATTCGGACTAGAGGGAGACGGGCCGCAGCCTGCCCTGGCAGCCCCTCCTCTCTTCCACTAAGGCCCATCATGGCCCATTAAACCCCCGGGGGGGTTCCGGTAACCCCCGGTACTCCAGTAAAATCCCGATTTCACCCGGAACACTTCCGATATCCAAATACAGGCTTCCAATATATAAATCTTTATGTCTCGACCATTTCAGACTCCTCGTCATGTCCGTGATCACATCCGGGACTCCGAACTACCTTCGGTACATCAAAACATATAAACTCATAAAACCGATCGTCACAGAACTTTAAGCGCGTGGACCCTACGGGTTCAAGAACTGTGTAGACATGACCGAGACACGTCTCCGGTCAATAACCAATAGCGGAACCTAGATGCTCATATTGGTTCCTACATATTCAACGAAGATCTTTATCGGTCAAACCGCACAACACTATACGTTGTTCTCTTTGTCATCGGTATGTTACTTGCCCGAGATTCGATCGTCGGTACCCAATACCTAGTTCAATCTCGTTACTGGTAAGTCTCTTTACTCGTTCCGTAATACATCATCCAGTAACTAACTCATTAGTTATCATGCTTGCAAGGCTTATAGTGATGTGTATTACCGAGAGGGCCCAGAGATACCTCTCCGATAATCGGAGTGACAAATCCTAATCTTGATCTATGCCAACTCAACAAGTACCATCAGAAACACCTGTAGAGCACCTTTATGATCACCCAGTTATGTTGTGACGTTTTGTAGCACACAAAGTGTTTCTTCGGTATTTGGGAGTTGCATAATCTCATAGTCATAAGAACATGTATAAGTCATGAAGAAAGCAATAGCAGTAAACAAACAATCAAGTGCTAAGCTAACGGAATGGATCAAGTCAATCACATTGTTCTCCTAATGATGTGATCCCATTGATCAAATAACAACTCATGTCTATGGTTAGGAAACTTAACCATCTTTGATCAATGAGCTAGTCAAGTAGAGGCATACTAGTGACACTATGTTTGTCTATGTATTCACACATGTATTACGTTTCCGGTTTAATACAATTCTAGCATGAATAATAACATTTATCATGAAATAAGGAAATAAATAATAACTTTATTATTGCCTCTAGGGCATATTTCCTTCATATTGTCACTTTCATATACTAGTGGGAATTTTTCATTATAGAACTTGGCTTGTATATTCCAATGATGGGCTTCCTCAAATTGCCCTAGGTCTTCGTGAGCAAGCAAGTTGGATGCACACCCACTTAGTTTGTTTTTGATCTTTCATAAACTTATAGCTCTAGTGCATCCGTTGCATGACAACCCCTACTCACTCACATTGATATCTATTAATGGGCATCTCCATAGCCCGTTAATACGCCTAGTTGATGTCAGACTATCTCCTTCTTTTTGTGTTCTCCACAACCACCGTCTATTCCACCTATAGTGCTATGTGCATGGCTCACGCTCATGTATTGCATGAAAGTTGAAAAAGTTTGAGAACATCAAAAGTATGAAACAATTGCTTGGATTGTCATCGGGGTTGTGCATGATTTGAATATTTTCTGCGATGAAGATGGAGCATAGTGTAACACCCCGAGAATCATGCTGCAGTAATCCCCTTCTAATGATGCCTTGTCATCATTGTTACTGTTTCTACTCTGACTTTGATTCTATTCCAGTTCAAAATTCAAATTTAAATTGAAGTTAAGTTTCAAAATTATCAAACATGCAACTAAAAATGTTCAAGTTGTTATAAATAATCATTTGGTAATATTAGTGGAGAAAACATCTTTTTACAAAATGGCTAAATGCTCTAAAAATAAATAAAAATAGAAAAGTTTTATTTTTGAAAGAAAAGAAAACAAAAAAAAGAAAAGAAAAGACCCCCCCTAATGGGCCACGGCCAACCTGGCCCCCGGTCAGGCCGGCCCACTCCCCACACCCCTCCCTGGCCTATATGGACCGGCTCCTCCCGACCTAACCCTAGCGGTCCCTCCCCACTCCCCTCACGATCCCCACCTCCCCCTCGTCTCCCACCTTGCCGCCACAACACGCAGCACACACACACACACGCACGCCTCGTGCCTGGGGGAGGGGCACCCCTGCTCGATCCCCTCCTCCCGCACGGCCGCGCCCGACGCAAGTCGCCGCGCCGCTAAGGCCACCGCCAGCCGGGCTCGGCGCCGCCCCTTAGGGACTCCTCTGCGCCCCCTCCTCCCCCTCGCGCGGCGCCCACCTAACACCGCGGCCTTGCCTCATCATCGACCCCGATACCGCCACCGCTCGACCCCGTCGCCACCACCACGACGCCGCCTGGACCTCGCCGGACCTCCTCGACGGACTGCACACGTCCCCGTCCTCCTCCCCAAAGGTACCCCCGAGCCACGTCGTCCCTCGTCCCTGCAATGTGGGTGAGCCCCGGGGCTCCGGCCTCGCTCCTTCTTTGTTTCTGCTATGGCTACTGCTGCGCGCCGTTGCCGTCGTGTCCTTCCCCCGCCGTGGCTCGCACCGCCAACGCCCGCTACACACCTCCATGGCCGCCCGGCTCCCCCGCCCCACTCCGTCTGCGCCACTGCACACGAGACCGCGCCCCGGCCAAGCCACCCGCACCTCCCAACCGCGGACTGCGCGCGCCACAACTGCGCTGGCCGCGTCCTCGCTCCCCCTGGCTCGCATCGCCACCGCAGCCCCGCACACTGCTCTCGCGCTTCGCCGCCTACCACTGCTTGCCCCGTACCGCGTCGCTGCTCGCCTCGCCATCTGTGGCTGCCGCTGCCGCCCCACGGCCATTGCGCTCGTCGCCGTTCCCTGCCCGGCGCCACTCCGGCACCCTCTGCCTCGCCCGTCCGCCCCACGCTGACGCCCCCTTGCCGCGCTGCTCCGGCTACCGCCGTGGCCGGCGGCCCCCTTGGTGGCCTCGGGCCTCCAAGCAGGCGCACGTTCCGCCTGTGCCCGTAACCGCACGGCCGGGTGCCCGTTAAGGCCCCTAGGGCCGTTGACATATGGGGCCCAGCCCGTGGAACGTTTAAAAAAAGGAATTAAAATAATAATAATAATAATAATAATAATAATAATGATAAATATATTTAACCAATAAATAATTAGCAATAAAAATAATTAGTTAATTAATTAACTAAATTAGTTAAGTTAATTAATCTAATTAACCTGTTAGTCTAATTAAAAAGTAATTAGTTTAACTAAACCCAAATTAACCTAAACAGAGAATGACAGGTGGATCCCACGGGGCCCACACGCCAGGTTGACCAGGTCAATGGTCAACGTTGACTGCTGGCGTCATGCTGACGTCAGCATGCATTGTTCTGGATAATGTTGTTTTTAAATAATTAAATAAATCCTAAAAGATATTAAATCTTTTAAAATCATTTTAAAATAAACCGTAGCTCGGATGGAAAAACTTAGTGCATGAAAGTTGCTCAGAACGACGAGACGAACCCGGATACGCAGCCCGTTCGTCCACCACGCATCCCTAGCATAGCGAACACGCAACTTTCCCCCTCCGGTTCAACTGTCTGAAAATGCGAAACCCCGGGGATACTTTCCCGAATGTTTCCACCCTTCGTCGGTATCACCTCCTACCGCGTTAGGTCACACCCGGCACAGCTTATTGCCATGTTATGCTTTGTGATGCTATGCTTGCTTTATATTTACTGTTTCTTCCCCCTCTTCTCTCCGGTAGACCCCGAGACCGATGTCGCCCCTGTGATCGACTACGTCGACGACAACCCCTCCTTGCCAGAACAACCAGGCAAGCCCCCCCCCCCCTTTGATCATCCCGATATCGCCCATTCCATTCTCTCATGCTTGAATTAGATTTTGCTACTATTATTGTTTGCTCCTATTCTGATGCATAGCCTGCTTTTGTAACCTGCTCATTGTTACCTACCTGCTTATCCTAAACTATTTAGTATAGGTTGGTTAGTGACCCATCAGTGCCCCCCACCTTGTCCTTGTTGCCCCTACTTCATCATCGAAGACCCGATCAACGGGATCAAAGACCAGGCCCCGACACCGCACATCACTTTCCCCTTAGTTGCTCGACACTACTGGGTTACTATCGAGTGCCGAGGGTGAGACCTCTTCAGCACTTCTGTTGTTAACCTGTAGTGTCGCTATTCGGTCATGGTCATCGAGGGTGATTTCCTCCTTAACCACTTCTGATACGGCTTTGTCGTGCAACCCCTCAAGTGTGAACCTCGAGGGTGGATCCTCTTACGTTCATCTTGATGATTACAACGAGTGGAATTCATTGGGGTGATTCCTCGGGTTTTCCCCTTGATGTTTGGACACCCGGGTACTTGGACTTTACCCCTGTTACTTGGAAAGATGGGTCGACCCTGAGGGGTACCCGCGCGAGCTTAATTGCGAGTGATGTGGAGTCGGGTTGACCTGGAGGGTGCCCACGAGATACTTACGAGGCGTGGCCGGGCATTCTTAGCCCTTGCCGCAAGTACTCGAGACGGGGCGAGCGGGTCACATCGATCGTGAGTTTCTGCTCGTTACCGCGCGTTCCTAATCCACTATGATTTGGATATTTGATCCGAGAGGCCTCTGGCATGATAGCACAAACCATCACGTGGGCATAGTATGGGCCTTTTGCGTCGTATGCATCAGCCGAAGCTTAATAGACGTCAGCGACTGAGCGGCGCGCGCCGGGTTGGACTGGTAAGCTCCTGCCTTTTTAGGGAGGTAGCTAGGTCTTCTCACCGGCCGCCCTCACAACGTGCAGGAGTTCCCGGGGAGATGGCCCATGACCCCTGGGGACATAGGTTTAGTCCGGCGTGCTGGCCTCTCTATTAAGCCTAGGTCGCCTTGCAGCGTATTGTTTGGCCGAGGCTGGGCATGACTCAAGAAAGTGTGTCCAGCCAGAGTTAATCGAGCGTGGTGGGTAAGTTGGTGCACCCCTACAAGGAAGAAAACATCTATCGATAGCCTGTCCTACGGTAACGGACACATGGAGTTGTATCCCAATCGATACAACTAGAACTTGATACTTGTGAAGAGAAATGGATTGTGATGAGAAACGGATGGTGATGAGAATTTGAATGTGTTGACACTTGGATAGTATGGCTCTGGGATTGCTTTCTCGCAGGGAGTCGAGAAAGGATCTCTGGCCGAGGTTGATAACACTTCTACTACTTTACTTTATGCTACTCTACTCCCTCATGTTGCTGTAAGATGGTGGTTTCCAGAAGATGCTAGTCTTAGATAGGCTAGGCTTCCCCCTTCCCTTCTGGCATTCTGCAGTTTAATCCACAGATACAACCCTTTCCTTTGATACAGTTGCATACTTAGCTTAGATCTGATGTAAGTCTTGCAAGTACTTTGGATGAGTACTCACGGTTGCTTTGCTACTTCTTTTCCCCCATGCCCGATTATTGCGACCAGATGACGGATCTGAGGAGCCAGACGACGCCACTGAAGACTACTGCTACCCCGAGGGTGCCTACTACTACGTGACGGCCGCTGACGACTTGGAGTAGTTAGGAGGCTCCTAGGCAGGAGGCCTTGCCCTTTCGATCGTTGTTGCTTTTGTGGTAGCCTTCTTAAGGAAATCTTGTTTAACTCATGTATGTACTCAGATATTGTTTCTTCCGCTGACTCTTGTGTATTCGAGCTTATGTATTCGAGCCCTCGAGGCCCCTGGCTTGTAATATAAAGCTTGTATTACTTTATTTTGTGTCTATAGTTGTGTTGTGATATCTTCCCGTGAGTCCTTGATCTTGATCGTACACATTTGCGTGTATGATTAGTGTATGATTGAATCGAGGGCGTCACAAGTTGGTATCAGAGCCGACTGCCTGTAGGTAGCCCCCTTTCGAACTCCTTGGCTGAAGTTGAGTCTAGTCACTGAAAAACTTTTACTAACATTGGATGTGTGTCTTACGGGCCCACGTCGCCATATGGGTGGTATTAGGATCTTTTATTTCTCGTCTATACTCTGGGACTATGATCTCTCTTCTATTCGGGTTAAAAGGTTCTACTAACTCGAACATTAGGATCTCGTGATCACTTCCGCCCAGAGAGCCCCTTAATTCAGATAATCCCCTGTTGCATCATAAGATTCCGAAGGTACTCTACAATATTCTCTTGAGACTTTGTGCCTGTTGCCTTTGCAATTCTCTACCACCAAAATATCCTTATGGATAACTACACACACTTGCCAATCTTACATTCTATCACATTGATCATGTTATTACAAGATGCCCTGAACTGCTGTCCTTTTTCCGAGAATCCTTTGAGCTTACTGCCTTGTAGTTCCTTGTTACCTGAATACCCCTACGGATAACTTTGTGCACCTATCAAGTATCCGCTCATCCTCAGTTGATTCATGTACTTCACAAAAGTCTTCGTAATACCTTTCGTTCTTGTGAAAATCCTCAACAACCTATTGTTCTTGAATTTCTTGCTTGCTTGCATTATGGTTAATACCATAAGTCTAGTAATCTTTTTGTCAGCCTTTGTCATTATCATTTTGAGTCCGTGGATACAATATGTTGCGAATGCTCGCAATCCTCAATCAGATCCTAGAATTCATCCTTCCGGCTCAGACGTCATTTTAACATGTGCTGAATCTCGATCAATCAAATCGCCATCAATTGTAAACCTAAGGCTATTCTACCTATCCATCCCTAATCAGAGCATTGCTTCTGATCCCTTGTCTTGGAATTCATAATTCCTTTGCAATTGAGCTTTGAGTTAGTCAGTTGTTTCTATAATCTGATCTCCTTGCATTCTTTCTTCCTCTGGTTGGATATTCATGCTCACATCAGATCCCTTGTGGACCACCAGACCCCCCCTTTCCGGATTTTATCCGACAACGTCCTTCATATTCAATAAGCTTGTAAGCCTTTCCTTGGATACATAATGCTTTTGGTAAATTGTATCCTCCGCTTTCTCGAGCATGCTCTACTACCGAGCTTGTTTTATTTATTCTTGGAATTTATGATATATGTTCCTAAGATGCACCGTTGGGTTGAACCTATGCCTTCCCTAATCTGTGTGAACTCAAAAGTTATGCGGGTTATACTCTACTGGCTTTTCGTCAAAAAACTCAATATTATAGCTTCATCAAGAGCGAGAAGTAAAATGAAAGGTTATGCATTGTAGAAGTGGGAGTCGACCCTGAACCTTTGTGTTCATGCCCACGGACACGGTGTGGGACTTATCATGAAAGCTTCTTGCAATGATATTTAATCATTTGAATATTCTTTCGGTATCGTAAATTGGATCCCTTGCAGTTATGGTCCCGACCATATTTCCTCTTCGATCCCATTTACTGGGTAAGTTACAATTACTTATCCTCTACAAATCATTCCCCCGTCCAACCTCTACTCCGATCTACCTTCTAGCATTGCACCTAGTACTTGATACTGGGAAGCTTTATACCCCATCACGTCATTCCTAGCCTGATCGGCTATATCATTATCGAGCTAATTTTAACTGTGCTACCCGGTCCTTCTACCCGGAGCACAACTTCCAACGACGAACTAAGCTTATGTCGATCTTCCTCATCTTATCATTTCACCTAAAACTACAAGCTTGATTTCGAGCTTGTGTCGCATCCGTGGTTCCAATAACCTTTCGCTTCATCATTCCTCTTGCTTGATGTCGTCACTGTTCGATGGCCTCTTTATAGTACCTCGATAAATCTATCATGATCATCATCAACATTCTGAGCTTTTCAAGGATAACAATCAAATTCATGATGAGAAATACAATCCTTCCCCTCGATGATTTATGTTATCATCGACAACATTCTTGCCTTCCCCAACTCAAACTTGTTCATATAATTTTGGAAATACATCCTTTTTGGCATGTCAATGGATTATGGCTGAGCCCGTCGGCCACACCCTCATCTTTCCCTACTAAAATTGTATGACTTATTTTCTAAATTGTTTCCAATGGATCCTTGGTATATCCAAAGTCTGACCTTTGCTTGCAACCATGTCAATGCTATGTCGAAGCATGTCTGTGGTAATCCGATCTCCAATAAGAACATTTGAAGCACGGTACTAAATTTTTCTTTATCAATTATCCAAACACCATTGTATGGGTAATGTCATGAAATTTCTTTCCCTTTACCTAATTGGTTATCTACTTACTATCATGTCATGGATATCATCCTCTGCTTGTCCTTGGGAAGGATATACTCCTGATAATTGTGTTTAAACACATTTTCCTTTCCAATGTGCTGATTAATCTAATGATCACCTTTTCTTTTCCGTTGTTTTGTTTAAACCTTCTTGTGGTTTATGAGATCTAAGCAGTAATAGTTCCCTGCTTATGTAAACACCTCGGTGTGCAATTTGCCAGTAAGACCTTGTTATTATTGCTGTTGAAATTCCGGTAACCACCGATGGATGAGAACTTTGCCTATTGGTCCCCCTCGTTCAACGAGCAGGAAAATAGTTCTCTTCGTCCCTCGCCCTTGGTACCAATGTTGTTGCCAACATAACTGATAGGTTGACCTCTGACCTACCTTGCTATCATGACCGTGAAAAATGTTAGCGCCCTTCCTGCTTTCAACCCACATGGTGGGCCCATACCCACAGTTCCACAGGATCGAAACCTGACTCTCATGTACATCCCTGTTTTCCAAAGTTGTTCCTCGCGCTTGGCTTCGTATGTAATTCACGAGCCACCTTCCTTGTGATTTGTTCTGGTACAACGCAATACTTATTCCCGTTGCTCCGAATCCCTTTCCCCCCTCTGTTTTAGGCAACGAACGATTGCCTACCCGAATGAAGCTTCTTATTGCACCTTCTTACCTTGCTCTCGATGACTTTCATGAATTTCAACTCGAGAGATGTCTCTTTGCCATGTTCATTGAGATAGCCCCCAAGTACCTATCTTGTGTTGAGCTCCGTCCTTCCCGAGTCTTTCCCCCTTACTCCACCCCTTAAATCTCGGGACGAGATTTCTTGTAGTGGAGGAGATTTGTAACACCCCGAGAATCATGCTGCAGTAATCCCCTTCTAATGATGCCTTGTCATCATTGTTACTGTTGCTAATCTGACTTTGATTCTATTCCAGTTCAAAATTCAAATTTAAATTAAAGTTAAGTTTCAAAATTATCAAACATGCAACTAAAAATGTTCAAGTTGTTGTAAATAATCATTTGGTAATATTAGTGGAGAAATCATCTTTTTACAAAATGGCTAAACGCTCTAAAAATAAATAAAACAGAAAAGTTTTATTTTTTTAAAGAAAAGAAACAAAAAAAGAAAAGAAAAGAAAAGACCCCCCCTAATGGGCCACGGCCAACCTGGCCCCCAGTCAGGCCGGCCCACTCCCCACACCCCTCTGTGGCCTATATGGCCCGGCTCCTCCCGACCTAACCCTAGCGGTCCATTCCCACTCCCCTCACGATCCCCACCTCCCCCTCGTCTCCCACCCAGCCGCCACCACACGCAACACCCACCCACACACGCACGCCTCGTGCCTGGGGGGGCGCCCCTACTCGATCCCCTCCTCCCGCACGGCCGCGCCCGATGCAAGTCGCCGCGCCGCTAAGGCCACCGCCAGCCGGGCTCGGTGCCGCCCCTCAGGGACTCCTCTGCGCCCCCTCCTCCCCCTCGCGCGGCGCCCACCTGACGTCGCAGCCTCGCCTCATCATCGACCCGATGTCGCCGCCGCTCGACCCCGTCGCCACCACCACGACGCCGCCTGGACCTCGCCGGACCTCCTCGATGGACTGCACACGTCCCCGTCCTCCTCCCCAAAGGCACCCCCGAGCCACGCCGCCCCTCGTCCCTGCAACGCGGGTGAGCCCTGGGGCTCCGGCCTTGCTCATTCTCTGTTTCTGCTACGGCTAGCACCGTCGCTGTCGTGTCCTTCCCCCGTCGTGGCTCGCACCGCCAGCACCCGCTACGCACCGCCATGGCCGCCCGACTCCCCCGCCCCGCTCCGGCTGCGCCACTGCACACGCGACCACGCCCCGGCCAAGCCACCCGTACCTCCCAACCGCGGACTGTGCGTGCCACAACCGCGCTGGCCGCGTCGTCGCTCCCCCTGGCTCGCATCGCCACCGCAGCCCCGCACACTGCTCTCGCGCTTCGCCGCCTACCACTGCTTGCCCCGTACCACGTCGCTGCTCGCCTCGCCATCTGCAGCTGCCGTTGCCGCCCCACGGCCATTGCGCTCGTCGCCGTTCCCTGTCCGGCGCCACTCCGGCACCCTCTGCCTCACCCTTCCGCCCCACGCTGACGCCCCCTTGCCGCGCTGCTCCAGCTATCGTCGTGGCCGGCGGCCCCCTTGGTGGCCTTGGGCCTCCAAGCAGGCGCACGTTCTGCACGTGCCCGTAACCGCACGGCCGGGTGCCCGTTAAGGCCCCTAGGGCCTTTGAAATATGGGGCCTAGCCCCTAGAATGTTTAAAAAAGGGAATTAAAATAATAATAATAATAAATAAATATATTTAATCAATAAATAATTAGCAATAAAAATAATTAGTTAATTAATTAACTAAATTAATTAAGTTAATTAACCTAATTAATTAATGTAATTAACCTGTTAGTCTAATTAAAAAGTAATTAGTTTAACTAAACCCAAATTAACCTAAACAGAGAATGATAGGTGGGTCCCACGGGGCCCACACGTCAGGTTGACGAGGTCAATGGTCAACGTTGACTGCTGGTGTCATGCTGACGTCAGCATGCACTGTTCTGGATAATGTTGTTTTTAAATAATTAAATAAATCCTAAAAATGATTAAATCTTTTAAAATCATTTTAAAATAAACCGTAGCTCGGATGGAAAAACTTTGCAGATGAAAGTTGCCCAGAACGACGAGACGAACCCGGATACGCAGCCCGTTCGTCCGCCACGCATCCCTAGCATAGCGAACACGCAACTTTCCCCCTCCGGTTCAACTGTCCGAAAATGCGAAACATCGGGGATACTTTCCCGAATGTTTCCCCCTACGTCGGTATCACCTCCTACCGCGTTTGGTCACACCCGGCACAGCTTATTGCCATGTTATGCTTTGTGATGCTATGCTTGCTTTATATTTGCTGTTTCTTCCCCCTCTTCTCTTCGGTAGATCCCGAGACCGATGCCGCCCCTGTGATCGACTACGTCGACGACGACCCCTCCTTGCCATAACAACCAGGCAAGCCCCCCCTTTTGATCATCCCGATATCGCCCTTTCCATTCTCTCATGCTTGCATTAGATTTTACTACTGTTATTGTTTGCTCCTATTCTGATGCATAGCCTGCTTTTGTAACCTGCTCATTGTTACCTACCTGCTTATCCTAAACTGTTTAGTATAGGTTGGTTAGTGACCCATCAGTGACCCTTCCCCACCTTGTCCTTGTTGCCCCTACTTCATCATCGAAGACCCGATCAACGGGATCGAAGACCAGGCCCCGACACCGCACATCACTTTCCCCTTAGTTGCTCGACACTACTGGGTTACTATCGAGTGCCGAGGGTGAGACCTCTTCAGCACTTCTGTTGTTAACCTATAGTGTAGCTATTCAGTCGTGGTCATCGAGGGTGATTTCCTCCTTAACCACTTCCGATACAGCTCTGTCGTGCAACCCCTCAAGTGTGAACCTCGAGGGTGGATCCTCTTACGTTCACCTTGATGATTACAATGAGTGGAATTCATCGGGGGTGATTCCTCGGGTTTTCCCTTGATGTTTGGACACCTGGGTACTTGGACTTTACCCCTGTTACTTGGAAAGATGGGTCGACCCTGAGGGGTACCCGCGCAATCTTAATTGCGAGTGATGCGGAGTCGGGTTGACCTGGAGGGTGCCCGCGAGATACTTACGAGGCATGGCCGGGCATTCTTAGCCCTTGCCGCAAGTACTCGAGACGGGGCGATGGGGTCACATCGATCGTGAGTCTCTGCTTGTTACCGCGCGTTCCTAATCAACTACGATTTGGATATTTGATCCGAGGGGCCTCTGGCCTGATAGCACTAACCATCACGTGGGCATAGTATGGGTGTTCTGCGTCGTATGCATCAGCCGAAGATTAATAGACGTCAGCGACTGAGCGGCACGCGCCGGGTTGGACTGGTAAGCTCCTGCCTTTTTAGGGAGGTAGCTAGGTCTGCTCACCGGCCGCCCTCGCAACGTGAAGGAGTTCCCGGGGAGATGGCCAATGACCCCTGGGGGCATAGGTTTAGTCCGGCATGCTGGCCTCTCTATTAAGCCTAGGTCGGGTTGCGGCGTATTGTTTGGCTGAGGCCGGGCATGACCCAGGAAAGTGTGTCCGGACGGAGTTAATCGAGCGTGGTGGGTAAGTTGGTGCACCCCTGCAGGGAAGAAAACATCTATCGATAGCCTGTCCTACGGTAACGGACACTTGGAGTTGTATCTCGATCGATACAACTAGAACTGGATACTTGTGATGAGAAATGGATTGTGATGAGAAACGGATGGTGATGAGAATTGGAATGTGTTGACACTTGGATAGTATGGCTCTGGGATTGCTTTCTCGCAGGGAGTCGAGAAAGGATCTCTGGCCGAGGTTGATAACACTTCTACTACTATACTTTATGCTACTCTACTCCCTCATGTTGTTGCAAGATGGTGGTTTCCAGAAGATGCTAGTCTTCGATATGCTAGGCTTCCCCTTCCCTTCTGGCATTCTGTAGTTTAATCCACAGATACAACCCTTTCCTTTGATACAGTTGCATACTTAGTTTAGATCTGATGTAAGTCTTGCGAGTACTTTGGATGAGTACTCACGGTTGCTTTGCTACTTCTTTCCCCCATACCCGATTATTGCGACCAGATGACGGATCCCAAGAGCCATATGACACCACTGAAGACTACTGCTACCCCGAGGGTGCCTACTACTACGTGACGGCCGCTGACGACTTGGAGTAGTTAGGAGGCTCCCAGGCAGGAGGCCTTGCCCTTTCGATCGTTGTTGCTTTTGTGCTAGCCTTCTTAAGGAAATCTTGTTTAACTCATGTCTATACTCAGATATTGTTGCTTCCACTGACTCTTGTGTATTCGAGCTTATGTATTCGAGCCCTCGAGGACCCTGGCTTCTAATATAAAGCTTGTATTATTTTATTTTGTGTCTAGAGTTGTGTTGTGATATCTTCCCGTGAGTCCTTGATCTTGATCGTACACATTTGCGTGTATGATTAGTGTACGATTGAATCGAGGGCGTCACAAGTTGGTATCAGAGCCGACTGCCTGTAGGTAGCCCCCTTTCGAACTCCTTGGCTGAAGTTGAGTCTAGTCACTAAAAAACTTTTACTAACATTGGATGTGTGTCTTACAGGCCCACGTCGCCATATGGGTGGTATTAGGATCTTTTATTTCTCGTCTATACTCTGGGACTATGATCTCTCTTCTATTCGGGTTAAAAGGTTTTACTAACTCGAACATTAGGATCTCGTGATCACTTCCGCCCAGAGAGCCCCTTAATTCAGATAATCGCCTATTGCATCATAAGATTCCGAAGTTACTCTACAATATTCTCTCGAGACTTTGTGCCTGTTGCCTTTGCAATTCCCTACCACCAAAATATCCTTATGGATAACTACACACACTTGCCAATCTTACATTCTATCCCATTGATCATGTTATTACAAGATGCCCTGAACTGCTGTCCTTTTTCCGAGAATCCTTTGAGCTTACTGCCTTGTAGTTCCTTGTCACCTGAATACCCCTACGGATAACTTTGTGCACCTATCGAGTATCCGCTCATCCTCAGTTGATTCATGTACTTCACAAAAGTCTTCGTAATACCTTTCGTTCTTGTGAAAATCCTCAACAACCTATTGTTCTTGAATTTCTTGCTTGCTTGCATTATGGTTAATACCATAAGTCTAGTAATCTTTTTGTCAGCCTTTGTCATTATCATTTTGAGTCCATGGATACAATATGTTGCGAATGCTCGCAATCCTCACTCAGATCCTAGAATTCATCCTTCCGGCTCAGACGTCATTTTAACATGTGCTGAATCTCGATCAATCAAATCGCCATCAATTGTAAACCTAAGGCTATTCTACCTATCCATCCCTAATCAGAGCATTGCTTCTGATCCCTTGTCTTGGAATTCATAATTCCTTTGCAATTGAGCTTTGAGTTAGTCAGTTGTTTCTATAATCTGATCTCCTTGCATTCTTTCTTCCTCTGGTTGGATATTCATGCTCACATCAGATCCCTTGTGGACCACCAGACCCCCCCCCCTTTCCGGATTTTATCCGACAACGTCCTTCATATTCAATAAGCTTGTAAGCCTTTCCTTGGATACATAATGCTTTTGGTAAATTGTATCCTCCGCTTTCTCGAGCATGCTCTACTATCGAGCTTGTTTTATTTATTCTTGGAATTTATGATATATGTTCCTAAGATGCCCCGTTGGGTTGAACCTATGCCTTCCCTAATTTGTGTGAACTCAAAAGTTATGCGGGTTATACTCTACTGGCTTTTCGTAAAAAAAATCAATATTATAGCTTCATCAAGAGCGAGAAGTAAAATGAAAGGTTATGCATTGTAGAAGTGGGAGTCGAACCTGAACCTTTATGTTCATGCCCACGGACACGGTGTGGGACTTACCATGAAAGTTTCTTGCAATGATATTTAATCGTTTGAATATTCTTCCGGTATTGTAAATTGGATCCCTTGCAGTTATGGTCCCGACCATATTTCCTCTTTGATCCCATTTACTGGGTAAGTTACAATTACTTATCCTCTGCAAATCATTCCCCCGTCCAACCTCTACTCTGATCTACCTTCTGGCATTGCACCTAGTACTTGATACTGGGAAGCTTTATACCCCATCACGTCATTCCTAGCGATCGGATATATCATTATCGAGCTAATTTTAACTGTGCTACCTGGTCCTTCTACCCGGAGCACAACTTCCGACGACGAACTAAGCTTATGTCGATCTTCCTCATCTTATCATTTCACCTAAAACTACAAGCTTGATTTCGAGCTTGTGTCGCATCCGTGGTTCCAATAACCTTTAGCTTCATCATTCCTCTTGCTTGATGTCGTCACTGTTCGATGGCCTCTTTATAGTACCTCGATAAATCTATCATGATCATCATCAACATTCTGAGCTTTTCAAGGATAACAATCAAATTCATGATGAGAAATACAATCCTTCCCCTCGATGATTTATGTTATCATCGACAACACTCTTGCCTTCCCCAACTCAAACTTGTTCATATAATTTTGGAAATACATCCTTTTTGGCATGTCAATGGATTGTGGCTGAGCCCGTCGGCCACACCCTCATCTTTCCCTACTAAAATTGTATGACTTATTTTCTAAATTGTTTCCAATGGATCCTTGGTATATCCAAAGTCTGACCTTTGCTTGCAACCATGTCAATGCTATGTCGAAGCATGTCTGTGGTAATCCGATCTCCAATAAGAACATTTGAAGCACGATACTAAATTTTTCTTTATCAATTATCCAAACACCGTTGTATGGGTAATGTCATGAAATTTCTTTCCCTTTACCTAATCGGTTATCTACTTACTATCATGTCATGGATATCATCCTCTGCTTGTCCTTGGGAAGGATATACTCCTAATAATTGTGTTTAAACACATTTTCCTTTCCAGTGTGCTGATTAATCTAATGATCACCTTTTCTTTTCCGTTGTTTTGTTTAAACCTTCTTATGGTTTATGAGATCTAAGCAGTAATAGTTCCCTGCTTATGTAAACACCTCGGTGTACAATTTGTCAGTAAGACCTTGTTATTATTGTTGTTGACATTCCGGTAACCACCGATGGACGAGAACTTTTCCTATTGGTCCCCCTCGTTCAACGAGCAGGAAAATAGTTCTCTTCATCCCTCGCCCTTGGTACCAACGTTGTTGCCAACATAACTGATAGGTTGACCTCTGACCTACCTTGCTATCAGGACCGTGAAAAATGTTAGCGCCCTTCCTGCTTTCAACCCACATGGTGGGCCCATACCCACAGTTCCACAGGATCGAAACCTGACTCTCATGTACATCCCTGTTTTCCAAAGTTGTTCCTCGTCCTTGGCTTCATATGTAATTCACGAGCCACCTTCCTTGTGATCTGTTCTGGTACCAGACGCAATACTTATTCTCGTTGCTCCGAATCCCTTTCCCCCTCTGTTTTAGGCAACGAACGATTGCCTACCCGATTGAAGCTTCTTATTGCACCTTCTTACCTTGCTCTCGATGACTTTCGTGCATTTCAACTCGAGAGATGTCTCTTTGCCACGTTCATTGAGATAGCCCCCAGGTACCTATCTTGTGTTGAGCTCTGTCCTTCCCGAGTCATTCCCCCTTGCTCCATCCCTTAAATCTCGGGACGAGATTTCTTGTAGTGGAGGAGATTTGTAACACCCCGAGAATCATGCTGCAATAATCCCCTTCTAATGATGCCTTGTCATCATTGTTACTGTTGCTAATCTGACTTTGATTCTATTCCAGTTCAAAATTCAAATTTAAATTAAAGTTAAGTTTCAAAATTATCAAACATGCAACTAAAAATGTTCAAGTTGTTGTAAATAATCATTTGGTAATATTAGTGGAGAAATCATCTTTTTACAAAATGGCTAAATGCTCTAAAAATAAATAAAATAGAAAAGTTTTATTTTTTAAAGAAAAGAAACAAAATAAACAAAAGAAAAGAAAAGACCCCCCCCTAATGGGCCACGGCCAACCTGGCCCCCAGTCAAGCCGGCCCACTCCCCACACCCCTCCCTGGCCTATATGGCCCGGCTCCTCCCGACCTAACCCTAGCGGTCCATCCCCACTCCCCTCACGATCCCCACCTCCCCCTCGTCTCCCACCCCGCCGCCACCACACGCAGCACCCACACACACACGCACGCCTCGTGCCTGGGGGAGGGGCGCCCCTGCTCGATCCCCTCCTCCCGCACGGCCGCGCCCGACGCAAGTCGCTGCGCCGCTAAGGCCACCGCCAGCCGTGCTCGGCGCCGCCCCTCAGGGACTCCTCTGCGCCCCCTCCTCCCCCTCGCGCAGCGCCCACCTGACGTCGCGGCCTCGCCTCATCATCGACCCGATGCCGCCGCCACTCGACCCCGTCGCCACCACCACGACGCCGTCTCGACCTCGCCGGACCTCCTCGATGGACTACACACGTCCCCGTCCTCCTCCCCAAAGGCACCCCCGAGCCACGCCGCCCCTCGTCCCTGCAACGTGGGTGAGCCCCGGGGCTCCGGCCTCGCTACCTTCTCTGTTTCTGTTACGGCTACCGCTGCGCGCCGTCGCCGTCGTGTCCTTCCCCCGCCGTGGCTCGCACCGCCAGCGCCCGCTACGCACCGCCATGGCCGCCCGGCTCCCCCGCCCCGCTCCGGCTGCGCCACTACACACGAGACTGCGCCCCGGCCAAGCCACCCACACCTCCCAACCACGGACTGCGCGCGCCATAAGCGCTGGCCGCGTCGTCGCTCCCCCTGGCTCGCATCGCCACCGCAGCCCCACACACTGCTCTCGTGCTTCATCGCCTACCACTGCTTGCCCCGTACCGCGTCGCTGCTCGCCTCGCCATCTGTGGCTGCCGCTGCCGCCCCACGGCCATTGCGCTCGTCGCTGTTCCCTGCCCGGTGCCACTCCGGCACCCTCTGCCTCGCCCGTCTGCCCCACGCTGACGCCCCCTTGCCGCGCTGCTCCGGCTACCGCCATGGCCGGCGGCCCCCTTGGTGGCCTTGGGCCTCCAAGCAGGCGCACGTTTCGCCCGTGCCCGTAACCGCACGGCCGGGTGCCCGTTAAGGCCCCTAGGGCCTTTGACATATGGGGCCCAGCCCCTGGAATGTTTAAAAAAAGGGAATTAAAATAATAATAATAATAAATAAATATATTTAATCAATAAATAATTAGCAATAAAAATAATTAGTTAATTAATTAACTAAATTAATTAAGTTAATTAACCTAATTAATTAATCTAATTAACCTGTTAGTCTAATTAAAAAGTAATTCGTTTAACTAAACCCAAATTAACCTAAACAGAGAATGACAGGTGGGTCCCATGGGGCCCACACATCAGGTTGACCAGGTCAATGGTCAACGTTGACTGCTGGCGTCATGCTGACGTCAGCATGCACTGTTCTGGATAATGTTGTTTTTAAATAATTAAATAAATCCTAAAAATGATTAAATCTTTTAAAATCATTTTAAAATAAACCGTAGCTAGGATGGAAAAACTTTGTACATGAAAGTTGCTGAGAACGACTAGACGAACCCGGATACGCAGCCTGTTCGTCCGCCACGCATCCCTAGCATAGCGAACACGCAACTTTCCCCCTCCGGGTCAACTGTCCAAAAATGCGAAACACCGGGGATACTTTCCCGAATGTTTCCCCCGTTGCCGGTATCACCTCCTACCGCGTTAGGTCACACCCGGCACAGCTTATTGCCATGTTATGCTTTGTGATGCTATGCTTGCTTTATATTTACTGTTTCTTCCCCCTCTTCTCTCTGGTAGATCCCGAGACCGATGCCGCCCCTGTGATCGACTACGTCGACGACGACCCCTCCTTGCCAGAACAACCAGGCAAGCCCCCCCCCCTTTGATCATCCCGATATCGCCCATTCCATTCTCTCATGCTTGCATTAGATTTTGCTACTGTTATTGTTTGCTCCTATTCTGATGCATAGCCTGCTTTTGTAACCTGCTCATTGTTCCCTACCTGCTTATCCTAAACTGTTTAGTATAGGTTGGTTAGTGACCCATCAGTGACCCCCCCACCTTGTCCTTGTTGTCCCTGCTTCATCATCGAAGACCCGATCAACGGGATCAAAGACCAGGCCCCGACACCGCACATCACTTTCCCCTTAGTTGCTCGACACTACTGGGTTACTATCGAGTGCCGAGGGTGAGACCTCTTCAGCACTTCTGTTGTTAACCTGTAGCGTAGCTATTCGGTCGTGGTCATCGAGGGTGATTTCCTCCTTAACCACTTCCGATATGGCTCTGTCGTGCAACCCCTCAAGTGTGAACCTCGAGGGTGGATCCTCTTACATTCACCTTGATGATTACAACGAGTGGAATTCATCGGGGGTGATTCCTCGGGTTTTCCCCTTGATGTTTGGACACCTGGGTACTTGGACTTTACCCCTGTTACTTGGAAAGACGGGTCGACCCTGAGGGGTACCCGCGCGAGCTTAATTGCGAGTGATGTGGAGTCGGGTTGACATGGAGGGTGCCCGCGAGATACTTACGAGGCGTGGCCGGGCATTCTTAGCCCTTGCCGCAAGTACTCGAGACGGGGCGATGGGGTCACATCGATCGTGAGTCTCTGCTTGTTACCGCGCATTCCTAATCCACTGCGATTTGGATATTTGATCCGAGGGGCCTCTGGCGTGATAGCACTAACCATCACGTGGGCATAGTATGGGCGTTCTGCGTCGTATGCATCAGCCAAAGCTTAATAGACGTCAGCGACTGAGCGGCGCGCGCCGGGTTGGACTGGTAAGCTCCTGCCTTTTTAGGTAGGTAGCTAGGTCTGCTCACCGGCCGCCCTCGCAACGTGCAGGAGATCCCGGGGAGATGGCCCATGACCCCTAGGGGCATAGGTTTAGTCCGGCGTGCTGGCCTCTCTATTAAGCCTAGGTCGGGTTGCGGCGTATTGTTTGGCTGAGGCCGGGCATGACCCAGGAAAGTGTGTCCGGCCGGAGTTAATCGAGCGTGGTGGGTAAGTTGGTGCACCCCTGTAGGGAAGAAAACATCTATCGGTAGCCTGTCCTACGATAACGGACACTTGGAGTTGTATCCCGATCGATACAACTAGAACTGGATACTTGTGATGAGAAATGGATTGTGATGAGAAATGGATGGTGATGAGAATTGGAATGTGTTAACACTTGGATAGTATGGCTTTGGGATTGCTTTCTCGCAGGGAGTCGAGAAAGGATATCTGGCCGAGGTTGATAACACTTCTACTACTTTACTTTATGCTACTCTACTCTCTCCTGTTGCTGCAAGATGGTGGTTTCCAGAAGATGCTAGTCTTCGATAGGCTAGGCTTCCCCCTTCCCTTCTGGCATTCTGCAATTTAACCCACAGATACAACCCTTTCCTTTGATACAGTTGCATACTTAGTTTAGATCTAATGTAAGTCTTGCGAGTACTTTGGATGAGTACTCACGGTTGCTTTGCTACTTTTCCCCCATACCCGATTGTTGCGACCAGATGACGGATCCCAGGAGCCAGACGACACCACTGAAGACTACTGCTACCCCGAGGGTGCCTACTACTACGTGACGGCCGCTGACGACTTGGAGTAGTTAGGAGGCTCCCAGGCAGGAGGCCTTGCCCTTTCGATCGTTGTTGCTTTTGTGCTAGCCTTCTTAAGGCAATCTTGTTTAACTCATGTCTGTACTCAGATATTGTTGCTTCCGCTGACTCTTGTGTATTCGAGCTTATGTATTCGAGCCCTCGAGGCCCCTGGCTTGTAATATAAAGCTTGTATTATTTTATTTTGTGTCTAAAGTTGTGTTGTGATATCTTCCCGTGAGTCCTTGATCTTGATCGTACACATTTGCGTGTATGATTAGTGTATGATTGAATCGGGGGCGTCACACATAGCCAGACTATATGATTTTGTAGGGATAAGTTTTCTTTGGCCATGCTATTTTTAGAAGACATAATTATCTTGTTAGGATGCTTGAAGTATTATTGTCTTTATGTCAATATTAAACTTTTGTTTTGAATAATACGGATCTGAACATTCATGCCACAATAAAGGAAATTACATGGACAAATATGTTAGGTAGCATTCCACATCAAAAATTCTGTTTTTATCATTTACCTACTCAGGGACGAGCAGGAATTAAGCTTGGGGATGCTTGATATGTCTCCAACGTATCTATAATTTTTGATTGTTCCATGCTATTATATTATCTGTTTTGGATGTTTTATATGCATTATTATGCTATTTTATATGATTTTTGGGACTAACCTATTAACCTAGAGCCCAGTGCCAGTTCCTGTTTTCCCCTTGTTTTAGAGTTTCTCAGAAAAGGAATACCAAATGGAGTCCAAATGGAATGAAACTTTTGCGACGATTTTTCTTGGACCAGAAGACATCCAAAGGACATGGAGTACACGTTAGGGAAGCCACGAGGCACCCACAAGGACGGAGGGCGCGCCCCCACCCTTGTGGGCCCCTCGTGACTCCACCGACCTATTTCTTATGCCTATATATTCTCAAATATTCCAAAACCTACCAGGAGAGACACGAATTCACTTTCCCACCGCCGCAACCTTTTGGACCCATGAGATCCCATCTAGGGGCCTTTTCTGGCGTCCTGTCGGAGGGGGATTCGATCACGGAGGACTTCTACATCATCACCATTGCTTCTCCGATGAAGCGTGACTAGTTTACCTCAGACCTATGGGTCCATAGCTAGTAGCTAGATGGCTTCTTCTCTCTCTTTGATTCTCAATACCATGTTCTCCTCGATGTTCTTGGAGATCTATTCGATGTAATACCTTTTTGTGGTGTGCTTGCCGAGATCCGATGAATTTTGGTTTATGATCAACTTACCTATGAATATTATTTGATTATCCTCTGAATTCTTATATGCATGATTTGATATCTTTGCAAGTCTCTTAGAATTATTGATTTGGTTTGGCCAACTAGATTGGTTTTTCTTGCAATGGGAGAAGTGCTTAGTTTTGGGTTCAATCTTGCAGTGCTCGATCCTAGTGACAGAAGGGAAACCAACACGTATTGCATTGTTGCCATCGAGGATAACAAGATGGGGTTTTCATCATATTGCTTGAGTTTATCCCGCTACATCATGTCATCTTACTTAAAGCGTTACTCTGTTCTTATGAACTTAATACTCTAGATGCAGGCAGGACTCGGTCGATGTGTGGAGTAATAGTAGTAGATGCATGCAGGAGTCGGTCTACTTGACACGGACGTGATGCCTATATTCATGATCATTGCCTTAGTTATCTTCATAACTTTGCGCTTTTCTAAGAATTGCTCGGCAGTAATTTGTTCACCCACCATAATATTTTCTATCTTGAGAGAAGCCTCTACTGAAACCTATGGCCCCGGGGTCTACTTTCCATCATATAGCTTTCTGATCTACAACTTCAGTTTCCTATTTTACATCCTTTGCAATCTTTTACTTTCCAATCTATAAACCAAAAATACCAAAAATATTTACTTTACCGTTTATCCATCTCTATCAGATCTCACTTTGCAAATAACCGTGAAGGGATTGACAACCCCTTTATCGCGTTGGCTGCAAGTTGGTGTTTGTTTGTGTGGGTATTTGATGACTTGTTCGCTGTATCCTACTAGATTGATACCTTGGTTCTCAAAACTGAGGGAAATACTTACTCTACTTTGTTGCATCACCCTTTCCTCTTCAAGGGAAAAACCAACACAAGCTCAAGAAGTAGCAGCGGTGCATCAAGGACATAATTCTTCTATGCAACAATGAGGATAATCCTCAAGTTACAGACCTAGTCTGTGTAGTTGCTACCATCATCTTTCAACTTAGCTTTCTCTAGGAACGCATTAAAATTCAAGGGAACGGTAGCACATGCCATTGATCTACAACATAGATATGCAAAAATTATCAGGACTAAGTTCATGCTAAATTAAGTTCAATTAATCATATTACTTAAGAACTCCCACTTAGATAGACATCCCTCAAGTAATCTAAATGATACGTGATCCAAATCAACTAAACCATGTCCGATCATCACGTGAGATGGAGTAGTCATCAATGGTGAACATCTCTATGTTGATCATATCTACTATATGATTCACGTTCGACCTTTCGCTCTCCAGTGTTCCGAGGCCATGTCTATACATGCCAGGCTCGTCAAGTTTAACCCGAGTATTCCGCATGTGCAAAACTGTCTTGCACCCGTTGTATGTGAACGTAGAATCTATCACAACCGATCATCACATGGTGTCTCAACACGACAAACTGTCGCAACGGTGCATACTCGGGGAGAACACTCAAACCTTGAAATTTTAGTTAAGGGATCATCTTATAATGCTACCGTCGTACTAAGCAAAATAAGATGCATAAAAGATAAACATCACATGTAATCAAAATATGTGACATGATATGGCCATCATCATCTTGTGCTTTTGATCTCCATCTCCAAAGCATCGTCATGATCTCCATCGTCACCGGCTCGACACCTTGATTTCCATCGTAGCGTCGTGGTCGTCTCGCCAACTATTGCTTCTACAACTATCGCTGATGCATAGTGATAAAGTAAAGCAATTACATGGAGTTTGCATTTCATACAATAAAAGAGACAACCATAAGGCTCCTGCCGGTTGTCAGATATCTTACAAAACATGGTCATCTCATACAATAACGTTTATCACATCATGTCTTGACCATATCACATCACAACATGCCTTGCAAAAACAAGTTAGACGTCCTCTACTTTGTTGTTGCAAGTTTTACATGGCTGCTACAGGCTTATAGCAAGAACCATTCTTACCTACGCATCAAAACCACAATGATGATTTATCAAGTTTGTTGTTTTAACCTTCAACAAGGACCGGCCGCAGTCAAATTCGATTCAACTAAAGTAGGAGAAACATACACCTGCCAGCCACCTTTATGCAAAACTAGTTGCATGTCTGCCGATGGAACTGGTCTCATGAATGTGGTCATGTAAGGTTCGTTTGGGCCGCTTCATCCAACAATACCACTGAATCAAAATAAGACATTGGTGGTAAGCAGTGTGATGATCACCGCCCACAACTCTTTGTGTTCTACTCGTGCATATCATCTACGCATAGACCTGGCTTTGATGCCACTGTTGCGAAACGTAGCATGCAATTTCAAAAAAATTCCTACGCTCACGCAAGATCTATCTAGGAGATGCATAGCAACGAGAGGGGGAGAGTGTGTCCATGTACCCTCGTAGACCGAAAGCGAAAGTGTTTGACAAGGCGGTTGATGTAGTCGAACTTCTTCTAGTTCTGACCAATCAAGCACCGAACATACGGCACCTCCGAGTTCTGCACACGTTCAGCTCGATGACGTCCCTCGCCTTCTTGATCCAGCAAGGTGTCGAGGAAGTAGATGAGTTCCGTAAGCACGACGGTGTGGTGACGGTGGTGGTGAAGTGATTCTCGCACGGCTTCGCCTAAGCACCGCAAAACTATGACCGGGGTGTAAACTGTGGAGGGGGGCGCCGCACACGGCTAACAATTGTTGGTGTGTGTTCTAGGCGCCCCTCCCCCACGTATATATAGGTGGGATGAGGAGGGGAGCAGCCATGGGGCGTCCCCTCCCCCAATTCGGACTCCCCCTTCCTTATTTCCGGAGGGGGGAAAAGGAAGAGAGAAGGGATGAAGGGAAGGGGGGGGGGCGAACCCCCTCTTCCTTCTCCTATTCGGCCTCCTGCCTAAGGGGGAGCGCCACCCCTTGTGGGCTGGTGTGCTCCCCTCTTATGGCCGATATGGCCCATATCTTCCCCCGCGGGGTTTCTCTAACCCCCTAGTACTCCGATAAATACCCGATACTATCCGGAACACTTCCGGTGTCTGAATACCATCGTCCTATATATATATATATCAATCTTTACCTCTCAACCATTTCGAGACTCCTTGTCATGTCAGTGATCTCATCCGGGACTCCGAATAACATTCGGTCACCAAATCACATAACTCATATAATATTAAATCGTCATCGAACGTTAAGCGTGCGGACCCTACGGGTTCGAGAACTATGTAGACATGACCGAGACACCTCTTCGGCCAATAACCAATAGCGGAACCTGGATGCTCATATTGGTTCCTACATATTCTATGAAGATCTTTATCGGTCGAACCGTTATGACAATATACGTTATTCCCTCTATCATCGGTATGTTACATGCCCGAGATTCGATCGCCGGTATCTTCATACATAGTTCAATCTCGTTACCGGCAAGTCTCTTTACTCGTTCCATAATACATCACCCCACAGCTAATTCATTAGTTAATTTGCTTCCAAGGCTTCTCATGATGTGTATTATCGAGAGGGCCTAGAGATACCTCTCCGATGCTCGGAGTGACAAATCCTAATCTCGATCTATGCCAACCCAACAAATACCTTCGGAGATACCTGTAGAGCATCTTTATAATCACCCAGTTACGTTGTGACGTTTGATAGCACACAAGGCATTCCTCCGGTATCCGGGAGTTGCATAATCTCACAATCGAAGGAATATGTATTTGACATGAAGAAAGCAATAGCAATAAAACTGAACGATCAATATGCTAAGCTAACAGATGGGTCATGTCCATCACATCATTCTCCTAATGATGTGATCCCGTTTATCAAATGACAACTCATGTCCATGGTTAGGAAACCTTAACCATCTGTGATCAACGAGCTAGTCAAGTAGAGCCTCACTAGGGACTCAATGTTTGTCTATGTATTCACGCATGTATTAAGGTTTCCAGTCAATACAATTCTAGCATGAATAATAAACATTTATCATGAATAAGGAAATATAAAATAACAACTTTATTATTGCCTCTAGGGCATATTTCCTTCACCAGCCGCTACAATCCAACTTGGTAACAACCTTCAATGCTTTCAACACATAGGACCTTGATACGTCCATTTTGCATCATGTTTTCATACTGTTATTTATGATGTTTTTATACATCATAATGCTTTTTGGAGTAATTATAATGTGTTTTCTCTCATAATTTGCAAGGTACACACAAAGAGGGAGAATTCCGGCAGCTGGAAATCTGGATCTGGAAAAGCTACGCCAGACTACCTATTTTGCACAACTCCAAATAGGCTAAAACTTCATGGAGAATTTATGGAATATATGATGAATATTGGAGCAAATAAGTATCAGAGGAGGCCCACCAGGTGGGCACAACCCACCTGGGCGCGCCCTGGTGGGTTGTGCTCACCTAGGGCCACCTCCGGTGCCCGTCTTCTGGTATATAAGTCATTTTGACCTAGAAAAAAAATAAGGAGAGGACTTTCGGGACGGAGCGCCGCAGTCTCGAGGCGGAACTTGGGTAGGAGCACTTTTGCCCTCCGGCGGAGCGATTCCGCCGGGAGAACTTCCCTCCCGGAGGGGGAAATCATCGTCATCATCATCACCAACAACTCTCCCATCTTGGGGAGGGCAATCTCCATCAACATCTTCAACATCACCATCTCACCTCAAAACCTAGTTCATCTCTTGTGTCCAATCTTGTTACTGGAACTATAGATTGGTGCTTGTGGGTGAATAGTAGTGTTGATTACATCTTGTAGTTGATTACTATATGGTTTATTTGGTGGAAGATTATATGTTCAGATCCAATATGCTATTTAATACCCCTCTGATCTTGAGCATGCTTATCATTTGTGAGTATTTACTTTTGTTCTCGAGGTCACGGGAGAAATCATGTTGCAAGTAATCATGTGAACTTGATAAGTGTTCGATATTTTGATAGTATGTATGTTGTGATTTCCTTAGTGGTGTCATGTGAACGTCGACTACATGACACTTCACCATATTTGGGCCTAAGGGAATGCATTATGGAGTAGCAATTAGATGATGGGTTGCGAGAGTGACAGAAGCTTAAACCCCAGTTTATGCGTTATTCCGTAAGGGACAGATTGGATCCAAAAATTTAATGCTATGGTTAGAATTTATTCTTAATACTTTTCTCGTAGTTGCGGATGCTTGCGGGAGGGTTAGTCATAAGTAGGAGGTTTGTTCAACTAAGAACATCACCTAAGCACCGGTCCACCCACATATCAAATTATCAAAGTAGCGAACACAAATCGAACCAACGTGGTGAAAGTGACTAGATGAGATTCCCGTGTACCCTCAAGAACACTTTGCTTATCATAAAATACCGTTTTGGCCTGTACTTTGCCTCAAAAGGATTGGGCAACCTTGCTGCACTTTTACTACTATCATCATTACTTGCTCGTTACAAATTACCTTGCTATCAAACTATTCTGTTACTTACAATTTTAGCACTTGCAGACATTACCTTGCTGAAAACCACTTGTCATTTCCTTTTGCTCCTCGTTGGGTTCGACACTCTTACTTATCGAAAAGAGATCCAATTTATCCCATATACTTGTGGCTCATCAAACCTCCCAGCCCTTGGGTAAGAACTTTGCTATTGAAATGAACACCACATGATCAGGGGAAACACCCCTCTCTAGCATCTTATCGAACATCTGCTTAGCTTCTACAAAATTTCTTTCCTTGCAAAGCGATGCCATCAGAATAGTGTAAGACCTCAAGTACTGCCGCTCACCATTGCATCGTAGAGTGCCATTGCAGCACCAACCCATTTGCTCTTGAAATGCCACTTCATCATCACATTGTATGTCACCGGGCTTGGCTCCATGCCCATGGGCCATGTCCTTCATCTGCTCGTACAACTCCCAACCATGGTCTGCATACCCATGCTCAAATAAACCACCTACCATTGTTGTATAAGCATATCCATCCAACCTGACACCTTCATCCACCCGCATCCTATGAAACACACCCAATATGCCAGTTCGAGCCGCCCCTCCTGGTAGAGAGAGAAGGCCTGGACAAGCGATGTGCCCGCCACCTCTCGTCGGTCTCGGGCAAGCGCCTTGCCTTGCAGTGTGCGGACCCAAATGACTTGTAGACGCGGACCAACGGTGTCACCCTCGAACCCTGCATTGCATCGAACAGGAAGCGGGCCTTGTCGATTGCGCCCTTCGAACAAAGCCCTGGAATGAGGACGTGGAACTTTGACACTGGCAGCGATGTGGGAGCGCCCCTCCAGAGCACAAATAGGTCCGCCGCCTCGCAGTACATGGAGCGACGCTCATTGCATGGAGGATGGCTGCACTGGAGGTGACCGAAGGGGCGCAGTCCGACTCACTGAGGCGACGGAAGTAAGAGAGGAAACGAACTTGTGACAGGTTGGCGAAAAGGCGGAGCGACGAGCGTAGCATGCGCCAGTCATGGCCGAGAGGAAGCGAATGTGTCTGGAGTGCGCACTCCAGCGACGACGAGTAGAGACGATACCGCCTGTGGAGGGAGAAGCAACCGACAAGGTTTGGTCGTCCGCCGCACGAGCGTGGGCTCCACAGGTCATGGTTGTGAAGCAGAAGCTAAGAGCATTACTAGTAGAACCCTCAAACCCTCAAATCCTTAAAGCAATTCTAAGGGTTGAGAAGTGCCACTTTTTGACACTTTTAAGGGTTGAAAAACAAGGGTAAATACTAGAACCCTCAAACCCAACCCTTAAACTGCTTTAAGGGTTGGATTTGAGGGTTCTAGTCTTTGCCTCAACCCCAACCTTTAAAACTGTCATTTCACATATCACACATTTCATCACATTTTATCATATGACATATCACAAATTCCATTAATCAAATTATTACACCACCGAATGATCCAACATTAATCAAATTACAATGTTTTTAGATCTAAAGAAGAAACATGTCCTTGTTTAATGGTCCAACAGATAATATAGATGAAAATTTTAGCACCAATGTCTGTCTTCAAACTATAGATATGCTAAAAGTAAAGCTTGGTGTGACATACAAATATAGCAATTATCAAAGTTTGACGATTTTATAAGGACGGACAAATTTGACCCTGTTCTGATACTCCAAAAGTACCGTTAGTGCAACTGATTAGTGAATGTATACCTCGATCATTTCTCGGAAACCTCCTGACACAAGAAACATATTGCTTTTGATAAACATGTGGATGAACCAAGAACTAGGCCCGCTCGAACTCGTTGACGCAAAGCATCAAACAGCTCGTGGGCATGTGCCGCGCGGTGCAAAGAGTGGCAAACACCGACGCCGGACTAAAATTAAGCTCCAAGCAAGGGGGGCACGAAGAAATTCATACAGACAACAGGCAACAACATTGAGGCGTGCCTATGATTTCTTCTCTGCCGAGACCGGCTTGCTGAGTGCCTGCTACCGTGGCCGACGTCCGCGCCCTCCTCACGCTGAGCCGCGCGCGCGGCCGCTCGCCTCGCCCTGCTCGATGCGGGCCGCGACGGTGACGGAAGGACGGCGCAACGCATCACCTCCGGCAGCGGAGGGCGGGCAAGGGCGGCGATCCGCGCGGAGAGGAGGAGGCGCGGCCGTCCGGGGCCGGGGATGGACGCGGCCGAGGCGTGAGGCGCCGGCGGGACGGCGGGGACGGCGGCGGGCGGCCGGATCCGCGCGGCGGCGGCGGCGGCGCGGAGGTTGGGGAGGATGAAACTTCCCTCTCGCGCGTCGTTGCTAGGATTGCAAGTTGACCCCTGTTTTCCTCCCAAACCCCCACTTCTACAGGTTGGAGATGTGTTTTCGGGTTGGGCTTCTAAAAAAATTTAAGGGTCTAAGGGTTAAAGGGGTCTAGTCTACGCACTTTTTTCTGTCCAAACTGTAAAAAACAGTTATTTTTACAGATTTAAGGGTTTAGGGGTACTATTAGAAATGCTCTAACATGTTTTTCTTCTTTTTATTTTATAATATAATTAGCAGAAGCTGACATGTAGGCCGCTCACGACTACGGGTCCATCGAATCAGTGACGGAACCGGCCCACGCCCACAGGCTCCGTTAAAAACTGACCAAACCCTCTCCCCACTTCGAACAATCTCCTCCGAGCTCGCAAATCCGCCGCCGCCGCCATGGGCGACTACGGGAACGCGATGATGCGGAACCAGGACGCGGGCGTGCAGTCCCGCGTGAAGGCGCAGAGCCGCGCCAACCTCCTCCAGCTCAAGCTCGTAAGCCTTCGCCGCTCCCCCTCTAGACCTAACCCTAGCCTCTCGCCTTCTCCGTTCGATCTGTCTTTCTATCCGAGATTTGATTCTGTGTTGCTGTTTGGTGGCAGATCGGGCAGAGCCATCCGACGGGGCTGACGACGAACCTGCTGAAGCTGTTCGAGCCACGGCCACCGCTCGAGCACAAGCCGCCGCTCGAGAAGCGCAAGTTGCCGGCTTACTCTGGTAATTCCCATCGTGCATCTTATCAATTTAAGTACTCCGTAATGAAATTGGGGGCCAACCCTTTAATTCAAAAAATCCCCATCGCGCAACTATGTTTGTGCTTGATGCCAGCGGCCCTGCTGATGGACTGTTTTTGATCGGTTTGCAGGAATGTCGCAGTTTGTATCGAGGTTCGCAGAGCCTGGTGACCCCGAGTATGCTCCGCCTGTCCCCACATGCGAGACTAGGGTATGTTTTTGGTCTTGTTGCTGCAGTTTGCGCTGAATCAGCTGGCATGGACATTCTGTGGCGGTATCCTTGTCCCAAGTTGTGTACTCCCTCCGTTCCAAATTACTCGTTGCAGAAATGGATGTATCTAGAACTAAAATACATCGATACATCCATACCTGCGACAAGTAATTCGGAACGGAGGGAGTAGTTAGTAATCATATAGATATAGTACCTCTTATGTGCAGGCATTCTGTAGCGGCACTGGTATCCTTCCCCCAAGTTGTGTGCTCATGATCATATAGTACCTCTTGATATGCAATTATGTTTAGGAGTTTACAGGGTGGGGTGGGTACTTGGGCTTTTTAGTGCACCTGAAATAATCAAATAAAAAATAAATTACAGTGGTGAACTCCCAGTAATTAAGTTGTCAATGCTGTCATGTGAATTTTGATAGTAAGGCTTTCTAAACAGCATGGACATTTGAGATTGATCCAATGAAATAATGCAAAGTTAATTTCTTGCATGAGTACATATAAATTAGCGAGCTATAGATTCAAATATTACTCAAGTTTTATAGTTATTTATTGCTAGTCTATCTCTTATTTTAGTATTAAATTTTGTGTTAATAGGCTGAAAAGAAGGATAGAATCCGTCAACTTAAGCTTGAGGAAGGTGCAGCTAAGGTTGCTGAAGAGCTCCAGAAGTGTAAGTTGTTTCTGAAGCCACACTGCCCTTTTCGTGTTATATATATGTACTGCTAACATTGTTATTTTTAAACTATTTTATGTAGATGACCCACAAAATGACCCCAATGTCACTGGAGATCCATACAAAACACTCTTTGTTGCACGACTTGTGAGTATTTTACCCCATCATTCAGATTTTCTTAATTCCTGTGAAAACAGTGCAATCAATAAGTTTTTTTTGTAACTTAGTTCTCACTGAATTTTTGAAACTGTTGCAGGGCTACGAGACATCCGAGCAGAAGGTTAAAAGGGACTTTGAAGCTTATGGGCCTATTAAAAGGGTAAGTGTACATGGTAAATACCAGTACAGGTGATGTTATTCCTCATTGGTAAGGTTTTCAGTTATTCTGGTTGCTAAACTATCGTGCGTGAAATCTGGGGAAAATTTGCTTTGCTGCCTTATATAGCCTCCTGGCAGCTGCTGTCACAAAGTGCTACTTGGGAATGAGGTCATTCTGCATGTTCTCTTGTTGCTTCCACCAAGTTGGGAACCTTTCATACCAAGATAGAAAGAACCTCCGACACACAAAGCATGTGTTCTTTGAAACTTTTTCCAAAGAACGTTGAAAACCTATCTTTCCATGTTCTATTTCCTTCCTCTTTCTTGTTCTTAGCAAGTTTAGTAATGCGAGCCGACATTATATTTTCTCTTTGCTGCGTATTCGTGTACGTTTTTTTGGGTAATATATTCGATAGGCATCTTTCAATTTGGGGGTCATGACACCATTTCTCCCTGTAAGCCATAGATGTCCATATGGAAATCGATGCATTTCTTGGTAGATAATTAAACAGAGTTCAGACGAGGCAGCAATCAGTTTGGTATACTGTATGAATCCTTGGCAAGCCATTTAATCTGTGCACTGTTGGTAGAACATTTGAAGACTGTAAATTTCTCTGGTAAAAGAAATGTGCATGCAAAGGTAATTTTGATGCTTGATTTCTTGAGAAAAATCGTGAGGAACAGAGCAAACAATTTGCTTTTGCCATGGCACCACAAGGTAGTGTTGCTTTCATGATTGGTTCTTTCCTGCCCCACAAAATCTCCCATATTGATTAACTGGAGCTGACAAAGCATGAAGAATTCTTATAATGGCAGAAGTGTAGATCACTTTTGTCTTAAAGAGCAGCTTATCTGCAGGCGATTTCTACGCCCTGAGACCTAATTGGGTAGGTCCACTGGTGAGTAGTATTTGTAGTTACTTTCCATGAGCTGTTATGGTACTAGCGCTGCTGCCAAGTTCTGCTTCTCATGGAGGAAACAACACAAACGTATAATGCGTATGGTATCTCTCAACTCCTAGAGTTGAAGAGTCTACTCCATTTCCATGTGTGTAAGGAATACTTACCTACCCTGCACTATTATCACCTTGATTCATGTAATTGCTTTGGCTATTTTGTTTTCTTCGCCACAAAGGTTGAACAAATTATAAGCAACAACGGTGAGGGTAACTTGGTATAGTATTTAGTCTCTGCAGTACATTTTTTCCCTTTATTAAGCAAGTTCCCTGGTAAGGGGGTGTGGGATGTATTTTCCAACATGTGCGAATCGGCGAGACTTCATGTTCATGTGTGCTGGATTTCAATCCTTATGCGGAAGCTCTACATATGCAAGGTTAGCACGGCTAGTTAGGCTAGTGCCTTCCTGTCGTGCAACAATGAAATATGTTTTTAGCCAAACAAACTAGTGTATGTATTGATAGCCAGTAGTATTTCTTAAGTTGAATGCAGGTTTATTTCTAAAAAATCTTTAATTGCTGTTTTTGAGCTTTGCAGGTACGGCTCGTAACCGACAAGGTAACAAATAAACCTAGAGGATATGCATTCGTAGAGTATGCACACACTCGGGACATGAAAAGTAAGTTCATTGGTCATTCAAACTCAATGTAGGCTTGCATGGCTTGATGACTGACCCATTTCATGCTTTGTTGTCACCAGGTGCTTATAAGCAAGCTGATGGGAGAAAAGTGGATAACAAAAGGGTGCTTGTTGACGTAGAGCGTGGTAGAACTGTTCCAAATTGGCGTCCTAGGAGATTGGGTGGTGGACTTGGATCAAGCAGGATTGGTGGTGAAGATGCTGCCCAGAAGCATTCTGCTAGGTAAGAATACTTAATTTTCTTGTTACTGCATTTCTCTCTACTGTCTGATATACCTTTATACTCCCTCCGTCCGAAAATACTTGTCCTAGTAATGGATGTATGTAGACTTATTTTAGTTATAGATACATCCATTTTATCCATTTCTTAGACAAGTATTTCCGGACGGAGGGAGTATGTATTAACGGTCTATAATGAGTTTGACATTGTTCATCCACACTGATGTTTGATACTGCATTATTGTTGATATATCAGGGTATAACGCGGTATTAACATGTGTATGATAGTAACCTTGGTTCTGTTTCTGTGTATAGCTGGTGGTGCAGAACGTTTTTGGGGGCTTTAGGGTATTATATTGATGTTGTCCGTATGTTAGATGATGTAATTAGTATCTTGTGCTAATATGTTTTGGTTACCACTTATCAGAGAGCAACAGAACGCTGCTGGGCGACCCAGATCAGAAGAGCCTAGGAGGGATGATCGTCCTGCAGATCGGTAAGCATTTTATATCCTTATATATTGCTCGCTGTTACCTTGATGCTTATATTATTTGCTAAAGTGACGTAATACTTTTGCTGCAGGGATCGTGAGAAATCTCGTGATAGGGTACGGGAAAGAGATCGTGACGAGAAAACTCGTGAACGCTCACATGACAGGACCCGTGATCGTGATCCAAGGGAAGATAGGCACCACCATAGAGATCGTGAGAGAACTCGTGATAGGGACCGAGAACGGGACCAGGAGAGAGACCGTGGGCGTGACCGGCGTGATAGGGATAGGCACAAGGATCATGGCCGGGATAGAGACCAGGATAGAGACAGGAAACGTGAGCGCTCTCATGGCAGGGGCAGAGACCGTGACAGAGATTACGAGCGTGCAAGTCACGAACAGGACCCTCGCAGGGACCGAGATTACAAGCGTGCGCGCCATGAACATGATCGTGGTCACTTGCAGGAGAGTGATGCTGATTATGGTAATGGTGAGCTTGGCTATAACCAGCATGAGCACCACAGAAGTCACGAACAGTATGGTTATGGCCTAGATGGACATGAGCGCTCAAAGCGACATGAGCATTACCGGGATGATCCACACAGTAAAATGGCAACCAACCATCAGGGGCAACCTGAAAATGCAGAACCTGCAGTCCCCGAGGAAGGGGAGGCATATGAAGAAGGGGACTACCAGCATATCCAAGCGAGTGAATACAGGAACTAAAACTTGATAGCTGTGGTAAGGCTTTGTTAACGCAGTAATATTCGCATCATTTCAGCTGTTCCCAGTGGTTCTCTCGCCTTTTTCTTGTTGGCACTTCCAGTCTTATCCCACTTATTTTTGGTGTGTTTGTTTGTTGTATGCTATTTGTAATAATTTGCTGGATAATGCTTGTGGTTTGTGTTCACTTGTTAGTGATGTTCTATGTAATTTTGAAGCCAATCGCCAATCAATGTTAACTTGTTACTCGTCTAATGCGGCTTAAGTTTATGCATTTTTGTTGGTTTCGACAGTTACTGTAGATGCAAGCATAACATGGGCGTGGTTGCTGGTTATAAAGTGGACTGTGGATCAAGTTACTCATTTCTTTTACTTTGTTTCTTGTTTCCTTGTAAATGATTTTGTTGATCATCTGAGGAATTTAGTTTTTGCTGTTGAAAAAAAGCTTAGGGGCTTTTACTATACTAAATGTTCTTTTTTTGTTGTTGTTGCGTCTTTGCAGTTTGCTTCTGTAAACATTGTAAATAATCTCAGGCCTCTGAGAAGTCAGAGGCCTTGAAATGGCAAACGGAGCTTAGAGCATCTGTAACTCCTTTTGAATCGGATATTGTATAGGCTAAGCAGTGTAGCCCGATTTCTCTATGGTTTTGCTGAACTTCAAGCCTTTGGAGCCAGTTAGGGAATTTTGATGGATGGTGGCACTAAGAGCACAAAAATGTGGTTGGAGTAAATTTTGGGGCAGAAAAATGTGGTTTTTAAGGTATAAGAAAATGTACTCTCCAACACAGCCCGAAAATTGGTGCCCCAAAATGTGCTGTTTTGACACAAATAACCATTTTCTTGTGGTCCTACGTGATCCTCCGCAACAACCAAAGTGCTGTATATTTGTAGCATTCGTTGTTGCACTTCAGGGCTGCCCAAGATTTTTTAGGGTAAATTTCACAAATAGAACATTTGGATCTCCTTTTTGGCTTGAAAAGTGGGGAACCATGGCTACTACCCTATTACAAAGCTGCTATTGCAGATAGTATGGTTGAAAGGGATGGCACGGGTACTTCGGGCCCTTCAAACTAAGTTATTTAATGATGGATTTATGGGTTTCTCCTAAAGGCATCTTCAATAGTTTGTATGTTAGCTTGTTGGTAAAATATGCCATGTCATCAACCAACACCTTAACATACAACAACTTCAATGGATTATATCTAGTTTGCCCAATAGGATGTGAGATAATAAATGAGGTGTTCTCTCATTCTACATTGGAGCTTGTGCAATGGGTGTTGGTTCATGTACATATAACCTTCCTCTCTTTCCTCATTTATTGTATGACACATCATCAAAAATCCTATGTGACAAAGTCTACCGACAACTATCTTACAATCATTGGAGATGCCCTAAGAGAAACCAGTGCTTGAGATCTGTTATCTGTGGCGTTTGAGCTTGATTGCACATCTTTTCGCTTAAGACCTCCTCTTTCGCTTCGCCATACGAGGAAAGATGTCTTACGAGGTGAGTTAGACAACGTATGCATCTGTCTCTTTTCATGATTGTGTGTGCGTGTGCGCGCATGTTCTTAAGGGAACGTGCAAATCACCCAATCATATCAGGATGGATACAATGGGTGAGATTTTTGTTCGTATTGATCTCTTACCCATGCTATAAGAAGAAGGGCGCCATGGAAGAGTTTGGGGTCCAAAGCCACACCTTCTTTTCCCCATAGCAATAGAGGCCAAGAGCTATCGGCAGGGTGCTACATTCAATCTGATCGATGGCTCAAGATAAGTGAAAGTGCAACTGATCCGCGAGTGGTTTTGGTAATTCATAATAACATATATGTCATTGAACTAATGCTTATTCAAGATAGGTTTCACAAAAGTTTAATGATTGGCATGGCAAGGCACATGAGACTGTGGACCCCTCAAAATACTAAGGACATGGATTGGCAAAACTTTCACACCCTACATTTTTGGTTAAGTGATTCAAGATAACATTGAGTCCATAGGAAAGTCAATACTATTAAATGGGGACGAGGTTTTGATCATGACTCAATTGCTCAAGTACTTAAGATATTGCTCCAAAAACCCTCTACCACTTTCTCCAAATCATACATGTACAAAACCCTAAATAGCCAACTCAGTCCCATGGGAAACATCTACTCTAGACCCATCAAGTTGATCCTATACACTGCTAGAGCCAAACCCTAGAATTTTGGTCTCATTGAGATTGCGATCGGTCTCATCGAGTTGCAGTGACCAAGTTTCTGTAAACCAATTCGTTCACTTCGGAATCACTGAGTTTGACTGACTGAAACTACCGAAACCAAGTCATGCCTAGGTCATCGCATTTTGGTCTGTTCGGGATTTTCACTTCGGTCCCACTGAAAAGCCCAACATTCATATCTTTTACACAGGTCAGTCTCATCGAGTTTTTGGATCGGTGTCACCGAGTTTAGTCAAAGTATGTAACGATTGGATTTTCGGTGAAGGCTATAAATACCCCTCCACCCCCTCCTACTCTCTAAGAGAGCCATCCCAACGTATCTACACTTCCCAGCATTGATTTTCTGAGAGAGAACCACCTACTCATGTGTTGAGATCAAGAGATTTCAATCCAACCATTTGAACCTTGATTTCTAGCCTCCTCAAGTTGCTTTCCACTCCAATCCTTCTCCTACCCAAGCCAAATCTATGAGAGAGTGATTGAGTGTTGAGGAGACTATCATTTGAAGCACAAGAGCAAGGCGTTCATTATCAACAACACCATCTATTACCTTTTGGAGAGTGGTGTCTCCTAGATTGGTTAGGTGTCACTTGGGAGCCTCCGAGATCTTGTGGAGTTGAACCAAGGAGTTTGTAAGGACAAGGAGACCGCCTACTTCGTGAAGATCTACCCTGAGTGAGGTTTAAGTGCATCAAGTGCTCCCTTAGTGGTTTTGGAGTACTGAAGACAAATAGGTTGAGGGACTAACGTATTTGTGAGTGTACACAGGAGATATTACTCCCTGAAGATTTGGTTTAACCCATGGAAGACGACCCCTAAAAATGGATTTCTTCAAGTGAAGAATTCGGTGATAAAATTGGTACGGCCTTTGAAGAAATTGATGTGAAGACTTGAAGCTTGGAGACTTTTGTTTTTGTAGTCTCTTCTTCTTATTTTGAGTCATAGGAAAAACCGTAGTTTTAAGGGGGTCTAGGTGAATCATAGTTCACATTTCCAAAGCGATGCTCAAACTTATACATACACAAGCCGCTTCGAGTGAAGCCTTTGGAAATCTCCAGAACTACTGATGCATTTGCTAAGCGATAGTGACGAAGTTCATCTGGTCACTGACGGATTTGGTCAGGCTGAGGAGTTAGGATTTCGCCAGTGCGATCTGCCTAAAAGTGAGGAAATTGAGTGCCCCGACGAATTTGAGAGTTCAAATTTTGACCGTTGCTGTGCCGCGGGCCAGCTTTCGAGTGGATTCTTATCCTGACAACGGTCATATCAGAGAAGGGCATTTGTGACAATTCATGTCGGGTTCCCCTGGCTATAAATAGCCGCCCCCATAGTTGGCTGGTCAGAGAGAACTTGACACTTGTCATTTGAGAGCAACCCATCCTCTAATGACTTTGAGATAATCCTAGTTGAGGAAAACCCCAGAGCCAAAGTGATTGAGCATCACTGAAGAGATTGATTTGTGTGACCTGATGCCTTTTACCTTTGAAGACTGCCATTCTTCCAGACGATTAGGCGTCATGTTCTGAGCACCCACGAGTCATTGTGGTGTGCCAGTGAACAAGTCTATGAAGTTTTTGGAAGTCTACCTTGAAGATTTACCACGAGTGATTGGGCGAGGCCTATGTGACCTTATCTCAAGAGGAATACGGTGACGACTGTGTGTCCTCTGAGTTCATCTCAGCCGCCTCAACCAGACGTACAGTTAATACAACAACTGGAACTGGTCTACCAAATAGTCGTGTCTTCACCGAGCCAATCTGGTTTCAAATTCCTCACCCTTCCTTCATATTATCCACTGCCGAAGAATTTGTGATCTACTTTCTAAAGAACTTGAACTGAAGACTTTCATCTTGTTGTATTTTATTTCTTCAGTTCATCTTCCTCATGCTTGTATGCCCATATGATTGCATGTTCTTCATCTGTATGTATCTTGTATGCATGCTTTTCGTTTCTGTGATGATTTAGTTCCCTCGCGTTTCTATTTCTTCACTCTAATCTTTGTCAAATTCTTCAGAGTTTGACGAAATTCTAAAAATCTCCCATTCACCCCCTCTGGGAGTAAACCCGCGCTTTCAATTGGTATCAGAGCAAGGCACTCTCTTATTCTGTGTGATTCTGGTTTAACCACCTGGAGTTTTAGTTATGTCGACTGCAGGTATGATCAAGGTCTCCGCTATGTGCCCCATCTTCGATGGCATGGACTATTCTTACTGGAAGAACAAGATGTGCATGCATCTTGAGGCAATTGACAACAATCTCTGGTTCGTAGTTGAGAATGGCATCCCACCTGTTGGCCCTAGCATCAGTGCTGCAGATGTGAAGAGATTCAAGCAACTCAATTGTTTAGTGAAGAACATCATATGTGGACATCTCAACAAAGGACAATATGGTAGAGTGAGTGCACTGGAAACATCAAAGCTTATCTGGGATAGGCTCTCCAAAGTCAATGAGGGAGTTTCCACTCAACGTGACTCTTGAGTTTATGTGCTTTGCAATCTCTTCAACCGCTTCATGGGGCTCGACAATGAAAATGTTCAGCAAACCTTCGATCGCATCACTAATATCTCCAATGAGCTACATGTTCTCGGTACTGCTGACATAACTGACCACGAGGTGGCGAAGAAATTGCTGAGGTCTCAAGAGCGTCCTGATTACAATTCACTTGGTCCCGCTGATATTGTTGAGAGGCTCAGCACTCATGAATCTCAACAAGCTGAGAAGAGAGATATGTATGGTCCCAGCTATGGACGACCCCGTGCTCTGAAGGCAAAAGCTAAAGCCAAGGCAATTTCTTCATGTGAAGAAGAAGAGTCTGAATGCAGTATTGATAGCGCTGAGGAAATTGGCAGAGAACTGGCCATGCTTGTGAGGAAGTTCCAGAAGTTTACCAAGAGGAATCGCTTTGGAACGTCTTCAAAGTATTGCCATATAATTCTTTGATGCTTTGCAACCCAAGAATTTTAGCACCAAGTTGTGAGTGTAAAATATGGCGTCTAGACAAAGCATCAACAACAACATTATCTGTTACTTTCTTATACTTGACAATATAGGGAAAAGATTCTATGAATTCACTCCATTTTGCATGTCCATAGTTCAATTTTTGTTGACCCCTAAGGTGATTTAAAGATTCATGGCTGGAATGTATCACAAATTCTTTAGGCCATAAATAATGTTGCCATGTTTCCAAAGATCTCACAAGTGCATATAATTATTTGTCATAAACTGAGTAATTTAGAGTTGGACCACTTAGTTTCTCACTAAAATATGCAATAGGACTACCTTCTTGCATTAGTACACCTCCAATACCAACACCACTTGCATCACATTCAATTTCAAAAGTCTTACCAAAGTTGGGTAGTGCAAGCAATGATGTAGATGTCAATTTTCCTTTCAACTCTTAAGGCCTTCTCTTGTGCGTTTGCCCACTTGAAGGGAACATCTTTCTTGGTTAGCTCATTCATTGGGTCAGCAATGTTGCTAAAGTCCTTCACAAACTGACGGTAGAAACCAGCAAGGCCAAGAAAGCTTCATACTTGGCTTACATTTTGTGGAGGCATCCACTCATGGATGACTTTGACCATCTCTTCATCTACCTCCACACCTTTACCCGAAACAACAAAGCCAAGAAATACAACCTTATCTGTACACAATATGCACTTTTCCTTGTTAGCATATAATCTCTCATCTCTTAGGACAACAAGCACACACCGGATGTGTTCAACATGTTCATGCAAAGTTTTGCTATAAATCAGGATGTCATCAAATTAAACAACCAAAAACTTGCCAATGAACATTCTAAGCAGATGATTCATTAATCTCATGAAGGTACTAGGTGCATTTGTCAATCCAAATAGCTTAACTAACCACTCATACAAACTGGATTTTGTTTTGAAAGCAGTTTTCCATTCATCACCCTCTCTCATTCTAATTTGGTGGTAGCCACTTCTCAAGTCAATTTTAGAAAATATGGTGGCGCCACTAAGTTCATCAAGCATATCATCAAGCCTAGGTATGGGGTGCCTATACCTCACGATGATGTTGTTAATAGGCCTACAATCACAACACATTCGGGAAGATCCATCTTTTTTTGGTACTAAAAGAACGGGTACAACACAAGGAGAGAGACTTTCCCCTACATAACCTTTGTTTAGTAGGCCTTCAACTTGTCGCTGAATCTCCTTGGTTTCCTTTGGGTTCATGCGGTATGGTGTTCATTTCGGCAATGGGGCTCCTGGAACCAAATCAATTTGGTGTTCAATACCTCTTTGTGGTGACAACCCTAGTGGTATTTCCTTGGGGAACACATCTTCATACCCCTGCAAAATTTCAACAACAACACTAGGAGTGGTAGAGGATAATTCGTTAGTAGAAAGAAAGTTCTCCTTGTACAAAAGTACAAACACCACACAATTGGGTTCTCTCAACTCTCTCATGTCCCTTTTCCTAGTAATCATAACTAATCCACCTTTTTCCCATGTCTTGATCAATTTAAGTTGTGGGGTTTCATATGGCTTTGGATTCTCTCACTCACTATGTTGATGGATGTCACTCAAGTGTTTCTCGCTCACTCTCTCTTTCTTTTTCAAATCATCCATCAATATTTCTTCGGGTGTCAAAGGGAGAAAAGATATGCGCTCTCCCTCATATTGGAACGATAGAAGATTAGCACGACCGCTAATTTGCACATCGCGATCATACAACCAAGGTATTCCCAACAACAATTGGCGTGCTTGCATTGGCAGCACATCACATTCCACTTGATCCTGGTACTTCCCAATGGAAAACTGAACGTTGACCATGTTGCTTACTCAAAGTGTACCACAATCATTGATCCATTGCATCTTATATGGACTTGGATGCCTTCTTTGTTTCAGTCCCAATTTCTCTACTAAATCTAAACTTGCAATGTTTTTGTAGCTACAATTGTCATCAATAATTCTGCAAACCTTGTTGTTGATGGTTTCACGGGTGTGAAAAATATTATGGCGCTACTCTTTCTTTTCTCTAGCTGCATTGACACTAAGCACACGACAGGAAACAAAGCAATCTCCCATGTCAGCTTGAATATCACAACCACTCTTCTCACTTTCTTCATCCTCATGATCATCTGGTGCTCCACTAACTTCATGTTCACTCTCAGATTCCCATTCACCATGTTCATTGATAAATAGAACTCTCTTGTTTCGACATTCAGAAGAAATGTGACCATGCCCTTTGCACTTCCAACACTCAATATATCGGCTTCGAGATGATGGTACAACCGTGGGTTTAGAAGTACTTCCAGCAGCAAAGGGAGCATGCTTGTCAATATTCCTAGGAGCCGGTGATGATGCCGATGATGCCATTGTTCGCCGAGTGGCAGTAGGGTGTGAAGTATGCTGAAACTAAGAAACACCATGAGAGGAACTTGGCTGCAACCTTTGCCATGGTGTGGTGGTATGGTTATGAGATATCCGTTCATGACCACTCCGCTGCACCTTCCTCTCCGTGCGCTTTGCTTGCTCTAGAATATCTTGTAGTGTTATAGGGAAACATCTCTACAAAATTAGAAATTTCATTGTTGATACCATGCAGAAATCTCACCATCTTTGTCTCCTCATCTTCATGAATACGACCACGAACGAGCAGTCATCTCTTTATATAGTACTCATCCACCGTGCATGTACCTTGGCTGAGGCGCTGCAATTTGTTGCGGAGATCTCTTTGATATTGTGAAGGAACAGACATTCGCCTCATGGCTTGTTTCATCTCTTCCCAAGTGTCAATGTGGTCACGACCTAGCAGCAGCTGATTTTATTGTAGTTGATTCCACCAAGTGAGTGCATAACCAGAAAACTCAACGTCGGTGTCAAAACCGGCGGATCTCGGGTAGAGGGTCCCGAACTGTGTGTCTAGGATCGATGGTAACAGGAGACAGGGGACACAATGTTTACCCAGGTTTGGGCCCTCTCTATGGAGGTAATACCCTACATCCTGCTTGATTGATATTGATGAATATGGGTGTTACAAGAGTTGATATACCACGAGATCGTGATGGCTAAACCCTAAAAGTCTAGCCTATATGACTATGGTAATGAATGGTGTCCTTTCCGGACTATCCCCTCCGGTTTATATAGACACCCGGGGGATCTTGGGTTTACATAGAGTCGGTTACATAAGAAGGAATCTTCATAGTCGGTCGCCAAGCTTGCCTTCCACACCATGGAGAGTCCAATCCGGACTCAGGTATAGTCTTCGGCCTTCATGTCTTCACAACCCATCAGTCCGGCCCAATAGATAACAGGCTGGACGCCCGAGGACCCCTTAGTCCAGGACTCCCTCAGTAGCCCCTGAACCTGGCTTCGATGACGAGGAGTTCGGCACGCAGATTGTCTTCGACATTGCAAGGCGGGTTCCCTTTTATCCAAACTTCAAAATAGTTTTTGGATGCGATGATCGTATCCGGACCTATCACACACACCATACAAAACCGTAGAGTGAATATATATTTTTGCACGAGTCTAATCCGCTGATGGATTTTACGATATGACATCACGCCTTTCCGGTCATAATTTTCGACCATTTTCCGTCTGCCGCTCCACGTCTCGAGACGCGGTTGCCATTGGCACGTCTTGTCAAAGCAGAGATCATGCCCCCTTATTACGGGATTCTCATCAATACGGGCGTGGGTGACCCAACCGTGCCATTTTGCACGACCCTTGGGAATAGGCGAGTTCAAGGCGAGCGGGTAGACGCCTAACATTCGTGGCCTTCATAAGGGGATAAGGATTCCCTACCTTCACCCACACCTCACCTTTCCGTCCCTGAGCTCCAGCGCCCAAGCTTCTAGCTTTTCCCTCAACCAAGAAAACACTCCAAAAAATGTCCGGATCCGGAGCTGGGGGTAAGTGGATGGCCTCCTCCGTCAAGAGGAAGGATATCAAGGTGCTCAGGGAGGCCGGATATCTAGCCAAGGAGATCGCTCACCGACTCCCAGATAAGGGACAGATCATCCCTACTCCAGAGCCCCACGAGAGGGTTGTTTTCCTCACACATTTCGTCCGCGGACTGGGTTTCCCTCTCCACCCCTTCGTTCATGGACTGATGTTTTACTACAGGCTAGACTTCCATGACTTAGCCCCCAACTTCATCCTCAACATCACGGCATTCATTGTCGTGTGCGAGGCCTTCCTCCGCATCCCACCTCATTTCGGCCTATGGTTGAAGACCTTCAACATGAAGCCGAAGGTGGTGAGCAGCCAACAAGCAGAATGCGGAGGCGCCATGGTAGGCAAGATGCCCAACATTACCTGGCCCAAAGGCTCATTCACAGAGACGATGAAAGGGTGGCAATCGGGGTGGTTTTATATCACCGAGCCGCGCGACGCCAACTGGGTGGCGGCCCCCGAATTCAGATCTGGATTCCCGATGTGGCTCACCTCCTGGCAAGCCGGACTTGCTATCTGTGGGAATACGATCCGACCAAGCACCAGACGCTACAAGAGCTCTATGGCACAATGCACGAAGAAATCTGGAAAGTGCTCTTTAAGGCCGGCGAGACACCACCGCCCATGACCGAAGATCGCGGGCTTAGCTTAAAGCGCCAGGCTAACCCGGTAAGCTCTTCTAATGTTTTCAAGGCGTACCCTTTACTAGCATATTCTGAGAAAAATCCTAAGCCTTTCTACCCGTGTTTTCAGGCCTGGATCAAGATAGCGAAGGGGATTAACAGTCCGGCTCCGCTACCCGAAGACCGAGAATTCCCATTGTTGACGAAAATGCTTTTTCCAGCACCTTATGAGGTGCTGGAGAAGACGACCAAGAAAGCGGCCAAAGGGGCCAAGAAGGGCCTTCGCCGAAAAGGCGCTCTGGACATGATGTCCGAAGACAAGACTTCCTTTTCGTCCGCCGACGACGATGATGAAGAGGAAGAAGAAAGCGGCGGCCTCCACAAATCCGGAGGCAGGAGCGCCTAAAAGGGTTAGAGGTTCCCACATGGATAACTTCGTGTGGGATGTGGACAATAGTCCGGACCAATCTCGCCGGACCAAGCCTCAGGCGCCTCGTAAGTACCAGGAACCGAAAACATCTAGCTCTCCCGGTTTGCAATATTGATGAACCTTGTTATTGCAGTCCATCGCGCGATGGCTCCCCGCGATCTTCGTCCGAGGGATCGCTAGACTCAAAGGAGATGGACAACATGTCTCCGCCACCTGCTCATTCCGTCTCTCCCAAGGGTGACAACGAGGTGGTGTCGCAAAAGATCATTCCCGACCGGGGGGGGGGTCCAAAGACCGTCGGGGCAGTGCCCCAGGACGATTCCTCAATTGCTGGACGCGTGGGGGAAAAGCCCCTGCGAGGACCGGCGACGGGGGCCGGGTTCCCTTCGGAGCCGGGTACCATTCCGGAGACCTATGCGGCTCCCGAGTCCAGCGAACGGCATGCTCCGAGAGGAGGAAGTGTGCCTGTTCCGCCGGTGACCTCTATCTAACTAGAGGCACCAGATAACCTGCTGGAGGCGCTTCTAGGCGCCTCTATTATGGATGCACACCGCGCCCTTATGGGCACGGTAATAGAGAAGGTTCAGTTCGTGAAAAGCGGACTGACCGAAGCCTGCACTAGCCTTCTATCAGGCTTTGAGGTAAGTAATGCATTTGTAGGAAGAATATCACAGTATAGACAATAGCCCATGATGCTCTGTTTGGTGTTCAGAAAGAAGGAGCCGAACAGAGGATCAAAGAGAAAAATTGCAGGAGTCTAACATAAGTTGCCTTTGCGAATAAGCAGGTGTCGCTGCAGGCTGCCACCGTGCTACCTCTTGAGCACAACGTTGGTTTTCCCCAAAGAGGAAGGGATGATGCAGCAAAGTAGCGTAAGTATTTCCCTCAGTTTTTGAGAACCAAGGTATCAATCCAGTAGGAGGCTACGCGTGAGTCCCTCGTACCTGCACAAAACAAATAAATCCTCGCAACCAACGCAAATAGGGGTTGTCAATCCCTATAAGGCCACTTACAAGAGTGAGATCTGATAGATATGATAAGATAATATTTTTGGTATTTTTATGATAAAAGATGCAAAGTAAAATAAAGGCAAAGTAAATAGCAAAGGAAATAACTAAGTAGTAGGAGATCAATATGATAAAGATAGACCCGGGGGCCATAGGTTTCACTAGTGGCTTCTCTCGAGAGCATAAGTATTCTACGATGGATGAACAAATTACTGCTGAGCAATTGACAGAATTGAGCATAGTTATGAGAATATCTAGGTATGATAATGTATATAGGCATCACGTCCGAGACAAGTAGACCGACTCCTTCCTGCATCTACTACTATTACTCCACTCATCGACCACTATCCAGCATGCATCTAGAGTATTAAGTTAAAAACAGAGTAACACCTTAAGCAATATGACATGATGTAGAGGGATAGACGCATGCAATATGAAGAAAACCCCATATTGTTATCCTCGATGGCAACAATACAATACGTGCCTTGCTGCCCTTACTGTCACCGGGAAAGGACACCGCAAGATTGAACCCAAAGCTAAGCACTTCTCCCATTGCAAGAAAGATCAATCTAGTAGGCCAAACCAAACCAATAATTCAAAGAGACTTGCAAAGATAACCAATCATACATAAAAGAATTCAGAGAAGATGCAAATATTATTCATAGATAGACTTGATCATAAACCCACAATTCATCGGTCTCAACAAACACACCACAAAAAGAAGATTACATCGAATAGTTCTCCACAAGAGAGGGGGAGAACATTGTATTGAGATCCAAAAAGAGAGAAGAAGCCATCTAGCTACTAATTATGGACCCGTAGGTCTGAGGTAAACTACTCACACTTCATCGGAGGGGCTAGAAGCCCTCCGTGATCGATGCCCCCTCCGGCGGAGCTTCGGAAAAGGCCCCAAGATGGGATCTCGTGGATACAGAAAGTTACGGCGGTGGAATTAGGGTTTTGGCTCCGTATCTGATCGTTTGGGGGTACGTGGATATATATAGGAGGAAGGAGTACGTCGGTGGAGCAACAGGGGGCCCACGAGGGTGGAGGGCGCGCCTAGGGTAGGCAGGCGCGCCCCCTACCTCATTGCCTCTTGTTTCTTTTCTTGACGTAGGGTCGAAGTCTCTCTGGTCTTATTCATTGAGAAAATCACGTTCCCGAAGGTTTCATTCTGTTTGGACTCCGTTTGATATTCCTTTTCTTCGAAACCCTAAAACAGGCAAAAAACAGCAATTCTGGGCTGGGCCTCCGGTTAATAGGTTAGTCCCAAAAATAATATAGAAGTGGATAATAAAGCCCTATAATGTCCAAAACAGTAGATAATATAGCATGGAGCAATCAAAAATTATAGATATGTTGGAGACGTATCAAGCATCCCAAGCTTAATTCCTGCTCCTCCTCGAGTAGGTAAATGATAAAAACATAATTTTTGATGCGGAGTGCTACTTGGCATAATTTTAATGTAATTCTTCTTAATTGTGGTATGAATATTCAGATCCGAAAGATTCAAGACAAAAGTTCATATTGACATAAAAATAATAGATGGAATAGAGTGGTGGTTGTGGAGAAGACAAAAAGGGAGAACATAGTCTCACATCAACTAGGCATATCAACGGGCTATGGAGATGCCCATCAATAGATATCAATGTGAGTGAGTAGGGATTGCCATGCAACGGATGCACTAGAGCTATAAGTATATGAAAGCTCAAAAAGAAACAAAGTGGGCGTGCATCCAACTTGCTTGCTCATGAAGACCTAGGGCATTTTGAGGAAGCCCATCTGAGGGAGTCCTGGATTAGGGGGTCTCCGGACAGCCGGATTATATCCTTTGGCCGGACTGTTGGACTATGAAGATACAAGATTGAAGACTTCGTCTCGTGTCCGGATGGGACTCTACTTGGCGTGGAAGGCAAGCTTAGGCAATACGGATATGTATATCTTCTCCCTTGTAACCGACCTTGTGTAACCCTAGCCCCCTTCGGTGTCTATATAAACCGGAGGGTTTTAGTCCGTAGGACAACATACAATCATACCATAGGCTAGCTTCTAGGGTTTAGCCTCTCTGATCTCGTGGTAGATCTACTATTGTACTACCCATATCATCAATATTAATCAAGCAGGACGTAGGGTTTTACCTCCATCAAGAGGGCCCGAACCTGGGTAAAACATCGTGTCCCCTGCCTCCTGTTACCATCCGCCTTAGACGCATAGTTCGGGACCCCCTACCCGAGATATGGACAATAAATAAAAATCATCTTTTGTTCACCGACCGAATATTCCCTTAAGAACGCTAGCTTTCGGCTTCACCCAGTCTGAGGTACACATCCGGCCGACCCAGCAGTAACAATCGCAGAGGTGCTCCCCTTATGCCCTAGCCGAATTAACAGGAACGTAGGGCATAAATACAAGAGCCAGGCAACCCAGCTTGGCCAAAACTTAAGTCATATCGATGCATATAATGGTGAAAAAAGGTACATGCGGAAGTATAACACATGTGTTGGGTATGAGGCCCAGATAAATAATTTAAGCTTCTGTGAAAGAAGCCCCCAGGTATGAAGAGTGCGGCTAGCGCATCTATAATGTGTATCCGGCGAGTAGGGGGTCCGGACCAGTGATAGACTTCATATCCGGGGTTGTACACCGTTATGGCGTCCCCCACAACATCATCACTGATAATGTCACGAACTTCACGGCCGATGAGGTAAAACTTTGGTGCAGCAAAATGGGCATCAAGCTAGATTATGCCTCAGTCTATCACCCACAAACCAACGGTCAAGTCGAGCGAGCAAACGGTCTTATAATGAGCGGCATTAAACCCAGATTAGTACATTCCTTAATGGAGTCTAACATGCACTGGGTAGAGGAGCTCGACTCCGTACTCTGGGGGCTGCGGACCACGCCGAATCATAGTACCGGATATACACCCTTCTTTATGGTGTACGGCGTAGAGGCTGTCTTGCCCTGTGACATAATTCATGACTCACCTCGAGTGCGCATGTATGAAGAAAGAGAAGCCGAGCTCGATCGGCAGGACAGTCTGGACACTCTGGAGGAGGAGCGCGACGTAGCCAAAGCCCGTTCCGCATTTTATCAGCAACGGGCTCACAGATACCAAAGCAGAGAAGTACGGGCCAAAACTTATAACGTTGGCGAACTAGTTCTACGCCTGCCAGATAAGAAAAAGAACAAGCTCGAGCCCAAATGGGAACGTCCCTTCATTATTGACCAAGTTTTGACCGGTGGAGCGTACCGACCGCGGGATGCATCAACTAGTCGACTCGAGCCGAACCCATGGAACGCGGCCAAGCTCCGAAGATTCTACCCCTAGCACCGGACTCTATGTTAGTCCCCTCCCTTTGTCCATTTTTCGCATATACATTATCTGTCTTGTTTCTCTTCCTTTCTTTTATTATTTCTCTAGGCCTTCAAGGGTCACCTTGTGCCTCACTAGCACATTATAGATGCGCTAGCCGCACTCTTCATACCTGGGGGCTTCTTTCACAGAAGCTTAAATTATTTATCTGGGCCTCATACCCAACACATGTGTTATACTTCCGCATGTACCTTTTTTCACCATTATATGCATCGATATGACTTAAGTTTTGGCCAAGCTGGGTTGCCTGGCTCTTGTATTTATGCCCTACGTTCCTGTTAATTCGGCTAGGGCATAAGGGGAGCACCTCTGCGATTGTTACTGCTGGGTCGGCCGGATGTGTACCTCAGACTGGGTGAAGCCGAAAGCTAGCGTTCTTAAGGGAATATTCGGTCGATGAACAAAAGATGATTTTTATTTATTGTCCATATCTGCCCCCAGATGTTTTTCCCGTGTTTCCTATCGCAGTCCAGACATGCACTTTAGGGCATGCTTACCCAGGGAAAGGAACCCTTAACTGAACTATTCTCCCTGGAAGATGTTTCTTACTACCCATGTAATATAACATAACTAGTTGGGAACTTGTCTGATAAAGCACTAATGACCCCTACGCCTGGTCTCCACGCATACCCCGATTCTTATATAACTGAGCGGGTATTCGGATACACTCCAGACTATTGGGCCCGGAGGTTGAAGCGAAAAGGTCCATAACGACAAATGATCTACAATCCGGCTAGAAGGCATTATACATGTCACTTTAATTACATAGTCATGCAGACTGACTGAATTCCTCTTCTATACCATCCAACAGGCGGTCTAGCTTACAATCCTGTTGGGAATACTTTGCGGCTAATTCTACTTGCCCATAAACTAAGCTAACGGGGATCTCTTTTCCGTCGGGCCCCACAGGTCCAACCTCGGCCATGTGATTTGGGTCTGCCTTGGTATACCACGTCTTCACCATGGCCCAGGCTTCTCTGGCACCATGTCGGCAGGCCGATATCTTCCATAATCGGAAGCGCCGCCGTGCTCCCTTGAGCTTCTCCGTAAGCTCTGCAACACCCTCTGGCAGGGAGACGGATGGCCACAAGGCCTGGGCAACACCTTGCATCACCTGCCGAACTTGTTCGTGCAGATGTGACAGCTCAGATAGAAGATCACCCGCAGACCCGGGCATTTCCTCCGCGGGACGACCCGTCAGCATACCTACAGATATAACGCTGTTAGCTGGCTTCTTCGCCAAACTCCTTTAAAAGGATTCGTTCAAGCACTTATTGAAAATGCCGCGCCGAAGCCGCTTATTCTCCTTCTTGGAGTCTGCAAGCTGGCCCTGAAAGTCTGTTAGTTCCACGCTCAGCTTAATATTGGCGTCTTGGCGATTGTTTTTCTCCCGCCTAACCTCAGTCAGCACGCGTTTGCCAGCCTCTAGTTGCCGCACAACATGTTGGTCCTCCGGATTTTCTCTGGATTCATCTGCAACATCTGTTGTTAGATCTGCAGCCATGCCGCACATTATACGGTAACCATCATTCTTTAAAGTAAATGTTACCAGCAGGTGACTTTTTCGGTTCCTGCAATGCGGCCACAGCAGCCCGCAGTTGGGTCTTGCATTCCTCTAGCTCCTGTGACAGCCTAGTATTCTTCTCTATAAGAACCTGCACAATAAAGATGATCCTTAAATCAGTTCTGCTAACTGTTTCAAGTCTCAGGGGCTACTGATCCATATAAATCGTCAGATTTACTTACCCGTACATCCTTTACATACTGATCCGTGGCTCTGGCTAGACCATCTTGAGCAGCTCGGAGGTACGCCTCTCCAGAATTGAAGGCATCAAATGCCTCTGGTGAGAAATAGGCGTCACGGAGTGTGGCCCGGCGGCACCTATGATTCATGGCGCTTTCCACCTCTGAGTTTGTAGTGGATAATCTATCTGCATCCTCTGTAGGGGGATTATCCGGAGCCCGCCCCATATCGGCTTCCGCCTCTATGTACGGTCCTGGCGCCCGACTGGTGGAAGCATGGTTAGTAACATCGCCGGACATATTCCGGCGAGCGTTTTTTCTGTTAAAGAAGCACATGCGTCATTATATTTCAAGAAAGATGACAACCACGGAGCGGGGTTTGCTATACCTTAGCGCCGGTGTCTCCGTCCTGACTGCCTTCCTTTTTGGCCTACCCGGCCTTGGTGCCTCCCGTTGGCGCGTTGCCATGGGTTCGACAGGGCGTCCCGAATGCCTTCCCTGTAAAATGCCATGTGTATATGGTGGGTGAAGTGTCTAAAAGGGGATCCTAGTTTTGGAGTTGGGATTTTTGGTTTTTCTTACGTGCGATGCAGGGAGCAGTCCGGGATAGTCGGCCGTAATGGCCACCATGGCATCGTCGCAGCTTAACTGATAGAACTGCCGGTCTATCAGCTCCACGGATATAACCGAATCTTCTTTGAGTCCGGAGTCGAGGGCCCAGTTAGGGTCCTCCGGTTGTGGAGAAGGGCTGCTGACCTCCTTTATGGCTTTTCGCAGTTCCTGCCGCAAAGTGGCAAGGTGAATACTTACGACAAAGAATGCGGGAAAAATGGGAGCAGGGAGATATAACTTACCTAGCTTGGAGGATTGTACATGTAGAACCCATCCCGTGGCTTGATGCTGGTGAACTCCTCTTCCTCACCCTTGAACAATTCGGACAGAATTTTCGCTAAAGCGGCAGCATTGTCCGGACCCTTACGCCCGCAGCGGGTGGCGTCATCCGCCCCGTTATAACACCACAAGGGGTGCCCATGATATTGAAGTGGCTGCACTCCCCGCATTATGAAAATCGACATAACTTCAATTATTGTCAATCCTGATTGAGCCAATGCTTTGATCCGGTTCATCAGATAGAGGACTTCTCCATTGTCTTCCGCCTGGGGGATCCGTGGGAGCCAACTTTGGCGCTTCTTCAGAGGAGCATTGTTGAACTCAGGAAGACCCCACCGAACAGGGTCCGGAAGGGGAACGTCCTCCATATAAAACCATTCTGAAGGCCAGTCTTTGGACGACTTCTTCGGGGTACCGGACAGGTATCCGGTATCGGCGATGCACCATATTTCGGCTCCGCCCACTTGATAAAGTGATCTCCTCTGTATGCGAGGGACGAGGCAAAATAGCCTTTTCCACAGCTCGAAGTGAGCCTCGCAGCCCAAGAACAACTCACAAAGAGCAACATAGCCGGCGACATGTAGAATGGAGGCAGGGGTGAGATTGTGTAATTGGAGGCCGTAGAACTCCAGGAGCCCGCGAAGAAACGGATGAATTGGAAATCTGAGTCCCCTTAGTAAATAAGGAACAAGGCAAATCCGTTCCCCCATGGAGGGATAGGGAAATCTCTCCGCTTGCTCCCCGCCATTGTAGGTGGCAAGCCCGGCTCGAACAGGCACCATATACGCCGGAGGGAGAAATCCCTTAGTCTGCAGTTCGACTAATCGACTGTGCGGGACTGTACACCTCTCCCAATTACCGGGCTTAGGGCTACGGGGGCGGGAGGAGGAGCTGCGGAGGTCGGCCATGCTGGAATGGATCTTTTCGAAACGCGCTCTGATGGATTCTCGCTGGGGGAGGATGGTATGGATCGGATCTAAGAATCCCCATCCCTTTAATAGACAATTTATTTATCTGGCTAGGGGGGCGAATGTAAAAACGCCATGGCGCCTCGTATTCATTTGACGCGTGGGAGAAAGCCCTTATTGGGCATAGAAGCCAAGAGGTTTGACATTTATGGAGCCGGACATTGCTTACAAACACTTGAAAATTGGAGAAGAACCCGCCTTGCAATGCCGAAGACAACATTGCGCGCTGGACTCATCGTCATTGAAGCCTGGTTCGGGGGCTACTGAGGGAGTCCTGGATTAGGGGGTCTCCGGACAGCCGGATTATATCCTTTGGCCGGACTGTTGGACTATGAAGATACAAGATTGAAGACTTCATCTCGTGTCCGGATGGGACTCTACTTGGCGTGGAAGGCAATCTTAGGCAATACAGATATGTATATCTTCTCCCTTGTAACCGACCTTGTGTAACCCTAGCCCCCTCCGGTGTCTATGTAAACCAGAGGGTTTTAGTCCGTAGGACAACATACAATCATACCATAGGCTAGCTTCTAGGGTTTAGCCTCTCTGATCTCGTGGTAGATCTACTCTTGTACTACCCATATCATCAATATTAATCAAGCAGGATGTAGGGTTTTACCTCCATCAAGAGGGCCCAAACCGGGGTAAAACATCGTGTCCCCTGCCTCCTGTTACCATCCGCCTTAGACGCACAGTTCGGGACCCCCTACCCGAGATCCGCCGGTTTTGACACCGACACCATCATTGGAATATACAAGCCAAGTTCTATAATGAAAGATTCCCACTAGTATATGAAAGTGATAACATGAGAGACTCTCTACTATGAAGATCATGATGCTACTTTGAAGCACAAGTGTGGTAAAAGGATAGTAACATTGTCCCTTCTCTCCTTTTCTCTCATTTTTTTTCTATTTTTCTATTTTTTATTTGGGCCTTTTCTCCTTTTATGGCCTCTTTTCTTTCTTCTTCTTTTTTTGTCCGGAGTCTCATCCCTACTTGTGGGGGAATCATAGTCTCCATCATCCTTTCCTCACTGGGACAATGCTCTAATAATGATGATCATCACACTTTTATTTTTCTTACAACTCAACAATTACAACTCGATACTTAGAACAAAATATGACTCTATATGAATGCCTCCGGCGGTGTATCGGGATATGCAATGACTCATGAGTGACATGTATGAAAGAATTATGAATGGTGGCTTTGCCACAAATACGATGTCAACTACATGATCATGCTAAGCAATATGACAATGATGGAGTGTGTCATAATAAACGGAATGGTGGAAAGTTGCATGGCAATATATCTCGGAATGGCTATGAAAATGCCATAATACGTAGGTATGGTGGCTGTTTTGAGGAAGGTATATGGTGTGTGTATGATACCGGCGAAAGGTGCGCGGTATTAGAGAGGCTAGCAAAGGTGGAAGGGTGAGAGTGCGTATAATCCATGGACTCAAATTAGTCATAAAGAACTCATATACTTATTGCAAAAATCTACAAGTTATCAAAGCAAAGTATTACACGCATGCTCCTAGGGGGATAGATTGGTAGGAAAAGACCATCGCTCGTCCCCGACCGCCACTCATAAGGAAGGCAATCAAAAAAATAAATCATGCTCCGACTTCATCACATAACGGTTCACCATATGTGCATGCTACGGGAATCACAAACTTCAACACAAGTATTTCTCAAATTCACAACTATTCAACTAGCACAACTTTAATATCACCATCTTTATATCTCAAAACAATTATCAAGTATCAAACTTATCATAGTATTCAACACACTCATAAGAAAGTTTTTATTATTAATCTTGTATACCAAGCATATTAGGATTTTAAGCAAATTAACATGCTATTTAAGACTCTCAAGATAATCTAAGTGAAGCATGAGAGATCAATAGTTTCTATAAAACGAATCCACCATCGTGCTCTAAAAGATATAAGTGAAGTACTAGAGCAAAATTATATAACTCAAAAGATATAAGCGAAGCACATAGAGTATTCTAACAAATTCTGAATCATGTATGGCTCTCTCAAAAGGTGTGTACAGCAAGGATGATTGTGGTAAACTAACAAATAAAGTCTCAAATAATACAAAACGCTGCAAGCAAAACACATATCATGTGGCGAATAAAAATATAGCTCCAAGTAAAGTTACCGATAGAAGTAGACGAAAGAGGGGATGCCTTCCGGGGCATCCCCAAGCTTTGGCTTTTAGGTCTCCTTAGATTATCTTGGGGGTGCCATGGGCATCCCCAAGCTTAGGCTCTTGCCACTCCTTGTTCCATAATCCATCAAATCTTTACCCAAAACTTGAATACTTCACAACACAAAACTTAAAGTAGAAAATCTCGTGAGCTCCATTAGCGAAAGAAAACAAAATACCACTTCAAGGTACTGTAATGAACTCATTATTTATTTATATTGGTGTTATACCTACTGCATTCCAACTTCTCTATGGTTTATAAACTATTTTACTAGCCATAGATTCATCAAAATAAGCAAACAACACACGAAAAACAGAATCTGTCAAAAACAAAACAGTCTGTAGTAATCTGTATCTAGCGCAATATCTGGAACCCCAAAAATTCTAAAATAAATTTCTTGACCTGAATAATTTATCTATTAATCATATTCAAAAAGAATTAACTAAATATCACTTTCCAAATAAAAATGACAGCAGTTCTCGTGAGCGCTAAAGTTTCTGTTTTTTACAGCAAGTTCAACAAGACTTTCCCCAAGTCTTCCCAACGGTTCTACTTGGCACAAACACTAATTAAACACAAAAACCACAACCAAAACAGAGGCTAGATAAATTATTTAATACTAAACAGGAGCAAAAAGCAAGTAATAAAAATAAAATTGGGTTGCCTCCCAACAAGCGCTATCGTTTAACGGCCCTAGCTAGGCATAATATTTAAATGATGCTCACATGAAAGACAAGAATTGAAGCACAAAGAGAGCATCATAAAACACGTGACAAACACATCTAAGTCTAACATACTTCCTATGCATAGGCATCTTATAGGCAAACAAATTATCAAGGCAAGCAAAAACTAGCATATGCAAGGAAGCGGGAAGAAACAATAGCAATCTGAACATAACGAGAGGTAATTTAGTAACATGAACATTTCTACCACCATATTTTCCTCTCTCATAATAATTACATGTAGGATCATAAGCAAATTCAACAATATAGCTATCACAACACATATTCTTAACAAGATCCACATGTATGCAAAGTTGAAACTCTTCCAAAATAGTGGGACTAACATTAACTAAAGTCATGACCTCTCCAAACCCACTTTCAATAATATTGCAAACACTATTATCAATCTCATATTCATCATGGGGCTTAAATAAATTTTCAAGATCAAAAGTAGAATCACCCCAATCATGATCGTTGCAACAAATAGTAGTCATAGCAAAACTAGCATCCCCAAGCTTAGGGTTTTGCATATCATTAACACAATTGACATTAAGAGAATTTATAATAACATCATTGCAATCATGCTTTTCATCGAAGGAACTATCAAGTATGGGTGTAATAGCAACGATCTCATGTTTAACATAAGGAACTATAGCAAATTCATCTTCATAAATATTGGCATCATGTTCATCAAGGGATATTTCAACTAAATCATCGGAATCATCATTATCTATAGATTCATGCATATCATTATTTTCTTCCAAAGCAACGTTCATTATTTTAGTAAGTTCTTGGACGTAGACATTATGAGCAAAGTTTTCATTGCAATATTTAAGTATGACGGAATTTTCAGATTTATTGAGAGTAAAATCATACTTTTCAATCAAAGAAGCAACTTCATGAGCACCCTTAAAAACGACAAATTCTTCAATTTGTTCGATATCATAATAAATATAAACACCCTTTGCATAAGAAGATAAGATTTCATTATCATTGAACTCACATAGGTAGGGAAGGTGTTTTTTAGGGTTCTTAGAGCAACAAGTAAAATCACAAATTTCACAAAGATTCCAAGCATAGCATAGCAAACTATTTATATGATACCATAAGAGCTTCCCTTTTTCAGGCAAACGATGACGCACAAAATGAGCATGCTCATCTAAAGATTTCCCATCAACTAGGCTAGTTGGGGTTTCAGCACGAGCACATAAGGTTCGAAGATGATCCAAGTAGAACACTTTAAGTGGATCCATATCAATAGATTTTTAGCAAGCAAAGATGCAAGCAAATAGAAGGCACATGGAAACACAAACAAGGATACATACGGGAAGAAGGCAAACAAAAGAGGAGGCAAATAAAACGGCAAGAGTGAAGTGGGAGGAGAGGAAAATGAGAGGCAAATGGCAAATAATGTAATGCGGGAGATAAGGGTATGTGATGGGTACTTGGTATGTTGACTTTTGCGTAGACCTCCCCGGCAACGGCGCCAGAAATCCTTCCTGCTACCTCTTGAGCACTGCGTTGGTTTTCCCCGAAGAGGAAGGGATGATGCAGCAAAGTAGCGTAAGTATTTCCCTCAGTTTTTGATAACCAAGGTATCAATCCAGTAGGAGGCTACGCGCGAGTCCCTCGTACCTGCACAAAACAAATAAATCCTCGCAACCAATGCAAAAGGGGTTGTCAATCCCTATAAGGCTACTTACGAGAGTGAGATCTGATAGATATGATAAGATAATATTTTTGGTATTTTTATGATAAAAGATGCAAAGTAAAATAAAGGCAAAGTAACTAGTAAAGGAAATAACTAAGTAGTAGGAGATAAATATGATAAAGATAGACCCGGGGGCCATAGGTTTCACTAGTGGCTTCTCTCAAGAGCATAAGTATTCTACGGTGGGTGAACAAATTACTATTGAGCAATTGATAGAATTGAGCATAGTTATGAGAATATCTAGGTATGATCATGTATATAGGCATCACGTCCGAGACAAGTAGACCGACTCCTGCCTGCATCTACTACTATTACTCCACTCATCGACTGCTATCCAGCATGCATCTAGAGTATTAAGTTGAAAATAGAGTAACGCCTTAAGCAAGATGGCATGATCTAGAGGGATAGACTCATGCAATATGAAGAAAACCCCATCTTGTTATCCTCGATGGCAACAATACAATACGTGCCTTGCTGCCCTTACTGTCACCGGGAAAGGACACCGCAAGATTGAACCCAAAGCTAAGTACTTCTCCCATTGCAAGAAAGATCAATCTAGTAGGCCAAACCAAACTGATAATTCAAAGAGACTTGCAAAGATAACCAATCATACATAAAAGAATTCAGAGAAGATTCAAATATTATTCATAGATAGACTTGATCATAAACCCACAATTCACCGGTCTCAACAAACACACCGCAAAAAGAAGATTACATCGAATAGTTCTCCACAAGAGAGGGGTAGAACATTGTATTGAGATCCAAAAAGAGAGAAGAAACCATCTAGCTACTAACTATGGACCCGTAGGTCTGAGGTAAACTACTCACACTTCATCGGAGGGGCTATGGTGTTGATGTAGAAGCCCTCCATGATCGATGCCCCCTCCGGCAGAGCTCCGGAAAAGGCCCCAAGATGGGATCTCTTGGATACAGAAAGTGACGGCGGTGGAATTAGGGTTTTGGCTCCGTATCTGATCGTTTGGGGGTATGTGGATATATATAGGAGGAAGGAGTACGTCGGTGGAGCAACAGGGGGCCCATGAGGGTGGAGGGCGCGCCTAGGGTAGGCAGGCGCGCCCCTACCTCGTGGCCCCCTGTTTCTTTTCTTGACGTAGGATCCAAGTCTCTCTGGTCTTATTTGTTGAGGAAATCACGTTCCCGAAGGTTTCATTCCGTTTGGACTCCGTTTGATATTCCTTTTCTTTGAAACCCTAAAACAGGCAAAAAAACAACAATTGTGGGCTAGGCCTCCGGTTAATAGGTTAGTCCCAAAAATAATATAAAAGTGGATAATAAAGCCCAATAATGTCCAAAACAGTAGATAATATAGCATGGAGCAATCAAAAATTATAGATAAGTTGGAGATGTATCACACCGCTCATGCTGCAGAGGTCTCCAGACTGAAGCGGAAACTGGAACGGGCTGAGGAAGAGCTCGTCCTCGTAAAGAAGCAGCTAGAGGATAGCCAAGGTATGTGCTGATCTGCTGGTACCTTTTAAGAAGAAATGAAAAGTCCATCCAAACTAAGTAGTCATGCACTTTATTAGGGGCCACTACCGAGGTGGCAGCCCTCAAGAAGGCGCTGGCCGAGGCCGAGGAGAAAGCGTCCAAGGAGCGTGCCATGAGTGAGAAGCACGAGGCCCAGGTCGGCGAAGCGCAACAACAGCTCCAGGACGCGATCAAGAGATTTGAGTCCTTGGAGCATGATTGTAAGGCGCAAGAGTCCGAACTGGCGACGGCCCATCGGAGCGCACATGACGCACGAGCCGAAGCCCAGAACGCCCTCCAGGAAATTAAGGCGGCCAAGGAGATTTCGGCGGGTAATTCTTTCACCATGCAAGGCAAGTATGCAAAAGAAACGTTCCATGTACTTATCCGAATTTGGGTTTTCCAGGGGCGTTTGCAGATCTGCCGCGCAGTATATTGGATGTTGTCGAGTATTACAGAGCCGAATAAGGGATGTCTATGGAGAAGCTATTTTGGTCCCAGTATCTTGGACCCGAATATCCGTTGCCCTTCGTCGACCAGCTGAAGCAGTTGGTCGAGCTGCACAAGTTGGCAGAGCTAGCCATGAAGGACCTGATAGTCCAGTTGTGGCCTGCTGAGCCTGTACCTAGCAGCTATTTCGGACTTGTTAAGCGGCTTGTAAGTGCCTGTCCGTGGCTCGAAACCGTGAAGCGGTCGGTCTGCATTGAAGGTGCGCGTATGGCTTTTGCCCGCGTCAAGAAGCATTGGGCAAAGCTGGATGCCAAGAAGCTGATGACCGAGGGCCCGCCGGAGGGCAAAGAGCATCGTCGACCCGAGCTCTATTTTGATGGTGTCCTAGAGGGGTCCTGCCTTGTGGCGGAACAATGTTTGAAGGATATCATTTTCCCATGAGAACATTTCTATTATCTTGTCCTGTAATGTGGAGTAGTGATGTTATGTATTATAATGCTTATGATTTACATTTTACCTCATGTGCGGCCATTTATGAAATCTGAGAGTTGACCAGTCGTCGGCTTCTGCCCCCACGTAGATAGTTCGGGGGTGTTCGGGATAAATCTGAACACTCTTTACTCCACAGTCTGGTCCTTAAAGGTGGTGTTTAGCGCAACGAACAAGGCAATCGGACTATGCGGCCTTTACCGCCCTCACTTAGCCATAGGAGTTTGACAATTTTAAAAAGCTTGGTGAAGCCCCTGGTATTCGGAAGGCCGAACTAGGGGCGTTATACACGCCTAATCGGAGGGACCGACTCTTTGCATGAAGCTGTAAAAATCTCTAACGATTTGGAACCTCTCGAATAGCTGACCGGCTCTCGCCGCATCATGACAACCAGTTTTTGGCTTTCTCTACTGAGGTGCTCGTCCGGAAGAATCGGGACACAATTGCAGTAGTTCTCCCTTTACTACCCTAGACGATATAGCGGAACATATGGTAGTAAGCATAGGAGCCGGGAAACCCAACTATTGACCAAATACATGATTCGGAGCCGATGCATATAGTGCTATAAGTTCGAGGTGTCGAACTATACTGAAAGAAGTGTTCGGACTTTTATTGCCGTAGAACGGGGTGTAATGAAGCCCCTGGCGCAGTAATACGTACCATAGTGTACGCGTATAATATATAACATACACAAGGGCGAGGAAACAGGAAAAATTAAGTAATAAGCTGACATCACCATTTATCAATTATTGTGATGTACTTAGTACATCGAGGCGTACTTTCTGTGAGTAATGTGATAAGCAAGTAAAGCTATTTGACATGTCGCAACCAAGGCCGAGCTACGTGCGGGTATGTAAAACAAGTATGGCAATCGTTTAATAGAGAACACCTGGGGATTCCCTTGTATGCCAGAGCTTCTTGCCTCCTTGGTGTGTTCTATAAATGGGTCGTCCATATAGACCTCGAAAAGAGAAAAGACCCATGATAATAGAAAGAAAAAATAAAGGCGGGCAAATCCAGGGTCGGTCAAGCCGCACTGTGGATCGCGAGCGAGTTATGCCTCCGTCAGTACCCATGAGGTTTGAGTGCGTAATTATGTACATGCGGCACGGGTGCCTCCTTCCTCATTGGGGCTGGGGCGGAGGACGAATTTACTAATTCAGCTCTTGACAAACCGAACTGCCCTTTTGCAGTGTAGTTCGGACTTTCTTGACGATGTCCAGGGGTTCGGCGACCGGATTATGGTGCCGCTTTAGAAGGCCGCTTTGTACTTCTGCTCCTAGGGCTGCGGTATGTTCCTCTGTACGGAGGGAATGTTCCGTGTTTCCATTTACTGTAATGACGCTGCGTGGACCGGGCATCTTGAGCTTGAGATAAGCATAATGTGGCACCGCGTTGAATTTGGTGAATGCAGTTCGTCCAAGCAGTGCGTGGTAGCCGCTGCGGAAGGGGACGATATCGAAGATTAGCTCTTCGCTTCGGAAGTTATCCGGGGAACTGAAGACCACCTCCAGCATGATCGAGCCCGTACAACGGGCTTCCATGCCTGGTATAAATCCTTTAAAGGTAGTTATCATGGGCTTGATTCATGAGGGATTAATGCCAATTTTGCATGCTGTATCCTGATAGAGCAGGTTAAGGCTGCTACCACCGTCCATTAGGACTCGTGTCATGTGAAATCCGTCGATGATTGGGTCCAGTACCAATGCGGTCGAACCGCCTTGACGGATACTAGTTGGATGATCACTATGATCGAAGGTGATCGTGAATGACCACCATGGGTTGAATTTTGGGGTGACTGGCTCTACCGCGTAGACGTCCCTAATGCGCGCTTGCGCTCCCTTTTGGGGATGTGTGTAGCGTATATCATGTTCGCCGTTTTGACTTGAGGCGGGAATTTCTTCTGCCCCCCGTTGTCCGGCTGCCGAGGTTCCTCGTCTTCATCCTCGCTCTGTGATTCCCCTTCCTTGTTTCCGCTATTTACCTTGCTGGCTTGCTTAAGGACCCGACAATCTCTGGTAGTATGGTTGGCCGGTTTGTCTGGGGTGCCATGTATTTGGCAAGGACGATCGAGTATGCGGTCCAAGCTTGATGGTCCTCCGCCGTTCCTTTTATAGGGCTTCTTTCGCTGGCCGGATTTGGAGCCGCTGAATCCGGCGTGAACTGTGGTGTCGTCGGTGTTATCGCCATTGTTTCAGCGTTTGTGTCTGTTGTGCCGGAGTTTGCTGGTGCTATTTTTGGCCTCGGAGGGGCCTGCTTCGTTGGTTGTGTTTGTGTTGCGAGCCAGCCAACTATCTTCTCCCGCGCAAAAGCGGGTCATAAGTGCCGTGAGGGCTGCCATGGATCTTGGCTTTTGTTGGCTGAGGTGGCGGGCTAGCCATTCGTCACGGATGCTATGTTTGAAGGCCGCTAGGGCTTCGGCATCTGGACAGTCAACGATCTTGTTCTTTTTGGTTAGGAACCTAGTCCAGAATTTTCTGGCTGATTCTCCAGGTTGTTGAACTATGTGGCTTAAGTCGTCGGCATCGGGTGGCCGGACATATGTACCTTGGAAGTTGTCAAGAAAGGCCTCTTCCAGGTCCTCCTAGCTGCCGATGGAGTTCTCGGGCAGGCTATTCAACCAATGTCTAGCTGGCCCTTTGAGTTTCAGTGGGAGGTATTTGATGGCTTGGAGGTCGTCTCCCCGGGCCATGTGGATGTGGAGAATAAAGTCCTCAATCCATACTGCGTGGTCAGTTGTTCCATTGTATGATTCAACATTGACGGGCTTGAATCCCTCGGGGAATTCATGATCTAGCACTTCGTCTGTGAAGCAGAGAGGGTGTGCGGCGCCTCTATAGCGGGCCGCATCACGGCGCATCTCCGATGGAGTGCGTCTGCGGTTATCGGCCCGGGTGTGACTAGGTTTGTCACGCCCGAATAGGTAGCCATCATCCCGAGTTGGGAAGCGTCCTCGCAATCCGTAGATTGATCTGGTGTGTTCTGCTCTGCTGTCCAGCTCCTGCCGAAGGTCGTATGTATGATCCCGAGCTGTTTTGTCCCTGTTTTTGCAAGGTGGTGGGGCGGGCTGTTGTTCGGCCTGAGTTGTCGCTTTATCCCGACCGCGGGGTGGTCGGTCCGCCGCACTATCCTGACCGTGTGGTGGTCGGTCCGCATTGCGTGAGGGAGGTATGGGATTTGGTACTTCCTCATCAAACTGAGGTAGCAGTCTATGCTTTGGGTAACTCTTGACTTGGCGCTCGAGGCCATATTCTTCGGCTGCCAGAACGTCGGTCCACCTGTCAATGAGCAAGTTTTGATCAGCCTGGAGCTGTTGTTGTTTCTTTTTCAGGCTTCTGGCGGTAGCTATTAGCTGGTGCTTGAAGCATTCTTGCTCTAGGGGTGCCTCAGGCACGATGAAATCCTTGCTGCCGAGGCTCTCCTCATCTTCGGAGACTAGGCGATACCTATCATCATCTGAGTCGTTGGGCGTGGCCTGTTTACCAGGGTCATCTTGCCCGTTGTCTTGTTCCTTTTGTTCGGATGTGGCTCCAATAGGGTCTTCATTGTTTCCGGCGTCGCCTGGAGTACCATTTTCTCTGGTGCCAGTGTTGTCATTTTTTGAGTGGCGAGGCTTGGAGCGGTGTTTGGGGCACCGGCGCTTGGACTGTGTCCCAGAAGGGCTGTCCGCGACTGGATCCCCTTTGTCATCGTCGCTAGCTTCTTTAGGTGTGTCGACCATGTACACATCGTACGAAGAGGTGGCCGTCCAACGTCCAGTAAATGGCGGGTTTTGGCCTTGCTCCTGGTCGGCATCGTCATCCATACCGTCGATGTCTTCGGAGCCGTAATTGAGCACGTCGGTTAAATCATCGACAGTGGCTATGAAGTGGGTGGCGGGTGGGAAACAAGATTTCCCATCATCAGCCTCTGGCTCGAGCCGAACATAGTTCGGCTGTGAGTCCTTCTCTAAGGATAGGTTCTTTAAAGAGTTTAGCACATCACCCAAGGGCGAGTGCTGGAAGATGTCTGCGACGCTAAATTTGAAATCAATAACCGATCCAGCTCAGTGTCCGCAGGCGTACCCGATTTGGAACTCATGGCTGGAGACGAGTCCGGAGTTCCATTAATGTAGATATCGCGGGATGCCGAGTCCGTGTGCGACTCCAACGCCGAGGACTCTGTGGCTTCGGATGGCACGGTTTGCTCCGGTTCTAAGGCTGTTGCAGCAGCGGGGGCCATCCACTAGATGTGATCCGGTGACAGATTTAGGTCATGTTCATCAGAGCGAGGGGGAGCGATCGCTGCGGTCTCAAATCCATTGAAGATCAAGTCCCCACGGATATCCTGATGTAGTTCAGGCTTCCAAACCTGACCTGGTGGCCAGGGGCGTAGCTGTCGATTTGCTCCAGATGGCCAAGCGAGTTGGCCCGCAGTACGAAGCCGCCGAACATGAAAATCTGTCTGGGGAGGAAGGTTTCTCCTTGGGCAGCGTTGCTGTAGATGGTTGAAGGAGCCATCGAACCTTTCGTGGACGGCACAGTGGAACTCTCAATGAAAGCACCAATGTCGGTGTCAAAACCGGCGGATCTCGGGTAGGGGGTCCCGAACTGTGCGTCTAGGATCGATGGTAACAGGAGACAGGGGACACAATGTTTACCCAGGTTCGGGCCCTCTCTATGGAGGTAATACCCTACATCCTGCTTGATTGATATTGCTGAATATGGGTGTTACAAGAGTTGATCTACCACGAGATCGTGATGGCTAAACCCTAAAAGTCTAGCCTATATGACTATGGTAATGAATGGTGTCCTTTCCGGACTATCCCCTCCGGTTTATATAGACACCGGGGGGATCTAGGGTTTACATAGAGTTGGTTACATAAGAAGGAATCTTCATAGTCGGTCGCCAAGCTTGCCTTCCACGCCATGGAGAGTCCAATTCGGACTCAGGTATAGTCTTTGGCCTTCATGTCTTCACAGCCCATCAGTCCGGCCCAATAGATAACAGGCCGGACACCCGATGACCCCTTAGTCCAGGACTCCCTCAGTCAACACAAGCAAGATTTACTCTCTTAGGATCAGCAAGGTCATGGATGCGAAAAATCTGATTGATACGTCTCCAACGTATCTATAATTTTTGATTGCTCCATACTATATTATCTACTGTTTTGGACATTATTGGGCTTTATTTTCCACTTTTATATTATTTTTGGGACTAACCTATTAACTGGAGGCCCAGCCTAGAATTGCTGTTTTTTGCATGTTTCAGGGTTTCGAAGAAAAGGAATATCAAACAGAGTCCAAACAGAATGAAACCTTAGGGAACGTGATTTTCTCAATGAACAAGACCCAAGAGACTTGGACCCTACATCAAGACACAAAAGAGGAGGCCACGAGGTAGGGGGGCGCGCCTACCCCCCAGGCGCGCCCTCCACCCTCGTGGGCCCCCTGTTGCTCCACCGACGTACTCCTTCCTCCTATATATACCTACGTACCCCAAAACTATCAGATACGGAGCCAAAACCCTAATTCCATCGCCGTAACTTTCTATATCCACGAGATCCCATCTTGGGGCCTGTCCCGGAGCTCCGCCGGAGGGGGCATCGATCACGGAGGGCTTCTACATCAACACCATAGCCCCTCTGATGAAGTGTGAGTAGTTTACCTCAGACCTACAGGTCCATAGTTAGTAGCTAGATGGCTTCTTCTCTCTTTTTGGATCAATGTTCTCCCCCTCTCTTGTGGAGATCTATTTGATGTAATCTTCCTTTTGCGGTGTGTTTGTTGAGAACGATGAATTGTGGGTTTATGATCAAGTCTAGCTATGAACAATATTTGAATCTTCTCTGAATTATTTTATGTATGATTGGTTATCTTTGCAAGTCTCTTTGAATTATCAGTTTGGTTTGGCCTACTAGATTGATCTTTCTTGCAATGGGAGAAGTGCTTAGCTTTGGGTTCAATCTTGCGGTGTCCTTTCCCAGTGACAGTAGGGGAAGCAAGGCACGTATTGTATTGTTGCCATCGAGGATAACAAGATGGGGTTTTCATCATATTGCATGAGTTTATCCCTCTACATCATGTCATCTTGCTTAAGGCGTTACTCTGTTTTCATTAACTTAATACTCTAGATGCATGCTGGATAGCGGTCGATGAGTGGAGTAATAGTAGTAGATGCAGGCAGCAGTCGGTTTACTTGTCTCAGACGTGATGCCTATATACATGATCATACCTAGATATTCTCATAACTATGCTCAATTCTGTCAATTGCTCAGTAGTAATTTTCTCACCCACCATAGAATACTTATGCTCTCGAGAGAAGCCACTAGTGAAACCTATGGCCCCCGGGTCTATGTTCATCATATTAATCTCCTACTACTTAGTTATTTCCTTTCCTTTTTTACTTTGCTTTTATTTTACTTAGCATCTTTACCACAAAAATACCAAAAATATTATCTTATCATATCTATCAGATCTCACTCTCGTAAGTGGCCGCGTAGGGATTGACAACCCCTATTCGCGTTGGTTGCAAGGATTTATTTGTTTTGTGCAGGTACGAGGGACTCGCACGTAGCCTCCTACTGGATTGATACCTTGGTTCTCAAAAACTGAGGAAAATACTTACGCTACTTTGCTGCATCATCCCTTCCTCTTCGGGGAAAACCAACGCAATGCTCAAGAGGTAGCAAGAAGGATTTCTGGCGCCATTGGCGGGGAGTCTACGCAAAAGTCAATATACCAAGTACCCATCACATACCCTTATCTCCCGCATTACATTATTTGCCATTTGGCTCTCGTTTTCCTCTCCCCCACTTCACCCTTGCCGTTTTATTCGCCCTCTCTCTCAATCCTCCCTCTCTTTCTCTATTTGCCTCTTTTTGCCCGCTTGCTTTTTGTTTGCTTGTGTGTTAGTTTGCTTGCTTGTCACGATGGCTCAAGATAACACTAAATTGTGTGACTTCACCAATACCAACAGCAATGATTTTATTAGCACTCCGATTGCTCCTCTTACCGATGCTGAATCTTGTGAAATTAATACTACTTTGCCGAATCTTGTCATGAAAGATCCATTTTCCGGCCTTCCTAGTGAAGATGCCGCTACACATCTAAATAGCTTCGTTGATTTGTGTGATATGGAAAAGAAGAAAGATGTGGATAATGATATTGTTAAATTGAAGCTATTTCCTTTTTCACTTAGAGATCGTGCTAAAGCTTGGTTTTCGTCTTTGCCTAAAAATAGTATTGATTCATGGAACAAGTGCAAAGATGCTTTTATCTCTAAGTATTTTCCTCCCGCTAAGATCATCTCTCTTAGAAAAGATATTATGAATTTTAAGCAACTTGATCATGAACATGTTGCACAATCTTGGGAGAGAATGAAACTAATGATACGTAATTGCCCTACTCATGGTTTAAATTTGTGGATGATTATACAAATTTTTATGCCGGATTGAATTTTGCTTCTAGAAATCTTTTAGATTCGGCCGCGGGAGGCACTTTTATGGAAATCACTTTAGGAGAAGCTACTAAACTCCTAGATAATATTATGGTTAATTATTCTCAATGGCATACTGAAAGATCTACTAATAAAAAGGTGCATGCGATAGAAGAAATTAATGTTTTGAGTGGAAAGATGGATGAACTTATGAAATTATTTGCTAGTAAAAGTGTTTCTTCTGATCCTAATGATATGCCCTTGTCTACTTTGATTGAGAATAATAATGAATCTATGGATGTGAATTTTGTTGGTAGGAACAATTTTGGTAACAACGCGTATAGAGGAAATTTTAATCCTAGGCCTTATCCTAGTAATCCCTCTAATAATTATGGTAATTCCTACAACAATTCTTATGGAAATTATAATAAGATGCCCTCTGATTTTGAATCTAATATTAAAGAATTTATTACTTCGCAAAAGAATTTTAATGCTTTGATTGAAGAAAAATTGCTTAAGATTGATGAGTTGGCTAGGAACGTTGATAGAATTTCTCTTGATGTTGATTCTTTGAAACTTAGATCTATTCCACCTAAGCATGATATCAATGAGTCTCTCAAAGCCATGAGAATTTCCATTGATGAGTGCAAAGAAAGAACCGCTAGGATGCGTGCTAAGAAAGATGCCTTTATAAGAGCGTGTTCTTCTAGTTCCTATGAAAATAAAGATGAAGATCTAAAAGTTATTGATGTGTCCCCTATTAAATCTTTGTTTTGCAATATGAATCTTGATAATGATGGGACTGAATATGATCCACCTTTACCTAGAAGGCGTTCCAAGAATTCGGAATTTTTTGATCTTGATGCTAAAATTGATAAAAGTGGGATTGAAGAAATTAAAACCCTAGATGTTGCTAAACCCACTATTATGGATTTCAAGGAATTTAACTATGAAAATTTCTCTTTGATTGATTGTATTTCCTTGTTGCAATCCGTGCTAAATTCTCCTCATGCTTATAGTCAAAATAAAGCGTTCACTAAACATATCGTTGATGCCTTGATGCAATCTTATGAAGAAAAACTTGAATTGGAAGTTTCTATCCCTAGAAAGCTTTATGATGAGTGGGAACCAACTATTAAAATTAAAATTAAAGATCATGAATGCTATGCTTTATGTGATTTGGGTGCTAGTGTTTCCACGATTCCAAAGACTTTGTGTGATTTGTTAGGTTTCCGTGATTTTGATGATTGCTCTCTAAACTTGCACCTTGTGGATTCCACTATTAAGAAATCTATGGGAAGAATTAATGATGTTCTTATTGTTGCAAATAGGAATTATGTGCCCGTAGATATTATTGTTCTTGACATAGATTGCAATCCTTCATGTCCTATTATTCTTGGTAGACCTTTCCTTAGAATGATTGGTGCAATTATTGATATGAAGGAAGGAAATATTAGATTCAAATTTCCATTAAGTAAAGGCATCGAACACTTTCCTAGAATTAAAATTAAATTACCTTATGAATCTATTATGAGAGCCACTTATGGATTGCCTACCAAAGATGGCAATACCTAGATCTATCCTTGCTTTTTATGCCTAGCTAGGGGCGTTAAACGATAGCGCTTGTTGGGAGGCAACCCAATTTTATTTTTATTCATTGCTTTTTGCTAATGTTTAGTAATAAATAATTTATCTAGCCTCTGTTTTGGTTGTGTTTTTTGTGTTTAATTAGTGTTTGTGCCAAGTAGAACCGTTGGGAAGACTTGGGGAAAGTCTTGTTACACTTGCTGTAAAAAACAGAAACTTTAGTGCTCACGAAAACTACTGCCATTTTTATTTGAAAAGTGATATTTAGTTAATTCGTTTTGAAGATGATTAATAGATAAATTCCTCACGTCCAGAAATTTATTTTAGAATTTTTGGGGTTCCAGATCTTGCGCTAGCTACAGATTACTACAGACTGTTCTGTTTTTGACAGATTCTGTTTTTCGTGTGTTGTTTGCTTATTTTGATGAATCTATGGCTAGTAAAATAGTTTATAAACCATAGAGAATTTTTAATACAGTAGGTTTAACACCAATATAAGTAAATAATTAGTTCATTACAGTACCTTGAAGTGGTATTTTGTTTTCTTTCGCTAACGGAGCTCACGAGATTTTCTACTTTGAGTTTTGTGTTGTGAAGTTTTCAAGTTTTGGGTAAAGATTTGATGGATTATGGAACAAGGAGTGGCAAGAGCCTAAGCTTGGGGATGCCCATGGCACCCCCAAGATAATCTAAGGACACCTAAAAGCCAAAGCTTGGGGATGCCCCGGAAGGCATCCCCTCTTTCGTCTACTTCTATCGGTAACTTTACTTGGAGCTATATTTTTATTCACCACATGATATGTGTTTTGCTTGGAGCGTCTTGTATGATTTGAGTCTTTACTTTTTAGTTTACCACAATCATCCTTGCTGTACACACCTTTTGAGAGAGCCATACATGATTTGGAATTTGTTAGAATACTCTATGTGCTTCGCTTATATCTTTTGAGTTATATAGTTTTGCTCTAGTACTTCACTTATATCTTTTTAGAGCACGGTGGTGGATTTGTTTTATAGAAAATATTGATCTATCATGCTTCACTTAGATTATTTTGAGAGTCTTAAATAGCATGGTAATTTACTTAAATAATTCCAATATGCTTGGTATTCAAGAATAATAAAAGAACCTTCTTATGAGTGTGTTGAATACTAAGAGAAGTTTGATGCTTGATGATTGTTTTGAGATATAAAGATGGTGATATTAGAGTTATGCTAGTTGAGTAGTTGTGAATTTGAGAAATACTTGTGTTAAAGTTTGTGATTCCCATAGCATGCATGTATGGTGAATCGTTATGTGATGAAGTCGGAGCATGATTTATTTTTTGATTGTCTTCCTTATGAGTGGCGGTCAGGGACGAGCGATGGTCTTTTACTACCAATCTATCCCCCTAGGAGCATGCGCGTAATACTTTGCTTTGATAACTTGTAGATTTTTGCAATAAGTATATGAGTTCTTTATGGCTAATGTTGAGTCCATGGATTATACGCACTTTTCTCACCCTTCCACCTTTGCTAGCCTCTCTAATACCGCGCACCTTTCGCCGGTATCATACACCCACCATATACCTTCCTCAAAACAGCCACCATACCTACCTATTTTGGCATTTCCATAGCCATTCCAAGATATATTCCCATGCAAATTTCCACCGTTCCATTTATTATGACACACTCCATCATTGTCATATTGCTTAGCATGATCATGTAGTTGACATCGTATTTGTGGCAAAGCCACCATTCATAATTCTTTCATATGTGTCACTCTTGATTCATTGCATATCCCGGTACACCGCCGGACGCATTCATATAGAGTCATATTTTGTTCTAAGTATCGAGTTGTAATTCTTGAGTTGTAAGAAAAATAAAAGTGTGATGATCATCATTATTAGAGCATTGTCCCATTGAGGAAAGGATGATGGAGACTATGATTCCCCCACAAGTCGGGATGAGATTCCGGACGAAAAATAAAAAAAGAGAAAGAAAAGAGGCCATAAAAAGAGAGAGAGAAAAGGCCCAACTAAAAAAATGAGAAAAATAGAGAGAAGGGACAATGTTACTATCCTTTTACCACACTTGTGCTTCAAAGTAGCACCATAATATTCATGATAGAAAGTCTCCTATGTTATCACTTTCATATACTAGTGGGAATTTTTCATTATAGAACTTGGCTTGTATATTCCAATGATGGGCTTCCTCAAAATGCCCTAGGTCTTCATGAGCAAGCAAGTTGGATGCACACCCACTTAGTTTCTTTTGTTGAGCTTTCATATACTTATAGCTCTAATGCATCCATTGCATGGCAATCCCTACTCACTCACATTGATATCTATTGATGGGCAGCTCCATACCCCGTTGATACGCTTAGTTGATGTGAGACTATCTTCTCCCTTTTTGTCTTCCCGACAACCACCATTCTATTCCACTTATAGTGCTATATCCATGGCCCACACTCATGTATTGCGTGAAGATTGAAAAAGTTTGAGAACACCAAAAGTATGAAACAATTGCTTGGCTTATCGTCGGGGTTGTGCATGATTTAAATATTTTGTGTGGTGAAGATGGAGCATAGCCAGAGTATACGATTTTGTAGGGATAACTTTCTTTGGCCATGCTATTTTGAGAAGACATGATTGCTTTGTTAGTATGCTTGAAGTATTATTATTTTATGTCAATATTAAACTTTTATCTTGAATCTTTCGGATCTGAATATTCATACCACAATTAAGAAGAATTACATCAAAATTATGCCAAGTAGCACTCCGCATCAAAAATTCTATTTTTATCATTTACCTACTCGAGGACGAGCAGGAATTAAGCTTGGGGATGCTTGATATGTCTCCAACGTATCTATAATTTTTGATTGCTCCATGCTATATTATCTACTGTTTTGGACATTATTGGGCTTTATTATCCACTTTTATATTATTTTTGGGACTAACCTATTAACCGGAGGCCCAACCCAAAATTGCTGTTTTTTTGCCTATTTTAGGGTTTCGAAGAAAAGGAATATCAAACGGAGTCCAAACGGAATGAAACCTTCGGGAACGTGGTTTTCTCAATGAACAAGACCCAGGAGACTTGGACCCTATGTCAAGACACAAAAGAGGAGGCCACGAGGTAGGGGGGTGCGCCTACGCACCCAGGCGCGCCCTCCACCCTCGTGGGCCCCCTGTTGCTCCACCGATGTACTCCTTCCTCCTATATATACCTACGTACCCCCAAATGATCAGATACAGAGCCAAAACCCTATTTCCACTGCCATAACTTTCTGTATCCACAAGATCCCATCTTGGGGCCTATTCCGGAGCTCCGCCGGAGGGGGCATCGATCACAGAGGGCTTCTACATCAACACCATAGCCCCTCCGATGAAGTGTGAGTAGTTTACCTCAGACCTACAGGTCCATAGTTAGTAGCTAGATGGATTCTTCTCTCTTTTTGGATCTCAATACAAAGTTCTCCTCCTCTCTTGTGGAGATCTATTCGATGTAATCTTCTTTTTGTGGTGTGTTTGTTGAGACCGATGAATTGTGGGTTTATGATCAAGTCTATCCGAGGGAGTCCTGGATTAGGGGGTCTCATGACAGTCGGACTATATCCTTTGGCCAGACTATTGGACTATGAAGATACAAGATTGAAGACTTCGTCCCGTGTCCGGATGGGACTCTCCTTGGCGTGGAAGGCAAGCTAGGCAATACGGATAAGAAGATCTCCTCCCTTGTAACCGACTCTGTGTAACCCTAGCCCCTTCCAGTGTCTATATAAACCGGAGGGTTTAGTCCGTAGGACAACATATACAATCATACCATAGGCTAGCTTCTGGGGTTTAGCCTCTACGATCTCGTGGTAGATCAACTCTTGTAATACTCATATCATCAAGAACAATCAAGCAGGACGTAGGGTATTACCTCCATCAAGAGGGCCCGAACCTGGGTAAACATCGTGTCCCTTGCTTCCTGTTACCATCCACCTTAGACGCACAGTTCGGGACCCCCTACCCTAGATCCGCCGGTTTTGACACCGACATTGGTGCTTTCATTGAGAGTTCCACTGTGTCGTCACCGTAAGGCTTGATGGCTCCTTCAATCATCTCTAGCGATGCAGTCCAGGGCGAGGTTTTCCTCCCCGGGCAGATCTTTGTATTCGGCGGCTTCGCACTACGGGCCAATTCGCTTGGCCATCTAGAGCAGATCGAGAGCTACGCCCCTGGCCATCAGGTCAGATTCGGAAACTTGAACTACACGGCCAACATCCGCGGAGACTTGATCTTCGATGGATTCGAGCCCATGTCAGGTGTGCTACACAGTCTCGACAAGCATGATGTAACTCTGCCGTCGGACAATGTTCGGGAGATCGCATCTACAACTACTCCGGCCATCAATCCAGAGCAAATCGCGCCATCCGAGAGCGGAGGGATAGACCCCGCCATGGAGGCCGCACTCTCAGTGGTGATAGAGCCAGATACTGACTTCCCCCCTTACAAGAGCCGTGTCGCCGAACCACTGGATTCTTCCCCGACCACGGACTCCGAGCCGCCTGCATCCACACCCATCGAATCCGATTGGGCACCGATCATGGAGTTCACCTCCGCGGATATCTTTCAGCACTCACCTTTCGGCGATGTGCTAAATTCATTAAGGTATCTCTCCCTGTCAGGAGAACCTTGGCCGAACTATGTCTGTCTAGAATGGGATGCGAATGACGAAGAAATTCGCTGCCCACCCACCACCCACTTAGTAGCCACTGTCGACGATTTAACCGACATGCTCGACTTTGACTCCGAAGACTTCGACGGTATGGACGACGATGCAGGAGACGAACAGGAACCACCGCCCATAGGGAGCTGGACCGCCACCTCAACATATGATATATACATGGTGGACACCCCCAAAGAAGGCAATGGCGATGAGACAACGGAGGATGACCCCTCCAAGAAGCAACCCAAGCGCCGACGTCAGCGGCGCCGCTCTAAGTCCCGCCACAGCAAAAGTAGTGATACCGGCACAGGAGATAATAACACTCCGGATAGTGCCGAAGACAACAACAATCCCCTCCAGCACGATGTAGAGCCAGAGGACGAACAAGCTAGCCCTCCAGAGCGGGCAACAGATGGAGAACCGGAGGAGGACAATTACATGCCTCTCTCCGAAGACGAGGCGAGCCTCGGCGACAAAGAATTTATCGTGCCTGAGGACCCCGTCGAGCAAGAGCGCTTCAAGCGCTGGCTTATGGCCATGGCAAATATCCTGAAGGAAAAGCAGAAACAGCTTCAAGCTGATCAAGACTTGCTAGCAGACAGATGGACCGAAGTCCTTGCGGCCGAGGAGTACGAACTCGAGCGCCCCTCCAAGAGTTACCCAAAATGCAGGTTGCTACCTCACCTCGAGGAGGAAGCATTGAAACCTCATTCACCAGTGTACGATGCAGCTGACCGGCCACTACGTGGCCGAGCCAGAGAGGCATTTCATCCTGAAGTTCAGCCTGCACCCCGCTGCCACTCAATCAAAAATACTAAGGCCCGGGGCAACACAGGGGACCTGCGAGACATATTAGATAGTAAGGAAAAAATCGCAAGGTCAATATACGGGTCACGGGCACGCGCGCCAACACGGGACTATGAGCGTCCCGTCGGATACACCAAGAGTAAACCCGGCTGGGCCAAATACAGCAGACAAGACTCATACAAAATGCGTCGGGATATAGCCCGGCACAGAGGCGCCACACACCCCCTATGCTTCACTGATGAAGTTATGAATCATGAATTCCCGGAGGGTTTCAAACCCGTAAATATCGAATCATACGATGGCACAACAGATTCTGCTGTATGGATTGAGGATTTCCTCCTTCACATCCACATGGCTCGCGGCGATGATCTACATGCCATCAAGTACCTCCCACTAAAACTCAAAGGACCAGCTCGGCATTGGCTGAACAGCTTGCCAGCAGACTTCGTAGGCAGTTGGGAGGATCTGGAAGACGCATTCCTAGACAACTTCTAGGGCACTTACGTGCGGCCACCGGATGCTGACGACTTGAGCCATATAACCCAGCAGCCAGGGGAATCGTCCAGACAATTCTGGACACGGTTCCTGACTAAGAAAAACCAAATTGTCGACTATCCGGACGCAAAGGCCCTAGCGGCATTCAAGCATAACATCCATGACGAATGGGTGGCTCGCCACCTTGGCCAGGAGAAGCCGAAATCTATGGAAGCCCTCACAACACTCATGACCCGCTTTTGCGCGGGCGAGGATAGCTAGCTGGCTCGCAACAACAACACAACGAGGAATCCGGGAACTTCAGATACCAAAGATGCCAACGGTAGGCAACGTCGTAACAGACCAAAGCGCCGCAATAACGGCGATAACACAGAAGATACGACAGTCAATGCCGGATTCAGAGGCTCTAGATCCGGTCAGCGGAAAAAGCCATTTAAAAGAAGTACTCCGGCTCCATCCAGTTTGGATCGCATACTGGATCGCTCGTGTCAAATCCACGGCACCCCGACAAGCCAGCCAATCACACCAACAAAGAATGCTGGGTGTTCAAGCAGGCCGACAAGTTAAATGCCAAAAACAAGGACAAGGGGCTGCATAGTTATGACGAGGAGGAGCCCCGACCGCCAAACACAGGAGGACAGAAGGAGTTCCCCCCCACAAGTGAAGATGGTGAACATGATATATGCAACCCACATTCCCAAGAGGGAGCGGAAGCGTGCACTAAGGGACGTCTATGCGATGGAGCCCGTCACCCCAAAGTTTAACCCATGGTCTGCTTGCCCGATCACCTTTGATCGCAGGGACCACCCCACTAGAATCCGTCATGGGGGATCCGCCGCACTGGTCCTAGACCCCATCATCGACGGATTTCACCTCACTCGAGTCCTTATGGATGGCGGCAGCAGTCTGAACCTGCTCTATCAGGATACAGTGCGAAACATGGGTATCGATCCCTCGAGGATCAAACCCAGCAAAACCACCTTTAAAGGCATCATCCCAGGTGTAGAGGCCCATTGCATAGGCTCAATCACACTGGAAGTGGTCTTCAGATCACCGGACAACTTCCGAAGCGAGGAGTTAATCTTCGATATCGTCCCGTTTCACAGTGGCTATCACACACTTCTCGGACGAACAACATTTGCAAAATTTAATGCAGTGCCGCATTACGCATACCTCAAGCTCAAGATGCCAGGACCTAGGGGGGGTCATAACAGTAAATGGAAACACAGAACGCTCGCTCCACACGGAAGAGCACACTGCGGCCCTTGCAGCAGAAGCACAAAGCAGCCTTTTAAGGCAGACCACTAATTCGGCGTCATAGCCCCCGGATTCAAGCGAGTCCGAAACAAGCTGCAGCAGGATCGCCTGGCACGTTCAGAGCTCGCCTAGCAATTCCGCCCCCGTCCCAGTCAAGCGACGAAATCTATGCCGCACGTACATAACTACGCACTAAAAATACCATGGACATAGGCGGGGGCACGATCAGGGCACGTCCCGCAATGCGGCTTAACCGCCCAAGGGGCTGTATACCTTTATCATTTGTTTTCTATTTCAGGGCCTAACTCTCTGGAAGCCCTTTCCAGCAGTATGATTGCCGGACACATTCCGGAAGCAACAACCAAGGCGGCAAGAAGCTAAGATGAACACAAGAACCCCCAGGTGATCTCTAATAATAATTGATATACCAGTTTTTCACTATCTATGCACAGCTTGCCCTGGGATAGGACATTTCGAATTGTCCTACTTTCTGCTTATTGCACTACTTGTACCAGTACGCTTCAACGTATTATTTAAATAACAATGCATATCATTAGTCTATCATTGCATTATTTAAGCTTTTTTCTCTCTCTCTCTCTTATATGTCCATTTACGACAATCCGCACCCGCACATTCGGGTACGGTCAGTACGCCAGGGGCTTTCGTTTACCCCATAATACGGTGCAAGAAGTCTGAACAATTTCGGCAGTGCGGCACCCCGAACTTATAGCATTATATGCATCAACTCCGAATCATGTCTTTGGTCAAATGTTGGGTTTGCCCGGCTCCCATGCTTGTTGGGGCACGTAGCAGAATTCTAAAATTTTCTACGCATCACCAAGATCAATCTATGGAGTCATCTAGCAACGAGGGAGAGGGGAGTGCATCTACATACCCTTGTAGATCGCGAGCGGAAGCGTTCAAGAGAACGGTGTTGATGGAGTCGTACTCGTCGTGATCCAAATCACCAATGACCTAGCGCCGAACGGACGACACCTCTGCGTTCAACACATGTACGGTTGGGAAGACGTCTCCTCCTTCTTGATCCAGCAAGGGAAGGAGAGGTTGATGGAGATCCAGCAGCACAACGGCGTGGTGGTGGAAGCATCGGTGATCTCGGCAGGGCTTCGCCAAGATCCAACGAGAGAGAGAGAGAGGTGTTACGAGGGAAGAGGGAGGCACCAGGGACTTGGGTACGGCTGCCCTCCCTTCCCCACTATATATAGGGCCCCTAAGGGGGGGTGCCGGCCCTAGGAGATGGGATCTCCAAAGGGGGGGCGGTGGCCAAGGGGGACTTGCCCCCAAGCCAAGTGGGGCGCCCCCACCCCTAGGGTTTCCAACCCTAGGCGCAGGGGGAGGCCCATGGGGGGTGCACCAGTCCACCAGGGGCTGGTTCCCCTCCCACTTCAGCCCATGGGGCCCTTCGGGATAGGTGGCCCCACCCGGTGGACCCCCGAGACCCTTCCGGTGGTCCCGGTACAATACCGATTACCCCAAAACTTTCCCGATGGCCGAAACTGGACTTCCTATATATAAATCTTCACCTCTGGACCATTCCAGAACACCTCGTGACGTCTGGGATCTCATCCGAGACTCTGAACAACTTTCGTGTTACCGCATACTAATATCTCTACAACCCTAGCGTCACCGAACCTTAAGTGTGTAGACCCTACGGGTTCGGGAGACACGCAGACATGACCGAGACGACTCTCCGGTCAATAACCAACAACGGGAGCTGGATACCCATGTTGGCTCCCACATGTTCCATGATGATCTCATCAGATGAACCACGATGTCGAGGATTCAATCAATCCCGTATTCAATTCCCTTTGTCAATCGGTACGTTACCTGCCCAAGATTCGATCGTCGGTATCCCAATACCTCGTTCAATCTCGTTACCGGCAAGTCACTTTACTCGTACCGTAATGCATGATCCCATGACCAAACACTTGGTCACATTGAGCTCATTATGATGATGCATTACCGAGTGGGCCCAGAGATACCTCTTCGTCATACGGAGTGACAAATCCCAGTCTCGATCCGTGTCAACCCAACAGATACTTTCGGGGATACCTGTAGTATACCTTTATTGTCACCCAGTTACGTTCTGACGTTTGGTACACCCAAAGCACTCCTACGGCATCCGGGAGTTACACGATCTCATGGTCTAAGGAAATGATACTTGACATTGGAAAAGCTCTAGCAAACGAACTACACGATCTTGTGCTATGCTTAGGATTGGGTCTTGTCCATCACATCATTCTCCTAATGATGTGATCCCGTTATCAATGACATCCAATGTCCATAGTCAGGAAACCATGACTATCTATTGATCAATGAGCTAGTTAACTAGAGGCTCACTAGGGACATGTTGTGGTCTATGTATTCACACATGTATTACGATTTCCGGATAACACAATTATAGCATGAACAATAGACAATTACCATGAACAAGGAAATATAATAATAACCATTTTATTATTGCCTCTAGGGCATATTTCCAATAGTCTCCCACTTGCACTAGAGTCAATAATCTAGTTACATTGTGATGAATCGAACACCCATAGAGTTCTGGTGTTGATCATGTTTTGCTCGTGGAAGAGGTTTAGTCAACGGATCTGCGACATTCAGATCTGTATGTACTTTGCCAATATCTATGTCTCTATCTTGAACATTTTCACGAATGGAGTTGAAGCGACGCTTGATGTGCCTGGTCTTCTTGTGAAACCTGGGCTCCTTGGCAAGGGCAATAGCTCCAGTGTTGTCACAGAAGAGAGTGATCGGCCCCGACGCATTGGGTATGACTCCTAGGTCGGTGATGAACTCCTTCATCCAGATTGCTTCATGCGCTGCCTCCGAGGCTGCCATGTACTCCGCTTCACATGTAGATCCCGCCACGACGCTTTGCTTGCAACTGCACCAGCTAACTGCCCCACCATTCAAAATATACACGTATCCGGTTTGTGACTTAGAGTCATCCAGATCTGTGTCGAAGCTAGCGCCGACGTAACCCTTTACGACGAGCTCCTCGTCACCTCCATATACGAGAAACATATCCTTAGTCCTTTTTAGGTACTTCAGGATGTTCTTGACCGCTGTCCAGTGTTCCATGCCGGGATTACTTTGGTACCTACCTACCAAACTCACGACAAGATTTACATCAGGTCTGGTACACAACATGGCATACATGATAGACCCTATGGCTGAGGCATAGGGGATGACACTCATCTTTTCTCTATCTTCTGCCGTGGTCAGACATTGAGCTGAGCTCAATTTCACACCTTGCAACACAGGCAAGAACCCCTTCTTGGACTGATCCATATTTAACTTCTTCAATATCTTATCAAGGTATGTGCTTTGTGAAAGACCTATGAGGCGTCTCGATCTATCTCTATAGATCTTGATGCCTAATATGTAAGCAGCTTCTGCAAGGTCCTTCATTGAAAAACACTTATTCAAGTAGGCCTTAATACTGTCCAAAGTTCTATATCATTTCCCATCAAAAGTATGTCATCCACATATAATATGAGAAATGCTACAGAGCTCCCACTCACTTTCTTGTAAACGCAGGCTTCTCCATAAGTCTGCATAAACCCAAAAGCTTTGATCATTTCATTAAAGCGAATGTTCCAACTCTGAGATGCTTGCACCAGCCCATAGATGGAGTGCTGGAGCTTGCATACCTTGTTAGCATTCTTAGGATCGACAAAACCTCTCGGCTGCATCATATACAATTCTTCCTTAAGAAAGCCGTTAAGGAATGCCGTTTTGACGTCCATTTGCCATATCTCATAATCATAGTATGCGGCAATTGCTAACATGATTCGGACGGACTTCAGTTTCGCTACGGGTGAGAAGGTCTCATCGTAGTCAACCCCTTGAACTTGTAGATAACCCTTAGCAACAAGTCGAGCCTTATAGATGGTAACATTGCCATCCGCGTCCATCTTCTTCTTAAAGATCCATTTATTCTCTATCGCTCGCTGATCATCGGGCAAGTCTGTCAAAGTCCATACTTTGTTTTCATACATGGATCCTATCTCGGATTGCATGGCTTAAAGCCATTTGTTGGAATCTGGGCCCGCCATTGCTTCTTCATAGTTCGAAGGTTCACCGTTGTCTAACAACATGATTTCCAGGACAGGGTTTCCATACCATTCTGGTGTGGAACGTGTCCTTGTGGACCTTCAAAGTTCAGTAGCAACTTGATCCGAAGTACCTTGATCATCATCATTAACTTCCTCTCTAGTCGGTGCAGGCACCACATGAACTTCTTCCTGAGCTGCGCTACTTTCCGGTTCAAGAGGTAGTACTTCATCGAGTTCTACTTTCCTCCCACTTACTTCTCTCGAGAGAAACTCTTTCTCCAGAAAGGACCCGTTCTTGGCAACAAAGATCTTGCCTTCGGATCTGAGGTAGAAGGTATACCCAATGGTTTCCTTAGGGTATCCTATGAAGACGCATTTTTCTGACTTGGGTTCAAGCTTTTCAGGTTGAAGTTTCTTGACATAAGCATCGCATCCCCAAACTTTTAGAAACGACAGCTTAGGTTTCTTCCCAAACCATAATTCATAAGGTGTCGTCTGAACGGATTTAGACGGTGCCCTATTTAAAGTGAATGTAGCTGTCTCTAGAGCATATCCCCAAAATGATAGCGGTAAATAAGTGAGTGACATCATAGATCGCACCATATCCAATAGAGTGCGACTACGACGTTCAGACACACCGTTACGCTGAGGTGTTCTAGGCGGCGTGAGTTGTGAAATGATTCCACATTTCCTTAAGTGCTTACCAAATTCGTGACTTAAATATTCTCCCCCACGATCTGATCATAAGAATTTTATCTTTCGGTCACGTTGATTCTCTACCTCATTCCGAAATTCCTTGAACTTTTCAAAGGTCTCAGACTTGTGTTTCATCAAATAGACATACCCATATCTACTTAAGTCATTAGTGAGAGTGAGAACATAACGATAGCCACCGCGAGCCTCAGCGCTCATTGGACCACACACATCAGTATGTATAATTTCCAATAAGTTGGTTGCTCGCTCCATTGTTCCGGAGAATGGAGTCTTGGTCATTTACCCATGAGGCATGGTTCACACGTGTCAAATGATTCGAAATCAAGAGACTCCAAAAGTCCATCTGTATGGAGCTTCTTCATGCGTTTGACACCGATGTGACCAAGGCGGCAGTGCCACAAATATGTGGGACTATCATTATCAATCTTACATCTTTTGGTATTCACACTATGAATATGTGTAACATCACTTTCGAGATTCATTAAGGATAAACCTTTGACCAGCGGAGCATGACCATAAAACATATCTCTCATATAAATAGAACAACCATTATTCTCGGATTTAAACGAGTAGCCATCTCATATTAAACAAGATCCAAATACAATGTTCATGCTCAAAGCTGGCACTAAATAACAATTATTGAGGTTTAAAACTAATCTCGTAGGCAAATGTAGAGGTAGCGTGCCGACGGCGATCACATCGACCTTGGAACCATTCCCGACGCGCATCGTCACCTCGTCCTTCGCCAGTCTCCGCTTATTCCGCAGCTCCTGTTTTGAGTTACAAATATGAGCAACCGCACCGGTATCAAATATACAGGAGCTACTACGAGTACTGGTAAGGTACACATCAATTACATGTATATCACATATACCTTTAGTGTTGCCGGCCTTCTTGTCCGCTAAGTATTTGGGGAAGTTCCGCTTCCAGTGTCCCTTTCCCTTGCAATAAAAGCACTCAGTCTCAGGTTTGGGTCCATTCTTTGACTTCTTCCTGGCAACTGGTTTATCGGGCGTGGCAACTCCCTTGCCGTCCTTCTTGAAGTTCTTCTTACCCTTGCCTTTCTTGAAACTAGTGGTTTTATTGGCCATCAACACTTGATGTTCCTTTTTGATTTCCACCTCCGCTGATTTCAGCATTGAAAATACTTCAGGAATAGTTTTCACCATCCCCTGCATATTGTAGTTCATCACAAAGCTCTTGTAGCTAGGTGGGAGTGACTGAAGGATTCTGTCAATGACCGCCTCGTCCGGGAGGTTAATGTCCAGCTGGGACAAGCGATTGTGCAACCCAAAAATTTTGAGTATGTGCTCACTGACAGAACTATTTCCCTCCATCTTACAACTGTAGAACTTGTCAGAGACTTCATATCTCTCGACCCGGGCATGAGCTTGGAAAACCATTTTCAGCTCTTCGAACATCTCATATGCTCCGTGTCGCTCAAAACGCTTTTGGAGCCCCGGTTCTAAGCTGTAAAGCATGCCGCACTGAACGAGGGAGTAATCATCAGCATGTGACTGCCAAGCGTTCATAACGTCTTGGTTCTATGGGATGGGTGCATCACCTAGCGGTGCTTCTAGGACATATGCTTTCCTGGCAGCTATGAGGATGATCCACAGGTTTCGGACCCAGTCTGTATAGTTGCTGCCATCATCTTTCAGCTTGGTTTTCTCTAGGAACGCGTTGAAGTTGAGGTTGACATGAGCGTTGGCCATTTGATCTACAAGACATTTTGCAAAGGTTTTTAGACTAAGTTCATGATAATTAAGTTCATCTAATCAAATTATTTAATGAACTCCCACTCAGATAGACATCCCTCTAGTCATCTAAGTGATACATGATCCGAGTCAACTAGGTCATGTCCGATCATCACGTGAGACGGACTAGTCATCATCGGTGAACATCCCCATGTTGATCGTATCTTCCATACGACTCATGTTCGACCTTTCGGTCTCTTGTGTTCCGAGGCCATGTTTGTACATGCTAGGCTCGTCAAGTCAACCTAAGTGTTTTTCATGTGTAAATCTGGCTTACACCCGTTGTATGTGAACGTTAGAATCTATCACACCCGATCATCACGTGGTGCTTCGAGACAACGAACTTTCGCAAAGGCGCACAGTTAGGGGGAACACTTTCTTGAAATTATTGTGAGGGATCATCTTATTTACTACCGTCGTTCTAAGCAAATAAGAAGCAAAAAACATGATAAACATCACATGCAATCAAATAGTGACATGATATGGCCAATATCATTTGCTCCTTTTGAGCTCCATCTTCGGGGCGCATTGATCATCATCGTCACCCGCTTGACACCATGATCTCCATCATCGTGTCTTCATGAAGTTGTCTCGTCATCTATTACTTCTACTATTATGGCTAACGGTTTAGCAATAAAGTAAAGTAATTACATGACGTTTATGTTGACACGCAGGTCATAAATAAATTAAGACAACTCCTATGGCTCTTGCCGGTTGTCATACTCATTGACATGCAAGTCGTGATTCCTATTACAAGAACATGATCAATCTCATACATCACATCCTTTTGGCCATATCACATCACATGGCACATGCTGCAAAAACAAGTTAGACGTCCTCTAATTGTTGTTGCAAGTTTTTTACGTGGCTGCTATAGGTTTCTAGCAAGAACGTTTCTTACCTACGCCAAAACCACAATGTGATATGCCAATTTCTATTTACCCTTCATAAGGACCCTTTTCATCGAATCTGATCCGACTAAAGTGGGAGAGACAGACACCCGCTAGCCACCTTATGCAACTAGTGCATGTCAGTCGGTGGAACCAGTCTCACGTAAGCGTACGTGTAAGGTCGGTTCGGGCCGCTTCATCCCACGATGCCGCCGAATCAAGATAAGACTAGTAATGGCAAGCAAATTGACAAAATCGACGCCCACACCAACTTGTGTTCTACTCGTGCATAGAAACTACACATAGACCTAGCTCTGATACCACTGTTGGGGAACGTAGCAGAATTTTAAAATTTTCTATGCATCACCAAGATCAATCTATGGAGTCATCTAGCAACAAGGGAGAGGGGAGTGCATCTACATACCCTTGTAGATCGCGAGCGAAAGCATTCAAGAGAACGGGGTTGATGGAGTCGTACTCGTCGTGATCCAAATCACTGATGACCTAGCGCCGAACGAACGGCACCTTTGCGTTCAACACACGTACGGTTGGGAAGACGTCTCCTCCTTATTGATCCATCAAGGGAAGGAGAGGTTGATGGAGATCCAGCAGCATGACGGCGTGGTGGTGGAAGCAGCGGTGATCTCGGTAGGGCTTTGCCAAGCTCCAACGAGAGAGAGAGAGAGAGAGAGAGGTGTTACGAGGGGAGAGGGAGGCGCTAGGGACTTGAGTACGGCTGCCCTCCCTCCCCCCACTATATATATGGCCCCTAAGGGGGGCGCCGGCCCTAGGAGATGGGATCTCCAAGGGGGGGGGGGGGCGCCGGCCAAGGGGGACTTGCCCCCCAAGCCAAGTGGGGCGCCCCCACACCTAGGGTTTCCAACCCTAGGCACAGGGGGAGGCCCATGGGGGCGCACCAGCCCACCAGGGGCTGGTTCCCCTCCCACTTCAGCCCATGGGGCCCTCCGAGATAGGTGGCCCCACCCGGTGGACCCTCGGGACCCTTCCGGTGGTCCCGGTACAATACCGATTACCCCCGAAACTTTCCCGATGGCCGAAACTGGACTTCCTATATATAAATCTTCACCTCCGGACCATTCCGGAACTCCTCGTGACGTACGGGGTCTCATCCAGGACCCCGAACAACTTTCGGGTTACCTCATACTAATATCTCTACAACCCTAGTGTCACCGAACCTTAAGTGTGTAGACCCTACGGGTTCAGGAGACACGCAGACATGACCGAGACGACTCTCCAGTCAATAACCAACAGCGGGATCTGGATACCCATATTGGCTCCCACATGTTCCACGATGATCTCATTGGATGAACCACGATGTCGAGGATTCAATCAATCCCGTATTCAATTCCCTTTGTCAATCAGTACGTTACCTGCCCGAGATTCGATCGTCGGTATCCCAATACCTCATTCAATCTCGTTACCGGCAAGTCACTTTACTCATACCGTAATGCATGATCCCGTGACCAAACACTTGGTCACATTGAGCTCATTATGATGATGCATTACCAAGTGGGCCCAGAGATACCTCTCCGTCATACGGAGTGACAAATCCCAGTCTCGATCCGTGTCAACCCAACAGATACTTTCGGGGATACCTGTAGTATACCTTTATAGTCACCAAGTTACGTTGTGATGTTTGGTACACCCAAAGCACTCCTACGGCATCCGGGAGTTACACGACGACATTGGAAAAGCTCTAGCAAACGAACTACACGATCTTGTGCTATGCTTAGGATTGGGTCTTGTCCATCACATCATTCTCCTAATGATGTGATCCCGTTATCAATGACATCCAATGTCCATAGTCAGGAAACCATGATTATCTATTGATCAACGAGCTAGTTAACTAGAGGCTCACTAGGGACATGTTGTGGTCTATGTATTCACACATGTATTACGATTTCCGGATAACACAATTATAGCATGAACAATAGACAATTACCATGAACAAGGAAATATAATAATAACCATTTTATTATTGCCTCTAGGGCATATTTCCAACAATGCTTTGGTACCTTGCGTTCCTCTATATCGGCTAAGGTAGCGGTGGGAGAACTACTGCGATTGTGTCCCGGTTCTTCCGGACAAGCACCTCAGTAGAGAAAGCCAAAAAATGACTGTCATGATAAGGCGAGAGACTAGTCGCTGTTCGAGAGGTCTCATGTCCTTACAGACTTTTTCCGCTTCGGGCGAGGAGTCGGCCTTGTCCGGCTTAGGCGTGTATAGCGCCCCAAATTCGGCCTTCCGAATACCAGGGGCTTCGCCAAAATTTAAAATTATAGACTTCTATGGCTAAGTGAGAGTGATAAAGCATTATAGTCCGATTTCCTAGTTCGTTGCATTGAACACCTCCCTTGAAGGACCCAAAATTGGGGTAAAGAGTGCTCAGTATCCCGAACACCCTAGTACTAGTTACATGCGGGCAGAAGCCAATGACTGGCCAACTCTCAGATTTTATAAATGGCCGCACAAAAGGTAATATTTTAAATAAAAAAAGCGTCGCATGGCGCAAATGAACTCGTTTCATATTATAGGATCACATGAGCATGTTCATTCAAAAATTACATCCTTGACACACTCATCCGCCACAAGGCGGGAACCCTTCAGGACACTCTCATAGTACATCTCGGGGCAGCGATGCTCCTTGCCCTCCGGCGGCCCCTCCTTCACCAGCTTCACGGCGTCCAGCTTCACCCAGTGCACCTTCGCCCGGGCAAAAGCCCTGCGCGCACCCTCGATGCAGACGGACCGCTTTATGACTTCAAGTCGTGGGCACGCGTCGACAAGCCGCCTTACCAGACCGAAGTAGCTGCCGGACAGGGGCTCGCCAGGCCACATCCGGACTATAAGGCCCCTCATGGCTTGTTCGGCCGCCTTGTGAAGCTCGACCAACTGCTTTAGCTGGTCGCTCAAGGGCACGGTTTGTCGCCCCAAGACCGGAGCTTCAGATGCCTTCCAGGGTTTCCGGGTTTCGTCATGTGATTTTATTTTGGTTCGTTGCGTCATGTGCATTGCATCATGTCATCATGCGACCGTTTTAAAACTCAACTAAATAAATGGCATGGATCTTTGATCCATTTAAATCAAGGGAATTCACATGGTGGTTTCTCTTTAAAACATATCCTCCCAATAGTAGGGAGCTATATTCAATATTTCTTTAATTTCAGATTCACCATAACACACTTGCAAAAATCCTAATGCCTTTGTTATCACAACTCTTGGCCTCTAAATTTGCCATATATCCTTTCGTCATTTTTCGGAGCTCCACCTAAATTCTCACCATTTTTGGGCACTTTGAAAAACATGTCCTAGTTCAAGCCTTTTGAATTAAATTCAAAGGAATTTGAATTCAATCTTTCAAACTTGACCTTTTCTATTTTCTAGGACCGTGCACATTTTTGCGAGTCCAGGAAATTTATCCCCATGCATAAATCCTGTCTCCACCCTTCCTTTCCTTTTCTTTCCTTTGCTATTTTTTATCTGGGCTTTAGAAGAGAAAGAGAGGGAATAAGAGAGAGAGAGAGAGCCCAGCCAAGATCTAGGCGCAACCCCCTTCTCTTCTGGGCCGGCCTCCAAGGCCCAACCGCGCCCCACGGTAACCCTAGCATGCCCGATCCCATCTCCCCTCGATCCCTCCTTCTCGAACCCTCTCCCTCGCGCCGCCAGAGTCAGCGGGCACTGCTGCCTCGCTCGACCTCCTCCTTCTCTCGATCTCACTCTTGTGCCCGACCCCATCTCTCCCTCGCAGCCCGATCCCCATCCCCAGTTGCTCGAACCCCCTCTCGATCTCCCTCCAGCGCCCCTCAGCCTCCCTCCTCCTTCGATCCAGGGATCCAGGCCGGAGCCCCGTCTGCCTCCTCGCCGCCGTCACGCCCACGGGGCCACCAGCATGCCCTGCTTAGCCTCCCCCTCTGCTCCCTCAGCCATGATGCTCTGCCACCCCTTGCCTCGTCCGCATCGGTGACCAGCAGCAGGTTGCTGCTTCGTGCCGCCCCCATCTGCCATGGCCTCCCTTCGCCAGCGCCGTGCCTCCGTCGCCCGGCGAGCTCCGCCACCAGCCGTGCCAGCGAGCTTGCCACTGTCGTCCGCCTCGACGTGTTCCCCTCCACCTCCAGCCGCCAACCTCCGTTGTCTCCATGGTCAAGTTGGTGCCAGGGCCGACCCCAAAGTCTCCTCTATCGTCGTCATCAACCGTAGTTGCAGGTCCGGCAGACCCGTGCCTGCCATGGCCCTCCTCGCGCCCCTGCTCCCTCTCTGACGGCCTTCCATGACTGCAACCACCTTCGCGGTCAATACCATCGAACCACGACTTCGCCTCTTGCTCGGCAAGTACCGCACCGAACGCCAAGTACCAGGACGTCGAGGACCCGCCAAGTTCATCTACGTGCATGTACGACTACATATCCGGGATGCGTCTAGTACCTCTACGGGAGACCCGAACGTCTACGAACTGTGCACGACGCTCGGAGCCCTTGAATCCATCAAGTCCGACTACCTTCATGTGTACCACTACCGTCGCCCCGAAGACGTTGGAGTCATCAAGTACCTCTCCAAACAAACATGAACGACTACCGTCGCAAGAACGGGACCGGAAAGTCCGAAGACCCCAAGTACCACGACACCGATGACATGAACGTCTACGGAAACTCATGCAATGATAAACATGTACCACTACTGTCGCCGAGATCGCGAGAACTTCTACCGCCGACCCTAGAGCGTGCGAGAACGACTACTTCCACTACCGCCGTCGCGAGAACGTCTACTTCCTCTACTTTGCACCGAACGAGAACTGTCCCGCTTGCACGCTTCGAAGGTATAACCTCGAGACGACGTCCGTGAACGAATGCTTGCGATGTTTGAGATGCTCGTGATTGCACCGTGTCCAAATTATCACTCATTTCCTTGTCGCCAAGTCGTGGGACACCCAGAATCCGGGAGCGCCCCACCATCTTTTGCACGCATCCGCACACTTCTCCTTTGCATCGGTACCTCAATAGAGTTACCAGAACCGGAACGCTGCCGTGGCACCGTTTTCGTTATCGTTGCCGTGGCCCCCTTTCCTTTCCACCACGGTGAAAAATGCTTCATAATGCTCTTGTCAACTTTTAATAAAAATTGCATAAACTTGTTCATGTCATCCGCATCATGATAACAACAATTAAAATGTTTAGATTGTTGTTGCAATAAATTACTAAGGCATATGGGGATTTACCAGATTCGTTATTTGTTATATCCGGCCCCATTTAAATTGTTTAGATGGTGTAGTTTTGTTATGCCTCACCTCTTGCCATGTTAACCAACATTTAATATTGTTGAGTACCTAACCAGGAGAGAACTAAATAATTGATGTGGTGTTCCGTCAATATGCAACCCGTTGCATATTGAGCTCCACTTAATTTGTAGTTTTGGTTGTTGCACTTTGCCATGTCATGCATATTTAAACCGGACATGCATCATACTTGGTTGTGCATCATGCCATGCTTATGTGATGGTTGTTTACCACGTTGTTTGCTTTCTTTCCGGTGTTGCTTCTTCGGGTTAGTTCTGATAACGTCGCATTTGTGAGGATCCGTTCGACTATGTCCGTTTGTCTTCTTCATGAACTCGTTCTTCTTCCTTGCGGGATTCAGGCAAGATGATCATACCCTCGAAATCACTTCTATCTTTGCTTGCTAGTTGCTCGCTCTATTGCTATGCCTATGCCGCGGTACCTACCACTTGCTATATCATGCCTCTCATATTGTCAGGCCAAGCCTCTAACCCACCTTGTCCTAGCAAACCGTTGTTTGGCTATGTTACCGCTTTGCTCAGCCCCTCTTATAGCGTTGTTAGTTGCAGGTGAAGATGAAGTTTGTTCCTTGTTGGAACATGATTATTGTTGGGATATCACAATATCTCTTATTTTAATTAATGCATCTATATACTTGGTAAAGGGTGGAAGGCTCGGCCTTATGCATGGTGTTTTGTTCCTCTCTTGCCGCCCTAGTTTCCGTCATACCGGTGTTATGTTCCTTGATTTTGCGTTCCATACGTGGTTGGGTTATAATGGGAACCCCTTGACAGTTCGCCTTGAATAAAACTCCTCGAGCAAGGCCCAACATTGGTTTTACCATTTGCCACCTAAGCCTTTTTCCCTTGGGTTCTGCAGACTCAAGTGTCATCTTTATTTTAAACCCCCGGGCCAGTGCTCCTCTGAGTGTTGGTCCAACCTGTCAGCAGCCAGTGACCACCAGGGGCAACTCTGGGTTGGCCTACCGGAACCTTGGACAATCCGGTGTGCCCTAAGAACGAGATATGTGCAGCTTCTATCGGGATTTGTTGGCACATTCGGGTGGCTTTGCTGGTTTAGTTTTACCATTGTCGAGATGTCTTGTAACCGGGATTCCGAGTCTGATCAGATTGTCTTGGGAGAAGAAATATCCTTCGTTGGCCGTGAGAGCTTGTGATGGGCTAAGTTGGGACACCCCTGCAGGGATTTGAACTTTCGAAAGCCATGCCCGCGGTTATGGGCAGATGTGAATCTGTTAATGTCAGGTTGTAGAGAACTTGAAACTTAACTTAATTAAAATGCATCAACCGCATGTGTAGCCTTGATGGTCTCTTTCCGGCGGAGTCCGGAAAGTGAACACGGTTCTTGTGTTATGCTTGAACGTAAGTAGTTTCAGGATCACTTCTTGATCACTTCTAGTTCATGACCGTGCTTTGCTTCTCTTCTCGCTCTTATTTGCGTAAGTTAGCCACCATATATGCTTGTGCTTGCTGCAGCTCCACCTCACATACCTTTTCCTACCCATAAGCTTAAATAGTCTTGATCGCGAGGGTGTGAGATTGCTGAGTCCCGTGACTCACAGATTTACTTCCAAAACCAGTTGCAGGTGCCGATGATGTCCGCGCAGGTGACGCAACCGAGCTCAAGGAGGAGCTCGATGAATATCTCGTTCATTGTGTTGTTTCGTTTCAGTTGATCAGTAGTGGAGCCCAGTCGGGGCGATCGGGGATCTTTTGCATTAGGGGTAGTCTTCTTTTATTTTGGTTTCGTAGTCGGACCTTGTTTGTATCTGGTTGATGTAATGTTATATTCATGTATTGTGTGAAGTGGCGATTGTAAGCCAACTTTGTACCTCTTTCTTATTCAGTACATGGGATGTGTAAAGATTACCCCTCTTGCGACATGCCTACAATGCGGTTATGCCTCTAAGTCATGCTCCGACACGTGGGAGATATAGCCGCATCGTGGGTATTATAAGTTGGTAATCAGAGCCTTCCCCGACCTAGGAGCCCCCTGCTTGATCGAATCGCTGGCGTTGTTGAGTCTAGAAAAATGTTTTGTGTCTTTTAGGATTATATATATCGGAGAGTAGGATTCTTTTTACTCCTCAGTCCCTTCGTCGCTCTGGTGAGGCATCCTGATGTAGAGTTTGGGCTCTTCTCTTCTCAAATTTCACTAAATTTTTTTAGGATCACGCGGGTATCTTGGAGTCGTTCCGATGGTTTTGTGACAAGAACATTGTTCTTGGTGCCTCCTGACATTTAGGGGTTGTGGCAGTGTCCCGGGGAGTTGAGCTCCGAGGTGTTGTCGTCACAATTTTATCGTTGCAGTTCTGGAATACCTAAGTTTCGCCAACATCGAAAATCTCTTTTATGCAGTTGTTGGTGAGATAACCTCGATGCCACCCAATACTGGGGCGGGAGTTCGGGAGTATTGCCATAACTCGTATAACAGGTGCTTTTCGAAGGTTGACGTAAACGATTTCCGAAGGTTTCTTGGTTATGTGTTGAAGGATGGATACAGCTGGATGTAGGATTTGCTAGTTTTGGGTGAGATATTATGCTTCCCCTGTATCCGCAACACCTGATTACATAACCGGAAAGTTTCGGGAGTTTATAAGTGGGAATTCAAGTAGCTCCTAGGATATCTTTCCAACAGATGTATGATTTGAAATTGGGGTTCGACATCTAGTGGTCCGCTATCCATGGTTGGTTTTACACTGGTCTTGTTGTGTCTTAAAAAGTCCTTGGCTATGCTGACTGGGGGACGCTTCGTATGTCATGTGCACTGCCTTGTACATGATGGTGTTGTACGATCGAGCCCGTGTGGGCCCCACCACGAAAACTTCAGACGAAATCTCTATCATATGTTTGTTCCGGCTTATTCTGCAAGCTAATCCTTTGTTTTGTTTTCAGTTGTGGTATTCGAGTTGCTTCAAAGTCAAATGTTAATTCCATACCTTACCTAAGTGGTGTTCTCACATTTCTATGTAAATACTAATCCTTCTTGATCATCGAGGTTGTCATGTCAATTCTTTCCAACTGGTGTGTTTCTCGTCAAGTGGATCCGATCATTATCAACATCCGCAAGATCCAATCTCAGTTTTCTCAACGGTGTTCGTTTCATCCGTCCCCAAGTTGCCTTTGTTTTCCCACCCTCCCTCCCTTTGTTTCTTGAAGGACTCAGATTTCTTCATCAAGTATCTATTTTATTGATGCAAAACCTCTCCATTCTTTCCCTTCAATCTTCTTATCCGGTGATTCTCAGAAAGATACTAACGGAGCCTCTCATTCACCATTCTTCATTCTTTTCTTCTCCGGTGGTTCCAACTCGAGCCTTTCAAGGTTGATCATTTTATTTTCCTCGCTTCAAATGCTTTCTCATGCCGGTGCACCTCATAATCATTCACTTCTCGCTATTCATTTGTTCGGGAGTGCTGAAGACATCTCAGAAGACTCGTCTTTTCATTCAAGACCCGTTCAACCTATTTTGAGGTTGTTATCTCATTCAAACCATTTAATTCTACCGGCGCAATCTCTCTTTCAAATCTTTCAACGATGTTTCTTTTGAGTGGGCCCTAACCCACAGGTCTTTTCCCAGGATCTTACCTGACTCTTCTAATTTTCTCGGAGCTTTTCAAATACATTTCAAAGTTTGACGTAAGAATGAATTGACATCAGTCAAATGCCTTTCTCCAAGATCTTTCATTTCTTTTCATCATTGTTTCAACCTTTCTAATTTTCATCCCAGAATATCTCAACAATTTGGTGGTGTTTCTTATCGTCATTCTCAACATTTGAAGATCGAAGAAGAGTTTTTCCTCCAAATCTTACCCATTCTCTCAAGACTCGTGGTGCTAGCCTTATGCCATCCTCTCATAATTGTTTTCGATCGTGAGAATTCTTTTCACCCATCCGGAGCATTTCATGAGTTGTTTCCACTTATTTCCTCCGAAGGCCATCTTTTCAAATATTATTCATTCCAGCTTTCAGCTATTGTTCTCCAAATCTTATCGGTGCTTCATGCAAGTATTATGTAATCAGCTCATGATCTCTTCATTCTCTTGTATCTAAATTTCCCCAAGTATCTTTGTTCATTTTCAAATTCTTATCGGTGATTCATTCCTTTACTTTGTTCGTTTTTCAATTCTTACGGTGGTTCGGTCAAGAGTTCTCTTCATTCGTTATCATATCAATTCATTCGTTGTTTCAATCCTACCGGTGGATCGTTGGAGACCTTTCTCAAGTTTGCGCTATATCTCTTTTCAATCCTTTTTCTATGAGAATAAGTGGTATGCCAAATCCGTGGAATGTCATTAATTTAAATTGATGAAGGATACGCATAACGTAATTCTTATTATTGTTTCATCCAAGGGATTAATTCCTTATTCCGGAGGCTCATCAAATTCTCGGTTTCACTTGATTCATCTTTTCTTTTCCCGGAGCTCCAAGCTCTCATCACCATGAAGATCCATATATATAATTACAAGGCTTCACCTTGTGTTTTCAACTTCTCTTTCCTTTCGTTTGATCATTCTTTTACCGGAGTTCTTCATGGAGGCTCTACATGATGGTTCATCAAGGACTTAATCCGTTCTCGAAACATTCATCAAGATTCTTTTCAGAGGAGTTCAAGCATTCTTCATCTTGCAAGCCGGAGTGAAATTGTTTCTCCCTTATCTTTTGAGGTGGTAATATATCATTCTTCATTCACAAGAATGATATATTTAAACCCATCAATATCTTCTTTGGGGTTATCTTGGGTTATATTTCACCTAAAGCCTTCCATAAGGATTGTTGCTAATTATGGCGCTTATAAATGATCCAAGTTCTTCATTTATCCTACCGGTGAGATAAGTTTCTCGTCTCCTTGTTCATATCAATCCAAATCCATTGTTTCCATAGTGACATAATTTCACCTCATAATTTTGAGATGTTTTCCATAAGCCCACTACAAACTTACTCGTTTCGTTGTTGTTTTTTCCAACAACTCCGTTTTAACCTTCTTGGAAGGGTGCTTTCCAAGCTCATTTGTGGCAGAAGTTGGCATTTTCAACTCCATTGTTTTATTACAATGATGTAACTTCTATTCTTTTCTTCCGGAGGCATTGTGATGTTGCTCTCTTTGACCCATCATCTTGTTTTGTCAATATCATGTTCTGTTCCTTCCATTTACAGTCGGAGTGCTGTCCAAATTATATCATTCTTATTCCTTCTCTATCTTCTTTTAACTGGAGTGTTGTTATAATTGATCTTTATCGATCCTTGTACATCTCGTTTCTACTGGAGTGTTTGCATGTACTTCTTGTCCATTGCAATCCTTTTCTTTTGTCTTTCAACCTACAAGGTTCTCGTAATGTTCCTTGTTCCTCTTGTCTAACGGAGTGTTTGCAACTTTGTTCATATTTGTTGTATTCTTTCTTTCATTTCTTCAACCTATCAAGGTTCTTTGGTTTCACTCGTTTGTCAAATAAGCAACTTTGTTTTACCTCTTCCTCTTCCGTTTTCTATCCGGTGCCATCCTAGATCTCGGGACGAGATCCTCTCGTAGTGGTGGAGTGTTGTGATGCCCCAAGACCGGAGCTTCAAATGCCTTCCAGGGTTTCCGGGTTTCGTCATGTGATTTTCTTTTGGTTCATTGCGTCATGTGCATTGCATCATGTCATCATGCAACCCGTTTTAAAACTCAACTAAATAAATGGCATGGATCTTTGATCAATTTAAATCGAGGGAACTCACCTGGTGGTTTCTCTTTAAAACATATCCTCCCGATAGTAGGGAGCTATATTCAATATTTCTTTAATTTCAAATTCACCATAACACACTTTCAAAAATCCTAATGCCTTTGTTATCACAATTCTTGGCCTCTAACTTTGCCATATATCCTTTCGTCATTTTCCGGAGCTCCACCTAAATTCTCATCATTTTTGGGCACTTTGAAAAACCTATCCTAGTTCAAGCCTTTTGAATTAAATTCAAAGGAATTTGAATTTAATCTTTCAAACTTGACCTTTTCTATTTTCTCGGACCGTGCACATTTTTGCGAGTCCATGAAATTTATCCCCATGCCTAAATCCTGTCTCCACCCTTCCTTTCTTTTTCTTTCCTTTGCTATTTTTTATCTGGGCTTTAGAAGAGAAAGAGAGGGAATAAGAGAGAGAGATAGCCCAACCAAGATCTAGGCGCAACCCCCTTCTCTTCTGGGCCGACCTCCAAGGCCCAACCGCGCCCCGCGGTAACCCTAGCACGCCCGATCCCATCTCCCCTCGATCCCTCCTTCTCGTACCCTCTCCCTTGCGCCGCCAGAGGCAGCGAGCACTGTTGCCTCGCTCGACCTCCTCCTTCTCTCGATCTCACTCTTGTGCCCGACCCCATCTCTCCCTCGCAGCCCGATCCCCACCCCCAGCTGCTCGAACCCCCTCTCGATCTCCCTCCAGCGCCCCTCAGCCTCCCTCCTCCTTCGATCCAGGGATCCAGGCCGGAGCCCCGTCGGCCTCCTCGCCGCCCACGGGGCCACCAGCATGCCCTGCTCAGCCTCCCCCTCTGCTCCCTCAGCCATGACGCTCCGCCGCCCCTTGCCTTGTCCACGCCGGTGACCAGCAGCAGGTTGCTGCTCCGTGCCACCCCCATCTGCCATGGCCTCCCTTCGCCAGTGCCGCGCCTCTGTCGCCCGGCGAGCTCCGCCACCAGCTGTGCCAGCGAGCTTGCCGCCGTCGTCCGCCTCATCGTGTTCCCCTCCACCTCCAGCCGCCAACCTCCGTTGTCTCCATGGTCAAGTTGGCGCCAGGGCCGACCCCAAAGTCTCCTCTACCGTCGTCATCAACCGTAGTTGCAGGCTCGGCAGACCCGTGCCTGCCATGGCCCTCCTCGCGCCCCTGCTCCTTCTCCGACGGCCTTCCGTGACTGCAACCACCTTTGCGGTCAATACCATCGAACCACGACTTCACCTCTTGCTCGGCAAGTACCGCACCGAACGCCAAGTACCAGGACGTCGAGGACCCGCCAAGTTCATCTACGTGCATGTACGACTACATATCCGGGATGCGTCTAGTACCTCTACGGGAGACCCGAACGTCTACGAACTGTGCACGACGCTCGGAGCCCTCGAATCCATCAAGTCCGACTACCTTCATGTGTACCACTACCGTCGTCCCGAAGACGTTGGAGTCATCAAGTACCTCTCCAAACGAACATGAATGACTACCGTCGCAAGAACGGGACCGGAAAGTTCGAAGACCCCAAGTACCACGACACAGATGACATGAACGTCTACGGAAACTCATGCAACGATAAACATGTACCACTACTGTCGCCGAGATCGCGAGAACTTCTACCGTCGACCCTAGAGCGTGCGAGAACGACTACTTCCACTACCGCCGTCGCGAGAACGTCTACTTCCTTTACTAAGGCATATGGGGATTTACCGGATTCGTTATTTGTTATATCCGACCCCATTTAAATTGTTTAGATGGTGTAGTTTTGTTATGCCTCACCTCTTGCCATGTTAACCAACATTTAATATTGTTGAGTACCTAACTAGGAGAGAACTAAATAATTGATGTGGTGTTCCGTCAATATGCAACCCGTTGCATATTGAGCTCCACTTAATTTGTAGTTTTGGTTGTTGCACTTTGCCATGGCATGCATATTTAAACCGGACATGCATCATACTTGGTTGTGCATCATGCCATGCTTATGTGATGTTTGTTTACCATGTTGTTTGCTTTCTTTCCGGTGTTGCTTCTTTGGGTTAGTTCCGATAACGTCGCGTTTGTGAGGATCCGTTCGACTATGTCCATTTGTCTTCTTCATGGACTCGTTCTTCTTCCTTGCGGGATTCAGGCAAGATGACCATACCCTCGAAATCACTTCTATCTTTGCTTGCTAGTTGCTCGCTCTATTGCTATGCCTATGCCGCGATACCTACCACTTGCTATATCATGCCTCCCATATTGTCATGCCAAGCCTCTAACCCACCTTGTCCTAGCAAACCGTTGTTTGGCTATGTTACCACTTTGCTCAGCCGCTCTTATAGCGTTGTTAGTTGCAGGTGAAGATGAAGTTTGTTCCTTGTTGGAACATGATTATTGTTGGGATATCACAATATCTCTTAGTTTAATTAATGCATCTATATACTTGGTAAAGGGTGGAAGGCTCGGCCTTATGCCTGGTGTTTTGTTCCACTCTTGCCGCCCTAGTTTCCGTCATACCGGTGTTATGTTCCTTGATTTTGCGTTCCTTACGTGGTTGGGTTATAATGGGAACCCCTTGACAGTTCGCCTTGAATAAAACTCCTCGAGCAAGGCCCAACATTGGTTTTACCATTTGCCACCTAAACCTTTTTCCCTTGGGTTCTGCAGACTCAAGGGTCGTCTTTATTTTAAACCCCCAGGCCAGTGCTCCTCTGAGTGTTGGTCCAACCTGTCAGCAGCCGGTGACCACCAGGGGCAACTCTGGGTTGGCCTACCGGAACCTTGGACAATCCGGTGTGCCCTGAGAACGAGATATGTGCAGCTTCTATCGGGATTTGTCGGCACATTCGGGTGGCTTTGCTGGTTTAGTTTTACCATTGTCGAGATGTCTTGTAACCGGGATTCCGAGTCTGATCAGATTGTCTTGGGAGAAGAAATATCCTTCGTTGGCCGTGAGAGCTTGTGATGGGCTAAGTTGGGACACCCCTGCAGGGATTTGAACTTTCGAAAGCCATGCCCGCGGTTATGGGCAGATGGGAATCTGTTAATGTCAGGTTGTAGAGAACTTGAAACTTAACTTAATTAAAATGCATCAACCGCATGTGTAGCCTTGATGGTCTCTTTCCGGCGGAGTTCGGGAAGTGAACATGGTTCTTGTGTTATGCTTGAACGTAAGTAGTTTCAGGATCACTTCTTGATCACTTCTAGTTCACGACCGTGCTTTGCTTCTCTTCTCGCTCTTATTTGCGTAAGTTAGCCACCATATATGCTAGTGCTTGCTGCAACTCCACCTCACATACCTTTTCCTACCCATAAGCTTAAATAGTCTTGATCACGAGGGTGTGAGATTGCTGAGTCCCCGTGACTCATAGATTTACTTCCAAAACTAGTTGCAGGTGCCAATGATGTCCGTGCAGGTGACGCAACCGAGCTCAAGGAGGAGCACGATGAAGATCTTGTTCATTGTGTTGTTTCGTTTTAGTTGATCAGTAGTGGATCCCAGTCGGGGCGATCGGGGATCTTTTGCATTAGGGGTAGTCTTCTTTTATTTTGGTTCCGTAGCCAGACCTTGTTTGTATCTGGTTGATGTAATGTTATATTCATGTATTGTGTGAAGTGGCGATTGTAAGCCAACTCTGTACCTCTTTCTTATTCAGTACATGGGATGTGTAAAGATTACCCCTCTGGCGACATGCCTACAATGCGGTTATGCCTCTAAGTCGTGCTCCGACACGTGGGAGATATAGCCGCATCGTGGGTGTTATACACGGGGTGTTCGGTCCGAGTATACTGAGACTAGAACAACTTCTCTGTCGAGCTCCCCTCCTTAGCTCGGTAAAACTCCGCGACATCTAGTACACTGCGGGGAAGATCTGCAAACGCTCCTTGAGAGCTCCGAACTCAGGTAAGAAAAAGGAAAGTCTCCTTCACGTGCTTGCTTTGCATAATGAATGCCTTACCCGGTGCTATCTTCTTCACTGCATCAATCTCCTGGAGGGCCTTGTGTGCTTCGGCCTTGGCGCTCCGGACGCTTTCAAGCACCTGCGCGAGCTCGGACTCTCGCGTCTTAGAGTCAAGCTCCAAGGACTCGTGCTTTTTGGCGAGAGCCTCGGGATCTTGCTGCACCTCGCCTACTCGAGCTTCTTGCTTCTCCCGTTCAATGCGCTCCTTGGCCGCTTTGTCTTCGGCCTCGGACAACGCCTTCCTCAGGGTTGCCACTTCGGCCGTGGCCCCTAGAATATCCATGATGATCCTATTACTTTACACCCAAGTTTCTTTTTAAATATATAGACAAGGGTATTTCTTACCTTTGCTCTCCTCGAGCTGCCTCTTGGTAAGGCCGAGCTCATCCTCGGACCGCTCCAGGTCCTGCTTCAGCGCAGAGACCTCCACAGTACGTGCGGCGGCGGCCAGCAGTGAAGCCTGCACATACACATAGACATTTTTCTGATTAGACTCCTGAGTTATCATTTGATCCTCTATCCGGCCTTTCTTTCCGAACACCGAACAGAGCATCAGGGGCTAGTATCCATGTGGGCATATTTTCCTATATCTTCATTGCTTACCTCAAAGCCTGTTAGGAGCTGGTGCAAGCTTCGGTCAGTCCGTTCTTGGCGGACTGAACTTTCTCGATCACCGCACTCATGATAGTGCGGTGCTCTTCGTCGATGGAAGCACCGCGAAGCGCTTCCAGCAAGTTGTCCGGTGCCTCTGGATAGACAGAGGACACCGGCACGGGAGGCTTGCCCCCTTAATGGGGGGTCGCCCGCTGGAGTCCGGAACCATCGAACATTCCGGTGCAGTGTTCGGCTGGGGGCCGAACCTAGAGCCCATGGGAGTCCGGCTCCCTTTGCGCCCAAGGTCCGGAAGGTCGCCTCGAGGCACCCCCAGGACTGCCTCCCCTTGGCCCGGTGCCTGTTGAGACAACACCTCGATGTTGTCCGCAGGGCAAGGAGTGGAGGCGGTCGGAAGAGAACCGCTGTTCATATCCGATGAGTCCAACGAACCACTCGACAAAGTTACATCGAGATGAGCTCGGGATGGACTGCATAGTCATGTTCGGCATGAGAAGAATCAGTGCAGTACAACATACCATGAATTACTATGGTGTTCGGATACTTACGACTTCGCCAGGGGCTTGACCATGGGTAGCCACTCATCGCCGTTGTAGGCGGCCGTCGTGGAGCAGTCCAGAGGGAGGGTCTTGCCCTTCTTGGACCCTTCGGCCTCCCCGGTTGGGTCGGCCTTCCTTTTCTTGTCTCCCCAGGCTGAGGGGGGACTTTCCTCTTCCTCCTCCTCATCTTCGTGGGAGGAGTGCGCGTCGGAGTCATCGAACGATGAGTCCGATACAACCTTGCGTCGGAGACCCTTTCGGGTCCCCGCGACCTTCTTCTTGGTATTCTTCACCGGCACCTCGTAAGGTCCCGGAGTCAGCATCTCCATTAGGAGAGCGCCCGCAGGATCTTCGGGCAGGGGGGCTGGGTAATCAAGCTGCTCCGCTGTCTTTATCCAGTCCTGTTAATGGCATAGAAGCTTAGATCCTGCATATCACTAAACCGGGCAATACCCTGAGATATATAAATACTTACCGGATTGGCGCGGCACTTTGTGCTGAGTCCGCGGTCCTCGGTGAGGGAAGGAGGAATCTCGGCGCCCTTGAACAACACCCTCCAGACGTCCTCGTGCGTCATCTCATAGAGCTCTCGCAGCGTTTGGTGCTTGGCCGAGTCGAACTCCCACAAATCGAATGCCCGTCATTGACACGGGAGGATCCGGCGGAAGAGCATGACCTGGACCACGTTGACGAGCTTGATGTTCTTGCCCGTGATGTTCTGGATGCAGGTCTGGAGTCCGGTCAACTCTACCAAAGAACCCCAGGACAGGCACTTCTCTTTCTAGGAGGCGAGCTGCGTGGGGATTCCGGATCGAAATTTGGGGGCCGCCACCCAGTTGGAGTCGCGCGGCTCAGTGATGTAAAACCACCCCGATTGCCACCCCTTTATGGTATCCACATAGGTGCCCTCGAGTCAGGTGACGTTAGGCATCTTGCCCACCATGACGCCTCCGCACTCTGCTTGCTGGCCACCCACCACCTTCGGTTTAACATTGAAGGTTTTCAGCCATAGGCCGAAGTGGGGCCTGATGCGGAGGAAGGCCTCACACACGACGATAAACGCCGAGATGTTGAGGATGAAATTGAGGGCCAGATCATGAAAATCCAACCCGTAGTAGAACATGAGCCCGCGGACAAATGGGTGGAGGGGAAATCCCAGTCCACGGACAAAATGGGTAAGAAAAACTACCCTCTCATGGGGTTCGGGCATTGGGATGATCTGCCCCGCATCTGGCAGCCTGATACGTCTCCAACGTATCTATAATTTTTGATTGCTCCATGCTATATTATCTACTATTTTGGACTATATTGGGCTTTATTTTCCACTTTTATATTATTTTTGGGACTAACCTATTAACCGGAGGCCCAGCCCAGAATTGCTATTTTTTTGCCTATTTTAGTGTTTCGGATAAACGAAATATCAAACGGAGTCCAAACGGAATAAAATCTTCGGAAATGTGATTTTCTCACCGAACATGATCCAGGAGACTTGGACCCTACTTCAAGGGATCAAAGAGGTGGTCACGAGGGTGGGGGCGCGCCCCCTGCCTCATGGGCCCCTCGGTGCTCCACCGACATACTCCTTCCTCCTATATATACACACGTACCCCCAAACGACCAGAACAGGAGCCAAAAACCTAATTCCACCGCCACAACTTTCTGTATCCACAAGATCCCATCTTGGGGCCTGTTACGGAGCTCCGCCGGAAGAGGTCCGTCATCACGGAGCGCTTCTACATCATCCTAGCCCCTCCAATGAAGTGTGAGTAGTTTACCTCAGACCTTCGGGTCCATAGTGAGTAGCTAGATGGCTTCTTCTCTCTCTTTGAATCTCAATACAAAGTTCCCCCCTCTCTTGTGGAGATCTATTCGACGTAATCTTCCTTTTTGAGGTGTGTTTGTTGAGATCGATGAATTGTGGGTTTATGATCAAGTCTATCTATGAATAATATTTGAATCTTCACTGAATTCTTTTTGCATGATTGGTTATCTTTGCAAGTCTCTTCGAATTATCCGTTTGGTTTGGCCAACTAGATTGGTAGTTCTTGCCATGGGAGAAGTGCTTAGCTTTGGGTTTGATCTTGCGGTGTCCTTACCCAGTGACAGAAGGGGCAGCAAGGCACGTATTGTATCGTTGCCATCGAGGATAACAAGATGGGGTTTATTTCATATTGCATGAATTTATCTCTCTACATTATGTCATCTTGCTTAAGGCGTTACTCTGTTTTTAACTTAATACTCTAGATGCATGCTCGATAGCGGTCGATGAGTGGAGTAATAGTAGTGGATGCAGAATCGTTTCGATCTACTTGTCACGGACGTGATGCCTATATACATGATCATGCCTAGATATTCTCATAATTATGCACAATTCTATCAACTGCTCAACAGTAATTTGTTCACCCACCGTAGAATACTTATGCTCTTGAGAGAAGCCACTAGTGAAACCTATGGCCCCCGGGTCTATTCTCATCATATCGATCTCCATCACTTTTATATTGTTTTGCTATTTACTTTTTTACTTTGCATCTTTATATCAAAAATACCAAAAATATTCTGTCTGTCAGATCTCACTCTCATAAGTGACCGTGAAGGGCTTAACAACCCCTAATCGCGTTGGTTGCGAGTATCTATCGCTTTGTACAGGTACGAGGGACTTGAGCATGGGCTCCTACTGGATTGATACCTTGGTTCTCAAAAACTGAGGGAAATACTTATGCTACTCTGCTGCATCATCTCTTCCTCTTCGGGGAAAACCAAACGCAAGCTCAAGACGTAGCACAGCCGGTGCGCGATATCCGCAGCCAGATATCCGGCTTCCTATAACTTTTTGATGTTCTCCTCCGTGACGAAGGAGACCGTCCACTTGCCTCCTGCTCCGGACATGCTTGGAGTGGTTTGAGAAGAAGAACGCGTGATTGGGCGCTAGAGCTCGAGTGTGCGGGAATGGGTAAGCAAGGAGGAAGAAGGCGTGGGTGAAAAGAGTAAATCCTTGTCCCTTTATAAGGGCAGAAGAGGCGATGCGTCTCCCCACTTGCCTGGTAAAACCGCTTATTCCCCAGGCGCCGTAATTGATGGCGCGGTTGGGTTACCCACATCCGTATTGATGAGAATCCCGTAATAAGGGGGACACAATCTCTGCTTTGACAGGACGTGTCGAGAAAAGCGCCCCATGTTATGTGCGGTGCTGGTTGAGAAAAATGGTTCGAATAATGACCGAGCCATGACATAATGTTGTGCTGTCAGAACATGTCAGCAGATTAGATTTGTGCAAATATTATTCTCTCTGCGGTAGTATGTGGAACTTGTTTTGCAGAGCCGGACACTATTCTGGTGTTCAAAATCTTCTATGGAGTATTCGAAGGAGGAGCCCGCCTTGCAATGCCGAAGACAATACTGCGCGCCGGACTCATCGTCATTGAAGCCTGGTTCAGGGGCTACTGAGGGAGTCCTGGATTAGGGGGTCTCCGGACAGCCAGACTATATCCTTTGGCCGAAGTATTGGACTTTGAAGATACAAGATTGAAGACTTTGTCCCGTGTTCGGATGGGACTCTCCTTGGCGTGTAAGGCAAGCTAGGCAATACGGATAAGAAGATCTCCTCCCTTGTAACCGACTCTATGTAACCCTAGCCCCCTCCGGTGTCTATATAAACCGGAGGGTTTAGTCCGTAGGATATACAATCATACCATAGGCTAGCTTCAAGGGTTTAGCCTCTACGATCTTGTGGTTGATCAACTCTTGTAATACTCATATCATCAAGAACAATCAAGCAGGATGTAGGGTATTACCTCAATCAAGAGGGCCCGAACCTGGGTAAACATCATGTCCCCTGCTTCCTGTTACCATTTGCCTTAGACACACAGTTCAGGACCCCCTACCCGAGATCCGCCGGTTTTGACACCGACACTATCTATGAACAATATTTGAATCTTCTCTGAATTCTTTTATGTATGATTGGTTATCTTTGCAAGTCTCTTCGAATTATCAGTTTGGTTTGGCCTACTAGATTGATCTTTCTTGCAATGGGAGAAGTGCTTAGCTTTGGGTTCAATCTTGCAGTGTCCTTTCCCAGTGACAGTAGGGGCAGCAAGGCACATATTGTATTGTTGCCATCGAGGATAACAAGATGGGGTTTTCATCATATTGCATGAGTTTATCCCTCTACGTCATGTCATCTTGCTTAAGGCGTTACTCTGTTTTTAACTTAATACTCATGTTGGAGCTCGATGGGGTAAAAAAAAGGGGCTTGTGCTGAAATCAAGTTGATGCAACCAAGAAAATACGGGGATAGATCTACCGCACCTTTGCACCAAGATTTAAAATACACAACACACAAGCTTCTGAAATTTTTCTACCAAGTTGAAACTTTTGGATCTTACGCAACACTTTCTTTTTATCTCTTGATTTTTTTCTGCCACTCTTTTCTTTCTCTCTTTGATTTTTTGCCATTTTTCCTCTCTTTTTCCAAAGCATAACAACCAAATATGAAAACAACTATGCCGATGAACTTGGTGAAGATCTAAAAGATGCAGAACATGCAAGGTATGCAACAACAAGATCTCAGCACCAACAAGGCTTGGATTTATTTTTGGCTAGGCTTTGGACTTCTAGGGAAGAAAATATAGCATGAAAAACACTCAGTCTAAAGGTATGATAGCAAGATAAACTTGGATAATAGATGATATCGTGTCAACAAAGGCTCTGATACCAGATGATAGGTGGGAACCCGGTGAACGAGTTCACACCCGAGGGTGGCCCGATCTTCATGTCATAGGATCAAATCGGGAGGGATAACTAGCTGCAAGCAGCCGGGATAACTAGCTTTATACTTACCAAGGTTGGATGCAACCCATACGTTGGGGATGGCTGACTGGAGCTACAAGAACTCCAACCCGTTGTCCGAACAATTGCAGAACCAAAAACCAGGACTAAACCACACAAAATGGCTGGAATTGTAGAGCATGAATTAGGGGGAACCTGGGGCTCCTTCTCGCGAATCCGGATGAACTCACATGAGCAAAGGTGGCAAGGATCTCTCGGATCTCTCTAGCAGTCTTGCTGCATAAGCTTGTAGTTGAATGGTTTGACAAAAGGTTCCTAAGAGGATGGGGGAGATGGGGTTTTATAGCAGGGACAACCCCCTTAGTTAGGTGTGAAAATGGTTTCAAAAGTAAATAGGTTTGCATGGCTTCCTTGGGGGAATAAGCAGTCAAATTTGGGAGTTGTTGGAGAGCTCCTCGGAAATTCGCGAAGCCTTGACCGCCTGGACACCTTCATGAAAGTGACTAGAGCTTTTGACTCACAACTCCAAATGATGTGAGGTTTTTGCATTGGAAAGTAAATTTGATATAGATTCTAGTGATGTACCCCTATGGCCCCATATCTCCACCACATGGGTGTGGCACAATGAAATATCAGAGGAAAAACTGATAGCATCAACTTCACTTGAAACTTGTTTTCTCCAAAATTGTTCCTCCAAATTGGTTGCTTCAAGTGATCATAGGTTGTTGGATTTCTTCCATGTGATACCTAAGTTAAACGAACAACAATGGGGATGAAAGCATAGTTGTGTCATCAAGGTTACCAAGTAAACTTAAGTTAGCGTTCACCTAGTCACTTATTAGTTTAGTGTGACTTCTTGTGATTTGACTTATAATTGTTGGAGATTTGTCGATGGTTGTGGTGTCCTCATCACTTCCAGCAAAAAATTACTAGGGGTATTGAATTTCAGTGGATTCAATTCACTTATAGGCATTCACAAGTGACAAACAACTCAGAACCTAGGGAAAAACTGAAATTGGCGAGAAGCAATACTTGATGAAGAACTCATAAGGAGTAATGCAGTTCTGTAATATTATCGAGATACCAAAGGTGTAATACTCAAAGATAGATCATAATATAAGTTGAACTTGGCCATTGACTTGCTACATAAGATACTTTAACCTTGTCAAAAAATAGACGAGGCACTGGAATGGATTTCTTTCAGATATATTGAATAAGGTCAGCTTGGTCAGAACCATAACTACACGGGGTCAAATTTAATGTTACCAGAAGGATCATTTAGATGATTAAATATTTTAAAAGAAGCTTCTATGATGGTCTACATCGGTACCATGGGCATGAACACAAAGTTCAAGGTCGACTCCCACTTCTTCAACACATAACCTTTCATTTACTTCCCGCTTTCGAAGAAGTTGTAGTGTTGAAATTTTATCTGTCGAAACAACAGTAGATTATGACCCATATAAGTTTCTGGGTTCACACAGATTAGGGAAGGCATTGGTTCAACCCATAGGGGCATCTCAAGAACATATACCACAAACTTCAAGAGTAAATAACACAAGCTCAATAGTAGAGCATGGTTGTCAAAAGTAGAGGATACAATTTACCAAAGGCATTATGTATCTGGGGAAGAACTCACAAGATTTTGAATGGGAAGGACACTATCGAATAATAACCCATCAATGGGTCTGGCGGTGCACAATGGAGCTAATGTGAGTATCGGTACTCAACCAGAGGAAGAAAGAATGCAAAGGCATCGGATTATAGAAACATCCGAATAATTCAATGCTTTCATACAAAGAAATTATGATTTCTAGATCGGTATATCAGAATTAGAAGCTTTGATCAAAGATGAGTAAGTTGAATAGACTTAGAGGCACAATCGGTCAAGGTTTTATTGGTTGAAAACTAGCTCATATCGGAAATGATGTGAGAGCCGGAAGGATGAATTATAGGATTCGACTAAGGACTTCGAGCATTCACAACATATTGAATCAAGGGACTCAAAATGATAGCGACAAAGGAGCCAATAAGATCACTAGACATATGGGATTCACCATAATGCAAGTAGGCAAGAATTTCAAGAGCAATATGCTCTAGAGGATTTTGTAATGACCGGATAGTATTTTGAAGAATTTTGTGAAACACATGATCACTTGGGATGAATGAATCCTCAGTAAGTGTGAGGAATCATTCTTAGGTGTATTCATGTAGGAAGGAGCTGCAAGGCAGTAGTCATTATGGATTCTTATAATATAGGAAAATGTTTCGGGGTATCTTGTAATAACAAGAGCAATGAGAAATGATTGTATGAATAGCAAGTGCATGTAGTTATCCATAGAGACTTATCGGTGTTAGGGAATTGCAAAGGCGGTGGGCACAAGGGTCTCGGGAAAACATCGAAGAGTATATTCGGAATACTTCTGGTGCACCAAGCGATCATCTGGAATGAGGGGCTCTCCGGGAGGAAGTAGTTACGAGAACCTAGAGTTAGAGTTAGCAAAATCTTTAACCCAAATAGAAGAGAGATCAGAATCCTAGAGTATAGGAGAGGAATAAAAGATCCTAATACCACCCATTTGTGACGTGGGCCCGTAAGCCACACAACAATGTTAGTAAAATAGTTTTTCAAAGACTAGACTCAACTTCGGCCAAGGAGTTGGAAAGGGGCTTCCTATAGGGAGTCGGTTCTAATACCAACTTGTGACACCCCCGACTTAATCATGCACTAACCATACACGCAATTGCACATGATCAAGATCAGAGACTCATGGGAAGATATCACAACACAATTCTAGACACAAATCCAAACATAAAGCTTTATATTTCAAGCCAGGGCCACGAAGGCTCGAATACATAAGTCAGCGGAAGCTACAACATCTGAGTGCAGACATAAGTAAACAAGTTTGCCTTAAGAAGACTGAGTAAAACAATGATAACTAGATCGAAAATGCGCATGCCTCCTGTCTGGGGCCTCCTAACTACTCCTGATCGCCAGGGTCTCCACGTAGTAGTAGGCTCCATTGGGGTAGTAGTAGTCATGGACGGGATCAGCTAGCTCCTGGGCTCCGTCATCTGATCGTAGCAATCGGGTAAAGGGGAAAAAGGTAGCAAAGCAATTGTGAGTACTCATCCAAAGTACTCGCAAGAATTACATCAGATCTATGCTAAGTATGCATCAGTAACAAAGGGGCTGTATCTGTGGACTATACTGCAGAATGCCAGAATAGAAGGGAACACCTAGCCTAACGAAGACTAGCATCTTGCAGAATCTTGCAGCAACAGAAGAGAGGAGAGTAACGTATCATATAGTAACAAGTATATAATAGCAACGCCCAGAGATCCTTCCTTGTCTACCCCGTGAGGAAGTGATCCAGGACTATCATATCCGCTTAGTGTCTCTAGTATACAGTCCTAGTTGTAATAGATCAGGACACAACTCTGAGTGTATGTTAGCATGGACACACCTATTCGAATAGATATACTTCCCTGCAAGGGTGCACCAACTTACCCAAAACACTCAATTAACTCCGGTCGGACACACTTTCCCTGGCCATGTCCGGCCTCGGCTGATCGACATACCTTAGTCCTACCTAGGCTCAATAGAGAGGCTAGCACACGGGTCTACATCCTAAGCGCTCAGGGGTCTTGGGCCAATCGCCCTTTGCACTCCTGTGTGTTGCATACACGGCCTGGAGCAGACCCACCCCCTTATACAAGCGCATGTGGTTACCGTCCAACCGGGCGCGTGCCGCTCAATCACTAACGTCCAAAGAGCTTTTGGAGAATCGTACGACATTGAGTGCCACTTTTATTCGTGCGTGATGGTTTGTGCGAAAAAGGCTAGAGGCCTACTCAGATCACATATCCAAACCCGTTAGTGTCTTAGGAGCGCGCGAAGATGATCAGTGATCCTGTCGCCCTGTCTCAAGGACTTACGACAATGGTCAGGCCCATCCATTTCTAGTGCGGTCTGCCTGCCCGACCATGCCTCGTAATTATCTCACGCGTACCCTCCAGGTCCACCCAACTCACAAGAGACTGCCGGGAACTCAGGTCCACCTCTACCGGGGTGGTACCGCCTGTCCCTTCAGTCGCACAACACTAGTAAAAGGGGCAATAGGTAAAGGTAACAGTGTGTCCGTGTCATCGAGGGGGAAATCCAAGGAATCACCCTCAATGGATTCCCACTCGATGTAATCGTCAAGGTGAACTTGGAGGAATCACCTTTGATAGGTTCACACTTGAGGGGTTGCACGACAGAGGCATCATTGGAGGCGGTGAAAGAGGAATCACCCTCGGTAACCCATAACCGACTAGCTACCACTACAAAAAATACACTTCCGTGATGATATGTGTTTGTAAAAGTAGGTCATGTTTTCTATCATGCATGTACATCCATGACGATTTTATGACAGAATCAAGATAGTCATACATGTGCTGTCGTAGAAGTGTTCCATGACATTACCAAAAATATCATCACAGAAGTGTCCACTTCCATGATGATAAATCACGCGTCATAGAAGTGCTTTCGTCTAGGGTAATCGACACGTGGCATCCACCGTAACGGGTCGCCGTTAAGCTATCGGGTTCCGGTTTGGATCCGATAACCCGTTAATAGCCCGGACCAATGGGGATTTTCCACGTGTAAAATTCTGAATGGCCATAGCAACCACGTGTGGGCTCACTGTTGGGACAAATGTCATCAACTCATTGGACCGAAGGCACCTATGATACGTCGACACGTGGCACGACCCAATATATGCCCATTCCGATGAAAAGGCCGACCAGTTTGACTTGGTCAAAAGGTAGCGGGCCGGCCCACGGAAAGCTTGTTAACGACGTGTTCGCATATAGCCCATTTACAGCCCGCTAAGCGATGGCCCGTTACGGCTTATCCGAATTAGGCCCAGTAGCGTCATTTGGGCCGTCCAATATGATTCCAGCCCATTGTAACTTCCGGCCCATGACGTCATTCGACCCATATGAGGCCCTTTGTGACTCTTGGCCCATTAACGGCACATTGTGAAACTGGCCCGTAATGAACAATCTATCGCTTTATACCCATTAACGACCCATTAGTCCGTCGGCCGTTTCCAGCCCGTGTTAACTTTCGGCCTTCTAAGGGCCCATTTATTCTTGGGCTCATATCCAGAATTCGATTACCTATGGTCCGTTACTGGCATGTTCCGCTTGTGGGCCAAATTCAGCCGTGGTTACAGTCGGCCTTTTTGTGACCCGTTAACCCATTGGGCTATTTCCATAGCGTTATCAAATACATCCTATTAACGGCCCGTTATGGTCGAGCCATAAAACAAACGATTTCCATTCTAGCCCATTTACATCCCATTTTGCGGCCCGTTATTGGTCCACGAATAGTACGACCCATGTTTGGCGAAACGATTATATGACCCATAGAAGGCCCATAGATGAGACGACCCGTAGAAGGCCCATGGATCCTATGGCCCGTAGAAGGCCCATGGATCCTACGACCCGTAGAAGGCCCGTGGATCATACAGCCCGTGGAGGGTCGCGGTCACTACATCAGGTAGCAGGACCATGGTCACAATAGTCCGTGTGTTGCCATGGTTATTGTGGCCTAGTTATAAAAATAGGTTACTGTGGCCATTAGAAAAATGCGGAAAAAGAACTACAATGACTACAAGCAAACAACTAAACAAGACAATAAGGAAATAAATAAGGAAACAACTAACGCTAGGCTATTACGGCTATTACACATATTACATCCACTGGGCATCAAAGTTCGCCACGAGTGCAAATATAGGGAACAAAGCAGCATATTACATACACTGGCCGTCTAAATTGGCCACCAGTGCAAATAAGTGTGGTAGCAAAACAAGTCCATAACTGAAACAACTTCAGAAGAGCTCAAGGAACATTATCCTGGGTATCCACCATGCTGGCAATAAGCTTAGCAATCTTATTAGCTTTGTCCTGTTTGGCGCTAAAATCCTCCAACGCTTGTTGTTGCACCAGAAAGTATGCATCTGAATGCTCCAGGGACTTCCGCAGTCCTTCTGCTTCTTGTCGCAACACAGCTGATTGATGTCTTTCAGCTTGTAGTTGAGACTCAATAAACCGAACTGATTCAGACAACGAGTGTGAATATCTTGTGCAAGCGGTAGTGGCCAGTAACTCAAACACTAAACCAAGACAAGACTTTGGGGTTGTCTCACTGTCTTCAAGATAGTTTTCCTTAGTTGTTTTATCAGCTTTGTTGGAGACCAACAAGGATGTCTCACTATCCTAAACCTTATTTGCATTACTTCCTTTACCATTGCTTAATAAGGCACTCTTCCCCAATACTCTGTTAGCATTCTAAAAGAAGAAACAAGCAGACACATAATAGGTCTAGCATGTACTAGTATATGAAACTCATTTCGGTGAATCAATTCATTAGTAAGGTGGACAAGGTTAAACTACCAAGTCTTCTATTGCCAAGTAGTACATAATAAAAGCATAAAACAAACATATATCTATGTCCTATGGTCACTGCATTGTCTTGCCAAATCAAATAGAGACACGGTTCAAATCGTGTTAGTTCAAGACAAAGCAGCACTGAAAGAATACAAAGCGTGGGAAACTACACGGCACAACAAGATTTCAGATGGGTACCATGGGTCTACATGTACAACAACACTATTGGCTCTATTGTGATGCTAGTAATGTGCATGATATGAGAAGTCAACTGTATACACAATTGAAATTGAAATCAACAGAGATATTTACAAGAGCAAACCTGGTAAAAAACATGCGTAAACATACTTGTTGTGCCATTTGAGTTTCGGTTGGATCCTTCAATTTAAAAATAAGTTTGTATGAGTAAATACAGTGATACAAGAGCAAAGCAGTATGCACGATAGCAATGGAATCTTAAATGAGAACGGTTGTTCTTTGGGTTTAAGCACTTGTTCTACATGAATAGAGTATAGTAAGACGCAAGAATGTAGTACTTAAAAAATAGAAAATGAGCTCATTGAGCTTACCACATTCTTGGTTCAAGAACAGTACAGAACAAGGCGTTCCTAGTCATCGTCCAGTAAATGTGTCTTAGGAGAACGTAAGGGAATTTGATGAGTTTCTTTGCCAGTGAAGTACGTTTTCTTTAGGTAATTCCGATACTGCCACCAAGCATTCTTGAAGATAGCAGAGGTATTAGCACAGGTTACCTCATCCTGAGTTTCCAAATCGGTCCTTCTCTATAGAGAAAAATGGGAAAATTTACTGTATTATAACCATCATGGAGGTAGAATGTATGGGACAAAGCAAAGTAATTGCCATGAATAACATTACTTACACATAACTCCTGGACAAACACCTGCAACTGGCATTTTCCTTCATCTTCAGTATAATATTTCTATGATGGGAAGATATGCACATAGGATTTAACGACATCAAATGCGATAGATGATAAACTACGACTGGCTGGTTGTGCTTCCTCCACAGGAATAGGTGTACTAACTGGTGGACTTGGGGTTTGCTATGGTAGTACTGGCGCTTTGGGCACTGGAGCTGCCTCACTAACTGCTCTTGTTTGGGAGCTCTGTGGTGGAGATGGTGCTGTGTCAATAGGAACTAGGTTACTATCTGCTGGGGTTGGGGTTAGATTGGGTGAAGCTGGTTCTTTGTCCATCTCAGCAGGGGTACAATCTGCGAGAGTCTGGGGTATGTGTGGTAGGGATGGTTCCCGTGCATGTACAACCGGGGGTGCTATCTCCACCAAAAGGTAGCACTATTTTATTTAAAGACCATGTTTTTACTCCACTAGATACCGCCATCACCCGCTCCAATTCAAATGGCTGATAAACAGGAAACGTATTTGAATGTACAAACATTGTATGAGAGACAGATGCAATAGACAGTATGGAAAAAGAGCGCATGAAATAGTTGACATGTATATTGTTTAACTAAAGGGGATAACATGCCCTAATTTCACATATATGATGTCTATCTGAACTAGATAGCATAGCATGACATAATTCAAAGATATGATGACTAACTAAATAGGATGGCATGCGATAATTATATGATCTCTTTAGTAAACAGGTTCGCATGATATAATTCACATACATGTTATCTAAGTAATTAGGATCACATGATTTAATTCACATATGTGATTTATATGATAAGTAGAGGGCATTCGCATATATGATGTCTGAACTATGCAGTGCAAGACACCATATGCATGATATGAGCAGTATTGTGTATATGATCTCTAAACTATGCAGTGCAAGACACCATATGCATGATATGAGCAGTATAACCGTGCCAAGTTAGAGCATACACCTCGGTGGGGGACCCAAATCCATCTCTGGGGAGCTATCGGGACCCAACAAGAGATCTGCTTCGATAGGTACCACTGTCTGCTCTGAAGACCTTGTTTTCACTACAGATTTTTCCATTACCCACTCAAATGGCTGATTCACAGGAAGAGTAGTTTAATGTACAAACATTGTCAACAAATGGAAATGTAATGAAGAAAAGGATGGCAAGATATCATTCAAATATATGATGTCTGGCTAAATAGGATGGCATTACATATTTCACATATATTATGGCTAGCTAAAAGAGATGAGACTACATAATTCCCATATATGATATAGAAACTAAATAGGTGGCATTATAGAACATGTCTAAACTAAGCATATAACATATATGATGTCGAAAGTAGGCACTGAAAGGCAACATATGCATGATATGACCAACATCATCATACCAAGTTAAAGCAAACACCTTGGGGGTAAATAGGAGTTCTCAGATGCGTCTGAATCTGCCTCAGAATAGATATCTTCCTCTGGATTACAATCTGGAGAGGGGGAGGGTTTTCCATTGAACCCACCATGGAGCGATGCTTGCATGACATTGTTTGCTGCACAAAACTCTTCTCTTTTTCTCTACATGTTCAGCATGACCGTGTACAATATCTGACATGGATATGAAAAAATATAGTGATATTATGTAAGGAGAGCATGCAGAAATCTAGAGTGATGGTAACAACCAATGGATGGATCCAAAAATAATGATAGCAGGCTGATGATAGCTTTAATTTAATAAAAAGACAGATGATGATTGCTTTACTATTTGTTTCCCACCCAAGATGAACAACATAGGCATACCATAGGTGAACCAGATAATAGACAAAGATACTATTCATATTTGCCTCGATATGTGCCTCACAAGTAATTTTAAAACTCAGGTTTGAACATTAATTTGGACCTGACTTGGGGTCTAAGAGGTGAACAGGACGATAAAGTAGTAGGTAATATTAAGCAATGCATAACATAAGCAGAAACAAAAGAGTGCGACCTCTCTTGTGGACCCATGTACTCCTCAGGTTCATCTGTTGAGTCAATGATGGTGATGCAGTTGTGGTGGGTGCCGGTGGCAGGGAAGGAGATCTGAGGCAGCGAAAGACGGTCAGGAGTTGTGATGTCTGGTTTGGTGGATGCTTCTCTCGATGGAGCAGCTCAAGTGAGGTGGACAACATTGTGGCAGGAGCAGGACAAACCACACAAAATTTTCTTAGACACCTACCTGTAACTGAAGTAATTCTGTAAGGTCTCCTTTGGCTTGCAAGATTCTAAAAACTCAGGGATAGGAAAAATACTGGAATAGGATAGGAATGCACGTGGGAAACAAAGAATTTGTAAACACATGATTTCTGTCAACTTGGGTGTTTGGTTCACAGGAATTGGAAGAGTAGAGGAATGGAAAGACACATGGCCAAATTAAAGTGAACCAGATGAAAGCGTGCACAGTTAGAATGTTATTCTGCCATTAATGCACTTTGTCTTGTTTTTATGCATAGGATTTTGAAAAGTAGGTCCAGGTGGATGTTTTTCTCCATTCCTTTCAACAAAATTCATGAATAATTGAATAGTAGAGTGTGATATGAAAATTTCCTATTGCTATGTTTTTCCTTTGAACCAAAATAGCCCTAATGGATCGACATGAATGTAGAGTAATAAGTGATGCGACAAGTGTGCAACCTCTTTGTCGTAGTCGTGTCGACCTCAACATCATTGGGTTGGACACTGAAGAAGTTGAGGCAGAGGTGGCTGTCAGAGGTGTGGCGGAAGATCTGAGGAATCTGTAGATGGCGTCCAGGGCACTGCTCTATTGTGATGGATGGTTTCGTCGTTGGAGCAGCTCCGGCGAGCCGTAAGACGTCGAGGCTGAAGTAGTACAAGACAGACATCATTAATCTCAAGTGAGATTCTAATAGCATTTCCAATAGATGATGTAAAATACACTACCAAAGAGTGATAGATGTAAAATTTACATCACCAGAAAACACCTGACTACAATAGATGAGGTAAAAACTATTGACTCTGAATTTAACTATCGAAACTGAAATTTACTGTGGAATCTGAATGTTACTGTCGAAACTGAACAAACAAGTAGCAGAGAGGCATTTCACATGTAGTTTAGGGAGGGCCTGCAGTTCATCTTCAACCTCCACCCCCCTGAGCTGCCAGCCACGACCGGCTGAACCGTCGGTCCCCTCCTGTTGGCGTCCTGGGACCGGGGGTTCCCAGATTTGCCTGCCTGCGGCCCAAGGCGTGGCTCCATCGATAGCCTGGTATGGCATAGCTTTGACAACAACAACACAAGACCCTCGCGAGGTGCCAAGCCTCGCAAGGTGGACGACACCAAGACCTCCCTGGGGGCAGCCTCACCAGGCTGGCTCCCGAGGAGCGGAGATATCTATGCAAGATGCACCTCGCGAGGTTCATATGACGTGAGCCGTGACGACCAAGGCCAGGCGGGCGCCAGTGGGCGCAGTGTACCAGTTTCCTGTTTGGTGCTAAGGAGGCAAGCGCAGGTGTGGGGTCCTGAGGAATCAAGCAAAGGTTTCCATATTGGTGCAACAAGACCAAGACCTCCAGGACGGAGGTCATCGCGGAGCCCATTGCAGCATCACCACCAGAGGCTTTTGCAGGCGAAGACCACCTTTGTCAGGATAACGTGTACTAGTTGTCTCCCTTCAAATTTGGTCGTTGTGGGATCCCTTCCCGCCTACATTTTGGGAAGAGGACCAAGGCCACTATAAATAGGACTTAGCCACCACCATAGAGGGGATCGGATCGGATTGGATCCATTCCACCCTGACCATCTCACTAGCTCATGAGCGCAAGAACACCTCACCCGCTGAGGCTGTTCTACCACTGTACTAGTTCATCCTCAGCCCCTCGAGGCAATCCACCACAAAGCTGGAGTAGGGTATTACACCGCAAGGTGGCCCGAATCAGGATAAACTGTTGTGTCTCTTGTCCCTTGGGTTCGTCGAGTTAGGCCTTGTAATCATTGAGCAGGCAGACCGGGGAGGACGAGAGCTTTGCACACACCCCAGAGTTTGAACCTCGCACGGGTCTGCGGAACCCCGAATCCGACATTTGGCGTGCCAGGTAGGGGTGCGTCGGAGCCTCTCTTCTGCCGATTGAATCGCCGCCGCTCCATCACTTCCATGGCTAATGCTTGTCGAGCCCGTGCTGAGCGTCGGGCCGCTCTCGCCGCTCACATCGCCCAGACGGCGCCCGTCGGCGGGCCTCCCCGTCGTTCCCCATTGCCAGCCGCTAACGCCGCCACCGGCCCGGCAGGGCACGAGCAGAAAGCTTCGTCGCTGCACCCCTCTTTGTGGCGTGATGGATGCACGGCCACCCCGTTGCTGACTCCGGCTGCTTCATCGTCTCATGCTCGTCGCGGGCCGGCGGGCGCGCAGGTTGCGCTGCTCATGGCGCGCGAGCTCCTACGCTACCGCCCCGTCGAGGACTTCTACGAAGACTGGCTGGACCGCATCGCCGTTGGGGGCTCTCCTGCGCCGTCCCTCTCGCTACCTCGCCCGCCGCCTGCCGCGGGTGACGTAGCCCATGGAGCGCCTCTGCCACCTCCCCGTCAAGACGTCGCCCTCGAACCAAGGCGCGCGGCCCCATGGCGTGACCCGCCGTGCAGGGCGCCCGCGCGTGAAGAAGAAAGCTTCCAGGAGGTCCAGGGGCCGCAAGAAGATGCTCCAGCGCTCGCTGCACCACCACGTCAAGACTGCGCGCCGCCTGCGGTGGTGGTGCATGAGCGCCAAGATCAGGCTCCACCTCCACGCCGGGCTCCCGTGTCCACCACGGGCTGCCGAGCCTTCACTCCCGAGCTACGTCACGTCATCTGGTCGGGGAAGTTCAAGCCCGACCTGCCTCGATGCTACGACGACACCCCCGACCCTACCAAGTTCTTGCAGCTCTATGAGCTGAGCATCGAGGCGGCCAACGGCGACAAGAAAGTCATGGCGAACTGGTTTCCCATGGTTCTCAAGGATGGTGCACCCTAGTGGCTCTTGAACCTGCTCGCGGGATTGATCTCCTCCTGGGCGAGATGCGCGAGCGTTTCGTCACCAACTTCTAGGGCACTCGCGACCGCCCGCCTGCCGCGGGATACCTGCGGCGCATCAATCAGCAGTCTTGGGAAACCCTACAGAAGTACATCCAGCGCTTCAATAGCGTTCACGTCAAGATCCCCAAGGTGTTGGACGAAGCCATCATATCAGCATTCTCTGATGGCGTCCGCGATGTCAAGATGAAGGAGGAGCTCGCCATACACGAGGACCTGTGCACGGCTCTAGAGATGTTCAACATGGCGACCAAGTGCGCGGGAGCTGAGGAAGGGCGCCTCTCCCTCCTCAAGCTCCTAGCGGCTGACCCAGAAGACAAGAAAGCCAAGGCTAAGGACGTGAAGCGTAAGCGGGCGGCCGTGCTCGCGGCTGAACCGAAGATGAAGCGCGGCGGCGACTACCCAGAGTCATCCAAGGGCAGCTGTCCGTTCTGCGTCTTCCACAACGTACACAACCACAACACCAGTGACTGTCAAGAGCTCAGGGCCATCCGTGACGGGCGCCTCGGTCGTCGCCCCGAGCACAATGATCGAGGTTACGACCGTGGAGGAGGTCGAAGTGGAGGACGCTGGGATGACCACAGCCCCCGCCAGGAGTGGAGCGACCAGCCTCGTGGGGACTGTTGACAGGGCCAACCACCCGAGGGGCCTGGAGAGATCAACCTCGTGAGGACCGTCCTTAGGGCAACGCCGGCCTCCCTCCACTGCCACACGACCACCACTAGGACGAGGGGGCCGGGGGCTTCTAGGAGCCTCACGCCATTGCCTGCATCCTGGGCGGTGCTCAGGCCCCAGCCTCTCAATGCATCTTCAAGCAGTTCGCCCGTGAGGTGAACTCGGCCCTCCCCGGGCTCGATGCCACTTGTCCACTCAGGTGGTCCAAGTGCACCACCACCTTCAGCTCGTCCAACCAGCTCAAGTGCGTGACAACTTCCGGCACCCTCCAGATGCTTTGCTCGCCCGTCATCAGCAATGTCCTCATCACCAAGACCCTCATCGATGGTGGTGTGAGGCTCAATGTTCTTTCCATTGAGACATTCGACCGCCTCCAAGTGCCCTATGATCAGCTGTAGCCCACCAAGCCTTTCTCAGGAGTGATCGACGGCTCCACCACCCTGATAGGGCAGATCCGCCTCCCTGTCACCTTCGGCCAGTGCGACAACTATCGCACCAAGCTCATCGACTTCGACGTCGCCCACATCCGCGTTCCGTACAATGCCATCCTTGGATATCCAGCCCAGGGCAAGTTCATGGCGGTGACTCATCATGGTTACAATGTCCTCAAGATGCCAGGGAACCATGACATCATCACGATCGCCTGCGAGGAGAAGGATGCGGTGTGGTCTCTCGAGCGTGCCTACCAGGCTGCAACGGTCAAGGATCGAGACAACGAAGGCACCATCTACCCTCCCGAGGCTGTCCCCAAGAAGAAGAAGCAGCTGCTCCGCTAAGAGCCTCAGGAGAGCAGTGTCTCCAGCAGCACCATCTCAGGACCGACGCCCACGGATGGGGGGCCTCCCTTGCTCGCATAGGAAGGCGCTCCCAACGCCCCTCTCAGGCTAGGCTCGGGGGCTCTCTTCTGGAGGGCCTCTGACTTAGCCAACGTCACGAGGGAGGCGCTTGGGCACCACATGTAGGCGTGCTTCAATGCGTGTTTCCCTCACGAGGGCACAAGGCACGGGGTGCCAGGTGCTTAGGAGTTCATCACCAAGGCGACCGAGGAGCTTCAAGAGGCGAGAGCCATGCGCGGCGACCGCCGCCCACCACCTGGCGCGACCCCTTGTCCTGGCGAGGACAACGAGCTACGCGTCTGCGTCAACATTCTAGGGCTCAACAGGGCCGCATCCCAGGAGCGCTTCTAGCCATCACACATTGGTCAGTGTGAGGGCCCCCCTCACAACTACGTTCGCATGCCTTTTGGCCCGCCGAACGCGGCTGTTACCTTCCAGCGTTGCTTGCGGAGCGTTTTGGTGGCTTAGGAGGCCAAGCACCAGGCGGTCCTGGCGGAGATGGCGACGGTTCTTTGCGAGCCCCCTGAGCACCTAGAGCCTCCCGAGGTTCAGGACCCAGGCGGCTCGTGAGGAGTGGCTTCTTCAGCATGCATCTTTAGCTACCCCAACATCTCTTCAGCAACGGTGCCAGGTGACATTTTCTGGTTTATTCAGTTGGGGGCGCCCCACGGGCTGCATTATCCCCAGATCGCATGGGCTTGTCCCTGCGACATGTATCATTCTTGCATCTTCTAGTTCTTCAGCTGGGAGCGCCCCTCGGGCTGCATCATCCCCAGGCCGCATGGGTTCGTCCCTATGGCACGTCTCGTTCTTTACATCTATTTAGAGTTGGCTTACCTCCTTCCATGAGTTATTGCATGATTATCATCTGCTTGTCCGGCACTTTGTTGCCATGATTGTCGTATGCCCTTGCAAACCCACCCACAACCGCCTCATGATTAAGGGCGGGCATGACGTCTGTGCTTGGGTCCATCCCTGCAGCGTAGCTAAACCTAAGAGGCTGAGCTCTGGCTTGCAGGCCAGTTCCCGTGCACGTCACCTCCCATGGCCCTTGGTGCTTTGTGATACGTCCATTTTGCATCATGCTTTTATATCAATATCTATTGCATTATGGGCTGTTATTACACATTATGTCACAATACTTATGCCTATTCTCTCTTATTTTACAAGGTTTGCCCGAAGAGGAAGAATGCCGGCAGCTGGAATTCTGGGCTGGAAAAGGAGCAAATATTAGAGACCTATTCTACACAACTCCAAAAGTCCTGAAACTCCACAGAAGTCAGTTTTGGAATATATAAAAAATATTGGGTGAAGAAAGCACCAGAGGGGGGCCACCCACCATCCACGAGGGTGGGGGCGCGCCCTACCCCCTGGGCGCGCCCCCTGTCTCGTGGGACCCCTGGCAGGCCTCCGGTGCCCATCTTTTGCTATATGAAGTCTTTTGCCCTGGAAAAAAATAGAAGGAAGCTTTCGGGACGAAGCGCCGCCATCTCGAGGCGGAACCTTGACGGAACCAATCTAGGGCTCCGGCGGAGCTGTTCTGCCGGGGAAACATCCCTTTGGGAGGGGGAAATCATCACCATCGTCATCACCATCGATCCTCTCATCGGGAGGGGGTCAATCTCCATCAACATCTTCACCAGCACCATCTCATCTCAAACCCTAGTTCATCTCTTGTATCCAATCTTTGTCTCAAAACCTCAGATTGGTACCTGTGGGTTGCTAGTAGTGTTGATTACTCCTTGTAGTTGATGCTAGTTGGTTTATTTGGTGGAAGATCATATGTTCTGATCCTTTATGCATATTAATATCCCTCTGATTATGAACATGAATATGATTTGTGAGTAGTTACATTTGTTCCTGAGGACATGGGAGAAGTCTTGCTATAAGTAGTCATGTGAATTTGGTATTCGTTCGATATTTTGATGAGATGTATGTTGTCTCTCCTCTAGTGGTGTCATGTGAATGTCGACTACATGACACTTCACCATTATTTGGGCCTAGGGGAAGGCATTGGGAAGTAATAGGTAGATGATGGGTTGCTAGAGTGACAGAAGCTTAAACCCTAGTTTATGTGTTGCTTCGTAAGGGGCTGATTTGGATCCACATGTTTCATGCTATGGATAGGTTTACCTTAATACTTCTTTTGTAGTTGCGGATGCTTGCAAGAGGGGTTAATCATAGGTGGGATACTTGTCCAAGTAAGGGCAGTACCCAAGCACCGGTCCACCCAGATATCAAATTATCAAAGTAATGAACGCGAATCATATGAGCGTGATGAAAACTAGCTTGACGACAATTCCCATGTGTCCTCGGGACCGTTTTCCTTTAAATAAGACTTTGTCCAGGCTTGTCCTTTGCTACAAAAAGGATTGGGCCACCGTGCTGCACCTTGTTTACTTTTGTTACTTTTTACCCGTTACAAATTACCTTATCATAAAACTATCTGTTACCAATAATTTCAGTGCTTGCAGAGAATACCTTACTGAAAACCGCTTGTCATTTCCTTCTGCTCCTCATTGAGTTTGACACTCTTACTTATAGAAAGGACTACGATAGATGCCCTATACTTGTGCGTCATCAAGGCTCTTTCATGGCACCGTTGCCGGGGAGTGAAGCGCCTTTGGTAGGTGGAATTTGGTAAGGAAAAATTTATATAGTGTGCTGAAATTTACTGTCGCTTGTTACTATGGAAAGTAATCCTTTGAGGGGCTTGTTCGGGGTATCTTCACCCCAACCAGTAGAGCAAAGAGTTTCTCCTCAACCTACTGAACCTACTGAAAATATTTACTTTGAATTTCCTTCGGGTATGATAGAGAAACTGCTAGCTAATCCTTTTACACGAGATGGAACATTGCATCTCGATTTGCACCTAATCTATGTGTATGAAGTTTGTGGGTTATTTAAGCTTGCAGGTATCCCCGAGGATGTTATCAAGAAGAAGGTCTTCCCTTTATCTTTGAAGGGAAAGTCATTGACATGGTTTAGGCTATGCGATGATATTGGATCATGGAACTACAACCGACTGAAATTGGAATTTCATCAGAAGTTTTATCCTATGCATCTGGTTCATCGTGATCGTAATTATATATATAATTTTTGGCCTCACGAAGGAGAAAGAATTGCTCAAGATTGGGGGAGGCTTAAGTCAATGTTATATTCATGCCCCAATCATGACCTCTCAAGAGAATTATTATTCAAAAATTTTATGCTCGGCTTTCTCTCAATAATCGCTCCATTCTCGATACTTCTTGTACTGGTTCTTTTATGATGAAGACTATTGAATTCAAATCGGATTTATTGGAAAGAATTAAACGCAACTCTGAAGATTGGGAACTCGACGAAGGTAAGGATTCAAGTATAACACCTAAGTTTGATTGTCTTAAATCTTTTGTGGATACCGATGCTTTTCGTGAATTTAGCACTAAATATGGACTTGACTCTAAGATAGTAGCTTCTTTCTATGAATCATTTTCTACTCATGTTGATCTCCCTAAGGAGAAGTGGCTTAAATATCATCCTCCCATTGAAGTAAAAGTAGTTGAACCTATTAAAGTTGAAGAAAAGACCATCACTTAAAATGTTGATCCTATTGTTCCCACCGCTTATATTGAGAAACCACCTTTCCCTGTTAGAATAAAGGATCATGCTAAAGCTTCAACTGTGGTAAAAAAAGTAATATTAGAACACCGAAACCCTTTGAGCAAATTAAAGTTGAACCTAGAAATGCTATGGTTAAAGATCTCTTGGTTGATAATATTGATGGGCATGTTATTTACTTTTGTGATGAAGCTGCTAGAATTGCTAGACCCGATACTAAAGATAAACATAGACCTGTTGTCGGTGTCAAAACCGGCGGATCTCGGGTAGGGGGTCCCGAACTGTGCGTCTAAGGTTGATGGTAACAGGAGACAAGGTTCACGATGTTTACCCAGGTTCGGGCCCTCTCTATGGAGGTAATACCCTATGTCCTGCTTGATTGATATTGATGAATTTGAGTATTACAAGAGTTAATCTACCCTGAGATCGTAATGACTAAACCCTAGAGGTCTAGCTTGTATGGCTATGATAATGAGTGACCTATCCGGACTAAGTCCTCCGGTTTATATAGACACCGGGAGGATCTAGGGTTACACAAGGTCGGTTACAAAGAAGGGAATCTACATATCCGGTCGTCGAGCTTGCCTTCCACGCCAAGGAGAGTCCCATCCGGACTCGGGTGCAGTATTTGGTCTTTGTATCTTCACAGCCCATCAGTCCGGCCCATGGCTAACATGGCGTACACCCGAGGACCCCTTAGTCCAGGACTCCCTCAGTAGCCCTTGAACCTGGCTTCAATGACAAGGTATCCGGCGCATAGTGCTGTCTTCGGCATTGCAAACAGGTTCCTCCTTCCGAACTCTAGAATAGTCTTCGGACGAATTGATCGTGTCCGGACCTATAACACACACCACACACAACCGTAGAGAGAATATAATAACACACGAGTCCAATCTGCTGACAAATTTTACAACATGACATCACGTCCATCCAGTCATAATTTCGAACCGTTCTTTGCCTGCTGCTCTATGTTTTGAGACGCGGTTGCCATTGGCAGGTCTTGTCAAAGCGGAGATCGTGTCCCCTTATTACGAGATTCTCATCAATACAGGAGTGGGTAACCCAACCATGCCGTTTACACAGCCCTCGGGAGCAGGCAAATTTTGAGGCGAGTGGGGTGGCGTTCAATATTCACTGCCCTTATAAGGAGATAAGATTCCCCTTTCTTCTCCCACGCCTTCTCTCTTCTTCTGCCTTTCCGCCCTTGAGCTCCAGCGCCCAAGTTCTCATCTGTTTCCCACTCAAGAAAGCACTCCAACCATGTCCAGATCAAGAGCTGGTGGCAAGTGGATGGCTTCTTCCGTCAAGAAGAAAGACATCAAGGAGCTTTGAGAGGCCGGATACCTAGCCAAGGAGATTGTTCACCATCTCCCGGCCGAAGGACAGATCGTCCCTACCCCAGAGCCCCATGAGAGGGTAGTATTTCTCGCACACTTCGTCCGTGGGCTAGGATTGCCTCTCCACCCATTTGTCCGTGGACTGATGTTTTACTACGGGCTAGATTTTCATGATCTAGCCCCCAATTTTGTCCTCAACATCTCGGCATTCATAATCATTTGCGAGGCCTTCCTACGCATCCCGCCTCACTTTGGCCTATGGCTGAAGACTTTCAACGTAAAGCCGAAGGTGGTGAGAGGCCAACAGGCAGAGTGCGGAGGCACCATGGTGGGCAAGATGCCCAATGTGATATGGCCCGAAGGTTCCTTCGTGGAGACGGTGAGGGGGTGGTAATCGGGGTGGTTCTACATCACCGAGCCGCGTGACACCAACTGGGCGGCGGCCCCTGAATTTCGATCCGGAACTCCGTTGCGGCTTACCTCCTGGCAAGAGAAGGGCCTCGCCTGGGACTATTCGAGCGAGCTGACCGGGCTCTAGACGTGCATTCAGAACATGCTAACCAAGAATGTCAAACTCGTTAACATGATCCAGGTTATGCTAATTCGCTGGATCCTTCCGTGCAAACACCGGACTTGCTGTTTATGGGAGTTCAATCCAGCCAAGCATCAGATGTTACGAGAGCTCTTCGGCACAACGCACAAAGATATCTGGAAAGTGCTCTTCAAGGCCGGCAAGACACCACCGCGCATGACCGAAGATTGTGGGCTCAGCTTAAAGCGCTAGGCCAATTCGAAAAGTTCTTTCATGTATGTAAGGTATAGCCTTTACTGGCATATTTTGGGAGGAGCCTAAGACTTCTTATCAATTTGCAGGCCTGGATCGACATAGCGGAGCGGATTAATTGTCCTGCTCCACTTCTCGAAGACGAGGAAAACCCACTCCTAACGAAGATGCTATTCCCGGCACATTATGATGTGCCGGAGAAGAAGGCCAAAGGGAGCAGGAGTAGCCTTCGCCGAAAGGGTGCTTTGGACGTGTCGTCCGAAGACGAGACTTACTCTTCGGTCGCGGAAGACGATGGAGAGGAGGAAGAAGAAAGCGGCTTCCCCCAGGAGGGGGGAAAGAACAAAAGAGAGGCCCCCACGAATCTGGAGGCGAAAGCGCCCAAGAGGGGGAAAGGCTCCCTTGCGGATAACTCAGCATGGGATGTCAAAAGCAGTCCTGAGCGAATGCCCCGGATCAAGCCTCGGGCTGCCTCGTAAGTACCAAAACCCTACGCACCTCCCAATTCCTGGCATTTCCAGCTTATAATATTAATATGTTTAAACTATGCCATTACAGTCCGGCCCGTGATGGCTGCCCGCGATCCTCGACAGAGGATTCACTAGACTCAATGGAGATGGCTAGCATGTCTCCGCCGCCCGCTCATTCTGCTTCACCCAAGGGTGATGACGAGGTGGTGTCCCAAAGGATCTTCCCAGACCAGGGGGAGATTCCTGAAATCGTTAAGGTGGCGACGCAGGATGACTCCTCGGCTGCCGGACACATGGGGGAAAAATCCCCCATGGGGACTGGCAGTGGGGGCCAAGTTCCCTTCGGCCCTCAGCCGGATACCATTCCGGAGACCTATACTGCTCCAGAGTCCAGCGAACGGCCTTCCCTGAAAGGAGGAGGCGTGTCTGTTCCACCGATGACCTCTGTCCAACCAGAGGCATCGGACAACCTGCTGGAGGCGCTACAAGGCGTCACCATTGTGGATGAGGACCGTGTCCTTATGGGTACGGTGATCGAAAAGATTCAGTCCACCAAAAGCGGACTGACCGAGGCCTGCACTAGCCTTTTAACAGGCTTTGAGGTAACAATTATAGAAAAAATATCACAATGTGGATAGTAGCCCCTGATGCTCTGTTCGGTGTCCGGAAAGGAAAAGCCGAACAGGGGACCAAAATAGTTTTCGCAGGAGTCTAACATAATATGTCTATATGAATAAGGAGGCGTCGCTGCCGGTTGCTGCCGCTCACACTGCGGAGGTCTCCGGGCTGAAGCAGGACCTGGAGCAGACCGTGGAAGAGCTCGGCCTTGTGAAGAAGCAGCTGGAGGACATCAAAGGTATGCAGTAACCTGCATGTATGTTTAGGAAGGATGAATGGTTCGTGCTGACTAAAGTGCCATGAACTTTATTAGGGGCCATGACCGAGGTGGCGGCCCTCAAGAAGGCATTAAAGAAGGCTAAGGACAAAGCGGCCAAGGAACGCACCGCGCGCGAGAAGCACGAGGCACGGGTTGGCGAGGTTTAGCAAGAGCTCCGGGACGCCGTCAAGAAGTGCGAGTCCTTGGAGCGTGATTCCAAAGACGCAAGCGTCCGAACTTGCGAAGGCCCTCCAGAGCGCGCAGGAGGCTCGAGCCGAAGCCTGGAGCGCCCTTCAGGAAATCAAGGCGGCCTGGAAGATCGCGGCGGGTAAGGCTTTTGTTATGCAAAGCAAGTCTGTGAAGGAAACGTTCCTATTACTTACCCGAATTTGGAGTTCTCCAGGGGTGTTTACGGATTTGCCGCGTAGCATATCAGATGTTGTCGAGTTCTATCGGGCCGAAGAAAGGAGTTCTATGGAGAAGCTGTTTTGGTCTCAATATCTTGGACCAGAACATCCTTTGTCCTTCAGCATCCAGCTGAAATAGCTGGTCAAGCTGCACAAGGCGGTCGAGCTAGCCATGAAGGAGCTTATAGTCTGACTGTGGCCTGCCGCGCTGATGCCCAGCAGCTACTTCGGTCTTGTGAAGCGGCTTATTGATGCTTGCCCACGTCTGGAGGTGATAAAGCGGTCGGTCTGTATCGAAGGTGCACGTATGGCCTTTGCCTATGTCAAGACGCATTGGCAAAGATGGATGCCAAGAAGCTAATGATCGAGGGGCCACCTGAGGGCAAGGAGCACCGCCGACCCGAGTTGTATTTTGATGGTGTCCTCGAGGGATCCCGCATTGTTGCGGATCATTGTGCAAAAGACGTTATCTTTGAGTGACTATACTCAAGCTCCCTCTACCTTGTAAAACAAAGTGTTTATGCCATATAATGCTTGTTATGTTTTTAAATTTTTACTTCCTGTGCGGCCGTGTTGTATAAAATCTGAGGGTTAACCAGTCGTCGACTTCTGCCCCCATGTAGGTAGTACGGGGGTGTTCGGGATGGAATATAAACAATCTTGATCCAATTGGATGATCCTTGAAGGAGTTGTTTAGTGCAACGAACCAGGCAACCAGACTATGCGGCTGTAACGCCCTCACTTAGCCATAGGAGTGTGACAATAAAAACATGGGCATAGCCCCTAGTATCAGAACTAGAGTGCTATAAGCGTCTGATCGGGAAGTACCAATCCTTCGCATAATGCGGAAGAAATATCCAACGATTTGTAACCTCCGAACAGCTGACCGGCTCTCGCCGCATCATGACAGTCAGTTTTCGGCTTTCTCTACTAATGTGCTCCGTTGGATAAACCAAGGCACAACCGTAGTAGTTCTCCCTTTACTACCTTAGCCGATGTAGTGGAATGTAAGGTAGCAAGCACAGTAGCCGGGCAACCCAACTATTGACCAAAGACATGATTCGGAGCCAATGCATATAATGCTAAATTCGGGGTGCCAAACTATACTTATAAAAAGTGTTTGGACTTTTGTTGTCGTAATGTGGGGTGCTTTGCAGCCCCTGGCGAACATGAAACATACCAAAGTGTACGGGTGCTACCTGATAGGGTTATCCACAGGGGAGCTGAAAAAGAGAAAGAAGAAAGAAAACCAAAAAGGTACAAAAAGGTTGGAGCCTTACAGCTCCCGCCGCAAACTGTTCTCATTGTAATTTAATTAGTACGTCAAAACGCATTGATACAGGTGGTGCGATGAGCAACAAGCTATTTGACATGCCGAAACCAAGGGAGAGCTGCATGTGGGTCCTGAAAAATAGGTAAAGTTATTGTTAACGGAATCACCTAAAAAGTCCCCCATATGTCTGCGTTTCTCGCCGTCTTGGTGTGTTTATCCTTCAAGAGGACCGATGACCAGGCCATCGGATGGTGCCTGTGGGATTGAGACCTGAAAAGGAAATAAGTAAAAATGAAAGTATATGTGTATCCGACGTCGGTTGAGCCATACTACGGACCACAAGCTAGTTGTGCCTCCGTCAATGCCCATGGGATTTTGAGCGCGTAGTTATGTACGCGCGGCACGAATGCCACCACTTGATCGGAACCGCGACAGAGGCCGGATTGCTAGTCGAGCTCTTGATGAGATGAGCTCTCCTCCCGCAGAGTAGTTCGGACCCTCTTAACGGTGTCCGTGGGCTCGGCAGCCGAGTTAAGGTACTGCTTGAGAAGGCCGTTCTGTACTTCTGCTGCTAAGGCAGCTATGTGCTCTTCTGTACGGAGGGAGCGTTCCGTATTTCCATTAACCGTTATGACACCGCGTGGACAGGGCATCTTGAGGTTGAGGTAAGCATAGTGTGGTACTGCGATGAATCGAGCGAACACAGTTCGTCCGAGCAGTGCGTGATAGCCGTTGCGAAAGGGGACGATATCGGAGATTAACTCCTCGCTTCGAAAGTTGTCCGAAGATCCGAAGACAACCTCGAGTGTGATTGAGCCCGTATAGCGGGCCTCTACACCTGGTATGACTCCTTTGAAGGTAGTCCTGGTGGGCTTGATCCTTGATGGGTTAATGCCCATTTTTCGCATTGTATCCTGATAGAGCAGATTGAGGCTGCTACCTCCGTCCATAAGGACGCGAGTCAGGTGGAACCCATCAATTATTGGGTCTAAGACCAGTGCGGTTGAGCCACCATGCCGGATACTGGTCGGATGATCCCTGCGATCAAAAGTGATTGGGCATGAAGACCATGGATTAAATTTTGGGGCGACTCGCTCTATCGCGTGGACGTCCCTGAGCGCACGCTTGCGCTCCCTCTTGGGGATGTGGGTAGCATATATCACCGTTTTGACCTGAGGGGGAAACTTCTTCTATCCCCCCGTGTTTGGTTGCTGGGGATCTTCATCATTGTCCTCGCTTTGCGATCCCTTTTCCCTATTATCGGTGTTTAATTTGCCGGCCTGTTTAAAAACCCATCAATCTCTATTTGTATGATTGGGTGGCTTGTCTGGGGTGCCATGAATCTGGCATGGATGATCGAGTATGCGGTCCAAGCTGGATGGGCCTGAATTGTTCTTTTGGAACAACTTCTTCCGCTGACCGGACTTAGGGCCTCTGAATCTGGCATTGACTGTCGTGTCCTTGGTGTTATCACCGTTGTTTCGGTGCTTGTATCTGTTGCGTCGAGATTTGTCTTTGCTAGTTTTAGCTTCAGGGGTGCCGGCGTCACTTGCATTGTTTTTGCTACGGGCCAACCAACTGTCCTCACCCGCACAAAAGCGAGTCATGAGTGCCGTGAGGGCTGCCATGGATTTTGGCTTTTCTTGGCCGAGGTGGCGAGCGAGCCATTCTTTGCGGATGCTGTGTTTGAAGGCTGCTAGGGATTCGGCATCCGGACAATTGACGATTTGGTTCTTTTTAGTTAAGAACCTAGTCCAGAATTTCCTGGCGGACTCTCCGGGCTGTTGAACTATATGGCTTAAGTCATCAGCATCCGGAGGTCGAATATGTACCTTGGAAGTTATCAAGGAAAGCCTCTTCCAAGTCCTCCCGGCTGCCAATTGAATTTGCAGGCAGACTGTTGAGCCAGTGCTGAGCTGGCCCTTTCAGTTTTAAAGGGAGGTATTTGATAGCATGGAGGTTGTCGCCGCGGGCCATATGAATGTGGAGAATGAAGTCTTCGATCCACACCGCGGAGTCCGTGGTTCCATCGTATGATTCTATATTCACAAGTTTGAACCCTTCTGGGAATTCATGATCCAGGACCTCATCAGTGAAGCAATGAGGGTGTGTGGCGCCTCTATATCGGGTCGTATCACGACGTAGCTTGGATGCAGTCCGTCTGCGGTTTTCGGCCCATGCGTGACTAAGTTTGTCACGTCCGGATAGGTGGCCTTCGTCGCGTGTCGAGGCACACCCTCGTGATCCGTAGATTGATCTAGTGTGTCCTGGTTCACTGTTCAGGGTTTGTGGAGGTCATATGTATGCCCATGGGCTAATTTACCTCTGCCTGTGCGCTGAGGCGGGGCTGGCTGGAGTTCGGCGTGAGTTTCCGTTTTGTCTCGACCACGTGGTGGTCGGTCCGCCGCATTGTACGATGGAGGTATGTAGTTCGGCGCCTACTCGTCAAACTGAGGTAACAGTTTGCGCTTTGGGTAGCTTTTAGTTGGGCGCTTGAGGCCGTACTCTTCGGCTGCTAGGACATCGGTCCATTTATCATTTAGCAGATCTTGGTCAGCTTGAAGCTGCTGCTGCTTCTTTTTCAGGCTCCATGTAGTGGCAATTAGCTAGCGCTTGAGGCGCTCCTGCTCAAGAGGTTCCTCAGACATGATGAAATCCTCGATGCCGAGGCTCACCTCGTCCTCGGAGAGCGGAAGGTAATTATCGTCCTCCGAATATTTGTGCGTGGCCTGTTTACCGGGGCAAACCTGCCCTCTTTCCCGTTCATCTTGTTCATTAGCTATATCTTCGGGGTCTTCGTTGTCTTCGACACCTTCTGGAGTGTTGTCTTCTCCTGTGACGGTACCACTGTCTTTGCTGCGGCGTGATTTAGAGCGGCGCCGCTGATGCCGGTGCTTGGACTATATTTCAGAAGGTTTATCCTCAGCTGGATCTTCCTTGTCCTTACTGCTGTTCTCCTTTGGTGCATCCACCATGTACACATCATACAAGGAAGTGGTCGTCCAGCGTCCGGTGAACGACGGGTTCTGGACCTCTTCTTATCCGGCATCGTCGTCCATACTGTCGATGTCCTCGGAGTTGTAGCCAAGCTCGTCGGTCATATCCTCGACCGTGGCTATGAAGTGGGTGGCGGGTGGGAAACAAAATTCTCCACTGTCAGCCCCTAGTTCGAGCCGGATATAGTTCGGCTGTGAGTCCTCTGTCAAGGACAGGTTTTTTAATGATTTTAGCACATCGCCCAAAGGCGAACGCTGGAAGATGTCTGCAGCACTGAATTTGAAGATCGATAAATGATCAAGCTCGACATCCGTAGTCTCACGTGGTTCGGAACTTACGACCGGAGACGAGCCTGAAGTTCCGCTGATAGAGACGTCGTGAGAGGTTAAGTCTGTATGCGGCTCCAACGCCATGGAATATGTGGCCTCCGTGGTGGGGTTGATCCTCCCGTCCTTGGGTGACGCAGCTTGCTCAGGATCTAGGCCAGAGCGGTTACAGGAGCGATCTCCTGGATGCAGCCTGATGACAGATTTAGGTCATGATCATCGGGGTGGCTGGGAGCGGCTATCGCGGTCTCGAATCCAGCGAAGATCAAGTCTCGACGGATGTTTGCAACGTAGTTCAAGCTCCCAAATCTGACCTGATGGCTAGGGGCGTATCTTTCGATCTGCTCCAAATGGCCAAGCGAATTGACCCGTAATGCGAAGCCGCCGAACATGAAGATCTGTCCGGGGAGAAAAGTTTCTCCTTGGATGGTATCATTATTGACGACTGAAGGGGCCATCAAACCTTTTAGAGACAGCACAGAGGAACTCTCAATGAAATCACCAATGTCGGTGTCAAAACCGGCAGATCTCGGGTAGGGGGTCCTGAACTGTGCGTCTAAGGTCGATGGTAACAGGAGACAAGGGACACGATGTTTACCCAGGTTCGGGCCCTCTCTATGGAGGTAATACCATACGTCCTGCTTGATTGATATTGATGAATGTGAGTATTACAAGAGTTGATCTACCCCGAGATCGTAATGACTAAACCCTAGAGGTCTAGCTTGTATGGCTATGATAATGAGTGTCCTATCCGGACTAAGTCCTCCGGTTTATATAGACACCGGGAGGATCTAGGGTTACACAAGGTTTGTTACAAAGAACGGAATCTACATATCCGGTCGTCAAGCTTTCCTTCCATGCCAAGGAGATTCCCATCCAGACTCGGGTGCAGTCTTCAGTCTTCATATCTTCACAGCCCATCAGTCCGGCCCATGGCTAACAGGCCGGACGCTCGAGGACCCCTTAGTCCAGGACTCCCTCACTTGTTGTTGGCATGCATGCTATTTCTGTTAAAATAGGAGATCATTGCTATCATGGATTATGTGATATGGGTGCTTGTGTGAGTGCAATACCTCATTCTTTACACGACGAAATTATGCATGATATTGCACCTTGCCGAGTTAGAAGGTAATGATGTTACTATTAAGCTTGCCAATAGAGATACTATTTCACCAGTTGGGATTGTTAGAGATGTTGAAGTCTTGTGTGGGAAAGTTAAATATCCTACTGATTTTCTTGTTCTTGGTTCCCCACAAGATGACTTTTGTCCCATTATATTTGGTAGACTCTTCTTGAATACTGTTAATGCTAAGATAGATTTCAAAAAGGATGTTGTTACTATTGGTTTAGGGGATATGTCTCATGATTTTAATTTTGCTAAATTTCGTAGACAACCCCATGATAAAGAATTGCCTAGTAAAGATGAAATTATTGGTCTTGCTTCTATTTCCATGCCTCCTAATTATCCTTTAGAACAATATTTGCTAGACCATGAAAATGATATGTTTATGAATGAAAGAAGGGAAATAGATGAAGTATTCTTTAAAGGACCTATTTTAAAACATAACTTGCCTGTCAAAATTCTAGGGGATCCTCCTCCACCCAAGGGTGATCCCGTGTTTGAGCTTAAACCATTGCTGATACTCTTAAATATGCTTATCTTGATGAAAAGAAGATATATCCTGTTATTATTAGTGCTAACCTTTCAGAGCAAGAAGAAGAGAAATTATTGAAAACTCTGAAGAAGCACCGTGCTGCTATTGGATATACTCTTGATGATCTTAAGGGCATTAGTCCCACTCTATGCCAGCACAAAATAAAATTGGGGAAAGGCGCTAAACCAGTTGTTGATCACCGGCGACAGTTAAATCCTAAGACGAAAGAAGTGGTAAGAAAAGAAATACTAAAGCTTCTGGAGGCAGGTATAATTTATCCTGTTGCTGATAGTTAGTGGGTAAGTCCTGTCCATTGTGTCCCTAAGAAAGGAGGTATTACTGTTGTTCCTAATGATAAAGATGAATTGATCCCACAAAGAATTTTTACATGTTATAGAATGGTAATTGACTTCCGTAAATTAAATTAAGCTACTAAAAAGGATCATTACCCTTTACCTTTTATTGATCAAATGCTGGAAAGATTACCCAAACATACACATTTTTGCTTTCTAGACGGTTATTCTGGTTTCTCACAAAAACCTGTGTCAAAAGAGGACCAAGAAAAGACCACCTTTACTTGCCCTTTTGGTACCTTTTCTTATAGATGTTTGCCTTTTGGTTTATGCAATGCACCTGCTACCTTTCAAAGATGTATGACTGCTATATTCTTTGACTTTTGTGAAAAGATTGTTGAGGTTTTCATGGATGATTTTTCCGTATATGGAACTTCTTTTGATGATTGCTTAAGCAACCTTGACCGAGTTTTGTAGAGATGTGAAGAAACTAATCTTATCTTGAATTGGGAGAAGTGCCACTTTATGGTTAATGAAGGTATTCTCTTGGGGCATAAAGTTTCTGAATGAGGTATTGAAGTTGATAAAGCTAAAGTTGATGCTATTGAAAAGATGCCGTGTCCAAAGGACATTAAAGGTATAAGAAGTTTCCTTGGTCATGCCGATTTTTATAGGAGGTTCATTAAAGACTTCTCAACAATTTCTAGGCCTCTGACTAATCTCTTACAAAAAGATGTTCCTTTTGTCTTTGATGATATTGTGTAGAAGCATTTGAAATACTTAAGAAAGCCTTGATTTCTGCACCTATTGTTCAGCCTCCTGATTGGAATTTACCCTTTGAAATTATGTGTGATGCTAGTGATTATGCTGTAGGTGTTGTTCTAGGACAAAGAGTTGATAAGAAATTAAATGTTATCCAATATGCTAGTAAAACTCTAGATAGTGCCCAGAGAAATTATGCTACTACTGAAAAGGAATTTGTAGCAGTTGTATTTGCTTGTGATAAGTTCAGACCTTATATTATTGATTCTAAAGTAATTGTTCACATTGATCATGCTGCTATTAAATATCTTATGGAAAAGAAAGATGCTAAACCTAGACTTATTAGATGGGTTCTCTTGCTACAAGAATTTGATTTGCATATTATTGATAGAAAGGGAGCTGAGAACCCCGTTGCAGACAACTTGTCTAGGTTAGAGAATGTTCTTGATGACCCACTACCTATTGATGATAGCTTTCCCGATGAACAATTAGCTATCATAAATGCTTCTCCTACTGCTCCATGGTATGCTGATTATGCTAATTACATTGTTCCTAAATTTATACCACCTAGTTTCACATACCAACAAAATAAAAAGTTTTTCTATGATTTAAGATATTACTTCTGGGATGACCCACACGTTTATAAAGGAGTAGATGGTGTTATTAGACGTTGTGTACCTGAGCATGAACAGGAACAGATCCTACGCAAGTGTCACTCCGAGGCTTATGGAGGACACCATGCTGGAGATAGAACTGCACATAAGGTATTGCAATCTGTTTTTATTGGCCTACTCTCTTCAAAGATTCCCGTAAGTTTGTCTTGTCTTGTGATGAATGTCAAAGAATTGGTAATATTAGTAGACGTCAAGAAATGCCTATGAATTATTCACTTGTTATTGAACCATTTGATGTTTGGGGCTTTGATTATATGGGACCGTTTCCTTCCTCTAATGGATATACACATATTTTAGTTGTTGTTGATTACGTTACTAAGTGGGTAGAAGCTATTCCAACTAGTAGTGCTGATCATAACACCTCTATTAAGATGCTTAAAGAAGTTATTCTTCCAAGGTTTGGAGTCCCTAGATACTTAATGACTGATGGTGGTTCACATTTTATTCATGGTGCTTTTCGTAAAATGCTTGCTAAGTATGATGGTAATCATAGAATTGCATATCCTTATCACCCACAGTCTAGTGGCCAAGTAGAACTTAGCAATAGAGAGCTCAAATTAATTTGGCAAAAGACTATTAATAGGTCTAGAAAGAATTGGTCCAAGAAACTTGATGATGCACTATGGGCCTATAGAACTGCATATAAAAATCCTATGGGTATGTCTCCATAAAAAATGGTTTATGGAAAAGCATGTCACTTACCTCTCGAACTAGAACATAAGGCATATTGGGTCATTAAAGAGCTCAATTATGATTTCAAACTTGCCAGTGAGAAGAGGCTATTTGATATTAGCTCACTTGATGAGTGGAGAACCCAGGCCTATGAGAATGCCAAACTGTTTAAAGAAGAAGTTAAAAGATGGCATGACAAAAGGATACAAAAATGTGAGTTTAATGTAGGTGGTTATGTATTGTTATACAACTCTCATTTAAGATTTTTTGCAGGAAAACTCCGCTCTAAATGGGAAGTTCCCTATGTTATCGAGGAGGTCTATTGTTCCGGTGCCATAAAAATCAACAACTTCGAAGGCACAAATCCAAGGGTGGTGAATGGTCAAAGAATCAAACATTATATCTCAGGTAATCCTATAAATGTTGAAACTAATGTTATTGAAACCGTAACCCCGGAGGAGTATATAAGGGACACCTTCCAGAACGTTTTAGACTCCGAAAAGGAATAGGTATGTGGTACGGTAAGTAAACTGACTCCAAAACAGTTCTAATAGCAATTTTTCTCTGTTTTGGAATTTTTAAGAAAATAGGAAAATAACAAGCGGTCCGGAAAGGACACGAGGCGCCCACGAGGGTGGAGGGCGCGCCCTACCCCCCGGGCATGCCCCCTGCCTCGTGGGCACCACATGTGCCCTCCGGACTCCGTTTTCTTGCACGATACTTCTTTTGGTTGGTAAAAATTCATTATATAATCTCCTGAAGGTTTTGACCACCGTACCATGAAAATATCTCCTGTTTTTATTTCGAGCTGTTTCTCTAACAGATCTAGATCACTATGACGTCTTCAAGCGCCCCCAAGGACAAGTTTTTTGAGAGGGTCATCAACCCCTACCTTACGGAGATTTTAGGATCCCGGAGACTCGATCATCCTTCTATGATGGTGAGCCTATGCCTTGGAAGATGGACAACAAGCCTACATCATCAACAACTCCATCATCACTACCAGCAAAGGAGAATTGAGTATCGGGTATGGGCACTCCCCTTGGCAACTGCCAAGCTTGAGGGAGTGCCCCAGTATCGTATCACCATCATACTTTTATCTTTACCGTTTTTCTTAGTTCGATCCTTTTGGTATCTTGATCTAGTAGAATAAAGTTTTAGTATGATTTAGTTTTGAGTTTTGCTTTATGATCCTTCTATGTAATCGAGTCCGTGAGCTATATATAATAAAGATTAGTTTTGAGTCAAGGGCTTGTTTATCTTGCTATGGTCTTGAGAAAAAGAGAGAAAGAATAAAAAGAAATAAAGAGATCATATTTATCTTATGGAGAGTAATGACTTCACATATAAAGAGTATGGTGAATAAAAGTGTTGAGAGTTGACAAACATAGTTTTGGTCATCGTTGCAATTAATAGGAAGTAATAAAGAAAGAGAGGTTTGATGTTGGACATCTTTTATGATTGTGAGCACTCATTAAAATATGACATGCTAAAAATTTGATGTTGGACAAGGAAGACAACGTAATGGGTTATGTTTTCTTACATCCGAAATAAATTATATTGTCATGGATCATCCAATATGTTGAGCTTGCCTTTCTCCCTCATGCTAGCCAAATTCTTTGCACCAAGTAGAGATACTACTTGTGCTTCCAAATATCCTTAAACCTAGTTTTGCCATGAGAGTCCATAATATCTACCTATGGATTGAGTAAGATCCTTCAAGTAAGTTTTCATTGTTGCAAGCAATAAAAATTGCTCTCTAAATATGTATGATCTATTAGTTTGGAGAAAATAAGCTTTATACGATCTTGTGATGTGGAAGAAATAAAAGTGATAGACTGCATAATAAAGGTCCATATCACAAGTGGCAATATAAAGTGACGTTCTTTTGCATTATGATTTCGTGCATCCAACCATAAAAACACATGACAACCTTTGCTTCCCTCTACGAAGGGCCTATCTTTTATTTTTTTGTCCTATACTTTATACAAGAGTCATGGTGATCTTCACCTTTCCTTTTTACATTTTATCCTTTGGCAAGCACTGTGTGTTGGAAAGATCCTGATATATATAGCTAATTGGATGTAAGTTATCATAAACTATTATTGTTGACATTACCCTTGAGGTAAAAGGTTGGGAGGCAAAACTATAGGCCCCTATCTTTCTCTGTGTCCGATTAAAGCTTCATACTCATAAGTATTGCGTGAGTGTTAGCAATTGTGAAAGACTAAATGATAGTTGAGTATGTGGACTTGCTGAAAAGCTCTTATATTGACTCTTTCTGATGTTATGATAAATTGCAATTGCTTCAATGATTGTGATTATAGTTTGTTAGTTTTCAATGAAGTTTCTGATTCATACTTCACATTGTGAATAGATTGTTACTTTAGCATAAGAAATCATATGACAACATATATATGTGTGTGTGTGTTGCTGTTCTAAGAATGATCATTATGCCCTCATGTCCGTATTTTATTTTATCGACACCTCTATCTCTAAACATGTGGAGATATTTTTCGTTATCGGCTTCCGCTTGAGGACAATCGAGGTCTAAGCTTGGGGGAGTTGATACGTCCATTTTGCATCATGCTTTTATGTCACAATACTTATGCCTAAGCTTGGAGGACAAGCGAGGTCTAAACATGTGGACATATTATATCACAATACTTATGCCTATTCTCTCTTATTTTACAAGGTTTGCACGAAAAGGGAGAATGCCGGCAGCAGGAATTCTGGGATGGACAAGGAGCAAATATTAGAGACCTATTCTGCACAACTCCAAAAGTCCCTAAACTCCACGGAAGTCAATTTTAGAATATATATAAAATATTGGGCGAAGAAAGCACCAGAGGGGGGCCACCCACCATCCACGAGGGTGGGGGGCGCGCCCTACCCCTGGGCGCCCCCTGTCTCGTGGGCCCCCTGGCAGGCCTCCGGTTCCCATCTTTTTCTATATGAAGTCTTTTGCCCTGGAAAAAATCATAAGGAAGCTTTCGGGACGAAGCGTCGCCATCTCGAGGCGGAACCTTGGCAGAACCAATATAGGGCTCCAGTGGAACTATTCTGGCAGGGAAACATCCCTCTGGGAGGGGGAAATCATCACCAGTCATCACCATCGATCCTCTCATCAGGAGGGGGTCAATCTCCATCAACATCTTCACCAGCACCATCTCATCTCAAACCCTAGTTCATCTCTTGTATCCAATCTTTGTCTCAAAACCTCAGATTGGTACCTATGGGTTGCTAGTACTGTTGATTACTCCTTGTAGTTGATGCTAGTTGGTTTATTTGGTGGAAGATCGTATGTTCAGATCCTTTATGCATATTAATAGCCCTCTTATTGTGAACAAGAATATGATTTGTGAGTAGTTACGTTTGTTCCTGAGGACATGGGAGAAGTCTTGCTATAAGTAGTCATGTGAATTTGGTATTCGTTCGATATTTTGATGAGATGTATGTTGTCTCTCCTCTAGTGGTGTCATGTGAACATCGACTACATGACACTTCACCATTATTTCGGCCTAAGGGAAGGCATTGGGAAGTAATAAGTAGACGATGGGTTGCTAGAGTGACAGAATCTTAAACCCTAGTTTATGCGTTGCTTCGTAAGGGGCTGATTTGGATCCACATGTTTCATGCTATGGTTAGGTTTACCTTAATACTTCTTTTGTAGTTGCGGATGCTTGCAAGAGGGGTTAATCATAAGTGGGATACTTGTCCAACTAAGGGCAGTACCCAAGTACCGGTCCACCCACATATCAAATTATCAAAGTAACGAACGCGAATCATATGAGCGTGATGAAAACTAGCTTGACGACAATTCCCATGTGTCCTCGGGACCGTTTTATTTTATATAAGACTTTGTCTAGGCTTGTCCTTTGCTACAAAAAGGAGTGGGCCACCTTGCTGCACCTTGTTTACTTTTGTTACTTGTTACCCGTTACAAATTACCTTATCACAAAACTATTTGTTATCGATAATTTCAGTGCTTGTAGAGAATACCTTACTGAAAACCGCTTGTCATTTCCTTCTGCTCCTCATTGGGTTCGACACTCTTACTTATAGAAAGGACTACAATAGATCCCCTATACTTGTGGGTCATCACTTTGTTCTCGCATGAGCTAATCACGGGCAGACGAGCTAGGGTGCGTGACACGGTGCCTCGTCACCACTGGAGCCGCGCGCCGGTTGTCTTTCTTTAGGATTTTCGCATGAGACGACTGGGCACGGCGTCTGTGCTCGGGTCCGTCCCTACAGCATCGATAAACCCAACGGTTGAGCTTTGTCTGGCACGCCGTCCCCGTTCACGTCATCTTCTGGGGTCGTTGGTGTTTGGCCTTCTCACGTGATAGCCTCAGGAGATTCATTCGGCGTAGGTTATCTAACCATCTCGCAGGGTCATCACAAGTGTTCCAAATCAAATCCAGGTGCAACCTGCCTTCAGGTAGGGCCTCGTGAGTCCCGCGCTGGCTCATGAGTTCCCAAACACACCTCCTCTAGCCTTGCCGTGCAAGTCACGTGTCAGGGCAGGGCTGTACACGCCCCGGGGGCTCCACTCAGAGGGAGCCCCCACCCACGCACCAGTGGAAGCACCATGCTCCGCGCTGGCAGTCGACACGGTCGAGGAGCGGCTATGCCCGTGCAAGTGCAAAAGCGCCATGCTCCGTGCTGTGATAAACAACTAGGGGTGGCCTCACAGTTGCATTAACCTCAGGGAGCCGCCAGGCTCGATGTTCAGCTTCATCACAACACTTTTACTTCGGGAGAGTCGCACGAGGGGGCTGGGCACGGGGGCTACGCTTAGGTCACGCCCAACATATGCCACCCTGCCAGGTCCCTCGGACCTGGTCTTTGCGCGGGCCTCCCGAGCGGGACCTCAGCGAGGAAATGTATGGAGGCCCGTTCGTACGTCAAGGGGGACTCCTAAGCATCGCGACTCAGGAGCTTAACTGGTCACATAGCCCCTCACCCCTTGGTCTCGTCCTGGCGATCCTGACGACCCAACGGCGACTGAGGTATGTGCGGGGCCGGGCCCTACCGACGTAGAACGCTAAGGCCTACTCTCGAATATCCTTCCCAAGGGTTGTTTGTACATCAAGGGGGACTCCTGAGCATCGCGACTCAGGAGCCTAACTGGTCACGTAGCCCCTCACCCCCTGGTCTCGTCCAGGTGATCCAGACGACCCAGCAGTGGCTGAGGTATGCGCGGGGCCGGGCCCTGCTGTCACGCCCAATATGTGATACTATCCTAAAGAGACTGGAAGGTCCCACCAAGGATAGAAACGCATATTGACACGCTTTTGCAAGGTGGATATCATTACATCAACCATTACATAATAGATGGGGATACATACAAGGCATACAAATGCCGCAAGGATACATCAATACAACATACAAGAGTACACAAACCAAAGCTCTAACGACATCCACCCTGCTAGCCCAGGTTGTCGACCAGGAACCTATCCCCTGAACGAAGAAGAAGCAGGAGAAGAACTCCAACACAAGCAAACGTCGTGCTCACGTTGGAACATTGCATTACCTATACCTGCAACTGTTGGTGTAGTAATATGTGAGCCACAAGGACTCAGCAATCCCATTACCATGGGTATCAAGACTAGCAAAGCTTAATGGGTAGGAAAGGGTAAGTGGTGAGGTTGTAGCAGCGACTAAGCAAAGTATGGTGGCTAGCTTACGAATACAAGAGTAAGATGAGAAACTACCCAAACGGTCGTAAACTAGTGATGATCAATAAGTGATCCTGGACTACTTATGTTCAAACATAACCCCACCGAGTTCTCCTCTCGAACTTCCCCGAAAGGAGACAGTCACGGTTACGCAACGCGGTTGGTGTATTTTAAAAGAGTTTACTTCAAATCTTCTACAACCAGATATAAACAAATTCCCATCTGCCACATAACCGCGGGCACGGCTCTCAAAAGTTTAAACCCTGCAGGGGTGCCCCAACTTAGCCCATGACAAGCTCATGATCCGTGGAGCCAATCCTCCATCGCGAGACCCTCTGATCAGACTCGAAATCTCGACGCACAAGACATTTTGACAATGGTAAAACTAATCCAGCAAGACCTCCCAGCGTGCCGACACCCTGATAGTAGCCGCGCGTATCTCGTATCAGGCCATGTCCGGATGGGACATCCTATGAGTAAAACCAGCCCTCGAGTTTCCCTGAGGTGGCCCCGCAGTCTACCCGTTTGGGACCAACACCATCAGCACTGGCCCCCCTGCTATGTAGAAAAACCTTGGGTTCACGACGCCCTATGCCAATTAATTATTAGGTTCAAGTATTATTATGGCAAATGTTAAAACAAAAGTTGGGCCTTGCTGGAAGAGTTTTATTCAAAGTGAAACGTCAAGAGGGTCCCATACCCCTCATTGTGTTAGGGACGCAACATCAAGGAACATAACACCGGTATGACGGAAACTAGGGTGGCAAGAGTGGAACAAAACACCAGGCATAAGGCCGAGCCTTCCACCCTTTACCAAGTATATAGATGCATTAATTAAATAAGAGATATTGTGATATCCCATGATATCCATGTCCCAACACGGAACAACCTACAACTAGCAACGCTATAAGAGGGGCTGAGCAAAGCGGTAACATAACCAAACAAAGGTTTGCTAGGAAGGGTGAAAAGGTTAGAGGCTATCATGGCAATTTGGGAGGCTTGATAAACAAGTGGTAGGTGGTGCGACATAGCGACAGCATCGAGACAACTAGCATAGCAAAGATAGTAGTGAGATCCAAAGTGACGGTCATCTTGCCTGAAATCCCCCTAGGAAGAAGAACGAGTCCATGAAGAAGACAGGCCAACATAGTCGAACGGATCCTCACAATAGCAACCTAACCGGAACTATCAAGGAGAAGCACAACCAGAAATAAGCAAACATCAAGGTAAAAAACCATCACATAAACATGGCATGATGAACAATCAAGTATGATGCATGTCCGGTTCAATGAGGCATTGTTGGTGTCAAAACCGGTGGATCTCGGGTAGGGGGTCCCGAACTGTGCGTCTAGGCCGGATGGTAACAGGAGACAAGGGACACGAAGTTTTACCCAGGTTCGGGCCCTCTCGATGGAGGTAAAACCCTATGTCCTGCTTGATTAATATTGATGATATGGGTAGTACAAGAGTAGATCTACCACGAGATCGAGGAGGCTAAACCCTAGAAGCTAGCCTATGATATGATTGTTGACGTGTATGTTGTCCTACGGACTAAAACCCTCCGGTTTATACAGACACTGGGTAGGGTTGGGTTACATAGACTCGGTTACAATGGTAGGAGATCTACATATCCGTATCGCCAAGCTTGCCTTCCACGCAAGGAAAGTCCCTTTCGGACACGGGACGAAGTCTTCAATCTTGTATCTTCATAGTCCAGGAGTCCGGCTGAAGGTATAGTCCGGCTATCCGAACACCCCCTAATCCAGGACTCCCTCAGTAGCCCCTGAACCAGGCTTCAATGACGACGAGTCCGGCACGCATATTGTCTTCGGCATTGCAAGGCGGGTTCCTCCTCCAAGTACTTCATAGAAGATAGTGAACACAAAGATAGTGTCCGACTTTGCAAAATAAGTTTCCACATATTGCCATAGAGAGAATAATATTTACACCAATCTAATCTGTTGACGTATTCCGTAGCGTGTCACACCACAGCCAAGCCTTGATTCGAGTCGTTTCATTATCCCACCTCACCGCGTCATGCGAGGCGGTTTCCTTGGCACGTCTTGTTAAAGTAGAGATCGTGTCCCCTTATCCCGGGATTCTCATCAATACGGGCGTGGGTAACCCAACCGCACCGTCGATTACGGGGCTTGGAGATAAGCGAGTTTTACCAGGATGGTGGGGACATGTAGTTGCATCCACTCATATAAGGGGATAAAGATCCACCTTTTCACCTACGCCTTCTTCCTCCTTCGCCTATATATTCTTGCGCACTCGAGCTCCAGCGCCCAAGTCCTCACTCCCCACCTCAACCTTCTCCAGCCATGTCCGGAGCAGGAGGCAAGTGGATGGTCTCCTCCGTCACGGAGGGACATATCAAAAAGCTGAGGAAGGCCGGATACCTGTCTAACGACATCGCGTATCGGCTCCCCAAGAAGGGGCAGCTCATCCCCACCCCTAGGCCCCATGAGAGGGTGGTGTTTCTCCCCCATTTCCTCCGCGGACTGGGCTTCCCTCTCCACCCATTTGTTCGGGGGCTCATGTTCTACTACGGCCTGGATTTCCACGATCTGGCCCCGAACTTCGTCCTCAACATCTCGGCGTTTATCGTCGTGTGCGAGGCCTTCCTCTGCATACGCCCCCCATTTCGGCCTATGGCTCAAGACTTTCAACGTCAAGCCGAAGGTGGTGCGCGGCAGCCAAGCGGAGTGCGGAGGCGCCATGGTGGGCAAGATGGCCAACGTCCTATGGCTCGAGGGCTCCTTTGTGGAGACCCTGAAGGGGTGGCAATCGGGGTGGTTTTACATCACCGAGCCGCGCGACGCCGAATGGGTCGCACCCCCCGAGTTCCGGTCCGGACCCCCAACGCGGCTCACGTCCTGGAAAGAGACGGGCCTGTCGTGGGGTAAAAAAGGAGAGCTGACCGGACTCCAAACATGCGTCAAAACCCTGGTGGACAAGAAGCTCAAACTTGTCAACGTAGTCCAGGTTATGCTCATCCGCTTGATCCTCCCGTGCCAACAACGGGCTTTCAACCTGTGGGAGTTCGACCCGGCGCGGCACCAAACTCTGAGCAGGCTCTTCGACACGACGTACGAAGATGCCTGGAAGGTGCTTTTCAAGGGCGCCGAGGCTCCCGCATCCGCTACTGAGGATCGCGGATTCAGTGCGCAGCGTCACGCTCTCGCGGTAAGCTGTTTTTTCCTTTTACAGGGTATCAGTTTTTCATAGTTTGACTCCATGCGGGATCTAAGCTCCCTTCCTTTGACAGGATTGGCAGGTGACGTCCGGACAGATCAACTGTCCGGCTCCTTTGCCCGAAGGCCCAGCGGACGCTCGCTTGGCGAGGCTGCTGGTTCCGGCACCCTATGTGGTGCCGGAGAAGAAGGTCAAGAAGAAGGCCACGGGGACTCGAAAGAGTGCCCGACGCCCGGAGGTGTCGGATTCATCATCCGACGAATCCAAGACGCACTCCTCCCGCGAAGACGAGGAGGAGGAAGAAGAGACCCCTCCCCCTCCAGCGGGGGAAGGGAAGAAAAGGAAGGCCGCCCCAACTGGGGAGGCCGAAGGGTCCAAGAAGGGGAAAATCCTTCCTCCGGACTGCTCCACCGACGCCGACGGCGGCGGAGAGGAGTGGGCGCCTAGGGCCAAGCCCCTGGCCAAATCGTTAGTATCCGGATACCAGAGTAATTCATAGTATTCGTTTATTGCACAGCTTTCCCTCATGTCAAATATGTTTATGCAACCCACCCAAAGACCAGCTCGACGCGTCGTCGAGCGGCTCACTGGACTCGTCGGATGTGAACTTGCTTCCGACGGCTTCCTCCCCCCGCCCTACGAACGACACCGAAGTGTTGTCCCAACAGGTTCCCAGTCGGGAGGAGGTGGTCCTGGAGGCGCCGCAAGGCGACCTCCCGGACTCCAGCAGTAAAGGGGATGAAACCCCCCAGGGCTCCAAGTCCGGCTCTAGGCCGGACACCGCTCCGGAACCTTCAAAGGTTCCAGAGTCCAGCGGGGGACCTCCTTCCAAGGGGAGCAAGTCCACCATGCCAGCGGCCCCCGTCCAACCGGAGGCGCCGGACAATATGTTGGAGGCGCTCCAAGGCGCCTCCATCGACGAGGAGCACCGTGCTATTATGAGTGCGGTGGTCCAGAAGGTTCAGTCCGCCAAGACGGACTGACTGAAGCTTGTACTAGCCTTTTGACAGGCTTTGAGGTAAGTAAAGAATGTGTAAATAATAGTACCGCATAGACAGTAGCCCCTGATGCTCTGTTTGGCGTTCGGGAAGAAAAGCCGAATAGATGATCAAATAGAATTCGTAGGAGTCTAACAAAAATGAGTCAATATGCATATGCAGGCTTCCCTGCTTGCGTCCGCCGCACTAACTGCGGAAGTGGACACGCTAAAGCAAAACCTTGAGCGGACCGAGCAAGAGCTCGGTCGTGCCAAGAAGCAGCTCGAGGACAATGAAGGTAAGAAATACCTTGTTTAAATATATATAAAAAAGGTGCAATTGCAAAAAATGACAGGATTATCGTGGCTATTATAGGGGCCACGTCTGAGGTGGCGACCCTTAAGCAAGCGTTGGACGAGGCCGAGAAGAGGGCGGACTCGGAGCGCATCGAGCGGGAGAAGTATGAGGCCGAGGTTGGCAAGGTGCGGCAAGAGCTCCAGGCTCTCATGGAAAAACATGAGAGTTTGGAGCTTGACTCGAAGACGCAAGCGTCCGAGCTCGCTGTGGCTATCGAAAATGCCAAGTCTGCCAAGGCCGAATCCCAGAAGACCCTCCAGGAGTTGGATGAGGTGAAGAAGATAGCGGCGGGTAAGGCATTCTTTATGCAAAGCAAACACATAAACGTGAGTTACTTGTTACTTACCCGAATCCGGAGCTCTCCAGGAGCGTTCGCAGATCTTCCCCGGAGTGTATCCGATGCCGCCGCATTCTATCGAGCCGAGGAGGGCAGCTCGATGGAGAAGGTGTTCTGGTCTCAGTACGCTGAGGCCGGACACCCCGTGCCCCTGAGCGACCAGCTGAAGCAACTGGTCGAGCTCCACAAGGCGGCCGAACAGGCCATGAAGGGCCTCATTGTTCGGCTGTGGCCTGGAGGGGCTCTGCCTGGGAGCTATTTCGGGCTGGTGCGGCGGTTGGTGGAGGCCTGTCCAAGGCTCGAAGTCATCAAGCGCTCCGTCTGCATTGAAGGTGCCCGTAGGGCCCTTGCCCGTGCTAAGGTGCACTGGGGCAAGCTGGATGCTGAGAAGCTTGTGAAGGACGGGCCACCGCCGGGGAAAGAGCATCGCAAGCCCGAGAATTACTATAAGGATGTTCTGAAGGGTGCCCGCCTTGTGGCGGATGAATGTTCTAGGGATGTAATTTTTGAGTGAAACTTGCTCGTTTTGTCCTGTGCGCTGAAAACTTGTTTATATGCGCTAAGCAATGCTGTTGGAATTTAAAATATTACCTTCTGTGCGGCTGTTTATCAATTCTGAGAGATGGCGAGTCGTCGGCTTCTGCCCCCGTGCCGCTAGTGCTGGGGTGTTCGGGGATAAACCTGAGCGCTCTTTTTCCCATGTTTGGGTCCTTCGAGGGAGGCGCTCAGCCCAACGAACAAGGCAATCGGACTATAATGCGTGAACACTCTCACTTAGCCATAGAATTCTATAATTTTAAATTTCGGCGAAGCCCCTGGTATTCGGAAGACCGAGTTCGGGGCGCTATCCACGCCTTGGCCGGACAGAGCCGGCTCCTCGCCCTAAGCGGCATAAGTCTTTAGGGACTCGAAAAAACCTCTCGAACAGCGACCAGCTCTCGCTTCATCATGACAGTCAGTTTTAGCTTTCTCCACTGAGGTGCTCGACCCAGCTCAACCGGGGCACAATCGCAGTGGTTCTCCTAGTGCTACCTTAGCCGATATAGCGGAACGTAAGGCACCAAAACATAGGAGCCGGGCAAACCCAACTATTGACCCAAGACATGATTCGGAGCCGATGCATATAATGCTATAAGTTCGGGGTGCCGCACTTGTTAAAGTGTTCGGACTTCTCACACCATATTGAGGGGTACTAAAGCCCCTGGCGTATTTTGGCCGTACCAACGTGTACGGGTGCAACATGTCGTTAAGGAACATATATAAAGAAAAAAGGTAATGCAAAAATAGACGAAAGCTATGCATTGTTTATTAAAAAGGGCTGCGATCAAAGCAGAACGATACAAATAATGCGATAAGTGGAAGGTTGGACTAGTTAACATGTCCGTTCCAGGGGCAAGCTGCGGAATAGTATGCGGAACGGGTATACTGCTCGTGATAGAGACCACCTGGGAGTTCCGTAGTGCGGCGTGGCTTGTCTGCTTCCCTGGTTCTTGCATCGTTTGTGCGGCAATTGAACTGCCGAACAGGCCTTCCGAAGGATGAAGTCCTGAAAGTAAGAGAAAATTAAAAAATCGGCAGCCCCTGGTACGGTTTAAGCCGTGTTTTGGGCGTGCCGTGATGGTGCCCCTCCCCCTGTGCCCATGGTATCTCTAGAGCGTAGTTATGTACGCGAAGTACTGGCGTCGCCTTTTTGCGAGGGTTGGGGTTGGGGCCGCATTGCTACGCCTGCTCGGATCGTGCCAGGCGGTCTTGTTGTAGGTTACTCCGGGCGCGCTTGACGGTGTCCGGTCGTTTAGTGGCCGGACTGGAGAACTGCCTGGAGAGGCTGCTTTGAACTTCCGCTGCAAGGGCCGCCGTGTGCTCCTCCGTTCGGAGGGAGCGTTCGGTGTTTCCATTGACCGTAATTACTCCTCGAGGGCCTGGCATCTTGAGCTTAAGGTATGCGTAATGCGGTACCGCATTGAACTTAGCGAATGCGGTTCGCCCGAGCAGTGCGTGATAGCCACTGCGAAACGGGACTATGTCGAAGATTAACTCCTCGCTTCGGAAATTATCCGGAGATCCGAAGACCACTTCAAGTGTGACTGAGCCTGTACAGTTGGCCTCTACACCTGGTATTACGCCTTTAAAGGTCGTTTTGGTGGGCTTAATCCTCGAGGGATCTATGCCCATTTTCCGCACTGTATCCTGGTAAAGCAGGTTCAGGCTGCTGCCGCCGTCCATAAGGACTCTAGTGAGATGAAATCCGTCAATAATTGGGTCTAGAACCAATGCGGCGAATCCGCCATGACGGATGCTAGTGGGATGGTCCCTTCGATCAAAGGTGATCGGGCAGGAGGACCATGGGTTGAACTTTGGGGCGACTGGCTCTACCGCGTATACGTCCCTTAACGCACGCTTCCGCTCCCTTTTGGGGACATGGGTTGCGTATATCATGTTCACCGTCCGCACTTGTGGGGGAAAACCCTTCTGTCCACTGTTGTTCGGCGGCCGGGGCTCCTCGTCGTCATCGCTATGCAGCCCCTTGTCTTCATTTTCGGCGTTTAACTTGCCTGCCTGCTTGAACACCCAACAATCCCTGTTGGTGTGATTGGCTGGCTTTTCGGGGGTGCCATGTATCTGGCACGAGCGGTCGAGTATTCGGTCCAAACTGGACGGGCCCCTAGGATTCCTTTTGAATGGCTTTTTCCGCTGACCGGATTTAGAGCCTCTGAATCCGGCATTAACTGCCGTATCCTCAGCATTGTCGCCGTTAATGCGGCGCTTCTGCTTGTTGCGACGCGACCTGCCACTACTGTCCCTGGTGTCCGAATTACCAGGGTTCTTGGTCATATTGTTGCTACGAGCAAGCCAGCTGTCTTCTCCCGCGCAAAAGCGGGTCATGAGTGTCGTGAGTGCTGCCATAGATTTCGGCTTTTCCTGTCCAAGGTGCCGGGCCAGCCACTCGTCACGGATATTGTGTTTGAAGGCTGCTAGGGCCTCAGCGTCCGGACAGTCGACTATTTGATTTTTCTTTGTTAGGAACCGTGTCCAGAATTGCCTGGCCGATTCCTCTGGCTGCTGAATTACGTGACTTAGGTCATCGGCGTCTGGGGGTCGCACGTAAGTGCCCTGGAAATTGTCGAGGAATGCGGCTTCCAGGTCCTCCCAACAACTGATTGATCCTGTTGGCAAGCTGTTAAGCCAATGCCGAGCTGGTCCTTTAAGCTTGAGTGGGAGGTATTTGATGGCGTGGAAATCATCGCCGCGGGCCATGTGGATATGAAGGAGATAATCCTCGATCCATACCGCAGGATCTGTTGTGCCATCATATGATTCGATGTTTACGGGTTTGAAACCCTCGGGGATTTGATGATCCATTATTTCGTCTGTAAAGCAGAGTGGGTGTGCGGCGCCTCTGTACTGGGCTATATCATGACGTAGCTCCAATGAGCCTTGTCTACTGTGTTCGGCCCCGCCGAATTTGTGGCCGGCGTGACGGTTACCGTCTCGAGCCGTGGGGCGCCCACGCGATCCGTAGATCGATCTTGTTTGCCTTGCCTTGTCCTCCAACATGTCTCGTAAGTCCGGCGCATATTCCCGTGCCTTGGTACGGGGTGCGGCTTGAGTGGAGGGCCGAGAGGCCTCTCTGTCGCGACCACGAGGTGGCCGGTCGGCCGCATCAAGTGCTTCCTCCTCTAATCGGGGTAGCAACCTGCGCTTTGGGTAGCTCTTGGAGGGGCGTTCGAGTTTATGCTCTTCGGCCGCAAGGACTTCAGTCCATCTGTCGACTAGCAAATCTTGATCAGCTCTAAGCTGTTGCTGTTTTTTCTTGAGGCTTCTTGCCGTGGCCATAAGCCTGCGTTGAAAACGCTTTTGCTCGACGGGATCCTCTGGCACGACGAATTCGTCGTCGTCGAGGCTTGCCTCGTCTTCGGAGGGAGGCATATAATTATCGTCCTCGACCTCTCTGTCTGCCGCTCTCTCATGAGGGCTGGTTTCTCCATCCTCCTGTGCTAAATCTTGCTGGAGGGGGTTTTCTTCGGCGCTTTCCGGAGTATTATTATCTCCCGTGCTGGAATCACCGTGTTTGTTTTGGCGGGATTTTGAGCGGCGCCGCTGACGCCGGCGCTTAGGCTGTTTCTTGGAGGGGTCATCCTCCGCTGTTCCATCGCCATCTCCCTCTTTTGGGGTGTCCACCATGTATATGTCATATGATGAGGTGGCTTTCCAGGGCCTAGTAGGCGCTGGTTCTTCATCATCTCCTTCATCGGCGTCCATACCGTCGATGTCTTCGGAGTCGAAGTCGAGCATGTCGGTTAAGTCGTCGACAGTGGCTACAAAGTGGGTGGTGGGTGGGCTTTGAATTTCTTCATCGTCCGTACCCCAACCTTGCTGACCGTAGTCCGGCCAGGGCTCTCCTGATAAAGAGAGAGAGACTTCAGTGACTTCAGGATATCGCTGAAAGGCGAGTGCTGAAAGATGTCCGCGGCAGTGAACTCCATGATCGGCGCCCAATCGGATTCGATCGGCAGGGGCGCGGAGGGTTCAGACTCCGGAGAGGAGTCCGGCTCCTTGGAGTCATGAGTCTCGCAGAGTACGGGGCTGGTGCTTGGCTCAATCGCCGTTGGGGTCGCAGCCCCCGAGGTGGCGTCCAGCCACCCAACCTCGATCGGCGCAATTGGCTCCGAATTAAGGGTCAGAGCCGATGCGGGTGCGGCCTCCAAGGCACTCTTCGGCGGCAGAGCTAGATCATGCTTGTCGTGACAGTGCGGCGCACTCAGTAGTGGCTCGAATCCGTCGAAGATCAAGTCCCCGCGGATGTCAGCCGTGTAGTTAAAACTTCCAAATCTGACCTGACGGCCAGTGGCGTAGCTTTCGATCTGCTCCAGACGGCCAAGCGAATTGGCCTGCAGTGCGAAGCCGCCGAAGACGAAGATCTGTCCGGGGAGGAAGGTCTCACCCTGGACTGCATCACTATCGATGATCGTAGGAGCCATCAAGCCTGACGGCGATGACACAGAGGAACTCTCAAAGAAAGCACCAATGTCGGTGTCAAAACTAGCGGATCTCGGGTAGGGGGCCCGAACTGTGCGTCTAGGCCGGATGGTAACAGGAGACAAGGGACACGAAGTTTTACCCAAGTTCGGGCCCTCTCAATGGAGGTAAAACCCTACGTCCTGCTTGATTAATATTGATGATATGGGTAGTACAAGAGTAGATCTACCACGAGATCGAGGAGGCTAAACCCTAGAAGCTAGCCTATTGTATGATTGTTGACGTGTATGTTGTCCTACGGACTAAAACCCTCCGGTTTATATAGACACCGGGTAGGGTTAGGGTTACATCGAGTCGGTTACAATGGTAGGAGATCTACATATCCGTATCGCCAAGCTTGCCTTCCACGCCAAGGAAAGTCCCTTCCAGACACGGGACGAAGTCTTCAATCTTGTATCTTCATAGTCCAGGAGTCTGGCTGAAGGTATAGTCCGGCTATCCGAACACCCCCTAATCCAGGACTCCCTCGGGCATGGCATGGCAAAGTGCACAAATAATACTACAAGTTAAGTGGAGCTCAATATGCAACGAGTTGCATATTGATGAAACACCACATTCAATTACTTAGTTCGCTCTCGTTTATGTACCCAACAATATAAATATTGTTAATCATGGCAAGAGGTGAAACATAATAAAACTACCTATTTAGGCAAGTTTAAATGAGGCCGGAAATAACAAATGACAATTCCGGAAAATCCTCATGTGCATATTTTAGATTTGGTACTGTTCTTCCCTAAACCATATTTTAGAGTTGTTAAACATGCAAGATGAGTGCACCATGTTAAACTAGGCATTTTTCTACCCCATTTACATATAAAGTTTATTTAAAAAGGAGCTACGGTTATTTAGTTATGAAATACATCATTTTAGCATGGCATTTGAGCAAATTTAATCAAACAACATTTTGAAAATTTTAAACATAGATGAAAGTGGCATATTATGAAACTAGATAAAATTCTGAGCATTTTACATGTTTAAATCATTTTAATCCGATGCACAGTTTATGAGTTATTATATGCAGGATGTTTGAGGGGTTTTTTGCAAAACTGGCATTCATTGGAATAATAGGCAAATTCGTTCAGGGAAAAAACACGGGACGAATCTGGCTGGTCCCAACAGGAACATGCGCTGGGGGGAGCTCACCATGGGCTCGACCTAGTCGGTGGAAGAGGCCGCAAAAGGCGTGGCGAGCTGGGCCTGCAGCGGTGTGGCCAACTCGGTGGATCTGGAGGTCGACGGGCGCAGCGCTGGGCCGGCTTGGGATCGAGGCCAAGGTCAACGAGGGAAAACAGGAGCATTGCGCTCTGCTCGTCGTCTCATTCCTGAAGCAGGGGATCGAGCAGTGGGGGTCAAAGGCAGGCAGCGACGCAGCTTCACAGGCGAGGGCGCATGCGTCGGGGAAGGCTTGTAGCATAGCTCCCGACGCCGGATCTGGGCGGCGGCGCGATGGAGCTCATCCATGGCGCGAGCAAGGCGACTTGGAGAGACAGAAATGCGGTCAGGAGTGAAAACAGGGGGATGGAAGGAGAGAGAGACACAGGGAGATGGCAGAGAGTAACGACCTGTTGGTGGTGGTGCTTCGATGAGCCTTGGGCGGCACACACCGGCAAGGACGACGGGGACAAGGAGAGGCCGAGGCGCAGTTGCTGGTTCCGGCGAACTCTGGACGAAGCGGCGAGGACCTTGGGGTGACGCGGACGACCGCGAGGCAGGAGGAGGCATGTGGTGCTGGTGGCCTGGTCCGACGAGCTGGGACTCCAGCGAGCAACCGGAGGCGACGATGGTCGGAGAGGCACTCATGCGCGAGGTCCTTGCGACTAGAGATTGAGTGCACAGGGCATCGGGCTCCTCCCGAACATGGCTGGTGGCGTGGGGATCGAGAGGTGGCTGGCTCAGGTTGGCTGCAAGGGGATTTTTTGGATCAGGGGTCGGGCAAGATTGGTGGGGATCAACGGATGGAAGGATCGATGGTGACTGATTGGCTCGATGAAGAAAACAAGGGAGGTAGGTGGCGGCGGCGGGTGAGGGGATGGATGGATGGTACATCTAGGTCTAGGGTTTCATCTGTTTAAATACCATGTAGGAAATGGGTAGGGCTATCTAGCCCCTCCAATCATAATCGACCGGACGAAAAAACGATAGTCTAGGGAGTCCAAACAATGAACTGAATATGCTTAGGGGATGTTTGGAGATGACCCGGACCCAACGGTGATGACTGAGCGGGACGGGTTCGGGTATGTTTCGGACGAGCGCGAGGGGTTTGACAAAAGGCCATGGAGACAAGGGGGTTTGAGAACTGAGTAGAGAGACTCTGGCTTAGGCAAGAGAGAAAAACAAAGCTCCAGGTTGCAAGGGGTCCGAGAAAGGTCAACTTAGACAAACGGGAAGCGACACTACGAACATATGGAAGTTTTGAAAAATGGCGGCAATGGATTGCCGATGCAATGCAAATGATGACATGATGAAATGCAACAGACAAAAAAGAACACACGGCGGTCACACAAAACATGGAAGGCGTCTGGAGCGTCGGTCTCGGGTCGTCACACCTGCCGAAGCAGAACATTAAAGCAAACAGGAAGGAAATCGCAAAATCCTAGCAAATTATTACAAGACATACTATTTCTTAAAGGTTCAGAACGCTTAATTTCTTATGCTTCCGCGAGGCACGATACATGTTACAGGAAATAAAATGGAGGGGAGCGCCACCAGCGAGCTTCTCCTTCAGCCTTGGGCGCCGCTGTCGCCCGTAAGGGGTGCCCCGTCGTCAACAACATCATCGTCGCCCGTGCCGTCAGCCACGGCCGTAGGGTTGGCGGCGCCATCAGCCGTGGGTGTGGGGTCGACGGCGAGGAACATCCCCAGCAGGGCCTCCACCTGGTCCTTCACGGCTTTGGCAGTAGTGGCACAGTGCTCCAGGTCCACAGGCTCAAGAAAGGCTTCAAAGTCGAAGCCAGGGTCATGAAGATAGAGGTGGCGGAGAGCGCGCGGGCTTCTCCTTCCACCATGGGGCCGACCCCAACGACAACGCCCTCGAGCACCGTAACCAGCTAGGGGAGCAGCTCAGCGGGGCCTTCCTCAGCAGTCACCAACGACTCCTTCAACCCCCTCCCATAGAGATCCCGCAGTGCCTTGCGGGACCTCTACTCAAGAGAATTGAAGGCGACACGATCTTTGCTAATAACTTTCCCTTTGGCCTCCAGCTGGGCCTTCTCCGCCTCCACCTCCTCCTTCGGTTCTCCAGCTGGCCGCGCTCGCAACATGCTCCCGGCCCGCTTGCTCCAGCTTGGCATCACGGTCAGCAACCACAGCCTCACGAGCCTTCAGATCCTCCTCTTGCACCTCGCGCCGACGGGCCTCAGCGGCCTGTTGGTCGCGAAGGGTCTTCAGCTCCGCCTTCGCCTCTTGGCAGCGCTTCTCGGCAGCCTCAGCATCCTTCACCGCCACATCGCGGGCGGTCGCGGCCAGGCCAGCAGCCTGTTTGCCCTCCTCTGAGGCTGCCACGACATGGCTCCATGCCGCCCTGATGGACACGTCAGCTTGAAGCCATCCTGAGATCAGCTCCAGGCGCCCCGACTCCAGGCACCGATCGAAGCCTTGAAGATCGCCACGAAGCTGGTTCAACACAGAAAGACCCTCCAGAGCATCAGGTGCAGCAGAAGGGGTTGGGGCTCTGGAGCCTTCAAGACTTCAGCGGGCGAGCTGAAGGCGAGCGCCTCCAGAGTCGTCTCGGCCACAGAGATCACCTCCTCATGAGGTCGGGCCTCCGGGCGTCGGGAGGGCGACCTAGTCGTAGGAGCGCGTAGGCCGGCCTTGTCCTTCCGTGGCGGAGGCGGCGCAACCACGACAAGCTGCCGAACCATGGTGGTCCCAGCCGTCTCCTTCTTCTTCTTCGCCACCGGCATTGGCCTAGCTGTAAAATAGAGAAGCATCAAGACACTACGACAAGAACAGGAAACAAAGACCAAGATGGTGCACTTACTGGTCCATGGCGGCGTAATCCCTTGCCCACTTCTCAAGCACCATGCCAGCAGGCTTCGCGGGCTGGGGCACAGGCGCGCGGGTCCCAGGGGCGGACAAGGGTGCGATGCCTAGGTTTGTAGCCTCGGGGGATCAGTGCCGACATACTCTTCTTTGGGACACCCGACTTCGGCTTCTTCGGAGGGGTGCCCCTGGATCTCGTCGTGACCCCGATGGAGTGCGAAGACTCCTGGACCGGGTGCTCGGCGGCGTCGTGATATGTCTCCAATGTATCTATAATTTTTGATTGTTCCATGCTATTATATTATAAATCTGGGATGTTTTATAATTATTTTTTGGTACTAACCTATTGACATAGTGCCAAGTGCCACTTGCTATTTGTTCCATGGTTTTTACATCGCAGAAAATCAATATCAAACGGAGTCCAAATGCCACGAAACTTTACGGAGAATTTTTATGGGCCAGAAGGAACACAACAGGCCCTGACTGCGCCTGGGGGGTGCCCCGAGGGAGGCATAACCAACCAGGGCGTGCCAGGAGGCCCAGGCGCGCCATGGTGAGTTGTTCCCACCTCGGGTGCCCCCCGGACCGCCTCTTTGCTCTATAAATACCCCAATATTCCCAAAACCCTAGGGGAGTCGACGAAATATTGATCCAGACACCGCAGAGTCCAGAACCACAAGATCCAATCTAAACACCATCTCTATTGGAGTAATGGGCCACGAGTAGGCTAACCCGGGGCCCAGAACCTTTCAAGACATCGGGGTGGACTGTGCCCCTCAAGGCACCAAGATGGAGTGCTGCCTCCTGGTGGCCGGCTGGAGGAATAGCCGGCTGCCCGTAGGTGGCCGAGTTCCAGAGACCGACTGCAAGACCAGCCGACTCCTAGTTGGCGGCTTCTAGAGAAGCCGGCCTCTAGCAGTCGTCCCGTGGCGCTAACGAAGCCCACACCCCCACTAAAGAAGACAAGACAGGGGATGGCTACATTATAGACCATCCCCCCAATCTAGGGACGGGCGTGGCCACAATGCGCTGTACTGGCGGAGATCTCTGTTCGGCGCGGCACTCTTGCCACACCGCTCCTGATGTCACCACAAGCAGACGGGGCCCTGCTCTCACGACGGCCTGTCGGTACGGCCCAAGGACGACGGGCCCCACCAGTCAGCGAGAACCCAGAAGACGGCCAGGGCCTCACCAGTCGGACCCAAGGGAGGTCGGCCCCCAGCATACGGCCCGCTCTTTCCTCGGGTGCCACGCGCCATTAACCAGATGAGACACGGAGTGGCTATAGTAATCGCCCACTAGGCGGTAGGAGCTGCGGCCATGATCCCCTGACCAGGTCTACGTCATTAGAGTCATGGCTACAGTGATCAGCAGCCGGCAAGACCCGAGAGCGGTGGGGGCGGCCTGTCGGCTTCGTACCAGACCAACCGGCAGGACCCACCAAGCGGCGGGCCCAGCAGCCGGCGGAGAAGCCGGCGGCTAGAGAGACTGACAGTCGGGCCCTACGCAAGGCTGGATTACCATTGTACCCCTGGGGGGTAGGCCTATATAACCCCCCCAGGACACCCATGCAAAGGGTTAGCACCCACATAGGACTAGATTCATATCCCAGGGGAGGAGAGAGCCAACCTTGCCCTCTCCCACCTCTGGCATACAGCTCGAGGAGCACCATTGTACACACTTGAGCCTTAGTGATCATGCGGATACCCCGCAGAGCAGGACTAGGGGTGTTATCTCCTAGGAGAGCCCCGAACCTGGGTAAAGTTCGCCGGCATACGTGTCTACGCCTCATCCCGCTTCCGGGCACCGGCGACGTTCTACTCGCTCCCACCATGATAAGCCCTCCATTGGCATAAGTCGCACCCAACCCCCGACATTTGGCACCCACCGTGGGGCAAGGTGCACCGTCGTCCGGAGACCTATTCTGGACGGGAACCCTTTTCCTCCCTAGCGAGCATAGCCAGCACGGCACGCCAGACGAAGTCTGTGCCGACACGTTGCGTAGCGCGGAGCTCGCCTGCGCGGCGAGCTGCCTCGCCGACCTCGTTGGCGAGTTTCGCCTCTCCGACGAGCCGGCATCCGATGAGGGCAATGACGGCCCCGAGAGCCGCCTCGTCAGCCTCCTCGATCAGCTCCATGTCGCCAGCGAGCCCAGTACAGATTTGGAATCCGTTGGCACCACCGACCTGATGCTTGTCGACTCTGACACAGCGTCGCTCGACGCGTTCCCCTTCAACGTGGTAGTCTACGACGAGCCGCATCCGCGAGGAGAGCGGTGAAAGCGCCGTCACGGAGGTGCTTGTCATCGACAACAGTGAGCACTCTGGCGGAGATGCTCACGACCCGCTCAATGCGGCACTACAAGACCTGATGGCGCCCCTCCCAGAAGACGCTGGCGCCGAGATGCTGGAAGCACGCTGCCTCTAGCTCGTCGAGGGCGCCAAGAAGCTGGCTAGCATGAGACGCCTATCGGAAGCCTACCGGCGCGAGATGGACCGCGCTATGGGCGGCACGCCGGCTCCCGCGGGGCCCAGCCGCCTTGGCGCGGTCCAGCAGCGCGGCGTGGCCATCGCCAACCAACTCGGGGCAGATCGCCCGTCTATGCCACGCCCGCAGAGAATATTCGAGCTGCCCAGGCGGCAGCAGAAGAATTAGACAAGTTTGAGGGCGAAGAACGTCGCTTGGTGGCGGAGCGCGTCCAGCCGATCCTCGACGCGGCTGCTGAGCAGCACGAGGCCGGCTGCCACACTGAGGCGCCCCACCAGCAAAATGACAATCTGCCTCCCCGTCAAGATCAAGGCGCGACATCTCGGATGCCGACTAGTGACGTCCGTGGGAGAAGAGACAAGGAGCCGACTACTAGCCGCAGCCGGACTCGCATCACCATTGAGCGCGACCAAGACGGCCGCCCAAGGGGAGTGGAATGGCGGGATGACTATCCGCCTCCTCCCCCTTGAAGGGAAAGGCGCGTCACCCCGCCGCCTGTTGATCACCCAACACTCGGCGACCACCTTGGCCGCCGAGAGGGAGTTGGAGAGAATGATGCCCGCCATCGGATCGACCGTCTCCACCGGTCCCTGGCGCTAGAAGAGGAAGATGAATTGGGCCCGCCCTGTTTCGGCCCCCGCATTCGAGATGAGCCTTTCCCTAGAGGGTTCACGCTCCTAAGAGACACGCCCAAATACACCAGCTCTGTGAAGCCGGAGGACTGGCTGGTCGACTACTCCACCGTCGTCTGCATAGAAAACAGCAACAAGCGCGTTGCTGTAAAGTATGTTCCGCTCATGCTCTAGGGCACAACCCGGACCTGGCTGAACAGCCTAAAGCCCCGCAGCATCAACAGTTGGGCCAACTTCACCGAAGCCCTCATCCGCAAGTTCACCAGCACGTACAAGCGGCCGCCCAAGCCTCGCGAGCTCTCCTTGTGCATGCAAGGCCCCAACGAGTCGACTCGCGACTACCTCACGTGCTGGGCCGAGCTCCGCAACTCTTGCGAGGGCGTGCACGAGGTGCAGGCTATCGAGTACTTCACCGCTGGGTGCCGGGAGGGCACCCTCCTCAAGCACCGACTCCTCTACGATGAGCCGGCGACCCTTGATGAGCTGCTGACCATAGAAGATAAATATGCCACAGCCGACTCCTCCATGAAGGCAGAGATCCAAGTTGACGCCTCTGGAAAAGTGGCCCCTCAAGCTCCCCAAACCCTGGCTGGAGACACCAGCCGACGCCAGCAATAGAGTGACAACAAGCGCAAAGCCATACAGATCAAGCTGAACTCGGCCGACAGACTGAAGACCGCCTTCATCACACCGTTTGGAGCCTTCTGCTACTTGACCATGATGTTCGGTTTGAGGAATGACGGCGCCACGTTTCAACGTTGCATGCAGAAGTGCCTCCTCAAGCAACTCGGCAGAAATGCCCACGTTTACGTGGACGATGTGGTGGTGAAGACGGAGAAGCGTGGAACGCTGCTAGAAGACCTCAAGGAGACCTTTGAGAACCTACGCCGGTTTCAAATCAAGCTCAACCCAGAGAAATGCGTCTTTGGAGTACCAGCTGGCCAGCTTCTTGGATTCCTGGTCTCAGAGCGTGGCATAGAGTGCAACCCTATGAAGATCAAGGCCATCGAGAGGATTGAAGTACCCACCCGACTGCTGGATGTGTAGAAGTTCACTGGCTGTTTGGCATCCCTCAGCCGATTCATCAGTCGGCTGGGCGAGAAGGCTCTTCCCCTGTACCAGCTCATGAAGAAGACCACCTTTTTCGAGTGGAACGACAAGGTGGACGAAGCTTTTCTCCAGCTCAAAAAGATGTTGACTACTCCACTTATTCTGGCGGCTCCGACTCCTAAGGAGCCCATGCTCCTCTACATCGCCGCCACCAGCCGAGTGGTCAACACATTCATCGTGGTAGAGCGCAAGGAGGAAGGCAAGGCACTACCAGTCCAGAGACCGGTATATTATTTGAGTGAAGTGCTGTCGACCTCCAAGCAAAACTACCCCCACTACCAGAAGATGTGCTACGGCATGCACTTTGCCGCCAAGAGATTGAAGCCGTATTTTCAAGAGCACCCAATCACTGTGGTCTGCACAGCTCCACTGGCCGAGATCATTGGAAGCCAAGATGCTTTGGGCCGAGTGGCCAAATGGGCCATAGATTTGGCCCCCTACACCATCTACTACCAGCCTCGCACCGCCATCAAGTCACAAGCGCTGGCCGACTTCCTCGTCGACTGGGCCGAGACCCAGTACCTGCTACCAGTGCCTGACTCCACCCATTGGCGTATGCACTTTGATGGCTCCAAGATGCGCACCGGTTTGGGAGCCGACATAGTCCTCACCTCTCCCAAAGGTGACAAGCTCAGATATGTGCTGCAAATCCATTTTTCCGCCTCCAACAATGTTGCTGAATACGAGGCACTCATTCACGGGCTCCGGCTTGCCAAAGAACTTGCCATTCGCCGGATCCTATGCTATGGTGACTCCGACTTGGTGGTCCAGCAGTCGTCAGGCGACTGGGACGCCAAGGATGCAAACATGGCGAGCTATCGTTTCCTCGTACAACAACTCAGTGGGTATTTTGATGGATGCGAGTTTCTCCATGTGCCAAGAAACAACAACCAGCAAGCAGATGCCTTGGCACGAATCGGCTCCACCCGCCAAGCAATACCGAACGGCGTCGCCCTTCAACGCCTCATCAAGCCGTCTGTCAAGCTATCACCAGAATCGGATTCTATCTTCGTGCCGGCTCTCCCTGAAGCAGTCGGATCCAACTCGAGAGCTCCAGCAGCCGGCACAAGAATTCTGTCTGACGGCCCGGGGACCGCGGCAGTCTCACCCGGCCCGGGGACTTCAGAACCCGGCCTGGGGACTGTTGCGGCCAGCCCGGGGACTTCAGAGCCCGACCCAGGAACTGCACCAATGGCCCGGGGACTTCATCAACCCAGCAAGCAGCTGCCGATTCCAACCTGCCGCCTCCCGGCCCAACCGCCCTCATCCAAGTCGGAGTCTTGGCAATCGCAGAAATCGCAGCACCTTCATGAGCCCAGTCCATCCTCAATTTCCTGGTAAACAAAGAGCTGCCGACTGATGAGATCTCGGCCCGGAAAGTGCAACGCAGGGCAGCAGCATACAGCATAGTCAACAAAGAGCTTGTAAGGCGCAGCGTCACTGGTGTCTACCAGCGCTGCATGGAGCCGGAGCAAGGCCAAGCGATTCTCAAAGACATCCATCAAGGCGAGTGTGGCCACCATGCGTCTTGAAGAGCGCTTGTCGCCAAAGCCTTCCGCCATGGTTTTTTTCTGGCCGACTGCTTTAGAAGACGCCAAGGCCTTGGTCCAAAAATGCAAAGGGTGCCAGAAGTTCCGTTCCAAGCCACATCAGCCGGCTTTTGCACTCAAGACTATTCCCATCGCCTGGACATTTGCTGTCTGGGGCCTGGATATGGTGGGACCATTCAAGACAGCGAGAGGTGGCCTGACTCATCTACTTGTCGCGGTGGACAAGTTCACCAAGTGGATAGAGGCAAAACCAATCAAGAAGTTGAATGGTCTGACTGTTGTGACTTTCATCTCCGACATCACCATCCGGTATGGCATACCACACAGCATCATCACCGACAACGACACGAATTTCGCCAAAGGTGCCTTGGCCCGTTTCTGTGCGACGCAGGGCATCTGACTGGACCTAGCATTTGTTGCCCATCCGCAGTCAAACGGCCAGGTAGAGCGAGCAAACGGCCTCATTTTGTCCGGCATCAAGTCCCGACTGATCGAGCCTTTGGAGCGTTCGGCCGGCTGCTGGCTCGACGAGCTGCCAGCCGTCCTCTGGAGCCTGCGCACAACTCCAAACAAGTCAACCGGCTTTACACCTTTCTTCCTCCTCTACGGTGCCGAAGCCGTCATCCCAACGGACATAGAATTCGACTCCCCTCGAGTCACCATGTACACCAAAGAGGAGGCAGAAGAAGCACGCCAAGACGGTGTCGATCTGCTGGAAGAGGGCCGGCTGCTGGCACTCAGCCGGTCCAGCATCTACCAGTAGAGCCTACGCTGATACTACAACCGGAAGGTCAAGCCGAGATCTTTCCAAGAAGGAGACCTTGTGCTCCGGCTGATCCAGCGAATAACCGGCCAACACAAGCTCTCGGCGCCTTGGGAAGGCCCCTTCGTCACCAGCAAAGTGTTGGGCAATGACTCCTACTACCTGATCGACACTCAGAAGCCTCGAGCACGCAAGAGGGACGACTCCGGCAAGGAGACGGAGCGGCCATGGAATGCAAATCTCCTTCGAAGATTTTACAGTTGATGCAGTATGTACCATGCTACCTTTTGTATTAAAGTACAAAGACTCCGGGTCCCCCGAGAAGAGCTCGGGGACTGCCCTCTTTTATCTATATGATAAGAATTATGCCTATGAGTATGTCATTTTTTGTTATGCCGCCTGGCATCGGGTTTGACTAGTCGGCCCGGGGACTTGCCGTCTTGTACTATGCAATGCTTCCTGCAGCCGGACAAGTAATGTGTGGCACTTAAGCCATCTCCTGCCAGAAGCCGCAGCTCACGGAGCGACTGCATGGTGGGCAGGAGCGAGGTAGAAACGGTGCCCACATGAAAAATGGCTAAGGACACAAGGCATGTGCATAGTCTAAGCAGGCTTCCCGCCTTTTACGACCGACTGTTGAGCAGCCGGCCCGCCGTCTTCTACTTAACTTGCTAGAATGTTCTAAAAATGGCTAAGTACTTGCCTTCCTAGAAGTAGCTAAGTACTTGACCCAGCCATAGTCCGCAGAGCGGCTGTTCGACTGGCAAGACATCAACCAAGGGAAGGTGGCAAAGGAAAAAGCCAAAGAGCAGCAAGCAAGAAAAGATAGAACTCAGAATAATATTTACATAACAAAGGCCCTTGGCCAATCTTCAAAACACAAGTTTAAGATACACCCCGCGGGTGGAACTGTGCAAAATTAACAAGTTCATTAAGATTGATAGACAGGCGAAACAAAGATAAACTAGCGGCCTAGGAAGTGGAAGAAGGGTTCGGTGGAGCGGAGGAATCGGCGGCGCCGGTTGGTAGAGCGGCCGGCTGGTCAGTCTTCGCCTGGCCGCCTCTGGCGACAGCCGACTCGGTTGGGCGTGACTCGTTGCTCGAAGCGCGGTCAGGCTGGGGCTGGCCGCCTGCTCCGACCTCTGGCACCTCTTCTTCACCTTCCTCCTCCGACTCGCCCTCTTCCTCACCGCTGGAGTCAATCACCTCCGCCGAGTCTTTGTCGTCTTCCGGGTTCAGCCCGAACCATTCCGGCGGCGCCTCGGTGCCGTCTTCAACCCGCTCCGGGACGAGGACGCTGGTGTCGGTGTACTCGGCAATCGACGCCACGCGCTTGACGAGTTCATCCTCCAGCCCCGCCAACTCCTCCTGAGCCTCCAGCCAGAACGTGGCTAGCTGGGCTAGACTCAGCACAGGATACCATGCCTTGACAAACTCCAAGGCCCGACGCGCTCCAGCCCAGGCCGAGGAGCCCTTCCAGGCCTCAAGACGGCCGGCCTCCACCTCCAGCCAGTCGGCAGTCCGACTGGGAGTGCGCGGTGCCAGCATGTCGGGCCACAGGGCGGCGATCACCTGGGCGCCAACACGCTGAAGCCGGCGCAGCATCCGGTGGGCCGGCCGAAGACGGGCTTCGATGCTCAGGATCTGCTTGCTAAGGGTCCGGGGGGCATTGGCAGTGATTTGCGCACCATCCGCCCTCCGTCCTTCGCGATCAGCTTCGATGGCCTGGTTGGCGGTGTCCGAGTGGCCAGGGAAGAAGTCTGCTAAAACAGAAGGCAGAAAGCCAAAGTTAAAAATAAGAAGCCGGCTCAACCAACAAGTCGGCAGTTCAAAGAAGGAAAGAAAGAGAAACTCACCATCGACTATGTTTTCGATCGCGTGGAAGCCAGAAGTCAGCTCTATTTCCTTGTCGGTCCAGGCAGAGTGCTTGACTGCAAATTCAGCGAGGAGTCTGGTCTCCCCAGCTTCCGCCTCCTCCTGGGCTTTCTTGAGGAGCTCCTTCTGGTCAGCCAGCTGCGCGGCAAGACGGTCGCGCTCTTCAGCCAGCCTGCCGCCGTCCACTCCTTGGCTCGCAGCGCGGCATTGGCTTCGCCTAGTTGTCGCTGAAGAATAGCGGTGGCTTCTGCGAAAAGAAAAAAGAGAAAGAAACGACAACAGTCAGCAAAGAAAGATGAAGTCGCCAGGAAGATCTAGCCCGACTGCTCAGCAGTTAGCCCGAATCTCGGGGACTACAGCCCGCGGGTGCGCCAGCGCACCCCCCAGAGGAAGAAGGAGACTTACTCCGGCTCCCCGACAAGTAGGCGGCACGTTGGTCTGACTCCAAGACCTTGGAGTTGAAGGCAGCCGCGCGGAGGTTATGATAATCCTACAAGCAAAGATATTTAGTACTCGGAGCTCGCCAATTTGAGTTCCGAGCCGCCTGCTTAGCAGCCGGCCCGAAACTCGGGGACTACACCCAGTGGGTGCGCCAGCGTGCCCCCACGAAGAAGTACAAGAATCAAAGCAAAGAAGCAAAAAGTGTACCCGGATGGCCTATCGCGACGCCAGATGCACCTTGTTGCAGTTCCTGATGGCTTCGCCCTCCGCTCGGATCTTGGCTTGGACGTCCAAAAGCGCCCAGTTCAACAGGCCCGTCCCGCCTTCCCGCACGCACCCAGTGGGCGCGGTGCTCGTCGCCTCGGTATCGGGGATCGAGGAGCTCGCGGCACCAGTCTCCAGCGGGCGTGGCGCTGAGGCCGCCTTCGCAAGATGGCGGCGCGTCAGTGTGCCGACCTCGAGAGCCAGGCCCGTCGCCACCACATTTTCAGTTGGCGGCACCGGGGGGTCCGCCGGCTGCCCGCCTGGCGCGCTCCCGGACGGCGGCGACGGCGGCACGATCACGTCCACCATGGCGGTGTCGCCGCCGTCCCTCTCCATGATCGGATTCTCGTCACCGACTTCCCCAGTCTGCACCGTGAACCCCGGAGTTGGCCGCGCGGAGTTCAGAGGAGTGACAAAAACCGCCGATTGGCGGTGTGTGGCTTCTTCAGCCTGCTTCTTCGCCGCGTCGGCGGCTTCGGCCTTCGCTAGTTTCTTCTGGGCGGCGGCCTCCGCCTGGTCAGCTTCCGCCTTCCTCAGGCGGGCAGCCTCCCGTGTGTTCCGCTCCGTCGCCTCCGGGAGGTTGGCGGCCGGATCGATCCGCCGAGTGGTGGAGGAGTCTCCGTCGACCTCACGATTGAGCCGGCGGCCGACTTCTCGAGGGAGAGCGGGGCCCTAAAATGAAGAGTGTAAAGCAAAAGAAGTTCAGACAGGGTCAATCAAAGAAAAATTGAAGGCGCAAAGGAAGGTGGTACTTAAGCAGAAACCAGCTGCGGCGTCTTCACCTCCTTGTGGAAGCGGTTGGCCTTCGCGGCCCTTCGTCCCGTTTGGTCGCCGCGGCCGAGCCCTTGGGCTTCTTCGGCCAACTACCGAACATGCTTGGCGCGGCCCTACGTTTCTTCGTGCCGCCTTGGGCATCTAGCGCGGCAGAAGAGCTCGCGCCTGGCTGGCCGGCACCTGGCCGCTGGCGCGGGGCGACATCCCCCGCATCGTCATCAGGCCAATCCTCGAGGTTGGCTCCGAGCCTCGGGCCGCCTGTTTCGCCACCTCCTCCCTCGGCATCATCCTCCAAAGCCTCCGCCCCCAAGTCGGGGTCATCGACGTCACTCTCCGCCCGGTCGGGGAGGAATTCACGCTCCGGCCCTGCGGCGCCGGCTGCCGGCTGGAGGAGGGGGCTCTGTTCAAAGGCCGATCGGTCAGGCTGGACAAGACAGACTCGGCCAATAAAGAATCAAAGAAAAAGAAAGAAAAAACAACTCACCATGGGTGGAGGGTTGGCGCGTGAATACGACTCCTTGCCGAACCGCCACTCTTTCGTGAGCTCGCAGTTCGCAAGATAGTTCACCATGAAGGCGACCTCCGCGTGAGGCATCTCCTTGGTGCACAGCCGACTCCGGTCCCGATGCCCGCTCATCTGGCAGATCATGTGGGGTGGCCCTGGACCGGGAGCACTCGGCGCGCCATGAAGGCGGCCAGCAAATCAGGCCGGTCAGGCCCTCTGACTGCATCAGCACTCGGAGCTGCGCGATGGCGGCGGCTCCAGTAGGCGTCAGCGTCCTGACCCGGTACGACTAGTTGGGCTGCCTTCCAACTGGCGGGCCGGCTACATAAGCCAGCAAGTTGACCCAGTCGCCTTCTGCGGAGATGCTCTTCACATAGAAGTACGACAGCTGCCACATCTTCACCAACTTTATCAGCGTGATGGGGGGAAACGGATTGTCGGCGCCCGACCTTCGCATCGCGATGAACGCGCCGCATTGGGCCGGCACGCCCGCAACGTGGGTGCCGAGCTTGGAGTAGAAGAACTCCCCCAGAGCTTGATGGTGGGGAGGACGCCAAGGAAGCCTTCGCACAAGGTGACGAAGGCGGACAGCAGCACCACCATGTTGGGGGTGAGGTGGTGCGGATGGAGACCATAGAATTCAAGGAAGGAGCAAAAGAAGTTGCTCGCCGGCAGGCCAAGGCCGTGCAGGTAGTGCGAGTAGAAGACGACCCGCTCGCCCTCCTCCGGCGCTTGCGATATCTCCCTCCTCGGCGCGAGGCGGACCCTCACGAGGTCCTTGCCGGGCAGCTGTCGCGTCTGGCGGAGGAAATCGATGTGGTCGTCGTGGACCATGGAGCCACCCCACGCTCCGGAGCGCACCGCGGGGGGCGTGACGGTGGAAGAGGAGCTCATCGGGAACGAATCACCGCAACGCTCAGCGCAGCTTGGGGCGTAGCGGCGAGAGGAAGAAGAAGGAGAAAGGAATGGGGAGGAGGGACGCGCGTGCTCCGCCGCTCCCCCTCCTCCCCCTACTTATAGGCCTACGGGCTGCGAAGCCGAGGGGGCGATCATGGGATTTACTGCGCCCACAATCCCATGCCCCCATGTTTATCAGGCAACAAAACTGCGCGCAGTAACTCCGCGGGAACCCCAACCTCCGGCCTCGGCCGCAGCAGGTCCGCTCTCGTGTCGAGGCGTGGTAGTGGCGTGCCCCGCCCACAGGTGTGTCCCATCATGGCGTGGATTAGCGAACGGGCCCGGCCGCTCGGCGACCACGTGGCATAACCATACAGGGCGGCGGCCTGGAGGCTTACCTAGCACGCCACTGGTGTCCTACCGACGCGTTCGAGGCTTGGATAAGTCAGACTGGGTGTGGCCGACTCCCGCCAGTCGGCCCGGCCAAAGTCGGACAAGGCTCCACCTTAGGCACTCGGAGAAGAAAACTGCTGAGGCTCCTCAGCTGCTCAGTCGCGGCACCTCACCAGCTTCAGGGACTACTGTTGGAGTAATGGGCCACGGGTAGGCTAACCCGGGGCCCAGAACCTTTCAAGACATCGGGGCAGACTGTGCCCCTCAAGGCACCAAGATGGAGTGCCGCCTCCTGGTGGCCGGCTGGAGGAATAGCCGGCTGCCCGTAGGCAGCCGAGTTCCAGAGACTGACTTCAAGACTAGCTGACTCCTAGTTGGCGGCTTCTAGAGAAGCCGGCCTCTAGTAGTTGGCCCGTGGCGCTAACGAAGCCCACGCTCCCACTAAAGAAGACAAGACAGGGGATGGCTACAGTATAGACCATCCCCCCTGATCCAGGGACAGGCGTGGCCACAGTGTGCCATACTGGCGGAGATCTCCGTCCGGCGCGGCACTGTTGCCACGCCACTCCTGACGTCACCACAAGCAGATGGGGCCCTGCTCCCACGACGGCCTATCGGTACAGCCCAAGGACGACGTGCCCCACCAGTCAGCGAGAGCCCAGAAGATGGCCAGGGCCTCACCAGTCAGACCCAAGGGAGGTCGGCCCCCAGCAGTCGGCCCGCCCTTTCCTCGGGTCCCACACGCCATTAACCAGATGAGACACGAAGTGGCTATAGTAATCGCCCACCAGGCGGCAGGAGCTGCAGCCACGATCCCCTGACCAAGCCTGCGTCATTAGAGTCATGGCTACAGTGATCAGCAGCCGGCAAGACCCGAGAGCGGCGGGGGCGGCCTGTCGGCTCCGTACTAGACCAGCCGACGGGACCCACCAAGCGGCGGGGCCCAGCAGCCGGTGGAGAAGCCGGCGGCCAGAGAGACTGACAGTCGGGCCCTACGCCCGGCTGGATTACCATTGTACCCCTGGGGGTAGGCCTATATAAACCCCCCAGGACACCCATGCAAAGGGTTCGCACCCAAATAGGACTAGATTCATACCTAGGGGAGGAGAGAGCCAGCCTTGCCTTCTCCCACCTCTGCATACAGCTCGAGGAGCACCATTGTACACACTTGAGCCTTAGTGATCATGCGAAGACCCCGCAGAGCAGGACTAGGGGTGTTATCTCCTAGGAGAGCCCCGAACCTGGGTAATGTTCGCCGACGTACGTGTCTACACCTCATCCCGCTTCCGGGCACCGGCGACGTTCTACTCGCTCCCACCATGATAAGCCATCCATTGGCATATGTCGCACCCAACCCCCGACAATCTCGGATGGGGTTCACCACCTCCATTGGTGCCTCTCCGATGATGTGTGAGTAGTTCTTTGTAGATCTTTGGGTCTGTAGTTAGTATCTAGATGGCTTCATCTCTCTCTCTTGATTCTCAATACAATGGTCTCTTGGAGATTCATATGATTTGACTCTTTTGCGGTGTGTTTCTTGGGATCGATGAACTTTGAGTTTATGATCAGATGTATCTTTTTATATCCATGAAAGTATTTGAGTTTCTTTGATCTCTTTTATGCATGATCTCTTATATCCTCGTATTTCTTCTCCGATATTTGGGTTTTGTTTGGCCAACTTGATCTATTCATCTTGCAATGGGAAGTGGTGCTTTGTAGTGGGTTCGATCTTACGGTGCTTGATCCCAGTGACGGAAAGGGAACCGACACGTATGTATCGTTGCTACTAAGGATAAAACGATGGGGTCTATATCTACATAGATAGATCTTGTCTACATCACGTCATCATTCTTATTGCATTACTCCGTTTCTCCATGAAATTAATACACTAGATGCATGCTGGATAGCAGTCAATGTGTGGAGTAATAGTAGTAAATGCAGGCAGGAATCGGTCTACTAATCTTGGACGTGATGCCCATGTAATGATCATTGCCTGGATATCATCATGAGTATTTGAAGTTCTATCAATTGCCCAATAGTAATTTGTTCACCCACCATTTGCTATTTTTCTCGAGAGAAGCCACTAGTGAAACCTACGGCCCCCGGGTGTCTTTCTCATATTATTTGCCTTTACGATCTATTTTTATTTGCTTTTGATTTCAGATATATTAATCCAAAAATCCAAAAATACTTTTCTGCACTTTATTTTATTTGTGATCTATTTATTTAATCTATTACAACTTTATCACATCACGAACCAATTTCTGGGACCGTTACCTGAAAGGGATTGACAACCCCTTTAACATGTCGTGTTGCGAGGATTTGTTTTCTATGTGCAGGAGTTGTTTACGTTGTGTTGCTTGGTTCTCCTAGTGGTTCGATAATCTTGGTTTCATATATAAGGGAAATGCCTACTGCCGTTGTGCTGCATCATCCCTTCCTCTTTGGGGAAATACCGACGTAGCTTCAAGCAACATCAAAAGGAATTTCTGGCGCCGTTGCCAGAAAGGATCTTCAAGATATACCAGTTTCCTAATCACAAATCTCATCTCCTCACAATTTACATTATTTTCCATTTGCCTCTCGTTTTCCTCTCCCCACTTCACAAAAAATTACCATTTTATTCGCCCCTCTTTTTCGTCTGCCGTTTTCTTGCCAGATCTGTTTTTGTGTGTGCAATATTCTTTGCCTTTATTATCATTATGGATAGTTCTTCTTCTGTTTATTGCACTCCCGAGAACGAGGTTCTCAACTTTAAACAAAGGGGAGGAGAAAATTTAAAAGATGCTTGGTATAGGATTTGCAGTGCTCATAATAGATCTACCCGTAAGCAATCCACCGTTGTTCTTCTTTGTTGTTTTTATGTTGGCATCACCACTTGGTATAGATTCGTCCTTGATACAATTACCGGTGGAAATTTCTTGACGTGTCCTTCTCTTGATGCCTTTAATGCTATGGGAAATTTAGTGGGCTCACGACCCCTCATTATTAATGAAACAACTTTAACTCTTGAGCATGTTATGGAAAGACTAGATGCTATTGAAAAGAAAATGCTCACCGAAGATCATATGGGAATTATAGATAAGAATATGCATAATTTTGCCACCAATATGGGGTCAAAAGCGGGAGATATCCTTAAGTTATTAAGGGAAAAGGGTACCATAATTCATGAAAGAATAGAAGAAAGCCCTTCTCAGATTGATAAATTAGAAGAAATTTTTAGTAATCTAAGCACGGCTTTCACTTCTGCTAAAACTTCCGAAAAAACTCCCGTTAAAATTGGTAGAGCTTCCAAGAACAAGGGTGCAACCTCTAGTAATAGTAATAAAGAAGATCTTAAGATGATTGGTATTCACCCGGATTTTGTTGAAGTGATAAGAGATCCTTTATGCAAGAATGAAATCTTTGGATTTATCCCTAGAATTGTTGTGATTGAAAATCTATATGTTAAATCTTTGAAGGGTTCTAAGTGTTTGATTGAAGAGTTGGACAAAGATGACAAAACTTAGATCCTTGCTTTATGCCTAGCTAAGGGCGTAAAACTATAGCGCTTGTTGGGAGGCAACCCAATGAGTAAAATTTATTTTTGCTTTTTGCTTCCTGTTTTTGAGTGTTAGCACAATTATGCTACTGTTATGATTGTGTTTTTATGTTTTAGTTAGTGTTTGTGCCAAGTAAAGCCTTTAGGATCTTCTTGGGTGATAGTTGTTTGATCTTGCTGAAAAACAGAAACTTTTGCACTCACGAAACTAATTTACTTTTTTTAGCAGAGAGCGATAAAATACCAATTCCACTTGCAGCAGATGAATATACAAATTTCTCAGGTCGTCCTAATTTTTCAGAATTTTTGGAGTTACAGAAGTATTCAAATAGTCAGATTTATACACACTGTTCTGTTTTGACAGATTCTGTTTTCTTTGAGTTGTGTGCTTATTTTGATAGCTCTATGGTTTTCTTTGATGAATTTTTGCCATAGAAAAGTTAGAATACAGTAGATATAATACAAGAACAAAATATGAATTGTTTGATACAACACTTATAGTAGTTATTTATTATTCTTATACTAACGAATCTCACGAAGGTTTTGTTGAGTTTTGTGTGATTGAAGTTTTCAAGTTTTAGGTTATCTTACGATGGATGAAGAATAAGGAGTAGAAGAGCCTAAGCTTGGGGATGCCCCGGCATCCCAAGCTATTATCCAAAAATGAGCAACCAACTAAGCTTGGAGATGCCCCCCGAGTGGCATCTCCTCTTTCTTCTAACGACCACCGGTATTTTCACATACTATGTGTTTTGCTTGGAGCATCTTGTATGATATGAGCCTTTGCTTGTTTTATTTTTTGTTTTAAGTATTGATCCCTTGCTGGACACACCTATTTGAGAGAGCCAAAATTATGTGATGACTTGTTAGAATCGCTCTCTATGCTTCACTTAAATTTTTTATGAGCTATGGACTTGCTCTAGTGCTTCACTTATTTTTTGAGCACGGCGTTCTTAGTATTTTTGAAGAAATTCTCTCTTGCTTCACTTAAATTAATTTAAGAGAAAGAAATATTATGCTCATGATCTTCACTTATATTTGTTTGAGCTTATGAAAAGCAAAACATGAGAATTAGTCCCAAAGTGATAGATATCCAAGAAGAATATAATAACAACTTCCATGAAGATCATTGGACAAAATATACTTGATTCTTAGTAATAGTTTTGAGATATGATGATGTGATATGTGAGTCATCTTGATGAGTAATTATGCTTTAGTAAGAATATTGGTGTTAAGGTTTGTGATTCCCTATGTAAGCACCAAGTCAATAGTTATGCAATGAAATTATATCCTACTTATGGTACATTATTCGATGTTAGTTATGCTTAATGCTCGCTTATGATATTATTCGTTTCTTGGTTGGTCACTTCCCAATCTTTTGCTAGCCTTCATTTTGCACTAAGTACGATCACTACTTGTGCATCCAAAAACCTTTATCCCAGTTTTGCCATATGAGTCCACTATATCTACCTATATGCGGTATTCTTTTGCCGTTCTAAGCAAATTTGCATCTGCCATCTATAATTTTCAAAAATAAACTTCTCTTTTGTGTGTTTGTTTCGCTCGCGGAGCGGTGAGGGGTGGCTAATATTTTCCATGCTAGATGTGTTATTCTCAAGATGAGTGTTTATTCACTTGTCAGCGCACGAGAGTAAGGCAAAGGTATTAGGGATGCCCAGTCCCGAAATGCAAAAAAATGAATTTACTTTATGTTGTCAAATAATAAATTCCTTGGAAAGTGTTGGTATGGAGGGCACCAGTGGATACGGTTAGCCATGGAAAGTGAAAGTATGGTGGAAAAAGGAATAAACTTTATTTTTTGTTTGGGAACTGCCTATGATATATATCTAAGGATGGAAAGTATTGGGAACTCTAAGTCGTTTTCGTTGGTGGGATGGATACACCTCCCAGAATTTTTTTATCTCTAAGTTTTTCGCTTTGAGCTCTAGCACCTGTACAAATCCCTACTTCCCTCTGCGAAGGGCCTATGTTTTACTTTATGCAATTTTTATTTTGAATTTGAGTCTCCATCTTCTCTTATAAAAGCACCAACTAGGAGGCAATATGATCGTACTTGAGTATTGGGCATAGCTAATATGCGAGTGTGTTTCATGAATGGATCAACGGTTGAGCATGATGGGCTAGGGATAGCTTATTTTAGTGTTGATATTTTGAAAGACATGGTTGCTTGTCGATATGCTTGAGTATTTAAATATCATGTCAAAACTAGACTATTGCTTTGAACAATATAAAAGTCCAAATGTCCATGCTATAAAGAAAGAAATATGATATGGAATGTTAGGCAACATTCCACATCAAAAATTCTATTTTTATCACTTCCCTACTCGAGGACGAGTAGGAGTTAAGCTTGGGGATGTTGATACGTCTCCAACGTATCTATAATTTTTTATTGTTCCATGCTGTTATATTATCAATCTTGGATGTTTTATAATCATTTTATATCATTTTGTGGTGCTAACCTATTGACATAGTGCCAGTTGCTGTTTTTTCCATGTTTTTTTACTTCGTAGACAATCAATATCAAATGGAGTCCAAATGCCACGAAACTTTATGGAGAATTTTTATGGGCTAGAAGGAACACAACGGGCCCTGGCTACACCTGGGGGGTGCCCCGAGGGAGGCACAACCCACCAGGGCACGCCAGGAGGCCCAGGCGCGTCGTGGTGGGTTGTGCCCACCTTGGGTGCCCCCCGGGCCGCCTCTTTGCTCTATAAATACCCCAATATTCCCAAAACCCTAGGGGAGTCGAAGAAATATTGATCCAGCCACCACAGAGTCCAGAACCACCAGATCCAATCTAAACACCATCTCGGATGGGGTTCACCACCTCCATTGGTGCCTCTCCGATGATGTGTGAGTAGTTCTTTGTAGATCTTCGGGTCTGTAGTTAGTATCTAGATGGCTTCATCTCTCTCTCTCTCTCTTGATTCTCAATACAATGGTCTCCTGGAGATCCATACAATTTAACTCTTTTGCGGTGTGTTTCTTGGGATCGATGAACTTTGAGTTTATGATCAGATCTATCTTTTTATATCCACGAAAGTATTTGAGTTTCTTTGATCTCTTTTATGCATGATCTCTTATAGCCTCGTATTTCTTCTCCGATATTTGGGTTTTGTTTGGCCAACTTGATCTATTTATCTTGCAATGAGAAGAGGTGCTTTGTAGTGGGTTCGATCTTACGGTGCTTGATCCCAGTGACAGAAAGGGAACCGACACGTATGTATCATTGCTACTAAGGATAAAATGATGGGGTCTATCTCTACATAGATAGATCTTGTCTACATCATTTCATTGTTCTTATTGCATTACTCCATTTCTCCATGAACTTAATACACTAGATGCATGCTGGATAGCGGTCGATGTGTGGAGTAATAGTAGTAGATACAGGCAGGAGTCGGTCTACTAATCTTGGACGTGATGCCCATGTAATGATCATTTCCTAGATATCGTCATGAGTATTTGAAGTTCTATCAATTGCCCAACAGTAATTTGTTCACCCACCATTTGCTATTTTTCTCGAGAGAAGCCACTAGTGAAACCTACGGCCCCGGGGTGTATTTCTCATATTATTTGCCTTTGCGATCTATTTTTATTTGCTTTTGTTTTCAGATCTATTAATCCAAAAACCCAAAAATACTTTACTGCACTTTTATTTTATTTGCAATCTATTTATTCAATCTATCACACCTTTTTCCTGTCACGCACCAATTTCTGGCACCGTTACCCGAAAGGGATTGACAACCCCTTTAACACGCCGGGTTGCGAGGATTTGTTATCTATGTGCAGGGGCTGTTTACGTTGTGTTGCTTGGTTCTCCAATTGGTTCGATAACCTTGGTTTCATATCTGAGGGAAATACCTACCGCAACTATGCTGCATCATCCCTTCTTCTTTAGCGAAATACCGACGTAGCTTCAAGCGACATCACGTTGTCATCGTCGTTAGAAAGGATGAGGAGGAGGTCGATCTGGCGTGGGGGGGGAGTTCTCCCCCGCACCTTCCAAGGTCTCCACCGAGTCTACCCTCTCCTCCTTATCGGGCTCGCCGGAGGACGCCGCAACCAGGGAGCCGGGGCCCAGGAAGGTCGCAGAGGCGCAAGCCCTCGCTCGTCGAAGACGGGCATGTCATCGGCGATCTTCTCTCCATCCGAGCGACGATATGATGTCTACTACACAACCTTCTTCTTGTAGGCATTGTTGGGCCTCCAAGTGCAGAGGTTTGTAGGACAGCAGCAAATTTCCCTTAAGTGGATGACCTAAGGTTTATCAATCCGTGGGAGGCGTAGGATGAAGATGGTCTCTCTCAAACAACCCTGCAACCAAATAACAAAGAGTCTCTTGTGTCCCCAACACACACAATACAATGGTAAATTGTATAGGTGCACTAGTTTGATGAAGATATGGTGATGCAAGTGCAGTATGGATGGTAGATATAGGTTTTTGTTATCTGAAAATATGAAAACAGCATGGTAACTAATGATAAAAGTGAGCGAAAACGGTATTGCAATGCTTCGAACAAGGCCTAGGGTTCATACTTTCACTAGTGCAAGTTCTCTCAACAATAATAACATAATTGGATCATATAACTATCCCTCAACATGCAACAAAGATTCACTCCAAAGTCACTAATAGCGGAGAACAAATGAAGAGATTATTGTAGGGTACTAAACCACCTCAAAGTTATTCTTTCCGATCAATCCATTGGGCTATTCCTTTAAGTGTCACAAACAGCCCTAGAGTTGATAGTAAAATAACACCTTAAGACACAAATCAACCAAAACCCTAATGTCACCTAGATACTTCAATGTCACCTCAAGTATCCGCGGGTATGATTATACGATAGGCATCACACAATCTCAGATTCATCTATTCAACCAACACAAAGAACTTCAAAGTTTGCCCCAAAGTTTCTACCGGAGAGTCAAGATGAAAACGTGTGCCAACCCCTATGCATAAGTTCACAAGGTCACATAACTCGCAAGTTGATCACCAAAACAGACATCAAGTGGATTACATGAATATCCCATTGTCACCACAGAAAAGCACATGCAAGACATACATCAAGTGTTCTCAAGTCCTTAAAGACTCAATCCGATAAGATAACTTCAAAGGAAAAACTCAATTCATCACAAGGAGATAGAGGGGGAGAAACATCATAAGATCCAACTATAATAGAAAAGCTCGCGGTACATCAAGATCGTGCCATATCAAGAACACAAGAGAGAGAGAGATCAAACACATAGCTACTAGTACGTACCCTCCTCCCCGAGGGTGAACTACTCCCTCCTCATAATGGAGAGCGCCGAGATGATGAAGATGGCCACCGGTGATGGATACCCCCTCCGGCAGGGTGCCCGAACAGGGTCCCGATTGGTTTTTGATGGCTACAGAGGCTTGCGGCGGCGGAACTCCCGATCTAGGTTAAGTTCTGGAAGTTTGAGGATTTATAGGAGAGGTTGGCGTCGAGAACAAGTCAGTGTAACGCCCAGATAATTATGCTACAGTGAACCTATGCTAATGATGCCACGTCACTTCAATTACTGTTGCTAATCTCGCGTTAGTTCGAAACCGATTCAAATTCAAATTCAAAATCAAGCAAACAATGAAAGTTTTCAAACTTTGGAACAAAAAAGTTCGGTTCGTGCCAAATATTGCACATGTAATAATAGTGGAGGAAGCTCATTTGTAGAAAATGCTAAAATGCTCTAAAATAAATAAAACAGAAAAAGGTAATGAAAAAGAAAAGGCAAAACAGAAAATAAAACAAAAGAAAAAGAAGAAAAGAAAGGAAAGGCCCCCTGGCCAACTGGGCCAGACAGCCCAGCTGGCCGACCCACCTGGACCAGGTGGCCAGCCCACCAACAGGCCGGCCCACCCCCACTCCCCCCATAACCCCACTACCGGAATCCCGAACCAACGACACCCATTCCCCCCACTCGCTCTCTCCCTTCCCCTGATCTGGATCGAGATCGGGAGCATGATCCCCTCGCCGACCACGCCGCCCGTTCCCCGTGACTCGACGCCGTCGCCCATCGCCCCTGACGCCGCCTGGAGGACCACATCGCCGGAGCCCCACGCCGCCACGACTCCGTCACCCCACATCGTCCCAATCCTCCTCCTCCCTAGACCACCTCCCCGGAGCATCGCGGCCTCGACCTCGCCCGTCCTTGTCCCCGAGCCCGCGTACGCATACATGCAGGGCCCGGTGAGCCGCCGTCCTTCCCCCTTTTCCTCCTTGCCCGGCGCCGCTCGCCGCGCGCGCGACACGCGCCCGCGCCCAGTATGTGCCCGTGCCGCCTGTCCCCCCCACTGACTCCCGCCGCTGCTCGCCCGACGCCCCGCCGTGGCCACAGCCTCATCCGCCGGCGCCCGCCACCCCCTCTGGCCATTGCTGCCGTGCCGCCCCACTGCTTTCGCTGCCCCGCCACGCCTTGCGCCGCTACCGGCCACGCCGTGACTCGCCGGCTCCCCCTGCTCGTGCGCGTGCCCGCCCCGTTCTCCCTTGTACGTCGCTCGACAGCCACCGCCGCCCCGCGCCGTGCCTGGACCACGCCCGACACCCTCCCCTGCCTCCTGGCAGTGCCTCGCGCTCGCCATCACCGGCCACGGCCGCCGCCGAAGCCCCCTGCTGCCCTGTTCCTCCCCCTCATCGGTCCGGCCCCCGCCACCGGCCGCGCCCTTGGCCTCTGCCGCCCCGCCAGCTTCGCCCCGCGACTGGTCTGGGCGAGCTCCCTGTCGGGCGGGCTGGCGCCGGTCGCCCAGCGCCTGCTCCCGCTAAGCCATGCCCGTTTCGGCCCTAGGGTCAATGACACGCGGGGCCACGCCCCAGGACGATTAAAAAAAAGAATTTAAAAATATGTTAATTAATTAATTAATTGTGTTTAATAAGCCTAATTAATTAACTAACCTAACTAATCTGTTAATTAATCTAATTAACTTGGTTAATTAGTTAACAAAAAATGACGTGTGGGACCCACACATCAGTTTGACCGGTCAACGGTCAGAGTTGACCGCTGATGTCAGGCTGACATCGTAATTGTATTTTCTAAATTAATTAATTCTGTTAATCCTAAAAATGATTTAAATCTTTAAAATTTAATATAAAATAATTCGTAGCTCGGATGAAAATACTTTGTACATGAAAGTTGCTCAAAACGATGAGACGAATCCGGATATGCAGCCCGTTCGTCCGCCACACACCCCTAGCATAGCAAACACGCAACTTTCCGCCTCTGGTTCATTTGTCTGAAAACACGAAACACCGGGGATACTTTCTCGGATGTTTCCCCCTTCATCGGTATCATCTTCTACTACGTTAAGGTAGACCTAGCACTGCTCATTGCCATGTCATGCATTGATATGCATATGTTTGCATTGTATTCATTGTTTCTTCCCCCTCTTCTCTCCGGTAGACTACGAGACTGACGCCGCTGCTAGTGCCCCAATCGACTACGTTGTTGACGACCCCTCCTTGCCAGAGCAACCAGGCAAGCCCCCCTTGATCACCAGATATCGCCTATTTTTCTCTCTACTGCTTGCATTAGAGTAGTGTAGCATGTTACTGCTTTCCATTAATCCTATCCTGATGCATAGCCTGTCTTTGCTACTACTATTGTTACCTTTACCTGCAATCCTAAATGTTTAGTATAGGATGCTAGTATTCCATCAGTGGCCCTACATTCTTGTCCGTCTGCCATGCTATACCATCGGGTCGTGATCACTTGGGAGGTGATCACGGGTATACACTTATATACATAATATATGATACTTGTGGTGACTAAAGTCGGGTCGGCTCGTAGAGTACCCGAGTGATTCATGGATTGGGACCGAAAGGACATTTGTCCTGACGGCCCTCTGAGTGGACCTTTGTGGCGGAGCGACAGGGCAGGTTGAGACCACCTAGGAGAGAGGTGGGCCCGGCCCTGGTCGGTGTCCGTGATTACTTCAAAATAACACGCTTAACGAGATCTTGGTATTTGATCTGAGTCTGCCACTGGCCTATACGCACTAACCAACTACGCGGGAATAGTTATAGGCACTCGACATCGTGGTATTAGCTGAAGCCTTCATGACGTCAGCGACTGAGCGGCGCGCGCCGGATTGGACCGTAAGCCTGCGCTTGTATTAAGGGGGCTAGGTCTGCTTCCGGCCGCGTACCCAACGTGCAGGTGCAATGGGCGATGGGCCCAGACCCCTGCGGGCATAGGATTTAGACCAGCATGCTGACCTCTCTGTTGTGCCTAGGTAGGGCTGCGACGTGTTGATCTTCCGAGGCCGGGCATGACCCAGGAAAGTGTGTCCGGCCAAAGGGGATCGAGCATGTTGGGAAATGTGGTGCACCTCTGCAGGGAAGTTTATCTATTCAAATAGCCATGTCCCTCGATAAAAGGACGACCCAGAGTTGTACCTTGACCTTATGACAACTAGAACCGGATACTTAATAAAACACACCCTTTCAAGTGCCAGATACAACCCGGTGATCGCTCTCTAACAGGGTGACAAGGAGAGGATCGCCGGGTTGGATTATGCTATGCGATGATACTTGGTTAACTTACCATCTACTCTCTTCTACTACTTCAAGATGGAGGCTGATAGAAGCGTAGTCTTCGATAGGACTAGTTATCCCCCTCTTATTCTGGCATTCTGCAGTAAAGCCCACATATACTACCCCTTTTCATTTGATACCAATGCATATGTAGTGTAGTTCCTTGCTTGCGAGTATTTTGGACGAGTACTCACGGTTGCTTTTCTCCCCCTTTTCCCCCTTTCTATACCTGGTTCTTGCGACCAGATGTTGGAGCCCAGGAGCCAGACACCACCGTCGATGATGACTCCTACTCGCTGGAGGTGCCTACTACTACGTGCAGGCCGCCGCCGACGATCAGGAGTAGTTTAGGTGGATCCCAGGTAGGAGGCATGTGCCTCTCTCGATCTATATCTCAGTTTGTGCTTGCCATCTTATGGCAACTTGTTTAACTTATGTCTGTAGTCAGATATTGTTGCTTCCGCTGACTCGTCTATGATCGAGCTCTTGTGATTGAGCCCTCAAGGCCGCTAGCTTGTAATATGATGCTTGTATGACTTATTTTATTTTTAGAGTTGTGTTGTGATATCTTCCCGTGAGTCCCTGATCTTGATCGTACATGTTTGCATGTATGATTAGTGTATGATTGAATCGGGGGCGTCACAGTCAGGGGGGGCTTCGAGTCATCCACGAGGTAGGGGGCGCGCCCTCCACCCTCGTGGATGGCTCGGGACTCTTCTGGCCCAACTATTTTACTCTGTTACACCGGGGGCTTCTTTTGGTCCATAAAAAATCATCAAAAATTGGCACGTCAATTGGACTATGTTTGGTATTCCTTTTCTGTAAAACTCAAAAACAAGGAAAAAACAGAAACTAGCATTGGGCTCTAGGTTAATAGGTTAGTCCCCAAAATCATATAAAATAGCATATAAATGCATATAAAACATCCAAGATGGATAATATAATAGCATGGAACAATCAAAAATTATAGATACGTTGGAGACGTATCAAGCATCCCCAAGCTTAATTCCTGCTCGTCCTCGAGTAGGTAAATGATAAAAACAGAATGTTTGATGTGGAATGATACCTAACATATTTATCAATGTAATCTTCTCTATATTGTGGCAAGAATATTCAGATACATAAGATTCAAAACAAAAGTTTAATATTGTCATAAGAACAGTAATACTTTAAGCATACGAACAAAGCAATCATGTCTTCTCAAAATAACATGGCCAAAGAAATCTATCCCTACAAAATCATATAGTCTGGCTATGCTCTATCTTCATCAAACAAAATATTTAAATCATGCACAACCCCGATGACAAGCCATGCAATTGTTTCATACTTTTGATGTTCTCAAACTTTTTCAATCTTCACGCAATACATGAGCGTGAGCCATGGACATAGCACTATAGGTGGAATAGAGGGGTGGTTGTCAATAAGATAAAATGGAAAAGATAGTCTCACATCAACTAAGAGTATCAACGGGCTATGGAAATGCCCATCAATAGATATCAATGTGAGTGAGTAGGGATTGCCATGCAACGGATGCACTAGATCTATAAGTGTATGAAATCTCAACAAAAGAAACTAAGTGGGTGTGCATCCAACTTGCTTGCTCACGAAGACCTAGGGCATTTTGAGGAAGCCCATCATTGGAATGTACAAGCCAAGTTCTATAATGAAAAATTCCCACTAGTATATGAAAGTGACAAAATAAGAGACTCTCTATCATGAAGATCATGGTGCTACTTTGAAGCACAAGTGTGGAAAAAGGATAGTAGCATTGTCCTTTCTCTCCTTTTCTCTCATTTTTTATTTGGGCCTTCCCTCTTTTTTGGCCTCTTTTTTATTTTCTTTTTGTCTGGAGTCTCATCCCGACTTATGGGGGAATCATAGTCTCCATCATCCTTTCCTCACTGGGACAATGCTCTAATAATGATGATCATCACACTTTTATTTACTTACAACTCAAGAATTACAACTCGATACTTAGAACAGAATATGACTCTATGTGAATGCCTCGGGCGGTGTACTGGGATGTGCAATGAATCTAGAGTGACATGTATGAAAGATTTATGAATGGTGGCTTTGCCATAAATACAATGTCAACTACATGTATGAATATGACAATGATGGAGCGTGTCATAATAAACGGAACGGTGGAAAGTTGCATGGTAATATATCTTGAAATGGCTATGGAAATGCCATAATAGGTAGGTATGGTGGCTGTTTTGAGGAAGATAATGGTGGGTGTTATGGTACCGGCGAAAGTTGCACGACACAAGAGAGGCTAGCAATGGTGGAAGGGTGAGAGTGTGTATAATCCATGGACTCAACATTAGTCATAAAGAACTCACATACTGATTACAAAAATCTATTAGTTATCGAAATGAAGTACTACATGCATGCTCCTACGGGGATAGATTGGTAGGAAAAGACCATCGCTCATCGCCGACCGCCACATATAAGGAAGACAATCAAAAATAAAATCATGCTCCAACTTCATCACATAACGGTTCACCGTACGTGCATGCTACAAGAATCACAATCTTTAACACAAGTATCTCTCAAATTCACAACTACTCACTTGCATGGCTCTAATATTACCATCCTCATATCTCAAAACAATCATAAGGAATCAAACTTCACATAGTATTCAATGCACTTTATATGTAAGTTTTTATTATATCCCTCTTGGATGCCCATCATATTAGGACTAAATTCATAACCAAAGCAAATTACCGTGCTGTTCTAAAGACTCTCAAAATAATATAAGTGAAGCATGAGAGTTCATCTATTTCTTCAAAATAAAACTACCTTCATTCTCTAAAAGATATAAGTGAAGCACTAGAGCAAACGACAAACTACTCCAAAAGATATAAGTGAAGATCAATGAGTAGTCGAATAATTATGCAACTATGTGAAGACTCTCTAACATTTAAGAATTTCAGATCTTGGGATATTATTCAAACATCAAGCAAAACAAAATAAAATGACATTGCAAGGATAGCACATATCATGTGAAGAAGCAAAAACTTAGGCTCAACCGAGGCTAACCGATAATTGTTGATGAAGAAAGGTGGGATGCCTACCGGGGCATCCCCAAGCTTAGATGCTTGAGACTTCTTGAAATATTGACTAGGGATGCCTTGGGCATCCCCAAGATTGAGCTTTTGTGTCTCCTTAATTCCATTCATATCGCGGTTTCCCTAAATCTTAAAAACTTCATCCACACCAAACTCAACAAGAACTCGTGAGATAAGTTAGTATAAATCCATGCTAAACCTTATCATTCTCTAATGTAGAAAATCACTAAAATTATAATTTGACATTGCATACTAAATGCCTCTGCATATTTAATACTCCTATAATAAAAAAGAATCATTAAACAAGCAAACATATGCAAACAATGCAATCATAACAACAATCTGTCTAAATAGGATAGTCTGTAAAAATGCAAGAAGAATCATACTTATTTAACTGCAAAAATTATGAAATTACCACACTTTAGATAATTTGTTGTTACTCATTGTGTAAAAATTTCAAGATTTTATCATGTTCTGACTAGTCACAAATATTCAAAACATAACAGCAAACTTTCTGTTTTTAAAACAGCAACATATGGACTTGCAAAATAAGCATGGCAAAGGCTTCACTTGACTTTTTATTGAACTAAATATGGAAAACATTACTCTAAATAACATAAATCAAATCCTAATAAAGAAAAATGACGCTCCAAGCAAAACACATATCATGTGGTGAATAAAAATATAGCTCCAAGTAAGGTTACCGATGAACGAAGACAAAAGAGGGGATGCTATCCGGGGCATCCCCAAGCTTAGGCTCTTGGTTGTCCTTGAATATTATGTTGGGGTGCCTTGGGCATCCCCAAGATTAGGCTCTTTCCACTCATTATTCCATATTCCATCGAATCTTTACCCAAAACTTGAAAACTTCACAACACAAAACTCAATAGTAAACTCGTAAGCTCCGTTAGTATAAGAAAGCAAATCACCACTTAGGTACTGTCAAGACAAGATTCATAATTTTTCTCACATGATGCCTACTGTACCATAACATTTCTACAATTTATATTAAGCAATATAAGCCATAGAAACTCGAAAAAGCAAACTATGCATCAAAAACAGAATCTGTCAAAAACAGAACAGTCTGTAGTAATCTGTAACTCTCGAATACTTCTGTAACTCCAAAAATCCCGAGAAATTAGGAAGTCCTAGGAAATTTGTTTAATCCTATGCAAAAAGAATCAACTTAAAAACACTCTTCTATGAATTATGAAAAAAAATCGTGAGCGCAAAAGTTTCTATTTTTTACAGCAAGATCACATTAACTTTCACCCAAGTCTTCCCAAAGGTTCTACTTGGGACTTTATTGAAACAAAATCTATAAAACATTATTACTACAAGATCTTAATAATGTGGACACACAAAAACAGTAGGGGTAAATATTGGGTTGTCTCCCAACAAGCGCTTTTCTTTAATGCCTTTCTAGCTAGGCATGATGATTTCAATGATGCTCACATAAAAGATAAGATTTGAAATATAAAGAGAGAATCATGAAGAATATAACTAGCACATTTAAGCCTAACCCACTTACTATGCATAGGGATTTTGTGAGGAAGTAATTTATGGGAGCAATAATCAACTAGCATAGGAAGGTAAAAGAAGCATAACTTCAAGATTTTCAACACATAGAGAGGAAACTTGATATTATTGCAATTCCTACAAGCATATATTCCTCACTCATAATAATTTTCAGTAGCATCATGAATGAATTCAACAATATAACTATCACATAAATCACTCTTTTCATGATGCATAAGCATAGAATTGTTATTACTCTCCACATAAGCAAATTTCTTCTCATGAATAGTAGTGGGAGCAAACTTAACAAAATAACTATCATGTGAGCCATAATCAAATTGAAAATTAAAATCATGATGACAAGTTTCATGGTTATCATTATTCTTTATAGTATACATGTCATCACAATAGTCATCATAGATAGCAACTCTGTTCTCATAATCAACTGGAACCTCTTCCTAAATAGTGGATTCATCACTAAATAAAGTCATGACCTCTCCAAATCCACTTTCATAATTATCACAATAAGATTCAACACCCTCCAAAATAGTGGGATCATTACTTCCTAAAGTTGGCACTCTTCCAAACCCACTTTCATCAATATAATCATCATAAATAGGAGGCATGCTTTCATCATAATAAATATTCTCATCAAAACATGGGGGACTAAAAATATCATATTCATCAAACTTAGCATCCCCAAGCTTGTAGCTTTGCATATCATTAGCATCATGGATATTCAAGGAATTCATAATTACAACATTGCAATCATGCTCATCCTTCAAATATTTAGTGCCAATCATTTTAAGGCATTCTTCTTCTAACACTTGAGCACAATTTTCCTTTCCATCATTTTCACGAAAGATATTAAAAAGATGAAGCATATGAGGCACCCTCAATTCCATTTTTTGTACTTTTATTTTATAAACTAAACTAGTGATAAAACAAGAAACAAAAAGATTCAATTGCAAGATCTAAAGATATACCTTCAAGCACTAACCTCCCCGGCAACAACGACGGAAAATAGCTTAGTTGAAGGGGTGTTAGTGCCGCTTACCTAGCCTCCCTGGCAATGGCGCCAGAAAAGAGCTTGATGTCTACTACACAACCTTCTTATTGTAGACGTTGTTGGGCCTCCAAGTGCAGAGGTTTATAGGACAGTAGCAAATTTCCCTCAAGTGGATGACCTAAGGTTTATCAATCCGTGGGAGGCCTAGGATGAAGATGGTCTCTCTCAAACAACCCTGCAACCAAATACAAAAGAGTCTCTTGTGTCCCCAACACACCCAATACAATGGTAAATTGTATAGGTGCACTAGTTCGGCGAAGAGATGGTGATACAAGTGCAATATGGATGGTAGATATAGGTTTTTGTAATCTGAAAATATAAAAACAGCAAGGTAACTAATGATAAAAGTGAGAGAAAACGGTATTGCAATGCTTCGAAACAAGGCCTAGGGTTCATACTTTAACTAGTGCAAGTTCTCTCAACAATAATAACATAATTGGATCATATAACTATCCCTCAACAAGCAACAAATAGTCACTCCAAAGTCACTAATAGCAGAGAACAAACGAAGAGATTATTGTAGGGTACGAAACCACCTGAAAGTTATTATTTCCGATCAATCCATTGGGCTATTCCTATAAGTGTCACAAACAACCCTAGAGTTCATAGTAAAATAACACCTTAAGATACAGATGAACCAAAACCCTAATGTCACCTAGATACTCCAATGTCACCTCAAGTATTCGCGGGTATGATTATACGATATGCATAATACAATCCCAGATTCATCTATTCAACCAACACAAAGAACTTCAAAGAGTGCCCCAAATTTTCTACCGTAGAGTCAAGACGAAAATGTGTGCCGACCCCTATGCATAAGTTCACAAGGTCACAGAACTCGCAAGTTGATCACCAAAACATACATCAAGTGGATCACGTGAATATCCCATTGTCACCACAGATAAGCACATGCAAGACATACATCAAGTGTTCTTAAATCCTTAAAGACTCAATCCATAAGATAAATTCATAGGGAAAACTCAATTCATCACAAAGAGATAGAGGGGGAGAAACATCATAAGATCCAACTATAATAGCAAAGCTCGCGGTACATCAAGATCGTGCCATATCAAGAACACGAGAGAGAGAGAGAGATCAAACACATAGCTACTGGTCATGGAGAGCGCCGGGATGATGAATATGGCCACCGGTGATGGATCCCCCCTCCGGCAGGGTGCCAAACAGGGTCCCGATTGGTTTTTGGTGGTTACAAAGGCTTGTGGCAGCAGACTCCCGATCTAGGTTAAGTTCTGGAAGTTTGAGGATTTATAGGAGAGGTTGGCATCGAGAACTAGTCAGGGGGTCTCCGAGTCATCTACGAGGCAGGGGGCGCACCCAGGGGGTAGGGCGCGCCCTCCACCCTCATGGATGGCTCGGGATTCTTCTGGCCCAACTATTTTACTCCGGGGCTTCTTCTGGTCCATAAAAAACATCAAAAATTGGCACGTCAATTGGACTCCGTTTGGTATTCCTTTTCTGTAAAACTCAAAAACAAGGAAAAATAGAAACTGGCACTGGGCTCTAGGTTAATAGGTTAGTCCCAAAAATCATATAAAATAGCGTATAAATGCATATAAAACATCCAAGATGGATAATATAATAACATGGAACATCAAAAATTATAGATACGTTGAAGACGTATCACAGTACAGCGGAAGATGGGAGTCCGGGGGGCAGCCCTGGTCCTTCCCAAGCAGGGTGCACACAAGCTGGTCCAACTCCTCCTGGGACAAGTCATCTGGGTGCAGACAGAGGTCATCTCCTATGCCCTTGAACTTCCACCGGGGGCGCGAGTGCGCCTGGAGCGGAACCAGGCGCTGCGTCAGAAATTCCTTGACAATCATGGCCCCCCGTTAGCTTCTCCGCCTTCAGGTCGTCGGTCTTCAGGTCTGCCGCCATCCTCTCCAGCAACGACTCTGCCCTGGGATCGGTGAGCTTCTCATGAGTCCATCCGTCCTAGGGCATCGGCTGCGAGGTCGGCAGCACGAGCCGGGGTGGGTGCGCTTGGAGTCCATGAAGATCCACCTATTCCCGAAGACCTCCACCTTCTTCCCGACTCACAAGATCGCGTTGCTGCCGTTCGCTGCGACGAAGTTGGCGCACCCCGAGCACTGGGTGCCGTTGACTCGGAGGTAGAAGAGGTGGCAGAGCAGCGCCATGGAGGGCATCACCCCTAGGAAAGCCTCATAGTAAAAGGCAAAGATCGACAGGAGGAGGACGGAGTTGGGGTGAAGATGGAGGGCGTGGAGCTTGTAGTGGCAAAGAACAACGAAGAAGAAGTCGGAGAAAGGAGGAACCAACCCCGCAAAGACGCTGTGTTGAAAGAAGGGGTAGAAGGTGTCGCCCAGGGTTTCTGGCTTAGCGGAGCCGGCCTGGAGCGACGTCTCTCCCCTTTCATTGCTTCTGTTGGCTGTCACCTAGAGCACGGTGAAGAGGTGCTTCTCCTCAGTGATGGTGGACGCGCTCAAGGCTGGCTCGAAACAGGAGGCTTGATGCCCGGACGCGGCGGAGGATCTAGCCTTATCGGTGACCATCGGTCTCTGATTCGGGTTGAGATTGGCGGATCTGGAGGTTTTCTGAGTAGAAGGGAAAGGGGATCTGGAGCAAGATGAAGGAAGGGCAATGAAGGCTTCGCGGCAGATGCCATCCTTTTTGTCAGCCAGGAATAGTTGCCGAGGCAGCGTGGGAGTGGAGGCGCCCACGTCCCATTAATCCTCACGCGTCGATCGAGGCCGCAGGCGGTTGGGGCCCGCGGCGCTCCGCACTTTCCCTTTGGCTTTGCCTTGAAGACAAGTTCAAGCGTGCCTTGGGCCCGGGGGCTACTGTCGGCGTCCTGGGACCGGGGGTGCCTAGACTTGCCTGCGTGCGGCCCACGACGTGGCTCCATCGACGGCCTGGTACGGCCCAACTTTGACAACAACAACACAAGACCCTCGCGAGGCGGATGACACCAAGACCTCCCTGGGGGGCAGCCTCACCAGGCTGGCTCCCGAGGAGCGGAGATATCTATGCAAGATGCACCTCGCGAGGTTCATATGACGTGAGCCGTGGCGACAAAGGCCAGGCGGGCGCCAGCGGGCGCAGTGTACCAGTTTCCTCTTTGGTGCTAAGGACGCAAGCGCATGCGCGGGGTCCCGAGGAATCAAGCAAAGGTTTCCATATCGGTGCAACAAGACCAAGTGAAAGTGCAACTATCCCTAGGTGGTTTTGGTAATTCCTAACAACTTATAGCACATTGAGCTAATGCTATTCCAAGATTAATATTTCAGGAAAAGCTCAATGAATGGCATGGCATGGATGAGGAAAGTGGACCCCTCAAAATACTAAGGACAAAAAGATTGGCTCAAGCTCAAAGCTCAAGACTCTACATTTGATATTTTAGTGATCCAAGATCACATTGAGTCTATAGGAAAAGCCAATACTATCAAGGAGGGATGAGGTGCTGCTTGATGAGGTTCTTGCTTCATAGTTCTTAGTGATATGCTCCAAAACCCTCAACTACCTTCCCACATCCACATATGACCTAAACCAAAAGTCAAACTCAGCCCCACCGATTCTTTCTATCCGGCGCCACCGAGTTCAGATGTCATAGCCACTGCCACAAACCCTAGGCAAATCGGTCTCACCGATAGGGATCTCGGTCACACCGAGATGGGGTTGTAATCTCTCTGTTTCCCTTCATAACGTTTCGGTCCTACCGAGATGAGCGATCGGTCCCACCGAGATTTCAATGTAAACTCTCTGTTTCCCTTTTGTAACATTTCGGTCCCACCGAAATGAGCAAATCGGTCCCACCGAGTTTACCTGACCAACTCTCTGGTTAGCTTATTACCAAAATCGGTCCCACCGAGTTTGTGTAATCGGTCACACCGAGATTACGTTATGCCCTAACCCTAACCATATCGGTCCCACCGAGTTGCATCTCAGTCCCACCAAAATCCTAACGGTCACTAGGTTTGCTAAATCGGTCCGACCGAGTTTCTCAATTCGGTCTCACCGAGATTGGTAAATTGTGTGTAACGGTTAGTTTTTGTGTGGAGGCTATATATACCCCTCCACCCACTCTTCATTCGTGGAGAGAGCCATCAGAACATACCTACACTTCCAATACACATTTTCTGAGAGATAACCACCTACTCATGTGTTGAGGTCAAGATATTCCATTCCCACCATATGAATCTTGATCTCTAGCCTTCCCCAAGTTGCTTTCCACTCAAATCTTCTTTCCACCAAATCCATATCCTGTGAGAGAGAGTTGAGTGTTGGGGAGACTATCATTTGAAGCACAAGAGCAAGGAGTTCATCATCAACACACCATTTGTTACTTCTTGGAGAGTTGTGTCTCCTAGATTGGCTAGGTGTCACCTGGGAGCCTCCGACAAGATTGTGGAGTTGAACAAAGGAGTTTGTAAGGGCAATGAGATCTCCTACTTCGTGAAGATCTAACGCTAGTGAGGCATGTCCTTCATGGGCGATGGCCATGATGGGATAGACAATGTTGCTTCTTCGTGGACCCTTCATGGGTGGAGCCCACCGTGGACTCGCGCAACGATTACCCTTCGTGGGTTGAAGTCTCTATCAACATGGATGTATGATAGGACCACCTATCGGAACCATGACAAAACATCCGTGTCTCCAATTGCGTTTGAATTCTCCAAACCCTTCCCTTTACATTCTTGCAAGTTGCATGGTTTACTTTCCGCTGCTCCTAGACTCTTTGCATGCTTGCTTGAATTGTCTTAAGATTGCTTGACTTGTGCTAAGATAGCTAAATTCTGCCAAAGACTAAAATTGGGAAAAGGATACATTTTTAATTGGTCAAGTAGTCTAATCGCCCCCCTCTAGACATACTTTCGATCCTACAAGTGCTATCAGAGCTTTGGTCTCCATTTGCTTTGATTCCCATAGCTTTTTGGTGGTCATAGCCTTGGTTTCACAATCTAGGAGAGTATGGCGTCTAGCGAGGGAAATTATCACCGTAGAGGTCCTTACTTTGATGGTACTAATTTTGCTAGTTGGAAGCATAAGATGAAAATGCATATTCTTGGACATAACCCCGCCGTTTGGGCTATTGTGTGTGTTGGCTTGCAAGGTGAATTCTTTGATGGGAGAGAACCGAATCGTGAAGCTACCGCGGAAGAGTTGAAGATGCTACAATACAATGCTCAAGCTTGTGATATCCTCTTCAACGGATTGTGCCCCGAAGAATTCAACAAAATCAGCCGTCTTGAGAATGCAAAGGAAATTTGGGATACTTTGATTGATATGCACGAAGGTACCGACTCCGTCAAGGAATCCAAGTTGGATGTGCTTCAAAGTCAACTTGACAAGTTCAAAATGAAGGATGGTGAAGGTGTCGCTGAAATGTACTCTAGGCTTGCTCTTATCACAAATGAGATTGCCGGCTTAGGAAGTGAAGAGATGACCGACAAATTCATCATCAAGAAGATCCTAAGAGCCTTGGATGGAAAATACGATACCGTATGCACATTGATCCAAATGATGCCAAATTACAAAGATCTCAAGCCAACGGAAGTCATTGGAAGAATTGTTGCTCATGAGATGTCACTCAAGGATAAGGAGGAGCTCCATAACAAGTCAAGTGGTGCTTACAAAGCCTCATGTGAAGCCCCCACATCATCAAGTGAGAAACAAACCTTCAATGAAGAATTGAGCTTAATGGTGAAGAACTTCAACAAGTTCTACAAGAATAGAAGCAAAGAGAGAAGTTCCAAGTCAAGGTCCTACAATGACAAAAGATCTTCTAGTCGAGAGCGAAACTGCTACAATTGTGGAAGACCCGGACACTACTCCAATGAGTGTACGGCTCCCCACAAGAGAAGAGAAGATTCTCCCAAAAGAAGAAGTAGAAGAGAAGAATCACCATCAAGGGAGAGAAGGAGTAGGGATGATCGATATGAACGAAGACCCTCTCGGAGAAGCAAGGATTCGGAAAGGAAGGACAAGTCATCAAGGAGCTACACAAAACGAAGACATCAAGCTCATGTTGGTGAATGGGTATCCGGCTCCGACTCCGACAATGACTCCGAGAGAAGCTATCACTCCGACTCCGAATATACTCAAGATGAAGGTGTTGCCGGTCTAGCACTTGTGTCAACCAACTCCTACGACATATTTGATTCACCAAATGAAGGAATTGGAAGATGCTTCATGGCCAAAGGTCCAAAGGTATCACACCCCGAGTATGTTGATTTCAATAGTGATGAAGATGACTTGTTAGGTGATGATGATTTACTTGTTGACAACTATAGTGATGAATACTATGATGAAACGAATGACAATGATAAGGAGAAGATTGAGTCTCTAACTAAAGAACTAAACACTCTTAAGTTAGCTCATGAAACTATCTTAGGAGATCATCGAGAACTTTTAAGGACTCATGAGAAATTACGTTTTGAGAAGCTCAACCTTGAGCAAGAGCATGAGTTCTTAAAGGCAATCAATGATGATCTTCGCAAGAAAAGTTCTTCTTACATTGCCAAGCGTTTACTCTTATCCACTTACATGCCTCAAGTCAAGTCTAGTAACAAGAACAAGAAAGATTCTTCCTCTAGTAGTAACAATAATCATGCTAAATCCAATGTTGTTGCTTCTAGTAGTTCTCTTGATTCCACTAATGATTCTCTTAGCCAAGTTACACTTGAGCAAGAAAATAGCTTATTGAAGGGAATTATAGAGAAAGGTGTTTACAAGAGCCTTGCCGGGAGTAAGCAATTCGAGGAAATTGTACGCAAGCAAGGAAGGCACCGGAAGAATCAAGGTATTGGTTTTGAACGAAAGTTCAATGCCAATGGAGTTGAGTGGGAAGAAGATCAATACCCCAAGACGAAGTTTGTTCCTCAACAAGAGAAGTATGATCCTACTTCTTTCAAAGGGACACAAGCTCAAGATGATCTTCCACCACAAGACCACAAGCAAAAAGGCAAGGACAAGCTTCAAGAGGAAATTGATGCATTTGAAGAAGCTCCTAAGGCCTTGGTCAAGTGGGTTCCCAAGACTACATCAAGTTCCACTTCATCAAGTACAACTACAACTCCGAGGATTCCCATCAAGATGGTGTGGATCCCGAAGAAGAAGAACTAGAGAGTTCTTGAGGGTGACTCCGCCAACATACTTCACTCTTATCATTTTGGCAAGAACAAGTGCAATCAACTTCCACATCTTGCACTAGTTCAAGGAGTCACAAACCCTCTTGTTGGTAAGACAAGGGACAAGGTAACCTAAAGCTTTCATAGACATCATTCATAGACATCATCTTGTGTGTGCATCACTCTATGTCTATGGATATCCTTGTTTGTTCCTTGTGGGACTAACCCGTGTAGGTATTGAAAGTGCAACTCACTCCAAAGGATAGCTCCGAATGATCTACATCAACTTAGAGCATCCACATCTTCAACACCTACATGAAGTCATCATCGACAAAACCCAAGATTAGTTCATCCCTCTTAGGGGGGATCTCACATCTAGGGGGAGCTTTACTCTAACAATTGAGTTAAAGCAACTCTAATGGTGTGAACACAACAACGCTTTATGTAAAAGTGGTAACCCCACTTGTGCTTAAACGATGAGTATGACCTATGATCAAATGTTCTCATTTGACTCCTAAGTCAATATACTCATATATAGATGACCTAGTCATCGCCAATTGCTTGATAGATGCTAGAATTGTTTGTGCATGCTTTGCCACATATTTCATTTGTGATTTTATTGTGTGAGCATGTTGGTTGCATAATTTACTCATTCGAGGACATCCACTTGTTGTTTTGATTGATTGGTTTCCTTTTCTTTGGCCAAGTGGATGGACAAGAATGCCTAAGAACCTTCTCTAGCTATCTATGCTTTTCTCGTCTCAAACTCTATTCATGCTACATCACAAAATATGATCAAGTCAGATTCGAACCACTCTGTGTGAGGAGCACTCGGAGTCCCCGATTCGTCATAGACTTAAACTTCCAAAACTTCTTTGTGCATTTCGGTCTGACAGATTCACCCATTTTGGTCATACCGAGATCACTAAGTCGATCTAGGTTTTCAATGTCGATGCAACCGATTTGAACTTTTCAGTCACACTGAGTTTCAGTAACTGCTTGCAGTTATGAATCTCGATGCCACCGAGTTGTTCCACTCGGTCACATCGACAGGGTCAGGCTATATATATCCACGGGTCAAATTTTGGAAAACTTTCCGAACTCTTTCGCCCGTGCTTAGCCCACTCTGCCTCTTGGGTCTCCGGATCGTCCTCCTCGTCACCAGCTGCCTCCTGTCACTGGTCTCCACCACCATCAACGGGAATCATCCCCGCCGTTGCCGCCGTAGCAAGTTCATCGCCGAACTAGGGTATGAACTTGAACTTTGTGCTGTTCTAACTCCAATTCCCCAGCACATTGCTTTGCCATGTATCTTGCCACAATTGAAACCATTCTATCCATCGAAAACACTCCGTAGTTTAGTCGTGAATTGAAAATTTAGGGTTAGGTTTCCACCGAAACCATCTCGGACCGACCGAGTTGATGAAATCGGTTCCACCAATTTGGCTCAGGCCATTGCACATGTGATTCTCGGTCTGACCGAGAATTGAAAATCGGTGTGACCGAGTTCAGCACTTTGTGAAACCCTAGCAGTCTCGGTGCCACCGAACTGTGACTCGGTCTGACCGAGTTCACTAGTTTAGGTTCCAAAAGCTGCTTCGGTATCACCGAGTTTGCAAATCGGTAGATCCGAAATGCTTTCTGTGGAAAACTAAAACTAAGTTTTTAATTCATTCTTTTGCAAAAACCTCTGTATTTTGTGATGCTCATCCACTCTACTTCATCTATAATATATTCACAGGGTCTGCTGTTAGTGTTTGCATTATGTCTGATCAGAGTGACAATCAGAACAAGTCAGAGGAGCAGGTTCACTTGGAGTGAGGGCACTAGTCCCTCTCGCAGCTCAGATGATGGCAACAGGAGCACACCAAGCAATCTGCCAAAGGCTGCCACCAGGGCCAGCAAGAAAAGAACCTCAGAGTCAGAGGATGAGGACTATGTGGCTGAGGAAGAAGAAACCACCTCAAAGAGGAAAGTCTTGAAGAAGGAATATGGCACAACTGCTGCCACCAAGCCAGTAATGAAGCAAAAGGTTCCTGCCAACAGAGCTCCAATGTCTAAAGCCAGAGCATCTACTCAAGAGACTTTGGGATCTGCACCCAAATTACAGGTTGTGGCAGAAAAGAAAAAGGAAGGAAAGGGTCAAAAAGACCACTACCAGAGTGCTTGGAAGATCTTCAATCATGAAAGACTCTGAAGAAGTGGAAGAGGAAGAGGATGCTGCACCATCACCTAAGGCACAAAAGCTTATGGGAGATTCCATAAGATCAGGGGCTGCTTCATCTAAGCCCAAAGGAACTTCCAAACCAGCTACTCCAAAACCCAAAACTGCACCAAAGAGGAGTACCAGGAACATTCCAGCTGCTGAGAAAAACAAGGCCCCAGTGCCTGAAGCTGTTGCTGAAGAAGAAGATGATGAGACACATGTTTTGAGGAAGCTAAAGCCAAAAATTCCAGATCATAATGATGCTCATCCTGTAGCAGAAAACATGAAGATCAGGAAGGACTCATGATTGAGGATATGGAGAGAGTCAGATCCATATGCCACCAGAAGGAGAACTGCTATGGACTATAGGTTCCATACCAAAGAACAGCAGGGTTTTTATGAGACAGTGTTGCTTGACAAGAAACCAATAGTATGTGACATGAGATGGGTCAACTGGGAGTACATCAAGGAGAATGTAGAACATTATCCAGGAGTATATGACAGTTTCAAGGCTTGTGGAGTTGATGAGTTTGTGGCTCAGAAGCTCACAAAGTGGAATGATGAGCTTATCATGCAGTTCTACTCCACATCTCACTTCTACCCAGATGGCAAGATAGTCTGGATGTCTGAAGGCACTAGATACCAGTCCACAGTTGCAAAATGGGCTAAGTTGATCAATGCCCCAGAAGAGAGTGAAGATGACTTGGATGTCTATGCCAACAAGATGAAGGATCACAACACCATGGCACACATGTACAAGGAGATCCCAGATGCTGCTCTTGAGACACACAAGTTTGGATCTGTACATTACCTTCTGTCAGGCTTGCCAACTATCAACTGGATCCTCAGGCACACTCTTCTTCCAAAGTCAGGTGATCACAAGATGATCAGAGGCCATGCAATTAACTTGCTTAACATCTTTGATGTCCCACAGAAGTTCAAAGTCATGAGCCTAATAGTGGAAACCATAAAGAGGACAGCCGCAGATCAGAAGAGGAGTTGTGGATATGCCCCACAGATTCAGGAGCTGATTAACTCCAAGATGGGCACTGGCACATATCTGCTGGACAAGGAGCACCTGCCCATCTATCCAGACTTTGAGGATAACCAAGTGGTCATGAATGAGGATGAACCATCTTCTGTGCACGTTCTAGCAAAGAGGGAGAAGGCAAAGGCTGAGAAAGCTACAAAGATACCAACCATGGAAGAGGCATCTCAGTATCTTCTAAAGAGCAAGCAAGATCAGCTTGGCTACTTGATTGCATCCACTCTAAGGATTGAGAAAGGGATGGCCACCCTGACTCAAAACCAGGAGAGCTTGGAAAGGATCATAGAGTAGAAGTTCTATGACATGGATGTGAAGGTAACTGAGATCCAGTCTGTTGTGGAGCAACTTCAGGATGATATGTAGGAGAGGAAGGGCAAGACAACCACTGATGCATTTGCCAGAGTGCCTAGAGCTCAGAGATCTGCTGTAGTGTCTGTTCCAGACACCAGAGCAACTTCATCTGCACCAACTACAGCTTCAGTGCCACCAACTTCAGCACCTACTCCATCAGCTCCATCTACATCGACTGAAGCCTTCGTCCTTGGAGTTATCCGGACACCACCACCTGAAGACCAAGCCCGAGAGAAGATTTAGTGCTATGCATTTTCTAGGAACTTTTTGGTAACTTGTTGCCAAAGGGGGAGAAAAATGTATAGATCATAGGCTTCGAGAGAGAGCGTTGCTTTTTTATTCTCTCTTGCTTTGGTGGTTGAACTTTATTTGCTTTGCTTGTTTGAGATACTTTCTGTCTGTGTGATACTTGGATGATCATGTGTGTTTGATCATATGCTACATTAATGCTTGTTGGATGACATTATCATTTTATCCCTATATGATCATTCACTTTGCTTGGTGATGAGTGCATGTATTTAATTATTATCATTTTGAGCGCTCCACCAAGATGTATGTGACATGGAAGAGTAACCCATGAGCCTAATTCTCTGTGCATTTGCAGTCCAAAGCAAATCATAAAGTATGCACAAATTTAGGGGGAGCTCTTGCTTTTCACATACTTCTCAAAGCGACAATGTTTTTCACTCTTATTATCATTCGTCGAAGCTTTGATCTATATGTTGTCATCAATTACCAAAAAGGGGGAGATTGAAAGTGCAACTATCCCTAGGTGGTTTTGGTAATTCCTAACAACATATAGCTCATTGAGCTAATGCTATTCCAAGATTAATATTTCAGGAAAAGCTCAATGAATGGCATGGCATGGATGAGGAAAGTGGACCCCTCAAAATACTAAGGACAAAAAGATTGGCTCAAGCTCAAAGCTCAAGACTCTACATTTTATATTTTAGTGATCCAAGATCACATTGAGTCTATAGGAAAAGCCAATACTATCAAGGAGGGATGAGGTGTTGCTTGATGAGGTTCTTGCTTCATAGTGCTTAGTGATATGCTCCAAAAACCCCAACTACCTTCCCACATCCACATATGACCTAAACCAAAAGTCAAACTCGGCCCCACCGATTCTTTCTATCCGGCGCCACCGAGTTCAGATGTCATAGCCACTGCCACAAACCCTAGGCAAATCGGTCTCACCGATAGGGATCTCGGTCACACCGAGATGGGGTTGTAATCTCTCTGTTTCCCTTCGCAATGTTTCGGTCCTACCGAGATGAGCGATCGGTCCCACCGAGATTGCAATGTAAACTCTCTGTTTCCCTTTTGTAACATTTCGGTCCCACCAAAATGAGCGAATCGGTCCCACCGAGTTTACCTGACCAACTCTCTGGTTAGCTTATTACCAAAATCGGTCCCACCGAGTTTGTGTAATCGGTCACACCGAGATTACGTTATGCCCTAACCCTAACCATATCGGCCCCACCGAGTTGCATCTCAGTCCCACCGAAAATCCTAACGGTCACTAGGTTTGCTAAATCGGTCCGACCGAGTTTCTTAATTCAGTCTCACCGAGATTGGTAAATTGTGTGTAACAGTTAGTTTTTGTGTGGAGGCTATATATACCCCTCCACCCACTCTTCATTCGTGGAGAGAGCCATCAGAACATACCTACACTTCCAATACACATTTTCTGAGAGAGAACCACCTACTCATGTGTTGAGGTCAAGATATTCCATTCCCACCATATGAATCTTGATCTCTAGCCTTCCCCAAGTTGCTTTCCACTCAAATCTTCTTTCCACCAAATCCATATCCTGTGAGAGAGAGTTGAGTGTTGGGGAGACTATCATTTGAAGCACAAGAGCAAGGAGTTCATCATCAACACACCATTTGTTACTTCTTGGAGAGTGGTGTCTCCTAGATTGGCTAGGTGTCACTTGGGAGCCTCCGACAAGATTGTGGAGTTGAACCAAGGAGTTTGTAAGGGCAAGGAGATCGCCTACTTCGTGAAGATCTACCGCAAGTGAGGCAAGTCCTTCGTGGGCGATGGCCATGATGGGATAGACAAGGTTGCTTCTTCGTGGACCCTTCGTGGGTGGAGCCCTCCGTGGACTCGCGCAACCGTTACCCTTCGTGGGTTGAAGTCTCCATCAACGTGGATGTACGATAGCACCACCTATCGAAACCACGACAAAACATCCGTGTCTCCAATTGCGTTTGAATTCTCCAAACCCTTCCCTTTACATTCTTGCAAGTTGCATGCTTTACTTTCCGCTGCTCATAGACTCTTTGCATGCTTGCTTGAATTGTGTTAAGATTGCTTGACTTGTGCTAAGATAGCTAAAATCTGCCAAAGACTAAAATTGGGAAAAGGATAGATTTTTAATTGGTCCAATAGTCTAATCACCCCCCTCTAGACATACTTTCGATCCTACACCAAGACCACCAGGACGACAGGACGGAGGTCATCGCAGAGCCCATTGTAGCGTCACCACCAGAGGCTTTTGCAGCTGAAGACCACCTTTGTCAGGATAACTTGTACTAATTGTCTCCCTTCACATTTGGCTATTGTGGGATCCCTTCCCACATACATTTTGGGAAGAGGACCAAGGCCATTATAAATAGGACTTAGCCACCACCCTAGAGGGGATCGGATCGGATCAGATCCATTCCACCCTAACCATCTCACTAGCTCATCGAGCGCAAGAACACCTCACCCCCTGAGGCTGTTCTACCACTGTACTAGTTCATCCTCAGCCACTCGAGGCAACCCACCACAAAGCTGGAGTAGGGTATTACACTGCATTGTGGCCTGAACCAGGATAAACTACTGTGTCTCTTATCCCTTGGGTTCATCGAGCTAGGCCATGGAATCGTTGAGCAGGCAGATTGGGGAGGATGAGATCTTCGCACGAATCCCATAGTTCGAACCTCTCAAGGGTCTACGGAACCCCAAATTTGACACCGCCGCCCGCGACCGGCGGCGCTCGGGCGCCACCCCGCCCGCCCTGAAACCACTCCCCACTGCCGGTCCACCGCCGCCCCGGCCAGCCCTCTAGCCCCCCTCGAGCCGAGCTTTTTCTCCGGCAATCCCCACGCCACCGCCCCCACTCTGAACCCTAAGATAGATAGTGGGGTACCTCTCCGGCGAGCCCCCTCCTTGATGCGGCTGGTTCTTCCTTAACTCTAGCGAGCCCTGCCACCCCGTGAAAATGGACTGACCGAAAAGTCGAGCCCTGCCACCCCCTGCCACCCTCCTTGCTGCGGCTGGTTCTTCCTTAACTCTACCAGCAGCATGATCGAGGGGGAGAGCAGAGCAGAAGCGCGAGCGAGCGAGTGAGAGCTGAAACAGCAGCAGTACTGTCGGCGTCCTAGGAACGGGGTCCCCAGACTTGCCTGCCTGCGGCCCAGGGCATGGCTCCACCCGCGGCCTGGTATGACCCATCTTCATCAACCAACGCTCAAGACCCTCACGAGGGGCCAAGCCTCACGAGGCGGGCAACATAAGACCTCCTCAGGGGCGGACTCACTAGGCCGGCTCGCGAGGAGCGGAGAGATCAAGGCGAGGGGCACCTTGTGAGGTTCCCGTGACGTGAGTCATGACGACCAAGGCTAGGCGGGCGCCAGCGGGTGTAGAGTACTAGCTTCCTCTCCGGTGCTAAAGAGGCAGGCACAGGCGAGGAGTCCCGAGGCGTCAGGAAAAGGTTTCCATATCCGTCCAACGAGACCAAGACCGGCAGGACGACAAGATGGAGGTCACGAGGGAGCCAATGACGGTGTCACCGCCAGAACCTTTGGCAGACGAAGACCACCTTTTGTCAGGATAACTTGTACTCACTGTCCCCCTTCGAATTGGCCATTGGGGGATCCCTTCCCGCCTAATATTTGGGGAGAGCACCCGGGCCTCTATAAATAGGACTAGCCACCATAGCCAAGGGGCGGATCAAGAGAGAGAGAGAGGCTCATCTAGAGATGATCGGATCATTCAGACCATCCGAGCCACACAAGCTCATCGAGCTCAAGAGCACCTCTCCTCAGGAGGCTGTTCTTCCCTTGTACTCGTTCATCCCCAGCCTACAAGGCAATCCACCACACCACACTGGAGTAGGGTATTATACCACATCGGTGGCCTGAACCTGTATAAACTCTTGTGTCCCTTGTTCTTCAGGTTCGGCGAGCTAGGTTTTGAGATTGTTGTGAGAGTGTGAGCTGGGGGGAAAGATCTTCATGCGCCCCCAGTGTTCGAACCTCAAGGGTTTGCCAGAACCCGTAATCCAACAAGGAGCACGAGCAAGAGCCGGAGCAGCAGCAGCAGCGCGAGCGAGCGAGAGCCGGAGCAGTAGCAGCAGCGCGAGCGAACGAGCAAGAGCTGGAGCAACAGCAACGAGAGCGAGCGAGTGAGTGCTAGGGCAGCAGTAGCGCGAGCGAGCGAGAGCCAGAGCAGCAGCTGCAGATCCGGCTGGTATGGACGCCGCCACTGAAGGGGCCTCACATTGGGGGAGAGCCGCCTGGAGATGTCGTCCGCGGCGCCGGCTTTGAGGTAGGCGTGCCATGGGGCTGCGGGATGGAGCACCATCGGTGTTGGGAGGTCGAGTTAAGGAGAAGGTGCGATGCAATGAGTGTACAACCTCTTTGGTGGCGCTGAGTAGGCCTCGGCTTCGTCCGAGGAGTCGGTGAGGATGCTGCAGTTCTGGTGGAGCAGGTTAAGGCGGTGTTGTGGGGATGGAGCACCCGCGATATACGAGGCGATCGTCGGAGCAGCTCCGTGGAGGTGGAGGACGGGGCGGCTGAACCGGCGGGATGAGGGACGTCGAGCTGTTGTGGTGGACGACATCATCGGGGAAGAGGCTTCGGCTGGGCAGAGGTGAGGTGGCAGACGGAGGAGGGTAGGGTTTCGCGGGTGGAGCAGAGAGGTTATGGCGGCCTGGGATTTCGAATGGCGAAAAGGAGGCAATGCGAGGGGGAACCATGACTTAGGGACGCGCTTGTCCAAAATGTAGGGTGTCTTACAAAAGTACCACCACCTATTTGAACTAGCGGCCCTTTCGGCTCGGGGTTAGAAGGGGGATTTCGTGTGTCAGGATTTGGCAGCTGGAGGGACTTTTCGCGAGCGTTGTAATTTCGGGATAGCAATGCACGGGTTGTGAAGCCACGAGTTTTGGGAGCACAATATCTAAATTTTTGGGATATAATAAGGTGCGGGTTGAATTTTAGGGACTAGCCTAACGTGTAATATTGTACTTGTACATACCAAATCAATTTGCACTTCCCTCAACGAAAAAACGAAAAAAAATAAAACTATTCACACCACAAAAAGCGAGTGTCTTGTCCTGTTTTACTATATAAATGCTATTCAAAGCTATGAATCCATGTTATGTCCAATTAAATTTTTTCGCTGGCTATATAATGCATGTTACCTACTCATACCAACATTTTTAGTGCATTCCAAATGTCTATACTATTGCTACAATTTGAACTAAATTTGAATTCATTTATCTATTTGAATAAGAATCTACAATCATGATTGTTGCCAACTTCAACCATCATTCGTGTATTACCTTAACAACACACCACATGATTACTATAGAGATAGATATGAACTATGTGTATTATATGAACTCGAATTCAATTTTTTCAATACACCTGATGTTGATTCCAAATAATAGTACATTTGATGTACTAACTAGATATTCATAATCTAAACCATGTTCCATATGCACACCGTGTTTATCACACAAAGTATAGTGCCCCGCCCCCTACATTATGACAAGTATTTAGCCCTGAGCTGCAAGAGGCACACATTATCACAAATTATAAATCAATGTTCTACATTATGATATCTTCTTCAAATATCCGAATCACCTTTTTTATAATGAATTATGATCCGTGTTCGTCTTTTACACCTTCAGGCTCCTCTTCTCTTTGTAGCTAGCTAGCGCTAAATTTCTATCATGCATGCACATGGCCGCCCCCCTCTCACCTTCCCTCAGTGTCCCCTCCATTGTGCATGTTTGTTATTTCTCTTTAGGTCGTTCACCCATGGTGTGTGTTGGCCCCCAGCTCCTTCTTTCCGGCACACACCAGTCGATATACCTCTCTAGCCAAGTGTGCCAACCACAAACACACACTTCCCCTCTTCTCTTCTCACCGTCCATGCCCCCTATGTCCAATACGGTTCCATGCAGGTGCACACTCCCACCCATTTCATCGATATCATACTTGCACACTCCTCCCCCTCGACATAGTAGGCCTCTCGCACCACCTCCAAGCCGCACCACTCTCCCTTGTCCGTCTCTCCGAACCTTATTTGCTTCTAACACATGCATGCATGTATATGTACCGATCTCCCTACATATATCTAGGTCAACTACAATTCTTTTTCCCCACGCACCGATAGACTTTCCTCACTAGTTATGTTTGTCCCTTTCTCGAACACACGACGGCTGATCTTCCTATGTAGTTACGTATGCTTACCACAACCATATCGTCCCCCCTCATCATCCTTGCATACCTCCCGACCCATCTCTCACACGCACGTGCATAGACAGGCAGACATCCACGGCCCTCTCTTATTGATATTGCACTCGTAACCTCCGTTTGTCTAGCAGGCCTATCCCACCATTTGTGAGAAGCAACTCCACCACCAACCCTCCGACACTCTACCTTTATCTTTCTCCCAACCTTATTCCTCTGCTACACATATGCATGGATGCCGATCAATCTCCCTCAATACATAGCTAGGTCTCTCTCCTTCTCCACACATATACTAGTTGATCTACCTCTCTATAGTTAGGTCTCTGCCCCCTCCCCCCCACCCCACACACACACCGATAGTCGAACATTGTAGGTAGGTATCCATTCCATAGAGAAAAACTGCACCTCTGCCCTCTCAAATTCCAGTAGGCCAGCCGCCATGTATCTTTGACGTGGGCAAACACAAATTCGATGGCACTCTTTATCGATCGCACACCCACATACTTCATCCTTGTTTCTGATTCTATCGATATCTCACGCTGATGATCCCTCCGCTCTCTTCTCGTGGATCGCTCCCTCTATATATGATATATCCATGACTCTGTTTCACAGACATTGCATAGTTATGTTTTTTGTTTGAGATATCATCGACACATTGCCTCTGTTTCGCACAAACCATTTCTCTCGCACCCACCCATGTATGTACCTGCACCAAAAGAAGAGGTGCACGCACGACGCACGTACTCACATCTCGTTCCCGGTTGTTTACTCGAAGGAGGGTCGTGTACCACACGTAGACAGAACAAAGTTCGACTTGACATGTTAGTATTAAATAAAGTTATATTCCTCAATGGCATGTACATAATATAAAACGATTGTCATCGGGAAAAAAGAAAAATCCGCTCCACTATATACAATGGAGCCTGCCTGCCGGGGTTTGTCTCTCGTCACACCATCTCACACAAGGCAGTAGTGGCCTCTCTCTCTCACCATTGGTCACTAATCCAGCAGCATCCCGTCCACCGACAGAAAGGGAGGATGTGCATCTTTTCTCTGTTCGACGATGTTGAGGCAGCATGTCCGATCTGCGGTACCCGCCGTTCTCTTGGACTAAGCTCCAGCACGGTAGGGCCTTCGCCACTTGCTTGTTGCCACAATATGGGCATATCCCGGCCATCGGCGCCCTCCTATTTACATCCCGATGAACCTCAGGTACAGCTTCCTACGGCCTTGCTCCACTACCCATCTTCCCATGTTGCTGCATGTGGAAAATCCTGCATGTGGATCTTCTTTAGTTGTTTGCTTAAAACGTATCTCAGCCGGCGTACTTTCCATCTTGCAATCTCATCCTCAAACTGTTTTTGATAAACCACCATGCTTCTATCTTTCCCTTATTACATGGAATATGCTTCTTTTTTGTCGGTGTATGTATCTTCAACTTGTGTTATTGGGCAGTAATTGTTTCCTTTCTACCTCCTTTTGCAAACAGGGATATCCACTTCTCCTTGTTGCTATTGTGACCTTTTGGTGAACTACACAAATCACTTTTTTCTTAAGAGTGTTTTATGCAGTTTCGCCAAAATGTCACACGGGCAATGTTTTTACATTTCTGTGGGACTGCAGAAAGGGAGATTGGTTTTGCTATCCTCCTCATCCAACTCCGTGCCTAATATTCTCCAACAATTAGTTAGCCCTAAAGAGAGATCACAGAGGTGATCGGCTTCTATTTGTGTGTGTTATGTTTCATCATCTAGTTCCACTATTATCGTAATCACACTAATTGAATATGTTTGCAAACAGGGATGATCAGCTCGATTTTAGTGGAGCTGCACAAAATGATCGGATTGTGATGTCCTCCATACACCTCTTTTTTGGCTACAAAGCTGGGTGAAACTAGCTGCCAACAAATGAACAATGTGCCCAGGAAATGGGGCCATGCCTACAAACATCATCGATCAATTATATAATTTTCTTTATTTGTACACCTTCTCACAACTTTGTCTTCAGTTGTGATGTGAATATTGGCGCTAATTTGCGAACCATTGAGATGCATTAGCAGCCATGGTAGTTTCATGTGTATTTGATGGAATGTTGTAACGGGACTCTTGAGGCAAGAGGACACATGAATCCTAAGTTGAAACCTTTTTTCCTGCGGGAACCAAAGTTGAAACCTTCACAACATCACAGTTCAATTTCATTAACATTATGTGTACATATAAACAAACCCTGAAGGATTGATAGCAATGCCAGAAACAATTCAACTTCATTTCACTGACATGTGGGACATCCTTCATCCGGCTCCACCTGCCATGCAGCAATATTGAGTGCACAACTACAGGGAAAGATTCACCCCGGTTGTTGCGTCGCAGTAGTAATGACTAGTGACCAGTCAAATCACAGAGCCCCACCTTCGCCACAGTAAGTTGCTCGGACGAAGCAACCATCATTTCTCTGTTCGTTGAATCCGCTGGTACTCCAATATTCCCAGAGTAATAAGTTGTTCGGGCGAAGCAACCATCACTTCACCTTTCCCATAGTAAGTACTACCTCCTTTTTTATTCTAGAAACAACCACATGCGAATATTGGACGGTTGCAGCACAACAACTGAATAAAAAATTGAAACCAACCAATGAACTACTACTAATAGTGAGCGTTTGTTAGTATCATGTACTCCGACTGTCCATGTATATAGGGCTTAACGCGTTTTCTGAGACTAACTTTTGCCCTGTTTGGATCCATGGGTTAGAGTTAGTTTGAGCTAGATGGGGCTCAAATATCCCTAAAGTATCCAAACATGAGGGTTAAATTGGAGCAAGTTGCACCAAACCCACCAAAAAAACTATCCCACCCAAGAGGTGCTAATTGGAGATAGTTCTCATTGGGCCCACTGAAAAATCACGTTTCTCTCTCTATCGTGCCAGCCAAGTGGTGCTAATTGGAGCTAGTTATCGTGGGGCCCACTAAAAAATCACTTTTCTCTCTCCATCTAGTGCATTTATATTCAATCTAACCCTGTCATCCAAACACCTGTTTGGCTACAGTTAGTTCAGGGTTAGTCATGAGTTAGTCTAATCTCTAGCTAAGTTATAGTATCCAAACAGGAGCAGTATAGGACATGCAAGTTGCTCAAAGCATACCGTAAAATTCATACGTGAAAGGATCTTTTTTTTGAAATGGAACGTGAAAGTATCTTCGAATGATATAATTTTCAAATTATATAAAATCTTATCAATAGTAAAAGGCAACCTCGAAGTATACATTAGGCCCTATATAAAATCTTATCAATAGTCAAAAGCAAGTGTTACTACTACACCAAACAAGTTCAAAACGAGAAACTGGACCCACTCACGTCATGGCACGCCTGTCTCATTTGGTCTGTCGGTCAAAGCACTTCCTATAATTGGCATAATAATAGAGTACGGTAATTTTTTTTAGAATGCTCTTGGCATGTCACTAACATGTGATGAGTTAACCAACCTCAATAGATGGCAAGAACGCTAGCCCGCCGCACTTTGAGAGAGACGAGGAGCGAGAAGCGATACAGGCTGGTGGATTACTAGAGCTAGGTGTCGCACAGAGGTCAAGAAATCTGGTGATAGTGTTGGTTGGCCATGTATGATGTAACTACACTGGGCTGCCGTGTTTCTACTCTTCCGGTCTACTGTGGAGATGATTGGTTGATTTTATATCGCTGAATAATATAAAATATTATGAGTGCAGACGCTCCACCGCGAGGTTCCTTCTTCTCGGTTGTCAGGAATCTATGTTCTTCCACTTTTTTTTGACATGAGCTTTGTTCATCGGTTTACCAACACGCGGGACATCTAGCATCAAGGTGCACTTGTCATGCAAGAAAATGGAGATAAGCAGTGCGTAAGTGAGTCATGCACTACGATGGCACCTAGTACTATGCAATATTTTTTCTCCTCGATGGCACATGAATAGTGCACATACTCAATGACGGAGCACGAGATGGTAGCCATGGACATGGTCGGCCCTTTTTAGAGCGAGTACTAATTAGTATTAACTTTGATGTGTCCTGTCAGATCACAGAACGACGAGAAGCTTGCTTACTATGCCTTCTCCCTTGCCAACACGTGTGTGGTGGCTCGCAGCACGAGGAGAAACTTTTTCTTACAAGCAGTGGACGTGCAACAGTTCATTTGGTGTCAAAATGCCAAAATTAGTACTACTGTGGTACCATCATTATTGTTTGACTTCCGGAAGAGGCGAAGAGCCAAGCGCAAGGTCACCTACTAACCTAGTACAATATACTACTATAGCCAAAGCTGGTCCACCTTTTTAGAGCATGCTTAATTAATATAGGCGGCTCTTGCAGCGGCACATCATTTAGAGCAAGTACTACTCTCTTTGTAGAAACTTAGGGGCTATTTGGATTGTGACTATGTTTGCCTTATGTTGCCACATTATTTTTGCCACATTTGCCACACTTGCCTAACTTGAGTTGCTCAAACTATTAGCCACACTTTGGCTTGCCTAAGGGAATCTTGCCACACTTTTTGTGTCTATGACATGTGGGGTTCACTACTCATAAAAAATTCTTGCCTTAGGTGTGGCTAGAACCAAACACCCACTTAACTTGGTCAAACTCGCCTAAGGTGGGGTGTGGCAAAGTGTGGCAATATGCGGCTGAAAACCAAACAACCCCTTAAAACGCAGGAATAGGAAAATTACGAGGGGGTGTCACCAACAGTGTTCCTCGGCTCGCACCTACCATCATAGTGGTCGAACATGGAGTCATTTATCTGCTACACGTGGCATCTCAGATCTGGACACAAGGTGACGTACACCGTCAAGGTCCACGGTCAAGGGGGTTAGGGCGGACGCGACCTCTCACTGTGTCCGCCATTTGAAGCGGCGTGCCGGCCTAGGGCGCCACCCGCCGCACTCCCAGCTGTACCGGCCTCCTCGCCACATTCAAAAACCTACATTTAAACTCGCGTGGAATGCGAGAAATCCACTCCGGCCACACACGTCCATTCAGGAGAAGGACGCCGGCCAAGCTCCTCCTTCCACCATTTTGTCCACTCTTTCGGCGACATCTGACGAGCAGGAAGAGCAGTTCTCCGGCATAAAATCCGTCTGGGTGGCCCGCTGAGCCTGACAGTTACGAGCGAGGCAGCTCGCTGCTCCACCTACCTCGCCTAGCCCGTCGGAGGTAGTTGCTGCACTAAGCCAGCGCGTGGTTCCGTAGCTGGCCGCTCCAATACAACTCGAGGAAGAGTGCCGACTTGCTCCACGCTGGCTTGTCGGGGAGCACAGCGGCACGGGCATCATCGCTGCCCTCGACGCTGCTGCATCGTACAGTGCCTCTAATGTTTGCGACTACGCCATCCGCCGTCGATGCGCGCGTAGCCGCGACATGCAGACAGAGAAAGAAGCCCTCGTAGATGTCGTCGAGGTGACACGGCTACGCGGATGTCGATGAGGTGATGGCCAGCACATCCCTGCCTGCTGCCATCATCGAGGAGAAGTAGAACACGAAAGGCTGTCGCTGATTCTATCCCATGAAGGCCACCGTCGAGGTGGCGTCGGCGAATACAGCCAGTGTCTTGCACAATTCTTCTTCTTCCGGATGCTGGAGGAGGACAAAGAGATCGGGCGGTGACCATTTAGATTAGGTATATTAATTCTACCAGGCTGGTTGTAATGGGAGTATCATAAGTAGTATCATGCATGCCAACTAGTAGGGAAATTTGATGAGGTGGCGTATAATTAAATGAAGAAAGAGAGGGTTGAGTATCATATTATGATACTGTATGGAATTAAGTTACTCCCACTTTGGTTAGTCTTAGGCCTTGTTCGGTTGAACCTCCTCCCAAGGGGTTTGGAGTGGAATGGAGTGGAATTTGTCTTTTACATGATTTAATCCCCCACAATCCCTGTTAATCTATGTATATTGTGGGTATGTTATCTGATCCCTCATTTTGCCACGCTACGACTAGTGTGAGTGTCTGCATGCAGTACACCATCCTCTAGTTTGGTGGATGCCAAGCCAGCCTGAAAAGGAGCTATAACTTTTTTTCAAGTTTAAAAATGTTACCGATGAGGAGCCATAATTAAGATGGAGGCGTCTCTTATTTTCTTTCGAATTGGCAATAAGTTGGAGAGCTGGAGAGTGTCTCTAATGGGCTGCCTCTAGTGTTAAGGCCCTCCAGTACGAAACACGGGCAGCCGACTTGGCCGATACAAAAGCCTATCCATCTTAAAGCCCATTTGTTTTTGTTTTTTGCGAGGAGAAGCCCATATTTCTTGAAGAGGGGGCGATCCCAAGAAAACCCTCCTTCCTCCTCGCTTCCACTTATACTGCAACTCGCTGGACTCTCCCGCTTCCGTCGCCCCCATTTCCCCCCGCTCCCCATCTTCCTCACTCGTACAGAAAACCCCTGCTCACCTTCTTCCTCACTTGTATAGAAAAGGCCTCCTCTTCTTCCACTCCTATAGAAAACCCTAGCCCTCCTTCCCCACTCGCATTGCCACTAGGCTCGTCTCTGGCTAGTCTACTCAAACCCGTGAGCTCGGCACGACACCCTCAAGGAAAATGGAGTTGGCTGGCCCCAGCGCCAAGAAGATGAGTCTCCCACCAGTGGCGATGCCGGTTGTAGATCCCGCACCTGGAAGCACATGGAGAAGCGGTGAGCCCCCCACTCGGATCTAAGGAATCGGTAGAATCTCTAGTGGACAGCATCAGCAATCTCCCGGATGACATCCTTGAGGAGATCATCTCGCTTCTCCCCACCAAGGATTGCTGCCGCACACAAGTCCTCTCAACTTGGTGGCGCCCTCCATGGCGCACCGCGCCCCTCAATCTTGACTATCGCCAAATATCTGTCCTTCCTGAATTCGATCTCCTAAGAGCCATCATCTCCTCTCACCAGCAGGGCCCCATTGAACGCCTCTGCATCCTGACACGCTACCTGCTGTCCATACCCGGCATGATGGACGCTTGGCTGACATCCCTTGAATTCAAAAATCTCCAGTAGTTTGAGTTATACCATTACCATGAGAGTTTCATACCATGAACTGAACACCAAGAATTTGTGCCCACACCACAGTTGTCCATCTCGTGGTTTTCCTCCTCTCTCCACACCGCCACCTTCGCCTAGTGCCATCTACCAGACGATCTGGTACAAATGCTTCGACTCCCACTGGTAAAAAACTTTCGCTTGTGTTGGTTTATCTGTCAGAGACCTCACTGCACATCATCATCCACTCCAGTTGCCCTGTCCTGGAGCGCTTGCTGATTGTTTTGGGAGTAGAAATCCCTATCAGTTGTCTCCAAATAAAGTCGCCTCACCTTAAAAGCATTGGAATTTGTTTTGAAGGACATCAACTCATCATCGAAGATGCCCCTTCACTTCAATGGTCTCTCCTTCATTATTGTTATAAACCTTGGCTAATAAGAGACTATCTCTGCGCCCAAACTGGAGACCTTGGGTGTAATTCATGATCCGTTTAATGATCACAAGAATTTGGTGTTTGGCTCCTCACTTTTTCAAGTACCGTATATTATCATCTACACATTTGTAATCATAAGCCGCATTTTTCATTTGTGCGCATAAGTTTTATATCATCAATATACTTTGGGTACTAGTATTATGTTATATGCTCAATGAAGAGTTCGTCCATGGATAGCCTATCAATGCTACTGGGTTCTGTCAAGATCTTATATATAGTATGTTTAGTTATGAACTGAACATAACTATTGGCTTGCTTCAATGCTTTTGATCTCTGGAGAATTTATATATAAAGGTGATGATTTCATGCACATTGACAGACCCTATATATTGTACTAGAATTAACCATTCAGCTGTCCCTCTTTCGACATACTCTTTTTTCAGACCTTAACTGTTTTCAAATCTTCATGTCTACTTAGGCACTGCGACCACATGGAGAAAAACATATAACCAATCGGTGGCATATGATACGTCTCCAACGTATCTATAATTTTTTGATTGTTCCATGCTATTTTACTATTAATCTTTGATGTTTTATAATCAGTTTATAGTCATTTTATATCATTTTTTGGTACTAACCTATAGACATAGTGCCAAAGTGCCACTTGTTGTTTTTCCCATGTTTTTTACATCGCAGAAAATCAATATCAAATGGTGTCCAAATGCCACGAAACCATACAAAGATTTTTATGGACCAGAAGGAAGATGTTGGGCCCTGGTTGCACCTGGGGGGGAGTCCCGAGGAGGGGACAACCCACCAGGGTGCGCCAGGAGGCCCAGGCGCGCCCTGGTGGGTTGTGCCCACCTCGGCTGCCCCCGGACTGCCTCTTTGCTCTATAAATACCCCAAAAATACCAGAACCCTAGGAGAGTCGACGAAATATTCATCCAGCCGCCGCAGAGTCCAGAACCACCAGATCCAATCTAGACACTATCACGGAGGGATTCACCACCTCCATTGGTGCCTCTCCGATGATGCGTGAGTAGTTCTTTGTAGACCTTCGGGTCCGTAGTTAGTAGCTAGATGGCTTTCTCTCTCTCTCTCTCGCTGAATTCTCAATACAATGGTCTCTTGGAAATCCATATGATGTAACTCTTTTGCGGTGTGTTTGTTGGGATCGATGAACTTTGAGTTTATGATCAGATCTATCTTTTTATATCCATGAAAGTATTTGAGTATCTTTGATCTCTTTTATGAATGATCTCTTATGGCCTCGTATTTCTTCTTTGATATTTGGGTTTTTTCTGGCCAACTTGATCTATTTATCTTGCAATGCAAAGAGGTGCCCGGTAGTGGGTTCGATCTTACGGTGCTTGATCCCAGTGACAGAAAGGGAACCGACACGTATGTATTGTTGTTACTGAGGATAAAAAGATGGGATCTATATCTACCGCCATAGATAAACGGATCTCGTCTACATCATGTCATCGTTCTTATTGCATCACTCCATTTTCCCATGAACTTAATACACTAGATGCATGCTGGATAGCGGTCGATGTGTGGAGTAATAGTAGTAGATGCAGGTAGGAGTCGGTCTACTAATCTTGTACGCAATTCCTATGTAATGATCATTGCCTGGATATCATCATAATCATTTGAGGTTCTATCAATTGCCCAATAGTAATTTGTTTACCCACCGTTTGCTATTTTGCTCGAGAGAAGCCACTAGTGAAACCTATAGCCCCCGGATCTTCTTTCTCATATATTTGCCTTTGTGATCTATTTTTCTCTTGGTTTTATTTTCAGATCTATTAATCCAAAAACCCAAAAATACCTTGCTGCAATTTTTCTCTATTTATTTTACTTGTCATTCGATCTATCAATCTACCACAAATTTATCTCACATCCGTTTTCCTATCTTGAGGCGACGTACCCCGAAAGGGATTGACAACCCCTTTAACATGTCGGGTTGTGAGTGGTTATTTGTGTGCATGGGATGTTTATGTTGTGTTGCTTGGTTCTCCTACTGGTTCGATAACCTTGGTTTCATATATGAGGGAAATACCTACCACTGATATGTTGCATCATCCCTTCCTCTTTGGGAAAATACCGACGTAGCTTCAAGCGACATCAAAAGTAATTTCTTGCGCCGTTATTGGGGAGGATCAAGTCAAGATAGTCTCCCGTCAACTCGCCAATTTCTGGCGCCGTTGCCGGGGAGGATCAAGTCAAGATAGTCTCCCGTCAACTTGCCAATTTCTGGCACCATTGCCGGGGAGGATCTTCATCACAACCAGGTTCCTAATCACAAATCTCATATCCTTGTAATTTACATTATTTGCTATTTGCCTCTCGTATTCCTCTCCCCCACTTCTCAAAAAATTGCCATTTTATTCGCCTCTATTTTTCCATTCGCCGTTTTCTTGCCGGATCTATTTTGAGTGCAATCTTGTTGAGTGGTCACCATTACTCAAGAGAACACCAAGTTATGTGATTTCTCAAATACCAACAACAATGATTTCATTGGCACTCCGCTTTCTCCTCCCGCCACTAGTGCGGAGACTTGTGATATTAATACTGCTTTGTTGAATCTGGGTATGAAAGACTAATTTTCTGGTACTCCTAATGAGGATGCCTTGTCCCATCTTAATACCTTCATGGAATTATGGGATATGCAAAATAAAAAAGATGTGGACAATGATGTGGTCAAGATGAAATTATTTCTGTTTTCCTCGCGTGATTCTGCAAAAATTTGGTTCTCTTCTTTGCCTTGCAATAGTATTGATTCTTGGAATAAGTGCAAAGATTATTGAATCTTTGTAAACATTAATAATGCTTTGTTGCATCTTGTTATGAAAGACCAATTTCTCGGCACTCCTAATGAGGATGCCACGTCCCATCTTAATACCTTCATGGAATTATGCGATATGCAAAATAAAAAAGATGTGGACAATGATGTGGTCAAGATGAATTTATTTCCGTTTTCCTTGCGTGATTCTGCAAAATTTTGGTTCTCTTCTTTGCCGCGCAATAATATCGATTCTTGGAACAAGTGCAAAGATGCTTTTATCACTAAGTATTTTCCTCCCGCAAAAATTATTTCCCTTAGAACCCAGATTATGAATTTCAAGCAACTTGAACATGAGCATGTTGCACAATCTTGGGAAAGGATGAAAGTGATGCTAAGGAATTGCCCAACTCATGGGTTAAATTTTTGGATGATCATACAAAATTTTTATGCGGGATTGAATTTTTGTCTCTCGTAATCTTTTAGATTCCGCCGCGGGTGGTACTTTTATGGAAATTACTTTGGGTGAAGCCACCAAATTGCTTGACAATATCATGGAAAATTATTCGCAATGGCATACCAAAAGGGCTCCTACTAGTAAAAAAGTTAATTTGGTTGAAGAAATTTCTTCTTTGACTGAAAAAGATGATGCTCTTGTTAAATTGGTTGCTAGTAGAAGTGCTCCTATTGATTTTAATGATATGCCTTTGTCTACTTTGATTGAGCAAAATAGTGATGCTATTGATGTGAATTTTATTTCTCGCAATAATTTCAACAACAATGCTTATAGAGGTAATTTTAATTCTATGCCTTTTCCTAGTAATCCTCTAATAATTATGGTAACTCCTATGGAAATCAATCTTATAATAGTAATAGGAACACCTCTGATCTTTAGAATAATATTAAAGAATTTATCAACACTCAAAAAGTTTTCAACACTTCCATAGAAGAAACGTTGAGTAAGATTGATGATTCGTCTAGAAGTGTTGATAGAATTGCTCATGATGTGGAAAAATCCCAAGATGAAAATTTTTGTGCCTAAAGTAATTGAATCAATTAAAGCTCTTTATGTTTCTATTGATAAAAGTAAGAAAATAACTGCTATGCTTAGAGCTAAAAGAGATTTTTTAGAAAAAGGCTTTTCTAGTGATTATTCTTGCAAAGATGATGAATATTTTAAAATGATTGGTGTTTCTTATATTGGTTCTTTGTTTAGTAAAATTAAGAATGATGAAAAAGGGACAGGAGAAGAGTCAACTTTAGGTAGAAGGCGTCCCAATATTTCAGAGGGTGAAAATCTTGTTGAGAAAAATGATGAAAGTGGGTTTGGAGAGGTCAAAACTTTAGCTAGTGATGTACCCAGTGTTTTGGATTACAAAGACTTTAATTATGATAATTGCTCTTTGATTGATTTTATTTCTTTGTTTCAATCCATGATGAATTCACCCCATGCTTATGAACAAAACAAAGCTTTTAGTAAACATATTGTTCATGCTATGATGAAAGCTCTTGAAGAGAAATTGGAATTGGAAGTTTCAATTCCTAGAAAATTGCATGATGGGTGGGAACCTACTATCAAAGTCAAGATTAAAAATTATGAGTGTTTTGCTTTGTGTGACTTGGGTGCTAGTGTTTCTAAAATTCCGAAATATTTATGTGATGTGCTAGTCTTAGCAATCTTGAAGAATGTTCCTTGAATTTGCACTTGGTGGAATCTACTATTAAAAAGTCTATGGGAAGAATTAATGATGTTCTTATTCTTGCAAATAGAAATTATGTGCCCATAGATTTTATTGTTCTTGATATTAATTGCAATCCGTCTTGTCCAATTATTCTTGGTAGATCGTTTTTACGCACTATCGGTGCCGTGATTGATATGAAAGAAGGTAATATTAAGTTCCAATTTCCTTTGAGGAAGGGTATGGAACACTTACTAGAACTAGAATTAAGCCACCTTATGAATCAATCATGAGGGAATCTTATGAATCTCGAACCAAAGATGGCAAAACTTGGAACCTTGTTTTATGCCTAGCTAAGGGCGTAAAACTATAGGGCTTGTTGGGAGGCAACCCCATAAATAAAATTTACTTTTTCTTTTTGGTTCCTATTTTTGAGTGTTAGCACAATTATGCTACTCTTATGATTGTGTTTTTTGTGTTTTAATTAGTGTTTGTGCCAAGTAAAGCCTTTTGGATCTTCTTGGGCATTAGTTGTTTGATCTTGCTAAAAAAACAGAAAGTTTTGCGCTCATGAAATTAATTTTAGTTTTTAAAAAAATAGAGATAAAATATCCATTCCAATTGCAGTAGATCAATATACAAATTTCTCAGGTTATCCTAATTTTTCAGAGTTTTTTTAGTTAGAGAAGTGTTCGAAATAGTCAGATTTCTACAGACTGTTCTATTTTGACAGATTCTGTTTTCTTTGTGTTGTGTGCTTATTTTGATGGCTCTATGGTTTTATTTGATGAGTTTTTGCCATAGAAAAGCTGTAATACAGTAGATATAATACAAAAACAAAATATGAATTGGTTCAGCTCTTATAGTAGTGATTTATTATTCTTATACTAACAGATCTCACAAAGGCTTTGTTGAGTTTTGTGTGATTGAAGTATTCAAGTTTTAGGTTATCTTACGATGGATGAAGGAAGGATGTAAGAGCCTAAGCTTGGGGATACCCCAGCATCCCAAGCTATTATCCAAGAATGAGAAACCAACTAAGCTTGGGGATGCCCCGAGTGGCATCCCCGCTTTCTTCCAACAACCATCGGTATTTTACTCGAGACTATATTTTTATTCGTCATGTGATATGTGTTTTTCTTGGAGCATCTTGTATGATATGTGTCTTTTCTTGTTTTATTTTTTGTTTCAAGTCATCAATCCTTGCTGGACACACCTATTTGAGAGAGCCAAAATTATATCTTGACTTGTTAGAATTGCTCTCTATGCTTCACTTAAATTTTTTATGAGCAATGGACTTGCTCTAGTGCTTCACTTATATCTTTCCGAGCATGGTGTGCTTTGTTATTTTTGAAGAAATGCTCTCTTGCTTCACTTATATTTATTTGAGAGTTAGTAAAATTTTGAAGAAATTCTCTCTTGCTTCACTTAAATTATTTTTAGACAAAGAAAATTTGTTATGCTCATGATCTTCACTTATAGTTGTTTGATCTTATGAAAAGCAACACATGGAAATTAGTCCCAAAGTGATAGATATCCACAAAGGATAAAAAAGAAAAAATGTCATGAAGATCGTTGGACAAAATAAACTTGATTCTTAGAAATAGTTTTGAGATATGATGATGCGATATGTGAGTCATCTTGATGTTTGTGATTCCCTATGCATGCACGAATGCCAATAATCGTGCAATGAAATTATATCCTACTCGTGGTGCATTATTCGGTGTTAATTATGCTTAATGCTTGCTTATGAGATTATTCTTTTCTTGGTTGGTCACTTCTCAATCTTTTGCTAGCCTTCATTTTGCACTAAGTATGACCTCTACTTGTGCATCCAAAATCCTTTAAACCAGTTTTGCCACATGAGTCCACTATATCTACCTATATGCGGTATTATTTTGCCATTCTAAGCAAATTTGCATGTGCCATCTCTAATTTTCAAAATAAACTTCTCTTTTGTGTGTTTGTTTTGCTCGCGGAGCGGTGAGGGGTGGCTAATATTTTCCATGCTAGGTGTGTTATTCTCAAGATGAGTGTTTATTCACTTGTCGGTGCATGAGAGTAAGGCAAAGTTATTAGGGATGCTCAGTCCCGAAATGCAAAAAAATGAATTTACTTTATGTTGTCAAATAATAAATTCCTTGGAAAGTGTTGGTATGGAGGGCAACCGTGGATACGGCTAGCCATGGAAAGTGAAAGTTATGGTGGAAAAAGGAATAAACTTTATTTTCTGTTTGGGAACCGCCTATGATATATCTATGCATGGAAAGTATTGGGAACTCTAAGTCGTTTTCATTGGTGGGATCGATACACCTCCCAAAATGTTTTTATCTCTAAGTTTTTCGCTTTGAGCTCTGGCACCTCTACAAATCCCTACTTCCCTCTCCGAAGGGCCTATGTTTTACTTTATGCAATTTTTATTTTGAGTCTCCATCTTCTCTTATAAAAGCACCAACTAGGAGGCAATATGATTGTGCTTAAGTATTGGGTGTAGTTAATATTTGAGTGTGTTTCATGAATGGATCAAATGTTTGAGCATGATGGGCTAAGGATAACTTATTTTAGCGTTGATATTTTGAAAGACATGGTTGCTTGGTGATATGCTTGAGTATCTAAATTATTATGTCAAAACTAGACTATTTCTTTGAATCACATAAATTTCCAAATGTCCATGCTATAAAGAAAAGAACATGATATGACAAGATGAACAACACTCCACATCAAAAATTCTGTTTTTATCACTTACCTACTCGAGGACGAGTAGGAGTTAAGCTTGCGGATGCTGATACGTCTCCAACATATCTGTAATTTTTTATTATTCCATGTTGTTTTATTATCAACCTTGGATGTTTTCTAATCATTTTATAGTCATTTTATATCATTTTTGGTACTAACCTATTGACATAGTGCCAAGTGCCAGTTGTTGTTTTTTTCCATGTTTTTTACATCGCAGAAAATCTAAATCAAACGGAGTCCAAATGCCATGAAACTTTACGGAGATTTTTATGGACAAGAAGGAAGATGTTGGGCCCTGGTAGCACTTGGGGGGAGTCTCGAGGAGGGGTCAACCCACCAGGGCGCGCCAGGAGGCCCAGGCGCGCCCTGGTGGGTTGTGCCCACCTCGGGTACCCACCAGACCGCCTCTTTGCTCTATAAATACTCAAAATACCAGAACCCTAGGGGAGTTGACGAAATATTCATCCAGCCGCCGCAGAGTCCAGAACCACCAGATCCAATCTAGACACCATCACTGAGGGGTTCACCACCTCCATTGGTGCCTCTCTGATGATGCGTGAGTAGTTCTTTATAGACCTTTGGGTCCGTAGTTAGTAGCTAGATGGCTTCATCTCTCTCTTGATTCTCAATACAATGGTCTCTTGGAGATCCATATGATGTAACTCTTTTGCGGTGTGTTTGTTGGGATCGATGAACTTTAAGTTTATGATCAGATCTATCTTTCTATATCCATGAAAGTATTTGAGTTTCTTTGATCTCTTTTATGCATGATCTCTTATAGCCTCATATTTCTTCTCCGATATTTCGGTTTTGTCTGGCCAACTTGATCTATTTATCTTGCAATGGGAAGAGGTGCCCGGTAGTGGGTTGGATCTTATGGTGCTTGATCCCGGTGATAGAAAGGGAACCAACATGTATTTATCGTTGCTACTAAGGATAAAAAGATGGGATCTATATCTACCGCCATAGATAAACAGATCTCGTATACATCATGTCATCGTTCTTATTGCATTACTCCGTTTTTCCATGAACTTAATACACTAGATGCATGTTGGATAGCGGTTGATGTGTGGAGTAATAGTAGTTGATGCAGGCAGGAGTCGGTCTACTAATCTTGGATGTGATGCCTATGTAATGATCATTGCCTGGATATCGTCATAATTATTTTAGGTTCTATCAATTTCCCAACAGTATTTTTTTACCCACTATTTGCTATTTTTCTCAAGAGAAGCCACTAGTGAAACCAACGGCCCCCAGGTCTTCATTCTCATATATTTGCCTTTGCAATCTATTTTTCTCTTGATTTTATTTTCAGATCTATTAATCCAAAAACCCAAAAATACCTTGCTGCAATTTTTCTCTATTTATTTTATTTGGTGTTCGATCTATCAATCTACCACAAATTTATCTCACGTCTGTTTGCCTATCTTGAGGTGCCGTACCCCGAAAGGGATTACAACCCCTTTAACATGTCGGGTTGCGAGTGGTTGTTATTTGTATGCAGGGGTTGTTTACGTTCTGTTGGTTGGTTCTCCTACTGGTTCGATAACCTTGGTTTCATATCTGAGGGAAATACCTACCGCCACTGTGTTGCATCATCCCTTCCTCTTTGGGGAAATACCGGCGTAGCTTCAAGCGACATCAGCATAATAAGCACCAGGATTTTCTCAGTTCTCATGACATTCGTTTGAGTACAATAACGATGGAAGGATATGCATCCAACCTGGAAAACAGAAGCTTTGTCACATTCTTCTTGTTGAATGCAAGGTTACTATTGTCCATGAGGCTTAAGTTTTACAGCAAGATATTTCTCACAGACGGACACGTTGAACAACAAAAAAAGAGGTTTCGGGTGGACAAATGGGCTTCTAAACGTGCTCAGCTTCTATTTACAACAAATTGTAGTCATCCTCCAATATTTTTTTGCACAGGATGTTGATTTTGTGGATTAGACTGATCCATTTGTTTGTGACTACGAAAAAGAGTGGTTGGGTTAGATGTTACTACCATGTTCAATCTGGGTTTTGTCTAAATTTGATGAACAATTAATCCTTGTGCTTTTTGTACCGTTTGTAAGCTTGAGTTGCATGTTGTTTCCCTCGTACTCCCCTCCGCCTGCCACTACACTGCCGCATCTTCCACGGCTCCTGTTCGTTCACATCTGAGGACTCGTCGTCGTTCTCCGCCTTGGTTCGCTCGCTGTGCCCGCTACCATCTGGCATTGTCAACATGGTAAACAACCAAGAGGAATTAGGAGATGACTTTATGTGGAGAGGCTGACAGTAAGGACCCACTAGGGTCATTGGATTATGCAAGTAGGTGTCTCATTATTACAATCCAAAAAAAATACTTCCTCCTAATTGTTTGACAACTAGGTCTCATCATTGTCAATGTAGTCAATAAACGAGAAAATTACACAACAAGCGGATAACACCAGGGACCCAGCAGCTCGCCCAGTCATTTTTTAATTTTAGAGACGGAGCTCAACTGCATGTTGTGCAGGGGCTGTGGCCCATCTAGCCCACGCTTATGCTTTTATTTAATCACATGACGAGCCCAGTTGATATCTTTTCTCTTTCTAAAAATGGCTAGCCCGGATCTTTTTTTTGGAGAATACCCAACCGAGGGCTACTTGCTTTTCTCAGCCCTGCTAGGCTGCAAATCTTTCAAGACGAGGAGGGATGTAAGTAGTAAGAAATGGGCTTCCCTAGAGAATGGGCTATAAGTTGCAAGAAATGGGCTGTTAATTTTTAAACCAAAGCCAACCGGCAATTACATTAAAATATCGTTTTTTCTAGATTTCTCTACTCTTATAAAAAGCAGAGTTGGTGGTGATGGTGTGCCTACCATCCTGCAATATAGGCCGTTCGACCTATATTTAACCGATAGGAAGGAAACTATGACAATTTACCCGCACTCCTCTCCACATTTGCAGATACGGCCTTCCCTCGTTCATCCTTTTCTCCCACAAGATAAACTACTCATACAAATGCATCTTCATGTTCCGTGCAACGCACGGGCATCTTGCTAGTTAAGATTTTAAATTTCATTCATTTTTTGCGGAGATTTTTTTTGATTTTTTGATATAATTTTAAAAAAATATTTTTAACGTGACTCGAAATTTCATGATTAAAAGAGTTCGGACCCCACCAAAATATGCAAAATTTTGTTGAATTTTTTAGTAGTGCGAGAATATATGCTCTGTAATGCTAATAAAAAGAATATGGGCTTCAAAATATCCTTAAGAATTAGCAAATGGGCTGTAAATTATTGAACATATTGGCTAATGGGTTGTATGCTGTTTTCCACAGATCTGGAGGCTGACTTCTGGGCCTACTAGGTTGACAATGACGCTGTCCTAAAAATTTTTTGACGCATATGCAAGGCTTTGTCAACTTAGTCAACACAGAGCAGTGACTGTTGGATGTCCATCCAACGGCCGCCGTGCTACTTCAATATTTGATATTCCTGCTCCATCCGCCCAAACCAGCGCCGGCGGGACTGCCTGCTCCCTCCTCCCGTGGCCGGCTATGCTGCTGCCAGGCCATCCCTCTACCCATCCACACATCCTGTTATTTTCCAGCGATGTAAGCCTCGCCCTGCAGCCGACCAGTTAGCGCTCGTACTCCCCTCAGCGTGGGCATCCGCTGTTGTGGCTTTGCCGGCTCTGGGTCATTCCCTTCCTGGGCCTCGCCCTCGTCCACCGCGTTTGTGCTCTGGGCGCGACATGGTCAACAAACAACAGCCATTGGAAGAGGCTGACAGTAGGGACCTACACAAGCAAGTGCCTCCTTATTAGACGCAAAATAATGATTCCTCCACCTAACAGCTGAGCCCACCGAAAGGGCCTCTGTATTTCATGAAACAAATGTTCCTCCCACTGACAGCATGGACTCACCAGTTATATCTTCACACGCAAGGAAGTGCCTCCTTATTACGCACAAAAAAAATGAATACTCCCCTGCTAACTGGGACCCACCATAGTGGGAGGCCGACTTGTGGGCCTAGTAAGTTTACGCGGATGGAGGGCTTTGTGAACTTAGTCAATATGAACTATTCTAGCTCCAGTGACCATATGATGTCCATCCAACGGCCGTAGTGCTTCTTCAACCTCTCGTCTTCTTGCTGTAGTGGCCCAAACCAGCGCCGGTCGTGCCGCCTGCTCCTGCCACCCTGATGAACCACAAGTATAGGGGATCAATTGTAGCTCTTTTCGATAAGTAAGAGTGTCGAACCCAACGAGGAGCAGAAGGAAATGACAAGTGGTTTTCAACAAGGTAATATCTGCAAGTGCTGAAATTGTAAGTAACAGAGTAGTTTGATAGCAAGATATTTTGTAACAAGCAAGTAATGATAATAGTAACTAAAGTGCAGCAAGATAGCCCAATCCTTTTGAGGCAAAGGACAGACCAAAACAGTCTCTTATATTAAGCAAAGCGTTCTTGAGGGTACACGGGAATTTCATCTAGTCACTTTCATCACGTTGATTCGATTCGTGTTCGCTACTTTGATAATTTGATATGTGGGTGGACCGGTGCTTAGGTGCTATTCTTACTTGAACAAACCTCCTACTTATGAATAACCTCCCGCAAGCATCCGCAACTACGACAAAAGTATTAAGGATAAATCCTAACCATAGCATTAAACTTTTGGATCCAATCGGTCCCTTACGAAATAGCGCATAAACTGGGGTTTAAGCTTCTGTCACTCTGGCAACCCATCATCTAATTGCTACTCCACAATGCATTCCCTTAGGCCCAAATATGGTGAAGTGTCATGTAGTCGACATTCACATGACACCACTAAGGGAATCACAACATACATACTATCAAAATATCGAACACATATCAAGTTCACATGATTACTTGCAACATGATTTCTCCCATGACCACAAGAACAAAAGTAACTACTCACAAGTGACAAACACGCTCATGATCATAGGGGTATTAAACAACTTATTGGATCTGAACATATAATTTTCCACCAAATAAACCATATAGTAATCAACTACAAGATGTAATCAACACTACTAGTCACCCACAAGCACGAATCTATAGTTCCGGTAACAAGACTGAACACAAGAGATGAACTAGGTTTGAGATGAGTGTTGTTGAAGTTGTTGATGGATATTTCCCTCCCCAAGTTGGGAGAGTTGTTGGTGATGATGATGACGATGATTTCCCCCTCCGGAAGGGAAGTTCCCCCGACGGAATCACTCCGCCGGAGGGAAAAGTGCTCCTGCCCAAGTTCTGCCTCAAGATGGCGGCGCTCCATCCCAAAAGTCCTCCCCTTATTTTTCTAGGTCAAAATGACTTATATACCAAAAGATGGGCACCGGAGGTGGGCCTGGGTGAGCACAACCCACCAGGGCGTGCCTGGGCTCCCTGGCGCGCCCAAGTGGGTTGTGCTCACCTAGTGGGCCTCCTATGGTACTTATTTGCTCCAATATTCATCATATATTCTATAAAAATTCTCTGTGAAGTTTCAGCTTGTTTAGAGTTCTGCAGAATAGGTAGCCTGACGTAGCTTCTCCCAGTCCAGATTTCTAGCTACTAGAATTCTCCCTCTTTGTGTGTACTGATACGTCTCCAACGTATCTATAAATTTTGATTGTTCCACGCTATTTTATTATCAATATTGGATGTTTTATAATCATTTTATAATTTTTTTGGTACCAACCTATTGACATAGTGCCAAGTGCCAGTTGCTGTTTTCTCCATGTTTTTTACATCACAGAAAATCAATATCAAACAGAGTCCAAATGCCACGAAACTTTACGGAGATTTTTATGGGATAGAAGGAAGGCAATGGGCCCTGGTTGAACCTGGGGGTGCCCCGAGGGGGGCACAACCCACTAGGGCCCGCCAGGAGGCCCAAGCGCGCCCTGGTGGGTTGTGCCCACCTCGGGTGCCCCCCGGACCGTCTCTTTGCTCTATAAATACCACAATATTCCAGAAACCCTAAAAGCATCGATGAAATATTCATCCAGCCGCCGCAGAGTCCAGAACCACCAGATCCAATCTAAACACCATCTCGGATGGGGTTCACCACCTCCATTGTTGCCTCTCTGATGATGCGTGAGTAGTTCTTTGTAGACCTTCGGGTCCGTAGTTAGTAGCTAGATGGCTTTCTCTCTCTCTCTCTCTCTCGCTGAATTCTCAATACAATGGTCTCTTGGAGATCCATATGATGTAACTCTTTTGCGGTGTGTTTGTTGGGATCTGATGAACTTCGAGTTTTTGATCAGTCATATCTTTTTATATCCATGAAAGTTATTTGAGTTTCTTTGATCTCTTATAGCCTGATATTTCTTCTCCGATATTTGGGTTTTGTTTGGCCAACTTGATCTATTTATCTTGCAATGGGAAGAGGTGCCCGGTAGTGGGTTTAATCTGACGGTGCTTGATCCCTGTGACAGAAAGGGAACCAACACATATGTATCGTTGCTATTAAGGATAAAAGATGCGATCTATATCTACCGCCATATAGATAAACGGATCTTGTCTACATCATGTCATCATTCTTATTGCATTACTCCATTTTTCCATGAACTTAATACACTAGATGCATGCTGGATAGCGGTCGATGTGTGGAGTAATAGTAGTAGATGCAGGCAGGAGTCGGTCTACTAATCTTGGACGTGATGCCTATGTAATGATCATTGGCTGGATATCGTCATAATTATTTGAAGTTCTATCAATTGACCAACAGCAATTTGTTTACCCTGCTATTTTACTCGATCGAAGCCACTAGTGAAACCTACGGCCCTGGGTCTTCTTTCTCATATATTTGCCTTGCGATCTACTTTTCCTTTGCATTTTTATTCAGATCTATTAAACCTAAAAATAGAATAATGCCTTGCTGCATTTTATCTTTATTTATTTTATTTGGCATTCAATCTATCAATCTACTACAATTTACATGACGTCAGTTTGCCTATCTGGAGGCGCCGTGCCCCGGAAGGGATTAACAACTCCTTTAACACGTCGGGTTGCGAGGTGTTCTTATTTGTGTGCAGGCGATTCTTACGTTGTGTTACTTGGTTCTCCTACTGGTTCGATACCTTGGTTTCATAATTGTGGGAAATACCTACCGTCGCTGTGCTACATCATCCCCCCTCTCCAGGGAAATACTAACTTAGTTCCAGCTACCATTAGGGAGAATTTCTGGCGCCGTTGCCGGGCAGAATCAAGTCAAGATAGCCTCCCGTCAACACACTATTTCTGGCGCCGTTGCCGGGGAGGATCTTCATCATAACTAGGTTCCTAATCACAAATCTCATATCCTTGCATTTTACATTATTCGCCATTTGCCTCTCGTTTTCCTCTCCCCCACTTCACAAAAATTTGTGTTTTTATTCGCCTCTCTTTTCCGTTTGCAGTTTTCTTGCCGGATCTATTTTTGAGTGCAATCTTGTTGTGTGGTCATCATGACTCAAGGGAACACCAAGTTATGTGATTTCTCAAATATCAACAACAATGATTTTATTGGAACTCTGTTTTCTCCTCCCGCCACTAGTGCGGAGACTTGTGATATTAATACTGCTTTGCTGAATCTTGTTATGAAAGACCATTTTCCGGTACTCCTAATGAGGATGCCGCGTCCCATCTTAATACCTTCATGGAATTATGAGATATGCAAAAGAAAAAAGATGTGGACAATGATGTGGTCAAGATGAAATTATTTCCATTCTCTTTCCGAGATTCTGCAAAAAATTGGTTCTCTTCTTTGCCTCACAATAGTATCGATTCTTGGAATAAGTGCAAAGATGCTTTTATCACTACGATTTTTCCTCCCGCAAAAATTATTTCCCTTAGAACGCAGATCATGAATTTAAAGCAACTTGAACATGAGCATGTTGCGCAATCTTGGGAAAGGATGAAAATGATGCTAAGGAATTGCCCAACTCATGGGTTAAATCTTTGGATGATCAAACAAAAATTTTATGCGGGGTTGAATTTTGTTCCTCGTAATCTTTTAGATTCCACCGCAGGTGGTACTTTTATGGAAATTACTGTGGGTGAAGCTACCAAATTGCTTGATAATATCATGACAAATTATTCACAATGGCATATCGAAAGAGCTCCTACTAGTAAAAAAGTTAATTCGGTTGAAGAAATTTCTTCTTTGAGTGATAAAGTTGATGCTCTTATGAAATTGGTTGCTAGTAAAAGTGCTCCTATTTATTTTAATGATATGCCTTTGTCAACTTTGATTGAGCAAAATAGTGATGCCATTGATGTGAATTTTATTTCTCGCAATAATTTCAACAACAATGCTTATAGAGGAAATTTTAATCCTAGGCCTTTTCCTAGTAAGTCCTCTAATAATTATGGTAATTCCTATGGAAATCAATCTTATAATAATAATGGGAACACCTCTGATCTAGAGAATAATATTAAAGAATTTATCAATACACAAAAAGTTTTCAACACTTCTATAGAAGAAAAGTTGAATAAAATTGATGATTTGTCTAGAAGTGTTGATAAAATTGCTCATGATGTGGAAAATCTCAAGATGAAAATTTGTGTGCCTGAAGTAGATGAATCAATTAAAGCTCTTTATGTTTCTATGCATGAAATTAAGAAAAGAACTTCTATGCTTAGAGCTAAAAGAGAATTTTTACAAAAAGCTTTTTCTAGTGATTATTCTTGCAAAAGTGATGAAGATCTCAAAAATGATTGGTGTTTCTTATATTGATTCCTTGTTTAGTAAATTAATATTGATGAAAATGGGACTGGAGAAGAGTCAACTTTAGGTAGAAGGCATCCCAGTATTTTGGAGGGTGAAAATCTTGTTGAGAAAATTGATGAAAGTGGGTTTGGAGAGGTCAAAACATTAACTAGTGATGTACCCACTCTTTTGGATTACAAAGACTTTAATTATTATAGTTGCTCTTTGATTGATTGTATTTCTTTGTTGCAATCCATGATAAATTCACCCCATGCTTATGAACAAAACAAAGATTTTACTGAACATATTGTTGATGCTATGATGAAAGCTTTGGAAGAAAAATTGGAATTAGAAGTTTCAATTCCTACAAAATTGCATGATGAGTGGGAACCTACTATCAAAGTCAAGATAAAAAATTATGAGTGTTTTTCTTTGTGTGACTTGGGTGCTAGTGTTTCTACAATTCCGAAATCTTTATGTGATGTGCTTGGTCTTAGAAATCTTGAAGAATGTTCGTTGAATTTGCACTTGGCGGATTCTACTATTAAAAAGCCAATGGGAATAATTAATAATGTTTATATTCTTGCAAATATAAATTATGTGCCCATAGTTTTTATTGTTCCTGATATTGACTGCAATCCGTCTTGTCCAATTATTCTTGGTAGACCATTTTTAGCACTATCGGTGTCTTGATTGATATGAAAGAAGGCAATATTAAGTTCCAATTTCCTTTGAGGAAGGTATGGAACACTTTCCTAGAACTAGAATTAATGCACCCTATGAATCAATCATGAGGGCATCTTATGGATCTCGAACCAAATATGAAAAACCTTAGATCCTTGCTTTATGCCTAGCTAAGGGCGTAAAATTATGGCGCTTGTTGGGAGGCAACCCAATGAATAAAATTTATTTTTGCTTTCTGTTCCTTAGTGTTAGCACAATTATGCTACTGTTATGATTGTGTTTTTAAGTTTTAATTAGTGTTTGTGCCAAGTAAAGCCTTTAGGATCTTTTTGGGTGATAGTTGTTTGATCTTGCTGAAAAAACAGAAACTTTTACACCCACGAAATTAATTTTAATTTTTTACCAGAGAGCGACAAAATACCCATTCCAATGAGAGTATATCAATATACAAATTACCCAGGTCCTCCTAATTTAGCATAATGTTTGGAGTTACAGAAGTATTCAAAATAGTCAGATTGCTATAGGCTGTTCTATTTTGACAGATTCCGTTTTCTTTGTGTTGTGTGCTTATTTTGATGGCTTTATGGTTTTCTTTGATGAGTTTTTGCCATAGAAAAGTTGGAATACAGTAGATAGAATAAAAAACAAAATATGAATTGGTTTGATACAACACTTATAGTAGTGGTTTATTATTCTTATACTAACGGATCCCACGAAGGCTTTGTTGAGTTTTGTGTGATTGAAGTCTTCAAGATTTGGGTTATATTACGATGGATGAAGGAAAGATGTGAGAGCCTAAGCTTGGGGATGCCCGGCATCCCAAGCTATTATCCAAGAACGAGAAACCAACTAAGCTTGGGGATGCCCCCGAGTGGCATCCCCGCTTTCTTCCAACAACTATCGGTATTTTACTCGAGGCTATATTTTTATTCGTCACATGATATGTGTTTTGCTTGGAGCATCTTGTATGATATGTGTATTTGCTTGTTTTATTTTGTGTTTTAAGTCATCAATCCTTGAGAGAGCCAAAATTATATCATGACTTGTTATAATTGCTCTCTATGCTTCACTTAAATCTTTTATGAGCTAGGACTTGCTCTAGTGCTTCACTTATATCTTTTTGAGCACGGTGTGCCTTGTTATTTTTGAAGAAATGCTCTCTAGCTTCACTTAGATTTATTTGAGAGTAGGTAAAATTTTGAAGATTTTCTCTCTTGCTTCACTTAAATTATGTTTAGAGAAAGAAACTTTGTTATGCTCATGATCTTCACTTATATTTGTTTGAGCTTGTGAAAAGCAACACATGAAAATTGGTGCCAAAGTGATAGATATCCAAGAAGGATAAAGAAAAAGAAAATGTCATAAAGATCATTGGACAAAATAAACTTGACTCTTAATATTAGTCTTGTGATATGTTGATGTGATATGTGAGTCATCTTGATGAGTAATTATGCTTTAGTAGGAATATTGGTGTTAAGGTTTGTGATTCCCTATGCATGCACAAAAGTCAATAATCATGCAATGAAAATTATATCCTACTTGTGGTGCATTATTCGGTGTTAATTATGCTTAATGCTTGCTTATGAGATTATTCGTTACTTGGTTGGTCGCTTCTCAATCTTTTTGCTAGCCTTCATTTTGCACTAAGTATGACCTCTACTTGTGCATCCAAAATCCTTTAAACCAGTATTGCCACATGAGTCCATGATATCTACCTATATGTGGTATTCTTTTGCCGTTCTAAGCAAATTTGCATGTGCCATCTCTAATTTTCAAAATAAACTTCTTTTTTGTGTTTGTTTTGCTCGCGGAGCGGTGAGGGGTGGCTAATATTTTCCATGCTAGATGTGTTATTCTCAAGATGATTGTTTATTCACTTGTCATCGCACGAGAGTAAGGCAAAGGTATTAGGGATGCCCAGTCCCGAAATGCAAAAAAATGAATTTACTTTATGTTGTCAAATAATAAATTCCTTGGAAAGTGTTGGTATGGAAGGCACCCGTGGATATGCTTTTCCATGGAAAGTGAAAGTTATGGTGGAAAAAGGAATAAACTTTATTTTCTGTTTGGGAACCGCCTATGGCATATCTAGCATGGAAAGTGTTGGGAACTCTAAGTCGTTGGTGGGATGGATACACCTCCCAAAATGTTTCTATCTCAAAATTTTCTCTTTGAGATCTAGCACCTCTACAAATCCCTACTTACCTCCACGAAGGGCCTTTCTTTTACTTTATGCAATTTTTATTTTGAAATTTGAGTCTCCATCCTCTCTCATAAAAGCACCAACTAGGAGGCAATATGATCGTGCTCAAGTATTGAGTGTAGTTAATATTCGAGTGTGTTTCATGAATGGATAAATGTTTGAGCATGATGGGCTAGGGATAACTTATTTTAGCATTAATATTTTGAAAGACATGGTTGCTTATTGATATGCTTGAGTATCTAAATTATTATGTCAAAATTAGACTATTGCTTTGAATCACATAAAAGTCCAAATGTCCATTCTATAAAGAAAATAATATGATATGACTTGATGAACAACACTCCACATCAAAAATTCTATTTTTAGCACTTACCTACTCGAGGACGAGTAGGAGTGAGTAGGAGTTAAGCTTGGGGATGCTGATACGTCTCCAACGTATCTACAATTTTGATTGTTCGATGCTGTTTTATTATCAATCTTGGATGTTCTATAATCATTTTATATCATTTTTGGTACTAACCTATTGACATAGTGCCAATTGCCAGTTGTTGTTTTTTCCTTGTTTTTACATCACAGAAAATCAATATCAAACGGAGTCCAAATGCCATGAAACTTTACGGAGATTTTTATGGGCCAGAAGGAATGCAATGGCCCTGGTAGCACATGGGGGGTGCCCCGAGGGGGGCACAACCCACTAGGGCACGCCAGGAGGCCCAGGCATGCCCTGGTGGGTTGTTCCCACCTCGGGTGCCCCCTAGACCACCTCTTTGCTCTATAAATACCACATTATTCTAGAAACTCTAAAGGCATCGACGCAATATTCATCCAGCTGTCGTAGGGTCCAGAACCACCAGATCCAATCTAGACACCATCTCAGATGGGGTTCACCACCTCCATTAGTGCCTCTCCGATGATCCGTGAGTAGTTCTTTGTAGACCTTCGGGTCTAGAGTTAGTAGCTAGATGGCTTTCTCTCTCTCGCTGAATTCTCAACACAATGGTCTCTTGGAGATCCATATGATGTAACTCTTTTGCGGTGTGTTTGTTGGGATCTGATGAACTTCGAGTTTATGATCAGTCATATCTTTTTATATCCATGAAATTTATTTGAGTTTCTTTGATCTCTTATATGCATGATCTCTTATAGCCTCGTATTTCTTCTCCGATATTTGGGTTTTGTTTGGCCAACTTGATCTATTTATCTTGCATTGGGAAGAGGTGCCCGGTAGTGGGTTTGATCTTACGGTGCTTGATCCCAGTGGCAGAAGGGGAACCGACATGTATGTATCGTTGCTACTAAGGATAAAAAAGATGAGATCTATATCTACCGCCATATAGATAAACAGATCTTGTCTGCATCATGTCATCGTTATTATTGCATTACTCCGCTTTGCCATGAACTTAATACACTAGATGCATGCTGGATAGCGGTCGTGTGACGCACGGACAATTAAGCTATAGTAGTCCCACGTTAACGATGCCACGTCACCTCAATTATTGTTGCTAATCTCACGTTAGTTCAAAATCGATTCAAATTCAAAATTCAAATCAAGCAAACAATAAAAGTTTTCAAATATGAAAACTAAAATGTTCAATAAATAGTAGATAAATCAGAGGCTATGATAAAATTGTAAACAACATTATTGAAATTTGATAAGTGACCTAGACAACCTCAAACAGTGGTTGAAAATATTATTTAATAACCTTTTTATTAATACAAAATAAATATGAAATGATATTTATCCCAAACTACTTTTTGGTGGTAGGTTATATTGTGCTGTGATTTGTGGGCCAGCTCTCATATTTTACAAAACTCATTTGGGGCCCAAACAATTAGCCAAAACAGAAAAGAAAAAAATAAGAAAAAGTAAAACAAAACAAAACAAACAAAAAAAGAGGAAAAGGAACCCCCCCCCCCTCACTGGGCCAGACGGCCCAGCTGGCCGGCCCAATTGGGCAAAGGCCCAATCGGCCAACCCCAGGCCGACCCACCCCCTGCCTACTAACCCACTCCCCCTCCCATCGTAACCCTAACCGACACCCAGCGCCCCAACTCCTCCCACTCGTTCGCCTCTCCCTATCACCCTCTCCTCTCGATCCCATCTGGATCGGGGAGGGGCCTGACCTCGACGCCCGTCCTCCCCGCGAACCGAAGCCACCTCACCGGCGCCGCCTCCCCATCGGACCGCCCCATCCTCTTCTCCTCTCCCTCGCCCCCTCGTCACCGACGGCACCGCCGCATGCCATCGCCACCTGGACCTCGCCGTTGCCACCATGCCGGCCTGCCTCCCCATGTCCGCCAACACCGTCGTCCCCGTCTACCTCCCCGAGCCCCGCTGCCCGTACCCCTACGCTCCCTAGGTAAGGCCCCGGCCTCTCCCCTCTTCCCCTGCCGGACGCCGTCCGCCGCGCCGCCCGCACTTGTTGCTGCCCAGGGGCCGCGGCCTCGTCCCTGCGCCGTGCCTGGGCTATGCGCCACGCTCACGCCCCCGTAGTCGTGCTCCGGCACCACCGCCGTTGCTCTCCCTCCGCCCTAAATTGTCCGCGGCCGGCCACACGTGCGCCCGCTGCACTCGCTGCGCCGTCCGCGCCTCGCTGCGCTGTCCCGCCTCCGCCGCTCCTACCGCCGCTCATTTGCCATGGCCCCTGCTGCTCATGCCGGTGCAGCTGGCTATTGCCGCTGCCACTAGTTCTGCTGCTGCTCTGGCCGGCACCGCCGCTCCTCCCGCCCTTGGCCCCGCACGTCGCCCCTATTACAAAAAAACACTTCCGTGATGATACGTGTTTGTCATAGTAGGTCACATTTTTTGTCATGCATGTACATCCATGACAAATTTATGACAGAATCAAGATAGTCATACCTGTGCTGTCGTAGAAGTGTTCCATGACATTAGCAAAATTATCATCACAGAAGTGTCCACTTCCATGACGATAAATCGCGCGTCACAGAAGTGCTTTCATCAAGGGTGGCCGACACATGGCATCCACCGTAATGGAACGTCGTTAAGCTATCGGGTCGGGTTTTGGATCCGATAACCCGTTAACAGCCCCGACCAATGTGGATTTTCCATGTGTAAAATCATCATTGGCTAGAGGAAACACGTGTCGGCTCATCGTCGGGACAGATGTCATCCACTCACTGGACAAAAGGCGCCTATGATACGTCGACATGTGGCACGACCCAACAAGTTTAAATGGTCCGGCCCAACTAAAGGCCCACAAGATTTTGCGGACCATAATGGGCCGGCCCAGCTAAAGGCCCACGAGATTTTGTGGACCATAATGGGCTGGCCCAGCTAAAGGCCCACAAGATTTTGCGGGCCATAATGGGCCGGCCCAGGTAAAGGCCCATAAGATTTTTGTGTGGCATAATGGGCCGGCCCAGGTAAAGGCCCACAAGATTCTTGTGGGTCATAATGGGACGGCCCAGCTAAAGGCCCACGAGATTTCGATGACATTAATGGGTCGGCCCAGCTGTAGGCCCACAAGATTTTGAGGACCCTAGTAGGCCGGCCCATTAACTGGCTGCCATGTTTTGGGCCAAATGCCGGCCCATATTTGATTCAGTCCATTAATGGCCTGCCATACTCCGGCCCTAATAGTGGCCCATATGAGATCCGGCCCATTAAAAGCCTACCACGTTCTGGGCCAAATTACGGCCCAGATCAGGTCCGGCCCTTTAAGAGGCTTTGGGCTCAATTATGGCCCATATCAGATTCAGCCCGTCAACTGGACACTATGCTTTTGGGCCCACTTGCTAAAGGCCCACTTAGTAATTCGGCCTGATATTAGTTTTGGCCTGTTAAGGGCCCGTTTAACATTTTGGCCCTATATTAATTTCGGCCTGTTAAAAGCCCATCATATAATTGGGCCTAACTACGGCCCGGTTTGCATCCGGCCTGCTCGCAGCCGATATCTGATTGGGCCAAACAAGGACCCAGACAATTTTGGCCTGTTAAAAGCCCGTGATTTGATTCGCACAATCATGGGTCGGGGTTCATTTCGGGCTGCTGCGTAACTAGTAGGAATTAAGAACAAACCTACTCTATACAATAAATGAATTATGGCATAGTAACTAAGAATAAACCTACACTACACAATAAAGGATTTAAGGTATATTACATCCACTGGGCATCAAAGTTCGCCACCAGTGATCATAAAGCACAACGAAGAAGCAGATTACAAAAACTGGGCACCATTGCAGCGTAACAAAATAATACTGAACCGAGGCCACTTCCAAGACAGTTCAAGAAAGGTTAGCCTTGCGGGGGAACTGCTGCACAAGCTGCTGAGCAAGGCTGTGAGACCGGCCTAGCATGTCGGTTATAGCTTCCAGGTGTAGCTATTTAGCGATGAGGTTCTCATTGATGTTCTCCGCAATCTTTCTTAGAGATAGGACTTCAAGTCGAAGTTGAGTTGCAGAATGCCTTTCTGCTAGAACTTGGGACTGAAGAAGTCAAACTGATTCAGACAACGAATTCTGTGAGCTTGTCTGACTATTAGTCTCAAGTAACTTGAACACTGCATCAAGACAAGACTTTGGGGTTGTCTCGCTATCTTCAAGATGTTTTGCCTTCTTTGCTGCAATATATGTTGGGTTTGTCTCACAGCCTTCAGCAGACTTGTGCATGCCATCAGGCATATCACCCTGAAACAAAGCAGAGAGATGACAGGTTTTGCACGTGTATAAACAAAGATGATAACTGTTCTGTCAATTCTATCCAATTTCAAATTAGAAAATAAAGAGTATGTTCAAAATATCAATAGCATAATTTGGCATTGTTCATAATGCGGGGAGCTTCACCACACTACTGGATTACCATGTCAACATAACAAGCATAGATGAAGGGCAAAGAAAATCATTGTATCTATTTTGGATAATGTGCATGGCATGTTGTTCATATCATCAGCCACATCAGTAAGATAAAACAGGAGATGACAAGGTGCAAACGTGGGCTGCTTCACCACACACTGGATTATAGATCCACAAAAACAAGCATACATATAGGGAGTATTAAGTAATGTGCATGGTATGAATAAGGAATTTGGTTTTACAAGTAAAACTTAGAACTTACGGTTCTTATGAACATGCATTTTGGTAGAAACAACAAACTAAACAGCAGTAAACGATAGGGAGTATGAGCAAATTAAACAGCAGTTGAGGATAAAGGCTTTAGAAGGACTGACTTACATTAACAGTTAACACCGGCTTTATAATGCCCTTCTCCATGGCAAGGGAAGGATAACTCAAGAATTTCAGCACAAATCTTCTTCATAAGCATTGCCTGTACTCTACATTTTGTAGAGAGTAATTATAGATATGATAATACTGGAAGGGATACAGGATAATGAAGATAAGATGCAGATTGATGCTACATAATCAACTACCAATCCCTGGAAGTACAAGCGTTACAGGACAAAATGTACTGACAAGAGCAATGGGCTACACTTCTGCACTAGCATTGTCTGTGTATTCTACTTGTTGGTAAGATTAAATATAGATCTGATCTTTTTTAGTAAATGGTGGGCGAGGGAGATAAGATGCAGAATGCTACAAAATGAACCAATCCCTCTTCCCATAATACAAGAGTGTTTTGAACAGTGGTGTACTGTACAAAACGTTCTTATATTATGGGACGGAGGGAGTAGCTGTTAATGTAAGTACATTGATAGACCACGTTCAGTCCTTACAACAGGACTATAGAGCTAAACCTCTTCAAAAGCATTGGGTTGATTCTAAATTTATGTAAGAGTCCATACGAATCATATAATGTCCACCAAATGGACGATTACGAGGCTAACATGTGCAGGATGCTACATAATCAAATAGCTATGAAAGTAAGTATGGTCATACAGGGCAAGAGGTACTCACAAGAGCAATGCAGTGTGTAGTATAGTTGCGAGATTCTGCGGTCCCTTGAGAACGAATGTTCTTCTGCTAACAGTTTTCGTACAAAGTGAGACATTAAGGCAAATGCAGAAATGTAGTTCAAATTGTGATGTGATATCATAGACAGTACCGTACGCTACAGCCAAGACCAATGTGTAACAAGATTATTCCAGTCACCGTTGGATAAATGTAGCAACGGAGACTTTACAGAAATTTCGGTTCAGAGGCTTGCCAAGTGTGCTTGCCTCAGGTAGGAATGATACTTCATCAATGAGTGCTTGAAAAGTGCAACCAACCCTTGCTCGTCATCACAACCAGTTTGCGCCTCGCCTATTTAAAAGAATGAAATCTTGTGTCTTCTGTCAGCAGAAACATATGCAGTAATGACCATGAATAACATTAGTACATTACTTACGCGTAAGTTGCGGAGGAACACTGGAAATTGTTCTGTGTCTGCGTTATAATATTTCCATGAAGGAAATATGCGCACAAAGTTCCTGACAACAACATAAGCTTCATCTTCTAAACTGGGAAGAAATGGAACAGGGGTCCTATTTGCTGCAATTGGGGCTCTCTCTAGTTCGAAAAGGGATTTGGCAACTGGATTTGGTGTACTCTTTGCTGGAATGGGGGTTTTGCATCGTACAGCTGGTGCTATGTCAACTGGCATAATCAAACTGTTTGCTGCAGTTGCGGTCTGCTGAGTTGGGGCATCAGAAATGACCAGTGTAGTAGGGCTAGAGTCTGCTAGAGTTGGGTTATTTTGTGGGTCAGGTGATATTGCAACTACACCTAATGGGCTATTTGATTTATCAGGTGCCACTACCTTTTCCAAATACTTTGCTTGTGCTCCTCCACGATCAGCAATCGCCCTCTTCCTTTTGAACGTCTGATACACAAGAACAACATTTGAATGGATAAATATGGTATGATGACAGATGGAATATGTACTGAAAATGGATAGGCAGGGCGTATTCACATACACGATGTGTAAACTAAGCTAATGGCAGTTCAACAAAGTAGAAGCAATGCAAAGCATCAGTTGCAAGATATGTGCGAGCAATGTAACCTTGGAAAGTTAGAGCAAGTACCTTGATGGGTGAATAAGATAGGGCATCTTCCTCTGACTCCTCCACTAGGGAGCTACATTGACTTAGGTCTCCCTCTAGCTCAGAATCACTGTTAGGATCATATTCTGAGCATGAATCTGTAGGTGGAGAGTGTTTGCATTGCATTGCATCCAGACTTGATTTCAGTCCCTTAATGCCAAGTTTGACAGCCATGGCATTGTTCTGCTTTATTCTTTTCATGCGCGCAAGCTCATAATCATTATGATGCTGTTCAGAATCTGAGATTCATGAAAACATAAAAAGTAGTCAGATTATCTATGGAATGCATTGCGGTTTCAACTCGGAGAGTGTCTCCCTATAAACCCCTGCATATGCAAAGTTCACCTCCCCAACCGTGCTGACCAGACCACACACAGAGATACACACCCGAGCGGCGAACATGCATTTTCGAAACTAATTTAGGAACATTTAGCTGACCAATTAAACAACTCTGTTTTAATAATATCAGATTCGTATTTGAACAACTAAGCTTGTTTAGCTTGATGGGTGGAGCAGTGTTATTATGACACGAAGCATGTATTCTGATCGTATAGTGATCATAAAAGGGGGAAACTCTAAGCATATATTTTTTAGCAAAAGAGGGTTTCCCCTCTGATTTCTATTAAAGAAACCACCACGGAACCAACATGATCAATTAAACCCTAAGCATGATCAATTAAACCGTATTATGGCTGTGCCATGGCAGATTTGAAGCTGCAAACCGGAGAAATGATATTTAGCATCCATTGTTTGCTTCGAACTAAGAACTAAATTCTAAGAGCTGAAAAGAAAGTAGAGTAACCAAGTTAAGATCTATTTTCTGGTTGAGATCAAAAAGTTGAGGAGATATGAAGTACCACCTCTCTTGCGGCGCCGTGTAGGCATCGGGGGTGCGATGGCTGTCGGTGGCGTTGAAGCAGATCTGCGATGGTAGACGGGTGCATCGGGGGATAAGTCCCGTTGCGGTGGAAGAGAAGGTCGTGTGAGCGGCCCCGCAAAGAGGACGACGACGCCGATGAAGCGAGAGGACGCGATGCAAGGCTATTGGTCCGTCGCCGTGGATGAGAAACGTCCATCTCTAGCAGTGGACGACGCGGTCTTGGTAGGCGCTCCGGCATGGTGGAGGACGGTGGCGATGGATGTGGTGGAGGACGGCGGCGATGGATGGGGTGGCGGACGGAGGCTGGTGTGGGAATGGGGTGTTCTAGCGCGGACGGTGTATGAATGGGAAAATGGAGGGAGAGGTACGGGGAACCATGTTTTTGGGACGCGCCTGTCTGAAATATGGGAAAGTTACGAACTTATCCCCCGTTTCAAATTTGGACGTCTCGTCGGTTGGGGATAGGACGGTAATCTCGCATCTCCCAAATATTTGCCGGTAACTATTTCGGGCGAGGAGAGGGTGTTTTGCCGCCCACGGTTGGCGCCCATGGTGTATGAACGGGGCTGACAGGTAGGGCGGTTGTGTCACGTCTGATGGAAGTTACACATCTGCCCCTATTTAAAATATTAGCCTACATCTATTTCGGACGAGGAGAGGGTGTTTTGCCGCCCACCGTGTATGAATGGGGAATGGAGGGAGAAACAGAGGTCTTTCGGACGAGCTTGAATCAAATGAGTTTTGCCGCCCATGTTTGACGCCCACCGTGTCGGAATGGGCTCAGAGGCGGTCGTGTCACGTCTAATTGAAGTTACTAACCTACCCCTATTTAGAGCAGTGGAAATCGGGCCGATGGATTGTCCGTGTAATGGGTAGACAGTAATTTCCATCTCCCAAACACTTGGCTTCGGGCAGCCGATGTGGGAGTGGACATTTTGCTGTTTCTTTCGAATTTTGGGACAATAAGCATCCACGTTTACCCTGGCAACTAAATTCGAATCCATTTTGTATTCCTATATGAATCTTTATAAATCATTCTATGTGTTTTTATATATCTTCAAAAGGACGACAAAGATGTATTCCACTGTCATATATGAATATGGTTTACAAATGCCGATACTCAAATTCAGAAACTAGAATCCAGTTTAAGGTGAATTCGAATATTTGGAACACTTCATGTCCAACTCAAATGTCACACGCAGCATAATGTGTACTCCCATTTAGATATGTACACAAGCGATGTATCAAGATTCAAATACCGAGTCAATCAACCAAGAATGTACGGAACTAACAGACATATAAACACTTATAGAGTATATGGATCAATAATATCAACTAACATACATAAGCCAGGCCGCTGTACTTTTTTTGGCTACAACAACATCCTTTTTTTAGCCAGCATCTTGGCCCTTTCCGATGCGTGCCACTTATGGTCCATCTATACTACTATTGCTGAATGCACATTCAGCCCGATTGGCATATTTGTAGGTCTGGCACAGCAATCCAAATGAAATGTCTCCGAGTCTTATCAATTAATACAGACTTGTGCTCAAATAAAATTACAAACAAAAAACAAAAAAACAATTATTACATGATCTCTAAAACAAATGGTTTGATTGATTACATGAACAGACAACACAAAGGTTATTCAACTATGGAAAGAACATTTCACCTATGATTTACCAAGTAGGAATTTAATTTCCTTTTTTCCTTCAGGACCTTAACAATCTGGTCAGTCTCAGCTTGCTTCGTTTTGAAATCCACCAAATATTTAATGGTTGTCTTGAGTACTGCTTGTGATTGTGCTGTTTGCTTCCTCAACATGTCAACTTCATCTCTAAGTGCAGAAGCAGAATCTCTTTCTACCACTAGTTTAGCCTCTAGAGCATCAGCAGTTGGCAATTCATAATGCACGATTGGGCCGGTGCCACTGCTGTGGGATGATGCAACGTCCATGGGGACCTCGCTCTTTGATCTTGGGCTAACCTGTTTTGCCATTAAAGTTCCGATTGGATTCAGAAAAGTTGAAGTTAGCAAAACATCTCAACTGGGAGTTATAACAGCAAACCAGTTAAACAAACAAGGAATTAAAGAGTTTCAATTGGATGCTGAAAAGTAGTTATTAACATCATTGTAACCCGCTGTTGCAGCAGCAAAGCAGTTAAACAAACAAGTAGATATTTAAGTTAAGGCAAACAGGTAATTCTTAACAGTAAGTATCAAACACATAGATAGGCGCAGTCTACAATATGATTAACAGGCTGTGCCATTATGTAATCAGTAGCAAACTAAATTAAGCCAAGCAACGTAATTGAACAATTTTGCAATAAGTGGCTAACTAAAATTCCGAGAAGCAGGTAACTGAACTTACGCTAGTTCTTTGTACAGGCACACTGCAACTTCTTTTTCGCTTACAAGGTTGTACGAAGGAGTCCATGGCATCAATTGCTTGGATACGCAGTCCCAATACTTCTTTCTTCCCACACTGCATGGGTAAGTCGAATGGTTAATCTGGTAAGATGGTGCGTCCTTGATATGTTATATGAGGACGTGTAGTCAGACTAGTTGTAGCCAAACACATCACACTGGCTTTTACTGTATATTTCATGCGATTACTTTTGGCATATCGAGATCTAAGCAATCTACAATAGGATGAAAAGACTGGCATCCTTCACATTATTGGCGAACTCAGTTCATAGAAACAAGCAATTCAACCATTCTGTGGGTAAATCAAAAGCGCCACTGGAATATTTTTCACTATCCAATCATACACGCAAAAAGGGGCGACGCCACCATAGGGGCTGGTATGGGCGGCCGCCTCAGGTGGCTGGAAAGTGTGCACCTAGTTTGAGTCGTCCAGGTTGGCCCATGCTAGTTTTGTTCGTCCCAACGCACGAGCAGGCAATGTAAAAAATGAAGAAAAATGTTTCAATTTGGATGGGCCAATAACATAAGTGCAAGGCAGGCCCTATAGCAGGCTCGCGGCCCAAACGAGCGCCTCCCATATCGATCGACAGCAGGAAAAATCCCAATTCATTCGCTCCAGCCTCCAGTCTGGTTCGCTCCTAACCTAGCCGCCGCTGGACAGACCGACACAGCACTTCCTCGCGCCCTCGTTGGAGGGCGGTCGCCGGGCTTCAAGCGAACGGAAGGACAAGAAGATGAAGATCCAACCCTGGGTGTAGCCTGCGTGGGAGGCAGCGGCGGCAGCACGGGCATGGCATCGAGCTTGCGCAAACGGACAGTCGCAGCTTGCAAGAGTAGCATGCGCAACGAGCAGGTACATCACATCCCTGATTATATCTAATTCAACTCTTCAATTTCTGGCCAATAGTTAAACCTGACGGTGTTGTAAAACTGCTTGTATGTAGGGAATCTATGAGAAAATGAAACCAATTTCTACTTATTTTATAACTCCCCCAATCAATACTGAACTGACTGAATCTGATGTATCTAATCAAGTTTCCGGTGCAAACATACAAGCTCATGTTGTTCTTGAGCCTGAAGTGTCTAATGAACAGACTGCTAATGAAGGATTTGATGCAAACATTTTACATGCTCCTGGTGATGAACATATAGTGTCTAATGAGGGATCTAATGCAAGCATTTTGCAAGCTCATTGAAGGATTTAGTGTCTAATGATGATCTACTATGTTGAGAGAGACAGAGATTTGCAGGCATTGATGACAAGCAAATTATAGTGCATTTTCATAGCTTGAGGAAACGTCGAGGCCATCTACCAGAAAGTCCCCGTATCATGACAACATAGCATAAATACTTTTCTAATCTGTTGTTTGAAACTATTGGCATACTTGTGCAGGATAGATATATTGATATGCAGTTTGCGCACTGGTTATACGTGCAATTACACTTCGATATTTTCAGCCAGAGAACGAATAATTCAAGCAGGTACAGACCATGTTTGTAGTCCTTGTACACCATGTTGCATTTTGTGTTTTTTGGTGCTTGCATCATTTAGTGTTTATAATCTGAACTACTTTGGATCATTAGCTGGTTTTCAAAGTGCATGTAGCTTCACATTTCTCAAGTTATGTTGATTTCCGGAGTGCAAGTGCCTTCGTATTTTTTAAGTTAAATGTTCGCCCCTGGTAACTTGAATTCGTGGATCAGCCACTGCACACAAATCATACACGAATGCCAGTACGAATTAAATGAAATGCAGGGACTTACGCTAGCTCGTTGTACAGGCTCACTGCAGCTCTGCTTGCGCTTGGGATGTTCCATGTACAAGTCCATGTTACCACTTGCTTGGATGTGCAGGCCTTGTGCTCCTTGCATCCCCCTCTGCATTTTTGACACGGCGAATGGTTGATCAAATAAGAGGAATCGACCTTGATGTTATACCGAAGGACAGATACTTACAAGGTTATACGGGTGTGCAGGATGTGTACCAGATCCCGTAGTGCCGTCATGCTTCGCTAAAATATGGATTTGCTTGTTTCAAATGATATCTCCAGAAGAAATAAGAGTTAAGGTCAGAGTTGCATAGGCGTGTAACCTAAGAGAGCAGTGAAAGGATATCCAAACATCGTCGGAACAATGCATAAGGGAGTGATATGTGGATACCTAGTTCGGGCCGACGTTTGGGCATGCTTGCCTAGCTAGAGTGCTGGTCACTTCAGAGCCGTTCAGGGTGATGCACTAGCGTTGGCTGGCCGCGCACGGATGCAGATCTTGAGTGGCAACGGAGCGCTACGATGCGGTGGACGAGACCGTTGGTGAAGCCCCAACGACCTCGGGGGGCGAAGGTGTGACGATGTGCTCGGTGAAGTAGCCCCGGTGAGCTGGGAGACAGCGTCGGTGAAGTGCACCTGATGCGGTGGAACTCGGTGTCTGTGAGGCACGTCGGTTGCGGTGGCCGACGTTGTCGGTGGACCACCCGGTGTGGTGGACGAGGGCGTAGATGAGGTAGCTCCGGTGCGGTGGTGAAGCGCGACCGTCGTCTTCATCGTCGTCGTCCAGCACAGAGGTGGGGCACGGTGAGGAAAGAGAAGAGACGAGGGGCAATTCGAGGGTTGGCGGTGAATTAGGGATTTGAGCAATCTGGGCGCGGAAGGGGACGGTGGAGAAGAGAGATTTTGCAGGGATGGAATTGGGGCCGCCAGATATTTCAATCCGAAACGTGGAAGCGCGAACTTATATTGTCGTCGTCATTTTTGGGGGGGGGGTGGTTGGGTGCTACGCGTCCGTCCGACACACGCGACCACCCCGACAGGACTATGCTTCGGTGCCTTAAGGCACCTGCCTCTGTGTCCATGACATATGGGCCCAACAGGTGGCTGGCCCACATGTCAGTGACCCAAAGGCAGTTGCCTTTAAGGCACCGAAGCAGCGTCCACCCCGACACGACCCTGGTTTGCCTGGTGCGCCTACATTTTAGAATGCAAACGAATCTTCTTTCATTTGCAAACGAATCTATATGTATTACCATGCCCGTGTTTTCCTTGCAATAATTAGTCATTCGAAACGAGATACTCCATCCGTTCACTTTTGTAAGTCGTTTCAGACAACTTAAAATGAACTGTTTTGCACATTGTCTGAAATGTCTTCAAGGTCTTATAAAAGTGAACAGAGGGAGTACTATAAATTAATTAATGAGGAGTTATTTGAAAAAAAAATGAAACGGTACCCACGCTAATGCGGATTAGAGTGTGTGTCACATAATTAGGTATTTGAATTAGAGTGTGTGTCACGTAGTTAGTTATTTGAATTAGAGTGTGTGTCACGTAGCGATCTCCAATTCTAACGTGGATTTCACATTTCACTATATCCATGCTACTTTTTTAATACAAATTCATATGTATATGATGAACACCATGGTAGTGAGAAAACTTTTGGATGGATTCAAACATATGACCTACAAAATAGCACAACAAACTGAGTCAATGTCAACTTTTCGAAACTTAGTATGGCACGAATTAGAAATAATTACCCGTATGCCTGGTACTCGGTTCAAATCTTACAATGCACACCGAATTGAAACATCGATATTAAGTCTCGTACTATGTACATTCAAATGTTGTTTTTAGCCCCCCCCCCCCCCGCACAAACGCTACATACTTCCTGTATCGGTCAATCTTCCTCTCCTAACCACCTTAGGAAGCCATCGGTTTCCAACACACGTTCATTCTTTCTCTCATGTTTCGATCTCTAAGTCTCTCAACTACACAACCCGGTTTTCCACTCTGTTACCAAATGTATTTACCTCACACACCTGCCATTGCACCCCATGCCGAGCTCTCTCTCTCTCCCCCTCTCCCTCTCACCCTCTCGCGCTAAATACATGCATTGCCTATCTAGCCCCCAACCTCTCATGCATGCGCACGCACGCACATTGTATATCTAGGTCACTCCCTCGAGACTGTCTCACGCTTTCTTCCGCACGGCGGGCCACACTCGCTCAATCTCAATCTCACTCACACATCTGCTAGTCTACCACTGTAAGAGTTCGCACAACTTAATCAACTATGCTAGAGCCCATAGTAGCTTGTGGCTGCACACGGAAGTTTCTAGTATGAATAATCTCATGATCCCTTTGAACCTCGGTGGCGGTCCAAAAGATAAACAGGCAAACGCTGGAATACCCAGGTGCCTCAATCCACCCAGATGTGTATTTAAGTTGCCACCTTAGATAAACCATTAATTTAACAAACTCACATTTGTCATGGATTTCACTCACCCAATCCACGTCTACTAGCATAGCATGGCATAATAAGCAAATGTAGAAGTAACTCCCAAAGGTTTGATGATAAAACAGGTAATAGGTGCTACATCATCTACTTCCTGAACCCACAAATTAATTAGATCCTAATCATGCAATGTGTGAGGATTGATCTAATGCAATAAAAATTGGTAATAGTAAGTATGATCAAAGTGTTACTTGCCTTGCTGATGATCCGCAAAACCTAGCGATTCGAAGTAGCAAGCAGCGCACTCCCGGTACTCTATCTCAAACAAACAAGCATACAATAAGTACTCAACTAATGTACAGATAAAACTCAAATAAGAGATCTAACCAGAAAGTTCAACTTAAGAACTCCGGTTGGCAAAAAGAAACAAATCCAACGAAGCAACTAAAGACAAACGGCAAAAGAAACAAGCGTCGTTTACTAATCTGGATCTAGGTCAAATTTTACGGAGTCAAAAACTTGTTTGAGTTGGTTAAACAGAAAGAGGGTATCGAAACGAAACTCTAGGTGCTTTAATCACCTGATTCCGATAAACGAGCGAAAAGCTATACTAAAACGAAAATCGGATCAGAAATCGCGATCAGAAAAATCGCTGATTTAATCCGAGAAAAAGAAAACGACGAACAAATTAACGAACAAATGTTTGTTATCTGGATCTAAACAATGACTGTGTTCGTTAAAACGAAGGAACGAGCGAACGCTCGCTAATTAACTAAACCGAGAAAAAAACCGATCTATCTAAAAAACGAATCTAAAAAACTGAAAAACCCGGTGGAAACCAACAGTTTTCTAAAAAAACCAGCGGGCGGCGGCGGTTCGACCTCGTAGATGGCAGGCTCCGGCGGCGGCACGGCGGCGGCGGCGGCTAGGGCGGCGGCGCGGGCGACTAGGGTTTTGGGCGGCGGCGGTGGCTTTGGGCTGAGGCAGCCCGGGTGGCTCACTATATAAAGCCCCCGGCCAGGCGGAGTCCTGGCCGGACACGACCCAAGGTCGGTTTGGTTTTTCCTAATAATTATGCCCAGAAAAAAAACAAAAGAAATACTAAACGGACTCCAAAAATCCCGAAATAAATTTCCCCCGGCTTCTAAAATCAAGCCGCACAGGATGAACATTTATTTGGGGCCCAAGTGCAATTTTCAAAAACGCGCATTTTTCCTAAATTCTAATAAAACCAAAATAAAATCTTATTTGATTTTTTATTAAATCCTCAATATTTGTTTATTTTGGGAAAGTCATTTTATTCCCTCTCTCATATTTTGGTAAGAGAAATAATTGAAGATAAAATAAATAAAATCAAATGATCCTATTTTCTAAATTTGAGAAAACTCAAATATGAAAATAACGAAATCCCCAACTCTCTCCGAGGGTCCTTGAGTTGCATAGAATTTCTAGGATAAACCAAAATGCAAATAAACATGATATGCAATGATGATCTATTGTATAACATTCCAAATTGAAAATTTGGGATGTTACAAACCTACCCCCCTTAAGATGAATCTCGCCCTCGCACTCCAAAATAGGTGAGGGTGGTCCTTCAGCAGATCTTCCTCTCGCTCCCAGGTGGCTTCATCCTCCGTGTGGTGGCTCCAATGAACTTTGCAAAACATGATAACCTTGCTGCGGGTGACTCGGCTGGCATACTCAAGAATCTTGACTGGTTTCTCCTCATAGGTCAAATCACTGTCCAACTGAATTGCTTCCAGCGGCACTGTATCTCTCAGCGGTATATCAGCCATCTCTGCATGGCACTTCTTCAACTAGGAAACGTGGAATACATCGTGAACTCCTGACAATCCTTCGGGCAATTCCAACTTATAGGCTACTTCTCACATACGCTCCAAAACCGTGTATGGTCCTACAAAACGTGGCGCTAACTTTCCCTTAACTCCAAAGCACTTAACTCCTTGAAGTGGAGATACTCGAAGATAAACTTGGTCTCCAACTTCGTAAACTATCTCCTTGCGTTTAGAATCTGCGTAGCTCTTCTGCCTGGATTGGGCTACCTTGAGCCTATCACGAATTAATTTCACCTTCCATTCAGACTCCTTAATCAAATCCGGTCCAAACAACTGGCGGTCTCCAACTTCGTCCCACGACAATGGGGTCCTGCACCTCCTTCCGTACAAGGCTTCAAAAGGGGCCATCTTCAAATTGGATTGATAACTGTTGTTGTAAGAGAACTCTACGTATGGCAAATTCTCGTTCCAACTAGATCCATAATCTAGCGCACAAGCTCTTAGCATATCCTCCAAAATCTGATTGACTCTCTCGGTCTGTCCATCTGTCTGCGGATGGAAAGCCGTACTGAACTCTAGCCTGGTACCCAAAGTTTCATGCAACTGATTCCAGAACTTTGAGGTAAATTGGGTTCCTCTATCTGATACAATGCTCCTTGGAACTCCATGCAGACATACGATCCTGGTCATGTATATCTTTGCCAACTTGGCACTAGTATAGGTAGTCTTCACTGGAATGAAATGAGCTACCTTTGTCAAACGATCGACTACAACCCAAATCGAGTCATAGCCTGAACGAGTTCTGGGTAATCCTGTAATAAAATCCATGCCTAACTTATCCCACTTCCATTCGGGTATCGGCAATGGCTGTAGCAATCCTGCTGGCTTCTGATGCTGTGCCTTTACTCTCTGACATACATCACAAACTGCTACATACTCCACAATATCCTTCTTCATTCCGGTCCACCAGAAAGTATCCTTCCAATCCAAGTACATCTTGGTATTTCCTGGGTGAATCGAATATGGTGAATCATGGGCCTCTTGCATAATTAACTTCCTGATCTCCGGGTCATTAGGAACATAAACACGGTCTTCAAACCATAAGGTATCGTGCTCATCCTCACAAAATCCTTTATCTTTTCCTTTGCTCATTTTCTCCTTAATAGAAGCAACCTCCTTGTCACTCCTTTGAGCTTCTCTGATCCTATCCATCAAAGTAGTCTGAATCTCCAATGCTGCTACATAGCCTCTCGGGACTATCTCCAAACATAGCTCACGAAGATTCTTGGCTAACTCCCTTGGTAAATCTCCGTTCATTAGTGTGTTGACATGGCTTTTACGGCTCAATGCGTCAGCTACTACGTTAGCCTTTCCGGGGTGATAATGCAATCTCATATCATAGTCCTTGATGAGCTCCAACCATCTCCTTTGCCTGAGATTTAACTCCTTCTGCATGAAAATATACTTCAAACTCTTGTGATCCGTGTACACCTCACAATGGTTTCCAATGAGAAAATGTCTCCAAGTCTTCAACGCATGCACTACGGCTGCTAATTCCAAATCATGGTTGGCATAATTTAACTCATGAGGCTTTAGCTGTCGTGAGGCATATGAAACAACTCTTCCTTCCTGCATAAGCACTGCTCCAAGTCCTCGATGTGAAGTGTCACAATACACCTCATAATCCTTAGTCTGATCTAGCAAAATCTACACTGGCGATGTGACCAAATGTTTCTTCAACTCCTTGAAACTGGCCTCACATTCCTCAGTCCATATGAACTTGGTATCCTTCTTCAACAACTCCATCATAGGCTTCGCAATCTTTGAGAAATTTTGAATAAATCTCCGGTAGTATCCTGCAAGTCCAAGAAAACTCCGGATCTCTCCAACTGTTGTTGGCGCTTCCCAATTTGTCACAGTGTCAAGCTTAGTGGGATCTACTGCTATACCTTCTCCGGATATAACGTGTCCGAGAAATCCAACTTCCTTCAACCAAAACTCACATTTGCTAAACTTGGCATATAACTGATGTTCTGTGAGCTTACCAAGTACCAAATGCAAATGCTCCTTATGCTCCTCTTCATTTTTCGAGTAAACCAGGATATCATCAATGAACACTACGACGAACTTATCCAAAAACTCCATAAACACCTTGTTCATCATGTTCATAAAATATGTAGGGGCGTTAGTCAGTCCAAACGACATGACCGTATACTCGTACAGCCCATACCTGGTGGTAAAAGCCGTCTTAGGTATATCCTTTTCTCGAATCTTCAACTGATGGTAGCCTGATCGCAGATCGATCTTGGAAAATACCTTAGCTCCTTGCAATCGATCAAACAGATCATTGATCATCAGTAGTGGGTACTTGTTCTTGATGGTTACTTCATTCAATCCTCGATAATCAACAATCATCCTTAACGATCCATCCTTCTTCTCCACTAGAAGTACTAGCAATCCCCAAGGCGAAGAACTTGGGTGGATATATCCTTTATCCAGTAACTCCTTAATCTTCTTCTTAATCTCCTCCAAATCCTTTGCGGGCATCCTATATGGTCTCTTAGATATTGGCCCTGTGCCTGGCAAAAGCTCAATCAAAAACTCAATATCTCTATCCGGTGGCATGCCTGGCAACTCCTCTGGAAATACATCAGGGAAATCCTTCACTACTGGTACTTCCTCCTGCACAACTCCTGTTAACGAATTTACTTGAGTCCTTTTTGGCACATGCTGGGATACATACTTGATCCTTCTTCCTTCTGGGGTGGTAAGCAAAATTGACTTACTGGCGCAATCGATGTTTCCTCCATACATCAACAACCAATCCATACCCAGAATTACATCCAAACCTTGTGATTCCAAAATGATTAAATCTGAGGGAAAACATGCCTACCTATACTCAATGGCACTTGAAAACATCCCTTACTAGCCATATACTCCGCTCTTGGTGAGCTTACTAACATAGGTGTTCTAAGAACCTTAGTGGGCAGGTTATACTTATCCACAAATCCCCTTGATATGTATGAATGCGATGCACCAATATCAAAAAGAACGATTGTAGTAAATGACTTAACCAAAAACTTACCAATTACTGCATCTGGCTGCTCTTCAACCTCCTCCATGTTAACGTGGTTCACCTGTCCCCTATTGAAAGAGTTCGGCTTCTTCCCAGAGCTTCCATTACCATTTCCATTCTGAGATTCAGGACATTCATTGGCATAATGTCCGGTCTTCTAGCACTTAAAGCAAGTGACTTGGCTCAGGTCTCTCTTGGCTGGGGTTGATGGGTTGGTACGGTTCTGGCCGTTGCTTCCTCCATTCCCATTACCACTCTTGCAGCCGTTATGATTGTGCGAGCTACCTCCTCCATGGGTATGCTGAAAATGTCGCTTCTTCATGGCCATAGCTCCTACTGAAACATGGGCAGTACAGAAAGCCTGCTGAACTGGTCCCATGTGATAGTATCGATAGGGAAAGTGGCGGTGAAATTCTCCCACCATGATGCTGCGGGTCCTTCAAGCTGATGTGTGGCAAACTTCACCTTTTCCGCATCTGTGCATCCTGTCGTGGTCAATTCCCTTGCTGTCTTGTGGAGCCAATCATCTGCTACTATAGGCTCGATGCTACTGGAAAACACCGACGGATTCAACCTAAGAAAACGGGCTAAGTGATCAACAGGTGGTGGTGGTGGGTTGTTGTTGTTGTTGTTCCCCTGATTCTTGTTCTGGACTAGCAACTGCATCAACATGTTCTGCTGCTGGATCAACTGAGTGAGCTCCGGTGGGAAGGTAAATCCGGGGTCACGTCTCGGAGGCATCTGAGGGTTTAGAAAAGATGAGATTTAAGAATAGAGAGGGGTCTAGAGAGAAAACACTACCCATATGCACATGAGGCAAAAGCAAACAATTCACTTCATTCAATCAAACAAGGGCATACAATCGATCTTACTATCGCAAAAGTGCTTGGACTACTATATTTACATGGTGGACTACTACTACTGATGGGGTGGTCAACTAGAAATATTCTTCGGTTGCAGACTCCATGATATCTTCTCCTGCTTCACCAACATAGTCATCATCGCTATCATCTGGATCCGAGTTGGTGTCTTCAATGATGATGTAGTCTTCCGGGTGAATCTCCTTGGGTTCTTCGTCTTCTTCTACTGGTGTAGGGCCTCCCATGAAATATTGCTAGATTCATTGTTAAGTCGGCATTCTTATCCACTATTACTTTGATTTCCTCTTCATAATCTTCACGTGTAGCCTTGAGTTCTTTCTCCAGCTCCATGATTCTTGTCCTCGCCTTGTTCAGATCTATCATGTCTGCGCACATCTGGTTCTGCTGATGTCGAATGTGCTGGTTTAACTCCTGGATAAAAGCAGCAATTGATCTGTCCTTCCTAGTGCTGATCATCTCCCAGTGCTCATCTCGGCGCCCACAAATCTGGTAGATAGTATCCTTGAGATCATTGTGGTAAACTTCTCCAATGCGTCCCATGGAGATGTGAGCTGCCATGCTCTTTCCTAGACTCCAGGTTGGTGCATCAAAGGAAAACTCTATGGGCTCAGTGACTGGCATGAACGTCCTTCCTGGTACTTGAACTTGAATCATCCAGCGCTCCTCTTCCGGTAAAGTGGCGGTGTCGATTCCGGTGAAGCTTGGTACTCCTATGTTTAGATATCTAGTGACTTCCTTCAAGTCATGTCCAAAGGGTGTATCTTCATCCGGTTGTGTGAACTTGTTCCTTGCATCCGCCATCCTAAAAGAGTAGAAAAGATGATGAGTCAGAATGAGAAGAGTGAGTAGTGATCTAGGGCTTTAGCTTAGTGGTCGTGTCCAATAGTCAGCGTGTGCTCTGATACCATCTTGTAGCGGCCAGACCTCAAACAGTCCAATCTCTGCGCTCCGGTGTCATCCCTGGATCAGTAATGCTGACACCACACAGTACTTGAAGGATTTATAACAGAGTAGCAATCACACACTTATTACATCAAGTGTCTCAAAAGAGAACTTATTACAATAAATATGGCTTAAGGCCATCTAATAATGATAACAGCGGAAGGCTTGGAAGATAAGTGAGTCCATCAACTCCAACGGCATCACTGAGTATAGAACCACGACCTAAAGGCACCTTACTCATCGTCTGAAAAGTCTGCAACATGAACGGTGTAGCCCGAAATGGGTCAACACATGGAATATGCTGGCAATGTAACACATAGAGAGCAATGAAAGAATAAGGCTATACTATATGCATATTTGGCTGGTGGAAGGCTCTATGGTTACAGTTTTGCATAAAGCCAATTTTTCCCTACTGCAAAGGAATACATTTTATTTAACTATCATGGTGGTTGTTAAACATTGAGAGTGTAGACACCCTCTCAATCCCAATTAAACATCATCATTAAAATCCAACAAAATTATTTAGGGTAACATGATGAGATTCACATGATAATCCAAGTACTAGATACTCAAGATGTCCATAACCGGGACACGGCTAACCATGATTAGTTTATACACTCTACAGAGGTTTGCGCACTTTTCCCCACAAGACCCGATCTCCTCCGTTGGGATTCTCGCACTTCGTGGTGTTTGAGAAACGGATGACCGAGACATAGTATTTCAGGAGTGCTAGCACCTTACAAACGGGTAGACCGTTACACCTACTTTCTCCTACATCTGCTAGTCTACCACTTTAAGAGTTCGCACAACTTAATCAACTATGCTAGAGCCCATAGTAGCTTGTGGCTGCACACGGAAGTTTCTAGTATGAATAAACTCATGATCCCTTTGAACCTGGGTGGCGGTCCAAAAGAAAAAGAGGCAATCGCTGGAATACCCAGGTGCCTCAATCCACCCAGATGTGTATTTAAGTTGCCACCTTAGATAAACCATTAATTTAACAAACTCACATCTGTCATGGATTTCACTCACCCAATCCACGTCTACTAGCATAGCATGGCATAATAAGCAAATGTAGAAGTAACTCCCAAAGGTTTGATAATAAAACAGGTAATAGGTGCTACCTCATCTACTTCCTGAACCCACAAATTAATTAGATCCTAATCATGCAATGTGTGAGGATTGATCTAATGCAATAGAAACTGGTAATAGTAAGTATGATCAAAGTGTTACTTGCCTTGCTGATGATCCGCAAAACCTGGCACGAATTCGAAATAATTACCCGTATGCCTGGTACTCGGTTCAAATCTTACAATGTACACCGAATTGAAACATCGATATTAAGTCTCGTACTATGTACATTCAAATGTTATTTTTAGCCCCCCCCCCCCCCCCGCACGAACGCTACATACTTCCTGTATCGGTCAATCTTCCTCTCCTAACCACCTTAGGAAGCCATCGGTTTCCAACACACGTTCATTCTTTCTCTCATGTTTCGATCTCTAAGTCTCTCAACTACACAACCCGGTTTTCCACTCTGTTACCAAATGTATTTACCTCACACACCCGCCATTGCACCCCATGCCGAGCTCTCTCTCTCTCTCTCCCTCTCCCTCTCACCCTCTCGCGCTAAATACATGCATTGCCTATCTAGCCCCCAACCTCTCATGCTTGCGCACGCACGCACATTGTATATCTAGGTCACTCCCTCGAGACTGTCTCACGCTTTCTTCCGCACGGCGGGCCACACTCGCTCAATCTCAATCTCACTCACACATCTGCTAGTCTACCACTGTAAGAGTTCGCACAACTTAATCAACTATGCTAGAGCCCATAGTAGCTTGTGGCTGCACACGGAAGTTTCTAGTATGAATAATCTCATGATCCCTTTGAACCTCGGTGGCGGTCCAAAAGATAAACAGGCAAACGCTGGAATACCCAGGTGCCTCAATCCACCCAGATGTGTATTTAAGTTGCCACCTTAGATAAACCATGAATTTAACAAACTCACATCTGTCATGGATTTCACTCACCCAATCCACGTCTACTAGCATAGCATGGCATAATAAGCAAATGTAGAAGTAACTCCCAAAGGTTTAATAATAAAACAAGTAATAGGTGCTACCTCATCTACTTCCCGAACCCACAATTTAATTAGATCCTAATCATGCAATGTGTCAGGATTGATCTAATGCAATAAAAACTGGGTAATAGGAAGTATAATCAAAGTGTTACTTGCCTTGCTGATGATCTGCAAAACCTAGCGATTCGAAGTATCAAGCGGCACACTCCGGGTACTCTATCACAAACAAACAAGCATACAATAAGTACTCAACTAATGCACAGGTAAAACTCAAATAAGAGATCTAATCAGAAAGTTCAACTTAAGAACTCCGGTTGGCAAAAAGAAACAAAACGAACAAAGCTACGAAAGACAAACGGCAAAAGAAACAAGCGTCGTTTACTAATCTGGATCTAGGTCAAATTTTACGAAGTCAAAAACTTGTTTGAGTTGGTTAAATGGAAAGTGGGTTTCGAGACGAAACTCTAGGCGCTTGAATCGCCTGATTTCGATAAACGAGAGAAAAGTTATACTAAAACGAAAATCGGATCAGAAATCACGATCAGAAAAGTCGCGGATTTAATCCGAGAAAAAGAAAACAACGAACAGATTAACGAACGAACGTTCGTTATCTAGGTCTAAACGATGAACGCGTTCGTTAGAACGAACAAACGAGCGAACGCTCGCTAATTAACAAAACCGAGAAAAAAAAACTGATCTATCTAAAAAACGAATCTAAAAAACCGAAAAAACCAGTGAAAACCAACGGTTTTCTAAAAAAACCGGCGGGCGGCGGCGGTTCGACCTCGTCGGCGGCGGGCTCCGGCGGCGGCTAGGGCGGGCGGCGCGGGTGGCTAGGGTTTGGGCGGTGGCGGTGGCTTTGGGCTGAGGCGGCCCGGGTGGCTCGCTATATAAAGCCCCCGGCCAGGCGGAGTCCTGGACGGACACGGCCCAAGGTCGGTTCGGATTTTTTTAAATAATTACGCCCAGAAAAAAACAAGAGAAATACTAAACGGACTCCAAAAATTCCGAAATAAATTTTCCCCGGCTTCTAAAATCAAGCCGCACAGGATGAACATTTATTTGGGGCCTAAATGCAATTTTGAAAAACGCGCATTTTTCCTAAATTCAAATAAAATAACAAATAAAACCAAAATGAAATCTTATTTGATTTTTTATTAAATCCTCAATATTTCTTTATTTTGGGAAAGTCATTTTATTCCCTCTCTCATATTTTGATAATAGAAATAATTGAAGATAAAATAAATAAATCAAATGATCCTATTTTCAAAATTTGAGAAAACTCAAATATGAAAATAACGAAGTCCCCAACTCTCTCCGAGGGTCCTTGAGTTGCATAGAATTTCTAGGATCAACCAAAATGCAAATAAATATGATATGCGATGATGATCTATTGTATAACATTCCAAATTTAAAATTTGGGATGTTACATTCGACCTCATGGTGGGCCACACTCACTCAATCTCTCTCTCTCTCTCTCTCTCTCTCTCTGTATGTCTCGGTTGACATTGCTCTTTCTCGGACAAAAACGATATATCACCATGTTTGAGCCCAATTCGACCTACTCACATTGTATACTCTCTCACGCACATCGTCTATCTAGGTCACTCTCTCCAACCTGTTTCACTCTTTCGATCGCACGACGACCCTATGTGATCGGTTGACCTTGCTTCCTCCCACGCACAAAATATATCTACACGTCTGTGACTGGATCATCTCTTAAGCTCTATCTTACAACCCTCACCCTTGCCAAAAAGCTCAATCAGACAATATCTCTCCAGAGCATATATATTTGTTCAATGAATGTCGGACCACACTCACTTTGTCTCTCTATCAATATGTCTCTCGATTGACCTCGCTTTCTCACACCTTATCTTCCATGCGTTGAAGCTACTACCTCTCCATCCCTCGCAAAGCCAGAGCTATTTACATTGTGAGGGGCACTCCAACCTTGGATTAATTTGTGCAGGCATTTATTCCGGTCGGTTTAGATTATATTTTCGTAGCATTCGGCCCACAACATATCCAAACACCATAGCGGGTAATTAAGCTACGGGGAGCACCTAATATGAGCACCGGGGAGCCATTGGATTGAAGATGCAGCGGCACACACGAGGCCTGAATGTTTTATTTGAAAAAAAACATTTGGAGAGTTTGGAAATTGCACATAATTACAAAGACTACTCCCAAGCTATTGGATCTCACTTCCAACGGTGTAAAAACTCGCATCACCATAGTATCTAAGCTGCAGGGTGGATGTGATATTCTATGCCGCTGTCATTTTTGTTCGTAAACTTGCAAAAAACGTGTAACTCGTGTCGCTACTTGTCTAACCGCGCAAAGTGTTTGTTCAAAAAAACCATCCTACACTGAAATATCGGAACAACACATGGGGGTCCCACTTGTCATTAATCAAATTTGGACCTAAAACTAACAAATCTGAAAGACGAGATTCGAACTGGCAACCTGGACTACAAAGCGTAAGTCGATAGCCTGAAAAAATGAACGGTTGTTGGCTTTGTCCCACAACTTGATTTTATAAAGTACTTGTGTTGAGTAGAGTAGAGGGAGTGCCTCATCAACACGTGCATGACCATTATCTCACTTACTGGTGGGTCCCAGGTCTGCGATGTCAATCTCTCTTCTCTCCATCATCTAACCTTTGCACGGGCACACACGAAGAGCGGCGCTAGCTTGCCGTGGTGTTATTACAACTAAAAAAACTTGGAAAATAGAAGAATCGCCTAGAACAAGAGACGTTGTGGCTGGTCGAGACGGAGCTAACCACATCTATCCTCCGTGCCACATTTGCATGATGAAGCTGTGTGGCTAGTGGGGTGTTTTCAACCAACTGGCAGGGTCCCGAGGTTGAACCATAGGTACTACGTCTGATACAGTATATTTTTACACGCACATTTTTCCTCCGTGCCGAGACGTGGCACACCCTACCGCGCGGTTTCGGGGTCCTCCCGGGTGGTGTACGCATATATTCTTCCTGACGTGGGACGCCCTACCGCGCGTTTTCTGGGTCCTCCTCGGTCGTAGCGCCGAAGCAAGTAAATGAGTCGTCAAATCACGAAAGACCACCATTCCTGCCGAGTACATCAGTGAAGCACGATGGCTAGCTAGTTGGGCTAGTTCGACCGATTAGCTAGGCCGCCGCCACATTTGTTTTTTCACCCCTTTTTTTATCTACTTGCCGGCAGGTAAATTTAAATATCCATCGCGGCGTTGCTCTGGTGTTTGGGTGCGGCATGATTTTTAATTTTTTGATTGATGGGAGCAGGCACGACAGGATTTTTAATTTTTTGATTGACGGGAGCAGGCGCGGCAGCAATTAGTCATGATGACTCCGCCTGTACCCACTGCTCCCTGATGTGGGAAGTCGTCGACTGGTGTTTTCCCATGGTGAAAACCAAAAGATTCCCCGCTCCCTCCGCCTTCTCGTAGATTGCATTGCCTTTCAGCCGTTTCGCCCCCTTTGCTTCCTCTCCCCATTGCTTCTACCTGGTGCCATGGCAGCACAGCAGATCACGGAGTCCGAGGTGAGGCTCCTGACACAGGAGCTCCATGCCAAGGATGCGGAGCTTAGGGCCAAGGACGTGGAGCTCCGTGAGCTCAAGGAGGAGAGGAGTTCCATGCTCCTCCGTTGTGTGCGGGAGTTCACGGAGCTTCAAAAGCGGCAGGGGTCCACCACAAAGATGCTCGAGGCGTCGGTGGCATTGCTGCAGAAAGCGGGAGATACGATAGGCCGTCAGGGGAGCTGGCTGGAGCGCGAGCGGGCCGATCGTGACAAGGTCCAGGGTCGCCTCAGCCACTTGGTGAACCAAGTTGCCATGCACGTGTTGCGGCTGCGCGATTCCTACCATCATGACAGCGCGATGATGCCGGCCGTCGGGCTAAACCCGTTCGACCACCCGATCGACTTCAACGAGCTGCGGCTTCCTGACCTGGTCTCCTTCTTCACCTATATCTTCGAGGAGCTGAGCCGTCTCCGCGCGATGGTGGGGGCTAAGCTGGACAAGGAGGGGTTGCGGGCTGCCGTCGCTGTTGCCGGGCGAATCCTTTCAGGGCTCCGTCACCGGAATCCATTCGTGCCATTGGACGCCATCTTTGATGAGCTGGCTCCCGTTGACCGGGAGCGGGCTCTGCAGGCGGTTGCACCCTACATCACCAATGTCATGCGCCTCGAGAAGCAGAGGGACTTCGGTGGTGTTTAGGCTCCCTCTGCATGGGCATGTCCATGTCTCGGCGCAACATGACCGTTGGATCAAACTTAGACGGTGCAGATTAGTCACTATAGCACAAAGCGTGTGGGTGTGTTTGGTTGCTTTATCATCTCAATATAGTTGTTTCCTCTTCGTGTATTTTTGTCAACCTACTAGTGTGGACTCATGCACCCTTCATGCACTCTGCCAAACACCCAAAAGTGGACCGAGAAGGGAACTTTTACTCCCATCCCGTGCACCCTTCATACACCCTGCCTAACACTATTCATGCTTCATATGGTTCATGTTTCATGGAGTACTGTAGCATCGTACTCTCCGTGCGCTGTGGACCTAGTTCTGTTAACATTGATCTCACCATCCATTCTCGACCGGACAATCGAAAAAGCGGTACTATGTTACATATAGGAGTAGTTGACATGCGCACAACATCATTTGTTATCGTCATATCTTACTACACTAGCAACAAGATTGTGTAGTACTGATGTATGAACCACTGCACATGCCTAGTAGTAGGAGCACTGTGTATGTTCAAGTGGCTATCATGTTTCGCACTCCTTCGTCGTAAGAGTGGAAACGCTTGCAGTAATCATTTTCTTCTTCTGAAAAACAGTGGACACGCTCTACCGTGCGGATCCTCCTCCAGCCATGCACTAAATTACTCACTTTCACCGACGTGTGGGATAGCCAGCATCGGGGTCCACCAGCCATGCACTAAATTACTCCGTAGTAGAGTGAGGGTAGACTACCCCGATCGAAGCGCCGCAGTAATGCCCAATGAGCCGTCAAATCACAAAACCCCCTCCTTTCCAGCAGTAAGTTGGATGGATGAAGCAACCATCATTTCACTCTTCTCTCTCAGCTTCCTTTCTACCCAACCCTCGCTTCTGCCTCATCTTGTTCCTCATTTCTTCAAGAAAACCCCGACCTACTTCTGCCATTGTTCTTCTCTCCCAAAGAAGGAAAGGTGAGCGCATCAATGGTGTTGATTCTGGCTAAGGCTCGGTCTTGCAACCCCGAGACTGATCCTATAACTCCCTCTCTTTTCTTCTTTTGGGTTTGTGATTATGGTTTCTTTTATTTTATTTCTATTTGACAGTTTCTTGATGGACGCTGGAGCACCGGCCGAAGTGATGTCTATGGCTCCGGCCAAAACCGTCGAGGCTCATGGTACGAAGAAGTGCAAGCACCCTGCCGAGACTACTGCAGACAAGCTCAAAGCCATCGCCCTATCAAAGCCCCCCTCTCCGGGATCCCTCATTAAGCAAGTCCAGGTAATATCTCTTCTTGACGATCTTTTGCTCGATCTTGATCGTGTTTTTTCATCTAACACGCAGTACTAGTACTAGTACTAGTACTAGTAGTACAACTTTCTGGGTGATCTTGCATGTGATTTTTGTGTGCCAAATGACGGTTCTAAATTCCTCTTTTGACCAAAACATGCGAGAGGTTGACACTGATTTCTTATAGATTACTTTCAACTACTCCCTCTGTCCCAAATTTCTTGTCTTAGATTTGTCTAGATACGGATGTATCTAATACTAAAATGTGACTTGATACATCCGTATCTAGACAAATCTAAGACAAGAATTTTGGGACGGAGGGAATACTTTATGAACATCAATGCTACCTTTTAAGAGGGTATATTTGCCTTAGTAACTTGTGTTATGGATATTGCATGTAATCCCTCTGCTCTCATGCCTTTGAAGACATGTTCTAGTGTCTTTGTTCACTCATTTCTGTGTGTATATGTAGTCATATATGGAGTATAATATCGAAAATCATCTTATATTTCTGAACGGAGGTAGTAATAAATTATGGTTTATGTTTGAATTAGAACTAGGTTCGTGGTGGAGATGAAGTTCTCAAAGTCATGCCGTGTGACCTAAAAGACCTGATGATGAGTTCTACTGCTGAACTATCCAGCTGCTATGTCCTTGTCGCCACGTGTCCTGAACTAGTGTTATCCTGTAGCATTCTTTTCAGGCGTGTTCTCGAGGCTGTACTTAACCACAACAATTTCTTGGCTGTGCCTTCGATTATGAAGGGTGTGGTTCTTGTAAAGCTTCCCAACAAATTTGATGCGGCCTGTCTTCATCATCATGTTTATGAGCGGAAAGACCACTCTGTTAGGTTCTCCAAGGTTGACAAGATGGTGATGGTGCATGTAGACATCTCACACAAAGTCCATGGCCTAGTCAGTTATGCGGGGTTCATCCCGTAGGTCGGTGGCAAAAAATAGTCTGCAAAGTTTAGTTAGTGCAACTTTGCTTGTCTGTAGTAAGTACTATTGTTCAGTACTTGATTTGTGTTTGTGAACCCTGTATTGTTTATTAGTACTACCGCTTTTGGTGTGTGGTCAGTCCTGAGAACGGTCTATGTTAATGTCTGTCCACTCAATTCAGTCTGTATATTTTGAAGTATCCATATCATATTTTTTGTGAGGACGGTCTATCAATTATGGTTACACTCCAATATCTGTATGCATTGCAGGGTTTATCGCACCCACCAGTATTTCCAGCATCATGGATGTTCGGTCATATGATTTGTCACGACCTTTGGACTGTCCTGCTTGTGGGAGTAGGCGGGGCCCCTGCATGCCACGCGTAGTTGGACAATCAATCTTTTGTTTAGTACTTCAAGATAGTGATTTCCTGGTAAGGATTCACTCGTGTGACATCAAGTAAATCTTATTGATTTACTGTCTAAATCTTATTGATTTAATGTCATGTTTTCTTTCTTTTCCTGCAATTTTATGATGCAGGTTTTGCCATGTGACATTCATCACAGAATAAACCATTTGGTTTGCTCTACGATGGATATTTTTGCAGGTTTCACTTCTTATGTTGTGTCAGTAACGCAGGCACTGTCCATCACTTATATTACTGGAAAAAATTGGATCAGTCTGTTGTCTGAGTACAAGCTGAATCCCTATGATGAACTGCAGTTTGGTTTAACAAAAACACCACAATTAGTCCTTCTCACGTTTAAAAGAAATGAAGAAAAAAACTGGATCACGGTCACGGATCCTAGTTAAGTTAGAAGGCTGATCATAGCAGACCAGACATGATCGCCGCTGTCTCGCACAGATTGAGCACCGACAGTTGCTCTAGCACTGACAGCGGCAACAGCTCAGTCTGATCCAGCTGAGGAGTGGGCACCGACCGCGTCAGCGGATCAGTCTGATCTACCGGAGGATCGGGCATCGACACCGGCACCTGCTTCGACACCGGCACCAGCTCTACAAGGAGCACCATCTCCGGCAGCAGCAGCGGCTTCGGCACCTGCACCAACACTTGCACTTGCATCTGCTCCGGCCCGTGCAGTTGCACCGGCAACAGACTGGGCTGTAGTTCACACTTCATATACCGAAGTCCTTACAAAAACCGACATGTCCACCTTCTTGGTAAGCATTGGCCACCCAATTTCTTCATTCTTTTTTCTTTCCATGTTGTTTCACATGATTCATTGTGTTGATCTAACTGTTTGGGTATGTCTTTTTGTTTGCAAACAGAGAATTCCTAGAGCAACAAGGGAGTCGTTCAACAATCCGGGCGACCGCGGCCAAGTTTCTCTTACCATGCGCAGCCTTGGTGTGAATGAACCTGCTCAATATATCATAAGTACAAAGGATGGTCGCATGATGATTGATGCTAAAGGATGGTCAAGGTTGAAATCTAAATCATATCTTGCGGTAGGGGATGATGTAAAAATCGAAGTTTCTTGGCAAGGAGAGCTGGTCCAAATCTACTTTGAAATTCTTCAGTAGCAGCACGCAACTGCCTAACTGATCTATCCTCCGAGAGATTTTGATGTAATAATCTGGCATGGTGAAACAAGTGTCCTGTGTGTATAAGTAGTACGATAGCATTATTTATCACATGGTATATCGTAGATAGAATTGCAACTCTGATTGCTGGTTAGGAACTGTCGTTCGATTTCATTCCAACAGCTGCCGTGCTTTATTCAATTTTGTGTATTCGCCTTGCGACAGCATCTAAAACCAGCGCCATACCGATCGCTTGCAATATGAAAAGCGCTGAGGTAGAACACATGGCCCCCCAAACATGCAGGATCGGCATGCGGCCCAAAGTCCAGAACAGGACCCCACATGTAGCAACGGATTTTTCCGTATCTAAAAGTCAATATATGCGTTGTTAGTGTCTCTACCAACGGTTTAGGATGCGTTGCCTTATCCAGTGTTGCTAGCGCATAATGCAACACTTATACTTCCGTTGGTAATTGGACCGTTGCAAGAGTACAACACATAAAATCGACTACTACAACACTTTTATACATTGGTGGTTAATGTACAGGAATCCAAATCTCATTGCTTGGCAACAAAGAATTTGCAACGCTTCAGGTGTTCATACATATATTTTTAATAATAATATGCACCTGATGTTGTAAATAATGGAAATAATTATCTATATGAAGCGAGAAGCAAAATAGAAAGAAAACATATATTGGATAAAACTATTGGATTACAATAGTGGATATTATAGGGGGTACATCATCCAAATGTGATGCATAATCTAAATATATTTTTGACAGCGAAACTTAAACTAAAAGCATCCATCAACATCCGTACAACTTAAAAAACTTATCCTAGGAAAATCATCCAACAGGAACATCCGATCCCTACAACTTAACTAAAACTGAAAGCATCCATCATCATCATCATGAACCAAAACATGATCATCATCATGAACCGGAACATCATCATCACATCATTGTAGTATACTTGTCACGCAGCCATATAGTCATCCATATATCTTTTGAATCTACAAAGAAAATAACAAAATGAACTGTTAACACACAATGCATTGACATGACACAACTAGTGATAGAGTGTAACACCCCGGATGTAACTTTCCCTATTTGTACTCCAACTCTTGTCGTTTCCGGTGTTAAGTTATATTTATTTCCTCGGATTCGGGTTTCGTCTCCGTGTGTTGCTGTCGTTGTCATGCATCTCATATCATGTCATCATATGCATTGCATCTTCATACGTGTTCGTCTCATGCCTTCGAGCATTTTCCCCGTTGTCCATTTTGCATTCCAGCGCTTCGTTCTCCTCCGGTGGCCATTTCTAGCTTTGTTTCGTGTGTGGGGATTAAATATTTCCGGATTGGGCCGAAACTTCCCAAGCGGCCTTGGTTTACTATCGGTAGACCGCCTGTCAAGTTTCGTACCATTTGGACTTCGTTTGATACTCCAACGGTTAACCGAGGGACCGAAAAGGCCTCGTGTGTGTTGCAGCCCAACACCCCTCCAATTTGGCCCAAAACCCACCTAACTCTGCTCCATCATCTAGAGCGTTCGATCATGATCGCGTGGCCGAAAACCGCACCTCATTTGGACTCTCCTAGCTCCCTCTATGCCTATTTAAAGACCCCCCGTTTTTCGGATCTCCTCCTTCCCCTGAAACCCTAGAAATCCCACCGTCGGACTTTGTCCGCCCCGCCGTCCGCCGCCACGTGGCGCCCCGGGATTCATCTGCCCGGGCGCCCACATTGCCGCGCATCCAGGCCGGTCCGCAAGCCCGGCCGGGGCCCCCGAGGGCCCGAAGCCGCCCGGTCGCCGCCGCCCTCGTAGCGCCGCCCGCCTCCTCGCCCCCGATGCATCGTGACCCCGCCGCCGTCCTCCTCCCGTCCAGCGCCGCCACAGCCAACGCCGGCTGCCCGGAGCTCCTTCGCCCCGCCGCGTGCTCGCCCGAGGCCGGCGAGCTCCCTCCACCGCCTCGCCGCCCCGCAAGCCGGCGCCGCCCCGGCCTCCTCCTCCCTCCAACTCCGGCCACCATCGTCCATCGTCCCGACCAGCCCGCCGGCGAGCCCGGATCCACCTCGGGAAGCGTGCGATCCAGATCTGAAATTTTAGGTTGACTTCGTTTTTTTGTCCCAGAAATTTCAATACAAGTGCACATGTTCGTAGCCCTGTATCTTTGCATCCGTAGCTCTGATTCATGCATATAGCATATAAAAATGTTCATCTCAAAGAGTACATCATTTCATTCCATTGCATCATTTTCATTTGAGTTCATCTTGATGTCCGAAATGCTGTTAGAAGAGGGCTACTTGAGTTAATTGTCAGATCTGTTACTCCGTTTAGCACTTTTGTCATTTTTGCCATGATTAATGTGTGCATGATATGCCCACGAGTTCTACATGTGTTTTGTTAAGGGTTTTGTCATCTCTCCATAGGTGTAACCCATGTATTTTAGGATGTGTGTGGTGACTTGTGCAAGCTTGCAAAGTGGTGCACTTGCTAATTCTGTTTTCAGGGACTTAGTAATTTCACTAAGTCCTGGAGCTGTTCATCTCATGATGCCATATGTTCGTGTTGTTTCCTAGTGATTCGTGCCTCTTTTGAGGATGATCAGTAAGGATGTTTTGTTAAACTTGTAGTACTATATCCATCCATGTCTTTGTTTGCAATTATGGAGCACCCTAGCTTGAGTCAATCGAGCTCTACTTTTGCTACTTTGTGAATCTGGGCAGATTGTCAACTTGTTTGCAATTTTGCCGGAGATGTTGTAGTTGATCCGTGCATGCTATGCCATTGTTATTACCATATCTAGCTTGCATTTTGTGCCTTATTGATGGGTGTATGCTTGTCTTGTCATGACTTGCACCGTAACGAGTGCATCGAGCTCGTAAACATGCCTACTTGAGTTATATTTCAGCATGTGCCAGTTTTCACTAAGTCTGAAAACTGATTATGTTTTTGCTATGTTCACGTGCTTGCAATTGTATTTTCTGATCCCTTTTGGCTCAAGGTCACTAAGGGAATTTTGTTAAGATCTTTGAGTAGATCCATGCCATGCTTTACTTTGCCTTGTTCAGATCCTGTAGCATGTAGTTTTGTTGCTCCGAAGAGGGCTACCTGATCTGAAATTCCAGACAAGTGTTAATTTCACTAAGTCTGAGATATGTTTGCCATATGCATTTTTTCCATGCTTGTTTGAACCCGTTAATGGATGAATTGGCTGTAGCTCAGTGCTAGACTTTTGTTAAGCATCTTGTGTGAATCCCTGCCATGTATTTTGTTGTCATGTTTGGGTGATGTAGCATGTTCATTTCGTTGCATTTAGATGCCTACTTGCTGTAATCGCAGACCGGTGTCATTTTTGAATCGCCATTTCCAAACCGTAACTCCGATTCTGGTGTTCTTTATATCGTTTTCAAGCGATTTCATCTCATCTTTTCAGTGGAACACTTGGATTTCTAAGTTGAGGCCAGGTTCATGCATTTCCTGTCATATCTTGCATTTTTGCATCCCGCATCGCATCCCGCATAGCATATCATCTTTGCATTGTGTTGTTGAGTTTGCACGTGGTTGATTGTATCCTTGTTGCTTGTTTGTCTTGTTTGGGTAGAGCCGGGAGACGAGTTCGCTAACGAGGAGCCCGTTGAGTTTGCTTTTGAGGATCCAGTCAACTCTGACAACTGTGCTGGCAAGATCATCATACCCTCGAAATCACTACTATCTTTGCTAGGCCAGTTTGCTCACTCTTTTGCTATGCCATTGCTACGATGCCTACCACTTGCTTGCAAGCCTCCCAAATTGCCATGTCAAACCTCTAACCCACCATTGTCCTAGCAAACCGTTGATTGGCTATGTTACCACTTTGCTCAGCCCCTCTTATAGCGTTGCTAGTTGCAGGTGAAGATTGGAGGCTGTTCCTTGTTGGAACATTTATTTACTTGTTGGGATATCATTATATTATCTTGCTATCTTAATGCATCTATATACTTGGTAGAGGGTGGAAGGCTCGGCCTCTCGCCTAGTGTTTTGTTCCACTCTTGCCGCCCTAGTTTCTGTCATACCGGTGTTATGTTCCCGGATTTTGCATTCCTTACGCGGTTGGGTTATAATGGGAACCCCTTGATATTTCGCCTTGATTAAAGCTTTTCCAGCAATGCCTAACATTGGTCTTACCCTTTGCCACCTAGCCTCTTTTTCCCTCGGGTTTCCGGAGCCCGCGGGTCATCTTATTTTAACCCCCCCCCAGGCCAGTGCTCCTCTGAGTGTTGGTCCGACCGAGTAGACTGCGGGGCCACCTCGGGGCAACTTGAGGGTTGGTTTTACTCGTAGGATGTCTCATCTGAGTGTGCCCTGAGAAAGAGATATGTGCAGCTCCTATCGGGATTTGTCGGCACATTCGGGCGGTGTTGCTGGTCTTGTTTTAACCTGTCAAAGTGTCTTGAGTTACCGAGATACCGAGTCTGATCGGAACGTCTTGGGAGGAGGTCTATTCCTTCGTTGACCGTGAAAGCTTGTCATGGGCTAAGTTGGGACTTCCCTGCAGGGATTGAACTTTCGAAAGCCGTGCCCGCGGTTATGGGCAGATGGGAATTTGTTAATGTTCCGTTGTAGACAACTTGAACCTTAATTAATTAAAATGAATCAACTGAGTGTGTTACCGTGATGGCCTCTTCTCGGTGGAGTCCGGGAAGTGGAAACGGTGTTGGAGTAATGTTTGCGCAGGTTGCTCTCTAGTTTCACGCTCGCGCTTTGCCTCCTCTTCTCGCTCTCTTTTGCGAATAAGTTAGCCACCATACCTGCTAGTCGCTTGCTGCAGCTCCATATATTTACCTTGCCTTACCTATAAGCTTAAATAGTCTTGATCGCGAGGGTGCGAGATTGTTGAGTCCCTGTGGCTCACAGATTACTATTACACCAGATGTAGGGCCTGATGATTCCGCTCCAGGAGACGCGTATGAGCTCAAGTGGGAGTTCGACGAAGACTCTCAACGTTACTATGTTTCCTTTCCCGATGATCAGTAGTGGTGCCCAGTTGGGGGTGAACGGGACCGTTGTCGCTTGTTGGGTTCTCTTTTATTTTGGCGCCGTAGTCGGGCCATGAGTGTTTGGATGATGTAATGTTATTTATGTACTTGTTTGACGTGGCGAATGTAAGCCAACTATGTTATCTCCCCTTTATTATTTATATTACATGGGATGTTGTGAAGATTGCCTAACTTGCGACATATGCCTTCAATGCGATTATGTCTCTAAGTCGTGCCTCGACACGTGGGAGCTATAGTCGCATCGAGGGTGTGACATAGAGGCAGGATATTAGACACATAAAAACGTTAAAGGCCATGCAATCTTTGTTGTTTTTGCATTACCAAGAACATTGTAGTAGAACGGTAGGAAGAGTGAGAGAGTATAGCTTCCATGGCATCGTCCATGACTTGCTCCACGAACTCAACTTGCTCTATAGCGCCCCCTGCATCCAGTTGATGCGTGCAACTGCAAAACCAAGGGAAAAAGGTGCAACACAAGTGAAGCTTCATCAAGTTCCATCTATTATATTATCTAAACAAGAGACAAACAAGCAATCATGTTCGTTCACATAGATTAAATTATCTTGATCATCAATTTTATATATTAATGGTGAAGGTTAAAAAGATGTAGTATTACATACAAATAAAGTCATGTAAAAACAGTTTGGTGTGTCACGTACACATCTTTCATCCAAGTCTTATATGACTTTTCTATTAAAAAAATATATCTCCATAGTATGGCTGCCAACTATACAATCACATGCAAACTCGTACTGTACATTGCTATTGCATAGTATGGCTGCCAACTATAAGGAATAAGAGTCGGACCACCACAAAAAATATAAAAAAAATCCATGTGGACTCCTATATTACTAAAATAAAATAAGTCGCATATGCCTTTTTCGTCCACATAGGTCAAAAATACATACACCATTGATTTCTTCTTTGATGATTGGCATTAACAGATATGTGGAAGTTACGTAACACCAATCTTATGTGCGTACAAGTCTACCATAATCTTACGTAATGATAATTGATAAGTCCAAAAGTGCATGAGCGAGATTATCAAGGAAAAGGAAAAATGAGGTCCGTCAATTCATCAAATATGTATATGCATACATCCATGTTTGTGCCCGAGACAAACAAGGTACTGTAGGCCAATCTGGCCATCCGGCCAAGCCATACGCTAATTCCATGCATGTGACATCATGCTTCTGTCACTCATTGATTAAGATATGTTTTCCTTGCTTTTTTAATTAAACATTCCATTATGAATTCAGAGAGATACCAAACTAGACACTATTTGCATGATTGTTGTACATGCATACTAGCGTATATAATAAAAAAATATTTAGGCAGCACATGCAAGCATATACGACTAGAGAAGAATGAAAGATCGACTCATGTGAATAAGAAAACAAAAAGAAGGTTAACTAGCTTGCTGATATGCTTAATAATTTAACAAGTTTTAGCAAAAAAAATAACAAGTTTACCTTCTCCAGTCAACTTCATGTCTTTTTCGTGTAGATGCATCAAATTGTACATTTCTAATTTTAAAAATAAACTAGGTAATTGGCGTGCGTTGCAACAGGGGCATAAGTATTTTGTATGCAATCATCATGATTAACCTTCTATACCATAGTGCACATGCTTTGCTATGGAACCACAATAAAGAAAGATCGACAAAATAATTTGTCAAATGAGTACAAATTCAACTATCATTTCAGCTATCGCACATGCAATGTTTTCAAATTCAATATTTTTCAACTACCATTTGAACTACATTTGCAATAGCTATCCTTATACAAGAGTGCTCCTTAAACAAACCAAATATTTTTGAAGTGTGCTTATCTGTTCAAGGGCTAACAAAGGCGAGCGTGCATTGAATCTTTCCTAGGAGAGCAAATTAGAATTCGAGCAAGGCAAAAAAGTTAGCCAAATCATGTTTGAAGAAAACAACCCCAATTGCATATGTTACCTTTCATAGTTGTTACTTTGACGACAATTCTGATTTCTCCTTCGAGTTCTACATACAGATACAAGACTGTTAGAGAGATGAGAGCATCTTATTTCTATTCTTGTTAGAATGGACATATTCAAGAAAAAAATTGGTGTGTGTGTGTTCCGGGGGGGCACCCTGAATGAAGAAGGAAATCCCTTGATTTATATGATTATCATAGATATATGACCGACTAAAAAGTATAGCAAGCCATACTGATGTTTGACCGTCCAAACTCCTGCAAGACTTCCTCACTCGGTAGCTTTACCAACGTACCAAACAGATACTTGATCTCCTAACATGAATGTTGTGATAACACAAAGATCAACTCGCAAAAGGAAAATCATGTCACATAGATTACAATGGCTATGTACACACAGAAAGAGAATCTAAACACACACAAAGGAAAAAAGAGGCACTTGTTCAAAGAAGCCACTGAAACCAGGCCGCATGGAGCTCGACATACTTGCAAATCTAGCTCAATATCTATATTTACTGGGTGGTCGCTCCTCTTTACTGAGCAATGAGGAACACTGGCCAGGCCCCTGATGCGCATGCAACATTACTAGGGAAATGTTAATGTGATCACGCTAATATGCTCTGTCCTGACCCCTGGTGCGCATGCAACAGTACTGGGGAAATCTTAATGTGATCACGCTAATATGCTCTGTCCTGGCCCCTGGTGCACACGCAACGCTGCTGGGGGAAATCTAATGTGCATATGATGGATAGATTTCTACCAAAATCAAACTTTAGAGGTAAATTATTGATTAACAGGAGTGGACCAACTCACCTGAAGCCAGAGGAGGAGGAGAAAGCTACATGGTTGCTTCGTCCCGAGCGGCAGCAAGTCTGTCCAGTGGCCGTTCCTCCCTGCACATCTACAGGAGAAGACAAGAGCAGAGGTTAGAAGAAATGGGAGAGAGAGAGGACGGGGCAAGGGGAGAGGAGGGGATGCACTCACCGGATGAGACGAGGACGACATGGCCACCGGCGCCGGAGCCATGGGGGAGGGTTGCAGGTGGGCTTTGGTGGCCGCGAGCGCCGGATCTAGTTGGATGGGAGGGCGCCGTGGTGCGAGAGGACATCGGGATATGCTTCACGGTGGAGGGATTGGTCGAACCGAACGTCGCCTGAATCAGCCACCGCCGGTGGCGCAACGAGGAGCCGCGTGAAGAGAGAAATTGGACGCGCGAGGGATGGGTGGGTGGGAGTTGCGGCGGATCCGGTAGCCTCTAGTGTTGCGAGGAGGGAGGTTGGAAGGAGAAGGGCCGGCGGCGAAGTGGGGCGTTGGAGGGAGACGAGACGGTTGGTGGCGGCGATTTGGGAGAGACCAGGGAAATCGGAGGATCTATTTCTCACACGTCTCTCTCTTCTTTCCTTTATTATTTTTTCCATATATGTATATCAATCCGCAACGCATATGCTGCACCATTTATATGTGTATCTATTATTAATTTTACAACGTATGGTCAAAATGTTGTAGAATTTGTGTTGCTTTATAAGATGTATCCTTGTAGTGTTAACCTGGTTTCGAGAAGCACTAGCTCAGTGCAGAAGTGGTGTCCTCCTCCTGCTGTGGATTGGGTGAAGATGAATGTTGATGCTGCGTTATCTCGCAATAGTGAAAGGGAAGCCCTGGCAGTTGTGAGCCGGGAACATACATGCTTCTTCCTTGGAGCATCGGCACTAGTGTGCGAAAGTGTTACTGATCCAAAGATCCTAGAGGCAATGGCATGTTGCGAGGGGCTATCTCTGGCTCTTGACTTAAACCTGCAACAAGTTCAGATTAGCACCGATTGTTCAGCAATAGTCAAGCATATTGGAGCGGCATACTTGGGGCCCAGCAAAGTTATTATGGACGAGATCAAGATGAAGAAGAATATGTTCCAAACCATGGAGATCATACATGAAAAACACGAGTGTAATGTTGAAGCGCATGTGCTCGCAAAAGCTGCTACTTCTTTGCCCTATGGACGCCATCTTTGGCTCACAGGAACCCCCGAAATTATTTGTATACCTATGACTGTTAATCTTCAATAAAGCAGCTTTTATCCCTCAAAAAAATCTGAGTATTATATTCTCAGCTGAACCCCCATAATGCCCGTGCGTTGTAGAGGGGGTATATTTCTCGGCAAGGCGAGCCTGTGATATAAAAGATTTGTATATTTCTTTATAGAGGGAGTATCTCTCTATCAAAAAATATATTTATGTGTAACTAGTTACTCCTGTCTTTCTACTTCCTTTCGCTGATATGTGGGGCAACCGAGAACGGGGTCCACGTGCCATATGCACAAATTAGAGTGCACAACTTCATGGTAGACACACCCTGGTCGTAGCAATGCAGTAATGCCCAATGAGCCATCAAATCACAACCCCCCTTTCCAGCTTTAGCAGTAAGCTGGACGGACGAAGCGGCAATATTTCACTGGGCCTGAATCCCCTTCTCCCTCGTTTGTTTGTTCTGAGAAAACCCCCTCTCGGCGATTGCATAGGGTTTTCTCATGGAGAACTAGGTACGAATTCTTCATCCATCCCCGATAAACCCAAGTCCCTTGGTCGCAGGTAATCCTAGGATGGCAGCCGCCACCGTTGATGCATTTTTCTTCCTACTGAATCTAGTGTGCTTCATTTGCAGTGCCCGAAGTGCGAGTACCCTACAGGTTTCTGCACCCTCGGTGAGACACTACACTTGTTCCTTCTCATCCTAACACAACATTTTGAAACGCGCACAATATGTTCCTAGAATCCTCTTTTCTATCCGGGAGGGTGGTTTTTTTTGAACATGATGTGTTCTCATATTATTTTTCCTTCAGTGTATTATTTTCTTTGCCAGAACACATGTACTCAAGATGCTCGGCCTTGCCATAACTGAATACACTAGTTTAATGGTCATAGTGAAGACAAGCCATGGATATAAGTTCCGAGTTGGGTTCATGAACCAAGAAGATCGCTGCTTTTTTATGGCCGAAATTGGATAAACTTTCTCAAGTGTTACGGACTGAAAGTTGGCGCACGAATGTTGATGGAAATAGCAGAACCTGGTCTCATCTTCACTGCAATCTTCCACCCCGACGTCGTTCCAATTGTTCATCCATGTTAGTTTTGTATCTGGTTCTTGCTTGTTGCCTCGATTACTTCTTAATCCACCTATTCTGTCACTAATCACAATTTAACTTTAGAAGTAGCAACGAATCTCTCACGAAGATGCTACTTCTAACTAATATTTTCTTATAATTGGTGGCACGTGTAGGTTTTTTCAGAGTTAAGCAGTCTGCTCGTTTGTTACTCTGTAATAACTCGGCTATTACTAATGGCACTGAAGTTGACTGGATCCACATCCACAAGTTCCTACACTTTATTGATCGTGTTGAGGTCCTTGTGGGGCGTTTCAATGGTGGAAGGCCACGTGGGATATGTGTGCCACTGCTGCACTCGTCGAACAGGTCCAACTGTGTCGAGAAACTTATGGTACGAGCTGTTTTCTGTTATATATGTTGTTTATAAACTATTGCTTATACATAGTTTTACAGCTGTGATCTTCTTGAAACAGGAACTGACGAGTTCTATTGTTCCTATACAGATGCCTGACCATGGTCGGGTCAGACTTGCGCTTGGTCACAACATGATGTTTATGTCGACCTACTCTATTCCCCTTGGAGGTGAAAAGATACTTATTCATGGGTGGTCTTAAATAATGAAGGCCCGTCCATCTTGGAGAATAGGACAGAAGATTATGTTCATGCTTTTCCATGGCTCTAAAGCGAATATCCTGTTTATTGACCACGTTGCGAGATGAAGCCGCTTTCAGAAGGTTGTGGATGTGCGGGGTGGCACCTGGGCCTTGTCCTGGGGCTTGGCTACCTCACCCTTGGTTAACTGTAGGCAAAGTAGCACTATTCGAGGCGTGCTTTGTACGGTTGAACCTGTATAAGTACTCATACTGCTTTCAGCTTTGGTTGTTAAGTGCCCCTGCTGGTTTCAGTTAAGGTTGTTAAGTACTCCTGCTGCTTTTACAGTCTGTCGTGTTTCTTCAATCATGTCTTCCTCCAGCCGCCAAAACCAAACCAGCGCCGGCGGGGCCGCCTGCTTCCGCCTCCCATGACTGGCTGCGCCTCAGCGCACGCATCGCCGCCCCACCGTCTCCTAAATCATTAACTCCGACGTCCTCCGCGCGCTTTGGTGCGCTCACCCCGGTGCCGCCCTCTCGCGTTGTCAACATGGTCAACAAGCAACAGGAATCGGCAGAAGTACGTGGAGAGGATGATAGTAGGGGCCCACCATGTCAGTGTATGGAAAAATAAAATGCTTCCTCCTAGTGTTTTCCTGACATCTGGGACCCACGACATTGTGAGTGTATATAGTCAATAGACAAGAGAACAGCACAAGATCGGCTGACACCTGGGACGTAGCCACTCGAGCAGTATTTTTTTTGTTTGGTATTGTTGAGACGGAGCAGGGTTCGAACTGGGCTGTGGCCCGTCTAGCCCAGGCTTATATTTTATGTTCACCATGTGACCAGCCCAGCTATTTTTTCTTTGTGAAAATGAGCCCAGTTTATTTTTTCTGAAGAATACCCAATCCAGGCCTACTTATTTTTCTACGCCCTAATGGGCTGCAAATCTTTCAAGACGCCAGCAAATCTTGAAAGTAATATGAAATGGGTTGTAAATATAAAAACAGATGACAAATTGGCAATTACTTTATAATTTCTGAATTTTATTACATTTTCAGATTCCTATTTCACTGGGCATTAACCTAATTTAAATATATCTTCAAAGTACTTTAAATCTGGCTGGACATTTCGGTATTAAAAATAGTTTGGAACCCATAGAAATATGCGAAATTGGCCCAGGCCAACCAAAAAAACGACTGCAATAAATTGTATAAGAAGTTGCCATGATCTATATATAAATTATTAAAAAAAAGGGAGTGGTCTGACTTGTGGGCCTGTTTAGTTGATGCGTATGCAAGATTTTTTTAGTTATTATATATGTCGACAAACGATTCTAGCAGACGTAACCATTGGATGTCAATCGAACGGCCGTCGTGTTTCTTCAATCTCTGATCTTCTTGCTCCAGCCGCCAAAGCAGCGCTGGCAGGACCGCCTACTCCCGCCTCCCGTGGCCGGCTATGCTGCCGCGCAGGCCTCAGCGCCCCCTACTACTCCCACCGCTGGCCAGGGCATCCCTCTACTCACCCACACCCCCTGTAATTCTGCGGCGACTGCAGCCTCACACCGCACCCGAACCGGTGAACGCTCGTACTCCTCTCCGCGTGGGCATGCACTGCCGTGTCTTCCCTGGCTTTGCGTAGTCTCCTTCCTATGCCTCGCTGTCGTCCACCGCCGTGGTGCTCTCGGCGCGGCGTGGTCAATGTGGTCAACGACCGACTTCCATCGGAAGAGTATTGTATGTGGAGAGGCTGACAGGCTGGGTCTACGGCAGCCGCAAGGAAGTGCCTCCTTATTACGCGTAAAATAATTATTCCACCACCTGACAGCGGGGACCCACCAGATGGGCCACCAGTATTTTGCAAAAAAAATCGTTTCCCCCTGACTGCTGGGACCCACCGGACGGGCCACCATATTTCGCGAAAAAACATTCCCCCCGCTGTCAGCTCGGACCCACCGGAAGTGCCTCTTTATTACGCACAAAAAAATGAATACTCCCCCAGCTAGCTGGGACCCACCTTGGTGGGAGGCTGACTTGTGGGCCTACTAAGTTGACGGGGACGAAGGGCTTTGTCAACTTAGTCAATATGAACGATTCTAGCTCCAGTGACCATACGATGTCCATCCAACGGCCGTAGTGCTTCTTCAACCTCTGGTCTTCTTGCTCCAGCCGCCCAAAGCAGCGCCGGTCATGCCGCATGCTCCTACCTCCCGTGGCCGGCTGTGCTGCCGCGGAGGCCTCACCGCCCCTACTATTCCCACCGCTGGCCAGGCCCTGCGGCAATGGCAGCCTCACACCGCAGCCGAACCAATGAACCCTCGTACTCCTCTCCGCGCGGGCTTCCACTACCGCGTCTTCCCCGGCTCCGCGGCGTCCCCTTCCTAGGCCTCGCCGTCGTCCACCGCCGTGGTGCTCTCGGCGTGGCGTGGTCAATGTGGTCAACGGCCGACTTCCATCGGAAGAGTACTGTGTGTGGAGACGCTGATAGCTGGGTCCACGGTTGCAGCAAGGAAGTGCCTCCTTATTACGCGCAAAATAATTATTCCTCCACCTGACAGAGGGGACCCACCGAACGGGCCACTGTATTTCAGGAAAAAACGTCTGCCCCTGACTGCTGGGACCCACCAGCTACATGTTCGCACGCAAGGAAGTGCCTGACAGTTGGGACCCACCTGGTCGAAGCGTGCGTAGCGTTGTCATTCTGGTCGCGAACGTGTACGTACATATATACTGGTCGATGTAGAGGCGCGCACGTGTCATAGTAGAGGCACGCACGTAGCATGTACACGTACGTACAGCGGCCAGGGTGCAAGAAAGAAAATACGGCCACGTATGTGTACATACGGGCGGGGTCTCGAACGCCTACTCGCGCATACGTACGGCCAGGGCTTGTGTACATGGCTGGGTCGGAACGGAGAAACAACGTCGTCGTCATGTTCATGGGGAGGCAACGGAATGCGTCGTGTTCATGGGGAGGTAACGGAATCCGTCGTGTTCATGGCGAGGCAACGGAATGCGTCGTGTTCATCGGGAGGCAACGGAATCCTCGTGTTCATGGGGAGGCAACAGAATGCGTCGTGTTCATCGGGAGGGCTTGGACGGAACTGGTTATGGAAACGAGGCCTGGCGTACCGCAGAACGGAGGAAACGGCCTTGTGTTCGACCGGCCACGTTCTAAACGGGATCCTGTTCATTGGGAGGGGTCTGGCGTACCGCAAAACGGAGGAAACGGACCTCCTACGGTCAAAACAGGGGTCCTGTTGATCGGGAGGGGTGTGGGGTACCGCAAAACGGACAAAACGAACTTGTGTTGGAGCACTACGGTCGAAACGGGGGTCCTGTTCATCGGGAGGGGTGTGGCGTACCGCAAAACGGGACTACAGGGGATACTATTCATCTCCACCGTCGACCCCTCCAGCCTCCACGAGCTACTGTTCATCCACCGTCGACCTTCTCCAGCCTCCACCTGCGACTGTTCATCCACGGGCTCCTGCTCATCCAGCGTCCACCGTGCGCTACTCCACCGGCTACTTTTCAACCATCCCTCTCCACGGGCTCCTGTTCAACCACCCCTCCACGGGCTACTGTTCATCCTGCCCTCCACTGTCTACTGTTCATCCTGCCCTCCACGGGGTGGTCCTGTTCATCCAGCCCTCCACGGGGTCCTGTTCATCCAGCCCCAACCGGCTCGATCGATGAGGGTCCTGTTCATCCAGAGGCAACACCACGGGGTCCTGTTCATCCACCCCCACCGGGAACTGTTCATCCAAACCCCCCAGCAACACTCACTGTTCATCCAAAGGCAGCATCGACCGGCTTCAGTTAGCAGCAGTCGCGAAGGAATCGCTCGTTCGGGTTCAGTTAACAGCTGTTGATCGATCGCTCGGGTTCAGTAACGCGTAGCCTATAGTGCAATCGCTCGGGTTCATTTAGAGCCCAACGCCTCGCTCGGGTTCAGTTAGAGCCAATGCCTCGCACACACGCGTGTACGTGTACGAGAGAAGCACGCATCACTCGGCCCCCGACCTCCCACCGTAACCGGGAACTCCCCGAAATTTTTCCGTCATGGACGGTCCAAAGAATGTCATGCAGCTGCGTCTCCGGCCCGCCCAGGACAAAAAGCCCATTTTCTGTCATGATTTTTTGTCATAGAAGTAGGAGCCCACCACATCTATGATGATACCAGGTTTTGTCACAATTATCGTCATAGAAGTGTCATATGTATGACAGATTTTTTTTTCGTTCGGCGCAAAATGTCACGGATGTGTATTTTTTTTGTAGTGCCCCTCGCTGTGCCGCTCTGCTGCAGCCGGCCGGCTGGCCGCAAGCGGGTTCGCCCCGCCCTGCACGCCCTCCTTCTCCCCGGGGCTCTGCTCGCTGCAGCGCCGACGTGCGCGCCCCGTGCCCCTCGGGCACGCGCCCGTTCGGGCGATGCCCGCACCCGACGCCCGAACCCGATTGGCCCCCTGGCCCAATGACAAAGGGGGCCCACGCCCAGAACGTTATAAAAAGAGAGAATTAATAAAAAAATGAATAAATAATAGTTAAAAATAATTAAAATATTAATTAATTAATTAATTAACTAAAGAATTAATTAACTTAATTAATCATAATTAGATTAGCCTAATTAACGATTGTTAATTAATTTATAGTGTATGACATGCGGGACCCACACGTCAGTTTGACTAAGTCAACGCCCTGTTGACTGCTGACATCACGCTGACGTCATGATGGCGTCAGCAAACACTATTCTGGATAATGTTGATCTAAAATAATTAAATAAATTCTAAAAATGATTAAATCTTTTAAAAATTAATATAAAATAAACCGTAGCTCGGATGGGAAAACTTTGTACATGAAAGTTGCTCAGAACGACGAGACAATCGAAATACGCAACCCATTCGTCCGCCAAACATCCCTAGCATAGCAAACACGCAACTTTCCCCCTCCGGTTCGTTTGTCCGAAAACGCGAAACGCCGAGGATACTTTCCCAGTTGTTTTCCCCCTTCGCCGGTATCACCTCCGACTGCGTTTGGGCACACCTAGCACTGTTACTTGTCATGTCATGCATCGATATGCATCTTTTTGCATTGTATTCATTGTTTCTTCCCCCTCTTCTCTCCGGTAGACCACGAGACTGACGCCGCTGCTGGTGCCCCGATCGACTACGTTGTTGACGACCCCTACTTGCTAGAGCAACCAGGCAAGTCCCTCCCTTGATCACCAGATATCACCTATTCTTCTCTTTACTGCTTGCATTAGAGTAGTGTACCATTTTACTGCTTTCCGATAATCCAATTCTGATGCATAGCCTGTCCTTGATACTACTGTTGTTACCTTTACCTGCAATCCTAAATGCTTAGTATAGGATGCTAGTATTCCATTAGTGGCCCTACATTCTTGTCCATCTGCCATGCTATACTATTGGGCCGTGATCACTCGGGAGGTGATCACGGGTATATACTTATATACATCATATATGATACCTGTGGTGACTAAAGTTGGGTCGGCTCGTAGAGTACCCGCGAGTGATTCACGGAATGGGGGCTGAAAGGACCTTTGTTCCGACGGCCCTCTTGGTGGATCTTTGTGGCGGAGCGACAGGGCAGGTTGAGACCGCCTAGGAGAGAGGTGGGCTTGGCGCTGGTCGGCATCCGCGGTTACTTCTAAATAACACGCTTAACGAGATCTTGGTATTTGATCTGATTCTAGCCGCTGGCCTATACGCACTAACCAACTACGCGAGAACAGTTATGGGCACTCGACGTCGTGGTATCAGCCAAAGCCTTCGTGACGTCAGCGGCTGAGCGGCGCGCGCCGGGTTGGACCGCGTAACGCAACTTCCTTGAAAATGGAGGTTGAGGTTGCTAGGTCTGCTCACCGACCGCCCTCGCAACATGCAGGTGTACAATGGGCCATGCGTCCAGACCCCTGCGCACATAGGATTTAGACCGGCGTGCTGACTTCTTTGTTGTGCCTAGGTGGGGCTGCGACGTGTTGATCTTCCGAGGCCGGGCATGACCGAGGAAAGTGTGTCTGGCCAAAGGGGATCGAGCGTGTTGGGAAATGTGGTGCACCTCTGCAGGGAAGTTTATCTATTCGAATAGCCATGTCCCTCGGTAAAAGGACAACCTGGAGTTGTACCTTGACCTTATGACAACTAGAACCGGATACTTAATAAAATACACCCTTCCAAGTGCCAGATATAACCCGGTGATCGCTCTCTCACAAGGCGACGAGGGGAGGATCGCCGGGTAGGTTTATGCTATGCGGTGATACTTGGTTAACTTACCATCTGCTCTCTTCTTCTGCTTCAAGATGGAGGCTGCCAGAAGCGTAGTCTTCGATAGGACTAGCTATCCCCCTCTTATTCCGGCATTCTCCAGTTCAGTCCACATATACTACCCCTTTTACTGATAGCAATGCATATGTAGTGTAGCTCCTTGCTTGCGAGTACTTTGGATGAGTAATCACGGTTGCTTTGCTCCCCCTTTTCCTCATTTATATACCCGGTTGTTGCGACCAGACGTTGGATTCCAGGAGCTAGACGCCATCGTCGATGACGACTCCTACTTCACTGGAGGTGCCTACTACTATGTGTAGGCCGCTGACGACGACCAGGAGTAGTTTAGGAGGATCCCAGGTAGGAGGGCTACGCCTCTTTCGATCCGTATCTCAGTTTGTGCTAGCCATCTTATGGCAACTTGTTTAACTTATGTCTGTACTCAAATATTGTTGCTTACGCTGACTCGTTTGTATTCGAGCTGATGTATTCGAGCCCTCGAGGCCCCTGGCTTGTAATATAAAGCTTGCATTATTTTAAATTGTGTCTAGAGTTGTGTTCTGATATCTTCCCGTGAGTCCTTGATCTTGATCGTACACATTTGCGTGTATGATTAGTGTACGGTCAAATCGGGGGCATCACAGGTTGATGTGTGGAGTAATAGTAGTAGATGAAGGTAGGAGTCGGTCTACTAATCTTGGAAGTGATGCCTATGCAATGATCATTGCCTGGATACCATCATAATTATTTGAAGCTCTATCAATTGCCCAACAATAATTTGTTTACCCACCGTTTACTATTTTTCTCGAGAGAAGCCATTAGTGAAACCTACGGCCCCCGAGTCTTCTTTCCCGTATATTTGCCTTGCGATCTACTTTTCCTTGCATTTTTATTCAGATCTATTAAAACAAAAAATACAAAAATACGTTGCTTCATTTTATCTTTATTTATTTTATTTGGCATTCGATCTATCAATCTACTATAATTTACCTCACGTCCGTTTGCCTATCTTGAGGCATCGTACCCCGGAAGGGATTGACAACCCCTTTAACACGTCGGGTTGCGAGATGTTGTTATTTGTGTGCAGGTACTACTTACGTTGTGTTGCTTGGTTCTCCTACTGGTTCGATACCTTGGTTTCATAGCTGAGGGAAATACCTACCGTCGCTGTGCTACATCATCCCTCCCTCTCCAGGGAAATACCGACGTAGTTCCAGCTACCATCATATACCTTGTATATTCTGAGAGAAAGGGCATTAGAATTACTCCAAAAAGCATTATTATGCATAAAAACATCATAAATAACAGTAGGAAAACATGATGCAAAATGGGTGTATCAACTCCCCCAAGCATAGACCTCACTTGTCCTCAAGCGAAAACAGAAATCAAAAAACATGTCCACATTCTTAGAGAGAGGTGCCGATAAAAACAAAATACAGACATAGAAGCATTGTGTTGATTATTATAACAGCAACAAATTCAAACATAAGACTCTTATCATAGAAATTTTATCATAGACTTCTCATGAATAAGTGACAACTCATCACACTATCGAAGTATAAAGCGAAAACTCTATTAGAAACCAACAAACTATGTTCTCAGTCAACTTTGCAACTACAATTCATCATCTTTTCAGGAAGGGTCACGTATTGGAGCCTTTAGGCAAGTCCACATACTCAACCATCATATAGTCTTTTATGATTGCTGATGTCTACTACGCAACTTTATTCTTGTAGACACGTGTTGGGCCTCCAAGCGTAGAGTTTTGTAGGATAGTAGCAATTTTCCCTCAAGTGGATGACCTACGGTTTATTAATCCGTGGGAGGTGTAGGATGAAGATGGTCTCTCTCAAACAACCCTGCAACGAAATACAAGAAATTTCTTGTGTCCGCAAGACACCTAATACAATGGCAAATTGTATAGGTGCACTACTTCGGTGAAGAGATGGAGATAAAAGTGTAATATGGATGGTAGAAATATTTTTTTATAATCTGAATAAATAAAAATAGCAAAGTAGCAAATAGTAAACGGGCACAAAAATGGTATTGCAATGCTTGAAAATGAGGCCTAGGGTCCGTACTTTCTCTAGTGCAATCTCTCATTAGTGCTAATATAGTTGGATCATATAACCATCCCTCAACGTGCAACGAAGAATCACTCCAAAGTTCCTATCTAGAGGGGAGCATAAGAAGAAATCGTTTGTAAGGTACGAAACCACCTCGAAGCTATTCTTTCCGATCGACCTATCCAATATTTCGTACTAAAATAACACCAAATAATTTCAGATTTGTAATACTCAATCCAACACAAAGAACCTCAAAGAGTGCCCCAAGATTTCTACCGGAGAAACAAAAGACGAGAACGTGCATCAACCCCTATGCAAAGATTACCCCAATGTCACCGCGGGAATCCAAGAGTTGAATGCCAAAACACATATCAAGTGAATCAATATGATACCCCATTGTCACCATGAGTATTCATATGCAAGACATATATCAAGTGCTCTCAAATCCATAAAAATATTAAATCTGATAACAACAAAATCTCAAAGGGAAAAACTCAATTCATTACAACAAGATAGAGAGGGAAAACACCATATGATCCAACTATATTAACAAAGCCCGCGATACATCAAGATCGTGCCGTCTCAAGAACACAAGAGAGAGAGAGATTAGACACATAACTACTGGTACAAACCCTCATCCCCGAGGGTCAACTACTCCCTCCTCATCGTGGTGGCCGCCGGGATGATGAAGATGGCCACTGGTGATGATTTCCCTCTCTGGCAGAGTGCCAGAACGGAGTCCAGACTGGTTTTCGGTGGCTACAGAGCCTTGCGGCGGCGGAACTTCTAATCTAGGTTTACCCCCAGGGTTTTTGGAATATTTTGGATTTTATAGAGCAAAGAGGGGGTGCGGGAGGCCACCGAGGTGGGCACAACCCACCTGGGCATGCCTGGGCCCCCAGGCGCGCCCTGGTGGGTTGTGCCCCCGTCGGGGCACCCCCCCAGGTGCTGCTCTGGCCCACTGGTGGTCTTTGGTCCATGAAAAATCCACAAAAATTTTTGCGGTGTTTGGACTCCGTTTGATATTGATTTCCTCCGATGTAAAAAACAAGCAAAAAACAACAACTGGCACTGGGCACTAGGTCAATAGGTTAATCCCAAAAAATGATATGAAGTTTCTATAAAATGATTGTCAAACATCCAAGAATGATAATATAACAGCATCGAACAATCAAAAATTATAGATACGTTAGAGACATATCAATTGCTAACACTCACCACATACACATGAGCAAAACATTTCAACCAGATACATAGAAAGATAGGGGCTTATAGTTTCGCCTCCCAACGTATTCACCTCAAGGGTGATGTCAACAATAATAACTCATGCTACGCATATTCAACTGGACATATTTTCCTAGATATTTCCTCACCACATGACACTAGTAGAAAAAGGGCCTGTAGTCCCGGTTCATAAGGGCCTTTAGTCCCGGTTCTTGAACCGGGACTAAAGGGTCGGTACTAATGCCCTGACCCTTTAGTCCCGGTTCAAACCAGAACCGGGACTAAAGGCCCTCCACGTGGCCGCTGCCTGGAGGTCCACCTTTAGTCCCGGTTGGTAACACCAACCGGTACTAAAGGTAATTTTCTGATTTTTTTTGAATTTTTTTTAAAATTTTTTGAAACTTTTTTATTTTCAAATTTCTGATTTATTTTAACCTCTAATCTCTAATCACCCCTCTCATCACTGCTCAATTTAATCTCTAATCACCCCTCATCATTCCAAATCATCTAACTTCCTGGACGGTCACCCATCCTCCCACTCCCCCAGCCTGAGCACGCTTAACTTCCAGGTTCTATTCTCCCTCGTTTCCAAGTCTACACTCGTTGTTTTCCTGACAATAGTAAGATGTTAATCCCATTAACCCTCAGGATTTTAGCTTGAGCATGAAGTCACACATTTCACTGTTTGAGTTTGAAACTATTGTTCTAAAAAACAATAATTATTTAGTAACACTAATATTTCTTGAATAAGTAGTTTGACCATTGTTTGACCACAGTTTGACCATAGTTTGACCAGATTCGACCAAAATTCAAAAAAACTAAAATAATTATTTAATAACACTAATATTCTTGAATAATTATTTAGTAACACTAATACTTCTTGAATAAGTAGTTTGACCATAGTTTGACCAGATTTAATGAAAAAAATAAAAAAACTGAAATTTGAGCATAACTTTTTTTCCTTTTGGAATTTGAGGATTCTACAAATTTGCAAACAGGCCATAGGCCTTCTCCGTCGGATGTAAATTTTCAAGTAGATGATTTTTCATATAAAAAACTTTTTAATCCGAGTTCGTATGCAAAAGTTATGCCCATTTTACAAATTCCAGAGAGATTTTGTAAATAAAGTCGAAATTCATATTTGTAAATTTTCCCAACAACTAGACCACATATCACATGGGAAACTTATTTTATTTTATTTTATTGACATTTCCATCATTCTCTTTTGTTTTTTCTAAAACTGAAAAGGCGGTCCACCGGGGGGGGGTGGGGGGGTTGAAAATTGGACCTTTAGTACCGGTTCGTGCCATGAACCGGTACTCATGCCTCAAAGGCCATTAGTCCCGGTTGGTGGCACCAACCGGTACTAAAGGTTAGACCTTTAGTCCCGGTTGGTGCCACCAACCGGGACTAATGGGCATCTCACCCTTTAGTCCCGGTTCGTGGCATGAACCGGGACTAAAGGGCCCAGGTGAACCGAGACTAATGCCTTAGCCGCACGAACCGGGACTAATGCACCCATTGGTCCCAGTTCTGGACTAAACCGGGACTAATGGGGTTACCCGGCCTGGACCACAACCCCCTTTTTCTACTAGTGTGATGCTTGTCAAAGGAGAAAAATAAAAAGGAATAGAGAGAAACTTGACTCTTTGCATAAAAGTAAATACATAAAAATAAAAGATAGGACCTTCGCAGAGGGAAGCAGAGATTTCCATGCGCGTATATGTTTGTATGCTCAACCCCTTAGTGCAAAAGAACGTCACGTTGTATTGCCCCTTGCGATGACAACCTTTATTATGCAGTCTGTCGCTTTTATTCTTCACCATCACAAGTTCGTACAACGCTCAATTTTCTCTTACACTAAATGATCTCACACTTTTGGAAGCAATTTTTATTGCCTTATTGCACCGATGACAACTTACTTGAGGGATATTGTTCAATCCCTAGGTAGGTATGGTGGAATCTTGAAAATAAGATCTGGGTTTAAGGATTTTTGGATGCACAAGTAGTATCTCTACTTAGTCTGGAATTTTTGGCTAGCAAAGATAGGGGGCAAGCACCACATGTTGAAGCATCTATGACAATATAACTTCTATGTGAATATGAACAAACATAAATCATTAAGTTGTCTTCCTTGTCCAACGTCAACAATTTTGGCATATAATATTTTGATGGGGGCTCTGTAACGACCAAACCTCGAAGGATTTGAGTCTCCGTGCTTACCATGCTAGTCCCTGGATCGAACTTGCTAGCACACACAGTATAGATGAATACCAGAATAGCAGGTGCATCATTTATTACATCGTATGATCCAGAATATATAAAATAAAACAATCTGCATAGCACTTGGCTAGCTTTATTCAACCAAACAGCGGAAAGTAGCAAAAAAATAACGATGAGTCCCATTATAGCCCACTGGCGATGCTGAGTGCAGACTCGCGACCCTAACGGTACCTTACTCTTCGTCGGAATATCCTGCAACATGAGAGGTTGCAGCCATATAGGTCAATACTTGGAATGTATTGGCAAGTTACACAGGAGTAATAATAAAGCAGACCTACATGTATATGCATAGTACAACAAAGGAAGGCTTGAGGGTTTATATTGCAGAAAGCTGATTTTATCCTAATAACTACCTAATAGTCAAATTTTTATTTAGTTCTTTTATTACTACAATTAAATGCACAAGGTTGAGTTGGCAAAATCAACTCCAACCTACCCTTTATAAAGTTGCCCAACAAATTTATTAAGTGTCACATCTGTCAAGATCATCCAACAACTGTAATGGCATAGTCGCTCAAATTTACCCATAACCGGGGGCACGGCTAATCATGATTAGTTTTAATACTCTGCAGAGTTTAGTACGCTTTACCCACTGGACCCAATCCGAAGATTGAGAGGAAGTCTTTCAGAAGAGGTTCCCTTGACCACCTGACGACCACATCCCACCTACATATGCTACATCTGTCGACACTGTCTGGGCCAGGGTTCCAACAACTGATCAACTAAGCCAGAGCCCATATAGCCAGTGGCTGCACATGGAAGCTACTAGTCACTAAGTCTGTCTGATCTTTTTGAGCCTGGGCGGCATTCCACTTAGGGTGCACTCTCATGAGTGCATGGCCTTAGAAAAGGTGCAAGACCCCATGATGCCTTCCCTTAACACCAAGCAATACCACTTCCGCCCAGAGGTAAGTTAAATCCTAAGTTACTATTCAATTTGTTAAATATATATAATCCTCACATAAACTCAATGAATACACGAACCACCCCCGTCTACAAAGCATAGCAACCTACCACTACCACGATTTGCAAAGACGGGAAGATAGCTCATCAGCATAGCAAAAACAATATAGTATTCCTATACATGCATATATTCATAGTGTGATATAACTACATGCATAGAAAACAATAGGTAAAGGATGATCAACATGTAACTTGCCTTGGTTCTGGTTCAGAAAGTCACACTCCTGACAATAGCTCGCGTCGCACTCCGGACAATCTACACGTTTCACATAATTCAACAAATCAATCACCGGAACATGAAAAGATCCAAAACAAAACCAACAGCAAGGAAAACATTTTAAAAACTCAACAACAGAAGATTAACAGAACCTAAAATGCACTATGGTCACAATGTAAAAAGAATCACTCGATTCCGATAAACGGTTTGAGAGTTATGGCCTCCGGAAGATTTATTTCAAATTCGAAGTAATTCAAATTTGAACAGAGCAAACATGTGAAAAGTTGCTACTGTGATAATGTGCCGATTTTTGTGAGATCATAGGAAAAAGAATTAGCTAATTTGGATATACAGATTAGGAGTTATAGCTAATGGAAGTTTTGGTGCAATCTGAAAATAAAACAAAAGGAAAACAGAAAACTCCTGGTACTGTAGCGAACTCCTGTGCTGTTCCTGTAGCAAAATGCCATGTGGCAGCGGGTGATTGGTTGAAGACCTCCTGTGCGTGTGCGTGCTCACCAAAAACATAAAAACGGCGGCGGCGGTTGGGCGTCATCGGCGGCGGCTCTCCGGTGGGTCTCCGGCGAGGGTGAAGTGGCGGATGGGTTCAGCAACGAGTGGCGGAGGTGGTGGTGGTGTTGGACGGCGGCGATACGTCCTCTGTAGGCGACGGCAGCAAGGTGAACCTCGGTGCTCCGGTGAAATCGGGCATCGGCGGCAGCGTCGTTCTGGTGGTCTGCAGGTCACCCCGAGGTGTCAAACGACCGGCAACTGAGAGGGGGTCCGAGAGGAACAAGCGGAGCGGCCGGGGATGATCTTACAGCCAAGAAAACGACCGGTGAAACAGCGGCGTCCCGAGGTCCTCCGGCGAGATCCGTTTCGCCCTAGCTGAAGCGTGCGGCAGTGAGGAAGAACGACGAGTGGATGCGGGGTTTCCTTGGGTCTTCTGCTTGCACACGGTGACTCGGGAGCGCTCGAGGTGGACTAGGAATGCGGGGTCAACCGGCTCGGCCTCGGAGTGCGTGCGGTGCGTGCGTATGGTGTCCGACTCGGGGAAGCAGAGGAACAGGCGCGCGGCGAGGCCCGCTGGTCAGCGACGGGAGGCGAGCGGCGTACTGCTTCGCTGCGGCTTAGGTGGGCTGCGGCTGTGCGGGGTTAGGTGGGCCGCAGTGGCTGTAGTGGTGTGGGCGGTGCTGCTGGGCCGGCTGGCTGGCTGGGCCGCTGGCTGGCCGGCTCGCTGCCTTTTTTTTAAACACTAACCCCAGCAGCAAAAACAAAATAAGTAAAATAGAATACACAGAATAAATTCTAAATAAAAATACCTAGACACAGAGTAAAAATAGCTCTACAGCTATAAACTACAGGAACACTAGTTCCAATACTAATGCAATTTTAGAAATTCATTTTTATGCAAAAGGCCACACAAACAGTAAAATAACACACAATTAAAATACTTTGAAGATCACAAAAATTACCAGAACATATCAGATGAACTGGAAATAATATTCTGCACATTATGAACATTTTTAAATAGGGGAGAAGTCATGTTATCTCCACTCCAAATAAATTGCCTTTTTGTTGCATAATGATTTGAATATTCTGAAAAAGCAAATAATGCAATAAAAATATGATATGCATATGAATGATCTAATAACATCCTAATTTAGGAAAATTGGGATGTTACAAACCTACCCCCCTTAAGATGAATCTCACCCTTGAGATTCGGGCTGGCTAGCAAATAGGTGTGGGTGATCCTGCTTGAGATCTTCCTCTCGTTCCCAGGTAGCTTCCTCCTCTGTATGATGATCCCACTGAACCTTGCATAACTTGATTGTCTTGGTGCGAGTAACTCTCGATGCTGTCTCCAAAATCTTAATAGGCTTTTCCTCATATGTCAAATCACTCTCCAACTGAATTGCCTCAAGTGGCACTGTGTCCCTCAATGGAACATCCATCATCTCTGCATGGCACTTCTTCAACTGAGATACATGAAACACATTATGAACTCCTGACAAGGATTCTGGCAACTCCAGCTGATAAGCTACCTCTCCTCTACGCCCCAAGATCTTGTAAGGCCCCACAAAACGTGGTGCTAACTTACCTTTGATTCCAAACCTCTTAATTCCACGAAGTGGTGAAACTCTAAGGTATGCACGGTCTCCTACCTCATATGTCACCTCCTTACGTTTTGCATCAGCATAACTCTTCTGCCTGGACTGTGCTATCTTCAGCCTGTCACGAATCAACTTGACCTTCTCCTCAGCATCTCTGATCAAGTCTGGTCCAAAGAATTGACGCTCTCCAACCTCATCCCGCATCAATGATGTCCTGCACTTCCTACCATACAATACCTCAAATGGTGCCATCTTCAGACTAGCCTGGTAACTGTTATTATATCAGAACTCTGCATAAGGTAAATTATCATCCCAACTGGACCCATAGTCCAAAGCACAAGCTCTCAACATATCCTCCAAAATCTGATTTACCCTCTCTGTCTACCCATCTGTCTGTGGATGGAAAGCTGTACTGAACTCCAGCCTGGTGCCCAAGGATTCATGCAACTGACGCCAAAATTTGGATGTGAACTGAGTACCTCTATCAGACACTACCTTCCTTGGAACTCCATGCAGACAAACAATTTTAGACATATAAATTTTTTCTAGCTGAGCACTGGTATAAGTAGTCTTTACCGGGATGAAGTGAGCAACTTTAGTCAAACGATCAACAACTACCCAAATAGAATCATAACCTAACCGAGTCCTGGGTAGACCTATAATGAAATCCATACCAATCTCATCCCACTTCCAATCAGGTATAGCCAATGGCTGTAACAAACCTGCTGGTCTGTGATGTTCCGCCTTAACTCTTTGACACACATCACATGTTGCAATATACCCAGCAATTTCCCTCTTCAGGCTAGGCCACCAAAATCTTTCCCTCAAATCCAAATACATCTTAGTATTACCTGGGTGAATAGAATAAGGTGAATCATGCGCCTCCTGAAGAATCAACTTCCTGATATCTGCATCTTGAGGTACACAAATACGCTTCTCAAACCATATGGCTCCATGTTCATCCTCATGGAAACCTTATGCCTTACCTTTAACCATATTCTCTTTTATCTCAGCGATCTCCTTATCATTCTTTTGAGCTTCTATGATCCTGTCAAGCGAAGTAGGCTTTACCTCAAGTGTTGCTAAATATCCCTTAGGAACCATCTCCAACCTGAGATTCCTGAACTATTCACATAACTCGGGTGGCATATTATCAATATTAATTGCATTAGCATGGCTCCTACGACTCAATGCATCAGCAACAACATTAGCCTTACCAGGATGATACTGCACATTCAAATCATAATCCTTAATAAGCTCCAACCATCTCCTCTGCATGAGGTTCAAATCCTTCTGAGTAAAAATATACTTAAAGCTCTTATGATCAGTAAATATATCACAATTATTACCAATAAGATATGGCCTCCAAGTTTTCAATGCATGCACAACTGAAGCTAACTCCAAATCATGTGTAGGATAATTGTGCTCATGATTCTTAAGCTGACGTGAAGCATAAGAAACAACTTTACCTTCCTGCATCAAAACACTCCCAAGTCCTTGACGAGAAGCATCATAATATACCTGGAAGTCCTTATGTATATCTGGCAGAGTTAAGACTGGTGTCGTAACCAAACGCTGCTTCAATTCCTGAAAGCTGGCTTCGCATTCATCAGTCCAAACAAACTTCTTCTCCTTCTTCAATAATTCAGTCATAGGCTTTGCAATCTTGGAAAAGTTCTCAATAAACCTCCTGTAATAACCTGCAAGGCCTAAAAGGCTGCAAATCTCTCCAACTGACGTGGGTGTCTCCCACTGTGTAACTGCAGCAACCTTAGATGGATCAACTGCAACTCCATTACCTGACACAACATGTCCAAGGAATGCTACCTCATCCAGCCAAAACTCACATTTGCTGAATTTGGCATAAGACTTCGTCTCAATCTTCAGATTGGGTCCAGCGGGTAAAGCATACTAAACTCTGCAGAGTATTAAAACTAATCATGATTAGCTGTGCCCCCGGTTATGGGTAAATTTGAGCGACTATGCCATTACAGTTGTTGGATGATCTTGACAGATGTGACACTTAATAAATTTGTTGGGCAACTTAATAAAGGGTAGGTTGGAGTTGATTTTGCCAACTCAACCTTGTGCATTTAATTGTAGTAATAAAATAACTAAATAAAAATTTGACTATTAGGTAGTTGTTGGGATAAAATCAGCTTTCTGCAAAATAAACCCTCAAGCCTTCCTTTGTTGTACTATGCATATACATGTAGGTCTGCTTTATTATTACTCCTGTGTAACTTGCCAATACATTCCAAGTATTTACCTATATGGCTGCAACGTCTCATGTTGCAGGATATTCTGACGAAGAGTAAGGTACCGTTAGGGTCGCGAGTCTGCACTCAGCATCGCCAGTGGGCTATGATGGGACTCATCGTTATTTTTTTTTGCTACTTTCCGCTGTTTGGTTGAATAAAGCTAGCCAAGTGCTATGCAGATTGTTTTATTTTATATATTCTGGATCATACTATGTAATAAATGATGCACCTGCTATTCTGGTATTCATCTATACTGTGTGTGCTAGCGAGTTCGATCCAGGGACTAGCACGGTAAGCACAGAGACTCAAATCCTTTGAGGTTTGGTCGTTACAGGCTCACAATCACAAAAGATTTCTAGGATATTGTATTTATATGTGAATCTTCTCTTCCCTTATTAATTCTTTCATGAGTTGCATCATTGACTAATGCTACATTTGTCAATCTCTAATAAAATTTTCTGCTTGTACTTTTCCTTATGTGGTGTCATCACCTACCATAAGATTAGCATATGATCTTCTTGATTTATTTCCTTTCCTTTTATTTATTTCCTTTCTTTTTATTTCAACATGAAAGTAAAGAAAGCAAAAACTCAAACTAATCTTTATTATATATCTCGCACACGATTACAAAGGTAGATCAGTAAGCAAACTCTCGAAAAGAAGGGATCGAACTAAACTTTTATTCATCTAAAGCAAAAGACCGAACAAAAATAAGTAAGGGCAAAACATAGTGAGGGTGATACGATACCGGGGCACCTCCCCCAAGCTTGGCGGAAGCCAAGGGGAGTGCTCATACCCAATACTCAATTTTCTTTTGGTGATGAAGGAGGAGGTGGTGGTGATGTAGTAGAGGGTTTTTCCTTCTTCCTCAGATTACGCTTGAGGATATAATTTTCCACATTCAATTCACCAATCTCCTGTTCAAGCTCCAGTACCTTCTTGCATTAATCTTGCTTACTATCCTGCAAAAGGCGGAAGATTATAAACTAAACCTTAGGCCTCTTTGGTTTGTTCGGGAGGCTTGACTTCTTGAATTCCACATGCATGTCCCTAGGTTGAGGCAGCGGGGTTTCATCCTCATCTGAGCTCGTCTCCTCCTTCTCCCTAGGATAATAGCCTTCCTCTTCCTCCATGGTCTAGCCATAGTGCTCCACATCCCCATAGGACTTGGGGTTTGAGATGAAATCAACAACATTGCTCCCACCCTCGGAGTCTTGGGATGACATATTTTCAGATCCGACAGGGAAACAACAGGAAAAGAAAACAGAAGATTTCTCCGCGAAACAGTGGTCAATAGGTTCGGGGGATACATAAAGAGTTTTTATCTTGCGAAACAAGCAAACGGTAGAAAAACGGAGCCCGGAAGGTACCCGAGGTGAGCACAACCAAGCCAGGCGCGCCCTGGTGTCTTTTGCCCACCAGGGCACGCTTCCTGGAAGTTTCTTATTTTCCTAATTTTCTAAATATTCCAAAACTAACAAAACATATTTTTTGCAGATTTTTCAGAGTCCGTTTACTTATCGTATCACGTACCTCCTTATTATCATGATTCTGAAGGGTTCCAAAAGGACTCTTTTATGTGTTCTTCAGTTGTCAAAGTTTGGATAATATTACTTTCAACATTAATGGGCGTACCTGAGATATAATGTTTTATTCGTTGCCCGTTAACAACCTTTGGGTTAGTACCTTCAACATTATTTATTTTGATAGCTCCAGACCGATAAACCTCCTCAATAACATAGGGTCCTTCCCATTTTGAGAGGAGTTTTCTTGAAAAAAATATGAAACGAGAGTTGTACAAAAGAACATATTATCCAAATTTAAACTCATGCTTTTGAATTATTTTAGCATGCCATCTTTTAACTTTTTCTTTAAATAACTTGGCATTTTCATAAGCTTGGGTTCTCCATTCATCTAATGAGCTAATATCAAATAATATCTTTTCACCTACAAGTTTGAAATCATATTTGAGTTCTTTGATTGCCCAATATGCTTTATGTTCTAACTCAAGAGGCAAATGACAACCTTTTTCATAAACCATTTTATAAGGAGACATACCCATAGGATTTTTATATGCTATTTTATAAGCCCAAAGTGCATCATCTAATTTCTTAAACCAATTCTTCTGGGACCTATTGACAGTCTTTTGCAAGATTAATTTTATTTCTCTATTGCTAAGTTCAACTTGACCACTTGACTGAGGATGATAAGGTGATGCAATTCTATGGTTAACATCATACTTGGCAATCATTTACAGATAGCACCATGAATAAAGTGTGAACCACCATTGGTCATTAAATATCTAGGGACTCCAAACCTTGGAAAAATATCTCCCTTAAGCATTTTAATAGAGGTGTTGTGATCACCACTACTGCTTGGAATATCTTCTACCCATTTAGTAACATAATAACAACAACCAAAATATGTGTATACCCATTAGAGGAAGAGAAAGGTCCCATGTAATCAAAATGCCAAACATTAATTGGTTGAACAACAAGTGAATAATTCATAGGCATTTCTTGACGCTTATTGATATTACCTATTCTTTGGCATTCATCACAAGAAAAGACGAACTTACGGGCATCTTTGAAGAGAGTAGGCCAATAAAATCCAGATTGTAATACCTTGTGAGCAGTTCTATCTCCAGCATGATGCCCTCCATAAGCTTCGGAGTGACATTTTGTAGGATTTGTCCCTGTTCATGCTAAGGTACACAATGTCTAATAATACCATCTACTCCTTCTTTATAAAGATGTGGGTCATCCCAAAAGTAATGTCTTAAATCATAGAAGATTTTTTTTCTTTTCTTGGTATGTAAAGCTAGGTGGTAAATATCTAGCAACAATGTAGTTAGCATAGCTAGCATACCAAGGAGTTTTATGAGAAACATTTATTGCAGCTAACTGCTCATTAGGAAAACTATCATCAATAGGTAGTGGGTCATCAAGCACATTTTCAAGCCTAGACAAGTTATCAGCTACGGGGTTCTCAACTCCTTTTCTATCAGTGATATGTAAATAAAATTCTCGTAGCAAGAGAACCCATCAAATAAGTCTAGGTTCAGCATCTTTCTTTTCCATAAGATATTTAATAGCAGCATGATCAGTGTGAACAATAAATTTTGAATCAGTAATGTAAGATCTAAATTTATCACAAGCAAACACCACTGCTAGGAATTCTTTTTCGGCAGTAGCATAATTTCGTTGAGCACTGTCTAGAGTTTTACTAGCATAATGAATAACATTCAATTTATTATCAACTCTTTGTCCTAGAACAACACCAACAACATAATCACTAGCATCACACATAATTTCAAAAGGCAAGTTCCAATCAGGTGGTTGAACAATAGGTGTAGAAAATAAGGCTTTCTTGAGTGTTTCGAAGGCTTATAAACAATCATCATCAAAAACAAAAGGAACATCCTTTTGCAAAAGGTTTGTAAGAGGCCTAGAAATTTTAGAAAAGTCTTTGATAAATGTTTTATACAAACCAGCATGACCTAGGAAACTATGAATACCTTTGATATCTTTTGGGCATGGCATTTTCTCAATTGCATCAACCTTAACTTTGTCCACTTCAATACCCCTTTCAGAAATTTTATGACCCAAGACAATACCTTCATTAACCATAAAGTGGCACTTCTCCCAATTCAAGACAAGATATGTTTGTTCACATCTCTGCACAACTCGATCAAGATTGCTTAAACAATCATCAAAAGACTTCCCATAAACAGAGAATGTATCCATGAAAACCTCAACAATCTTTTCACAAAAGCCAGCAAATACAGCAGTCATGCATCTTTGAAAGGTAGCAGGTGCATTGCATAAACCAAAAGGCATACGTCTATACGCATAAGTTCCAAAGGGACAAGTGAAAGTGGTATTTTCTTGATCAGGTTGAGAAACACGTATTTGTGATAAAGTAGAGTATCCATCAAGGAAGCAAAAATGTGTGTGCTTAGATAATCTTTCTAGAATTTGATCAATAAAAGGCAGAGGGTAATGATCTTTTCTAGTTGCTTTATTTAATTTTCTTAAATCAATTACCATTCTATAGCCTGTAATAATTCTTTGTGGAATAAATTCATTCTTATCATTAGGAACAACAGTAATACCTCCTTTCTTAGGGACACAATGAAAAAGACTTACCCATCTACTATCAGCTATAGGATAGATTATACCTGCTTCTAGAAGTTCTAATATTTCCGTTCTTACCACTTCTTTCATCTTAGGATTTAACTGACGTTGGTGATCAACAACGGGTTTAGCATCAGGTTCCATATTAATCTTGTGCTGGCATAGAATGGGACTAATGCCCTTTAGATCATCAAGAGTATATCCAATAGCAGCTCGGTGCTTCCTTAGAACTTTCAATAATCTTTCTTCTTCATGTTCTGAAAGGTTAGAACTAATAATAATAGGATATATCTTCTTTTCATCAAGATAAGCATATTTCAAAGTGTCTGGCAATTGTTTTAATTCAAAGACAGGATCACCTTTAGGTGGAGGAGGACCTCCTAGAGTTTCAATAGGCAAGTTGTGCTTAAGCAAAGGACGTTGTTCAAAGAAAATCTTATCTATTTCATTTCTTTCATGCATTTGTAAATCATTTTCATGGTCTAGCAAATATTGTTCTAGTGGATCATTAGGTGGTTGATACGTCTCCAACGTATCTATAATTTTTTATTGTTCCATGTTGTCATATTATCAATCTTGGATGTTTTATAATCATTTCATATCATTTTTTGGTACTAACCTATTGACATAGTGCCAAGTGCCAGTTGCTGTTTTTCTGCATGTTTTTTACATCGCAGAAAATCAATACCAAACAGAGTCCAAATGCAACGAAACTTTTCATGGATTTTTTTGGACCAGAAGACAACCAATGGGCCGAAGAAGCACCTGGGGGCTGCTCCAAGGGGAGCACAACCCACCAGGGCATGCCTGGATGCTCAGGCACACCCTGGTGGGTTGTGCCCACCTCGGGTGCCCCCGAACCGCCTCTTTACTCTATAAATACCGCAATATTCTAGAAACCCTAGGGGAGTCAACGAAAATCAATTCCAGCCGCCGCAGAGTCCAGAACCACTGGATCCAATCTAGACACCATCACGGAGGGGTTCACCACTTCCATTGGTGCCTCTCCGATGATGCGTGAGTATTTCTTTGTAGACCTTCGGGTCCATAGTTAGTAGCTAGATGGCTTCCTCTCTCTCGTTTGATTCTCAATATAGTGGTCTCTTGGAGATCCATATGATGTAACTCTTTTGCGGTGTGTTTGTTAGGATCCGATGAACTTTGAGTTTAGGATCAGATCTATCTCTTTTTATCCATGAAAGTTATTTGAGTTTCTTTGATCTCTTATATGCATGATTGCTTATAGCCTCGTATTTCTTCTCTGATATTTGAGTTTTGTTTGGCCAACTTGATCTATTTATCTTGCAATGGGAAGAGGTGCTTTGTAGTGGGCTCGATCTTACGGTGCTTGATCCTAGTGACAGAAGGGGAACCGACACGTATGTATCGTTGCTACTAAGGATAAAACGATGGGGTCTATTTCTACATAAATAGATCTTGTCTACATCATGTCATCATTCTTATTGCATTACTCCATTTCTCCATGAACTTAATACACTAGATGCATGCTGGATAGCGGTTGATGTGTGGAGTAATAGTAGTAGATGCAGGCAGGAGTCGGTCTACTAATCTTGGACATGATGCCTATATAATGATCATTGCCTGGATATCGTCATGATTATTCGAAGTTCTATCAATTGCCCAACAGTAATTTGTTCACCCACCGTTTTCTATCTTTCTCGAGAGAAGCCACTAGTGAAACCTACGCCCCCCGGGTCTCTTTCTCATATTATTTTCCTTTGCGATCTATTTTATTTGCCTTTTATTTTTAGATCTATTAAACCCAAAAATACAAAAATACCTTGCTGCAGTTTATTTTATTTGGCGTTTGATCTATCAACCTACTACAATTTATTCACGTCCGTTTGCCAATTTCTGGCGCCGTTACCCAAAAGGGATTGACAACCCCTTTAATACATCGAGTTGCGAGTATTTGTTATTTTTGTGCAGCTACCATTTACGTATTGTTTCTTGGTTCTCCTACTAGTTTGATAACCTTGGTTTCATCACTGAGGGAAATACCTACCGTCGCTGTGCTGCATCATCCCTTCCTCTTTGGGGAAATACCGACGTAGCTCCATGCCGCATGAAAAGGAATTTCTAGCACCGTTGCCGGGGAGGATCATCTACATATACCAGGTTCCTAATCACAAATCTCATCTCCTCGCAATTTACATTATTTTCTATTTGCCTCTCATTTTCCTCTCCCCCACTTCACAAAAGTTTGCTGTTTTATTCGCCCACTTTTTTGGTCGCCGTTTTCTTGCTAGATCTGTTTTTGGGTGCAATCTTGTTGTGTAGTCATCATGGCTCAAGAGAACACCAAGTTGTGTGATTTCTCAAATACCAACAACAATGATTTTATTAGCTCTTCGCTTGCTCCGCCCACTAGTGCGGAATCTTGTGATATTGATACTGCTTTGATGAATCTTGTTATGAAAGATCAACTTTCCGGTACTCCTAATGAGGATGACGTGTCCCACCTTAATACCTTCATGGAATTATGTGATATGCAAAAGAAAAAAGATGTGGACAATGATATTGTTAAGGTGAAATTATTTCTGTTTTCTTTACGTGACTCTACAAAAATTTGGTTTTCTTCTTTGCCCCGTAATAGTATCAATTCTTGGAATAAGTGCAAAGATGCTTTTATCACTAAGTATTTTCGGCCCACAAAAATTATTTTCCTTAGAACCCAGATCATGAATTTCAAGCAACCTGAACATGAGCATGTTGCACAATCTTGGGAAAGGATGAAAATGATGCTAAGGAATTGCCCAACTCATGGGTTAAATCTTTGGATGATCATACATTTTTTATGCGGGATTGAATTTTGTTTCTCGTAATCTTTTAGATTCTGCAGCGGGTGGTACTTTTATGGAAATTACTTGGTGAAGCCATCAAATTGCTTGATAATATAAGGGCAAATTATTCACAATGTCATACCAAAAGAGCTCCTACTAGTAAAAAAGTTAATTCGGTTGAAGAAATTCCTTCTTTGAGTGAAAAAGTTGATGCTCTTATGAAATTGGTTGCTGGTAAAAGTTCTCCTATTGATTTCAATGATATGCCTTTATCTACTTTGATTGAGCAAAATAGTGATGCCGTAGATGTGAGTTTTATCTCGCGCAACAATTTCAATAATAATGCTTATAGAGGTAATTTTAATCCTAGGCCTTTTCCTAGTAATTCATCTAATAATTATGGTAATTCCTATGGAAATCCTTCTTATAATAATAATTGAAACACCTCTGATCTTGAGAATAATATTAAATAATTTATCAACACACAAAAAGTTTTCAACAATACAATAGAAGAAAAGTTGAATAAGACTGATGGTTTGTCTAGAAGTGTTGATAGAATTTCTCATGATGCGGAAAATCTCAAGATGAAAATTTGTGTGCCTAAGGTTGAGGAATCAATTAAATCTCTCTAAGTTTCTATGGATGAAAGTAAGAAAAGAACCACTATACTTAGATCTAGAAGAGAATTTTTTGAAAAAGCGTTTTCTAGTGATTACTTTCATAAAAGTGATAAAGATCTTAAAATGATTGGTGTTTGTCCTATTGATTCCTTATTTAGTAAATTTAAGATTGATGAAAAGGGGATTGTAGAAGAGTCAACTTTAGTTAGAAGGCGTCCCGATAATTCGGAGGGTGAAAATCTTGTTGAGAAAATTGATAAAAGTGGGTTTGAAGAGGTCAAAACTTTAACTAGTGATGTGCCCGCTCTTTTGGATTACAAAGACTTTAATTATGATACTTTCCCTTTAATTGATTGTATTTGTTTGTTGCAATCCATGGTAAATTCACCCCATGCTTATGAACAAAATAAAGCTTTTACTAAACATATTGTTGATGTTGTGATGAAAGCTTTAGAAGAAAAGTTGGACTTAGAAGTTTCAATTCCTAGAAATTTGCATGATGAATGGAACCTACTATCAAGGTCAAGATTAAAAATTATGAGTGTTTTGCTTTGTGTGACTTGGGTGCTAGTGTTTCTACAATTCTAAAATCTTTATGTGATGTGCTTGGTCTTACCGATATTGAAGAATGTTCTTTAAATTTGCACTTGGCTGATTCTACTTTTAAAAAGCCTATGAGAAGAATTAATGATGTTCTTATTCTTGCAAATATGAATTATGCGCCCATAGATTTTACTGTTCTTGATATTGGTTGCAATCCGTCTTGTCCAATTATTCTTGGTAGACCATTTTTACGCATTATCGGTGCCGTGATTGATATGAAAAAGGCAATATTAAGTTCCAATTTCCTTTGAGGAATGGTATGGAACACTTCCCTAGAACAATAGTTAGGCCACCATATGAATAAATCATGAGGGCATCTTATGGATCTCTAAACAAAGATGACAAAACTTAGATCCTTTGCTTTATGCCTCGCTAAGGGCGTAAAACTATAGCGCTTGTTGGGAGGCAACCCAACGAGTAAAATTTATTTTTGACTTTTGCTTTATGTTCTTGAGTGTTAGCACAATTATGCTACTGTTATGATTGTGTTTTTTGTGTTTTAATTAGTGTTTGTTCCAAGTAAAGCCTTTAGGATCTTCTTGGGCAATAGTTGTTTGATCTTGCTGAAAAACAGAAACTTTTGCGCTCACGAAAGCAATTCTCATTTCTGACCAGAGAGCAAAAAAATAACAATTCCTTATGAATAAGATTAATATACAAATTTCCCAGGTTGTCCTAATTTTTTAGAGTTTTTGGAGTTATAGAAGTATTCGAAATATCCAGATTGCTACACGCTGTTCTATTTTTGACAGATTCTGTTATCTTTGTGTTGTGTGCTTGTTTTGATGATTCTATGGTTTTCTTTGATGCGTTTTTGCCATATAAAAGTTGGAATACATTAGATATAATGCAAGAACAAAATATGAATTGGTTTGCTACCGTACTTATAGTAGTGATTTATTTTCTTATACTAACGGATCTCACGAAGGTTTTGTTGAGTTTTGTGTGATTGAAGTTTTCAAGTTTTGGGTTATCTTATGATGGATGAAGGAATAAGGAGTAAGAAGAGCCTAAGCTCGGGGATGCCCTGGCATCCCACGCTATTATCCAAAGAGAGAAAGCAACTAAGCTTGGGGATGCCCCGAGTGGCATCCCCTCTTTCTTCTAACGACCATCGGTATTTCACTCGAAACTATATTTTTATTCATCACATACTATGTGTTTTTCTTAGAGCGTCTTGTATGATAAGAGTCTTTGCTTGTTTTATTTTGTGTTTTATGTCTTGATACCTTGCTAGACACACCTATTTGAGAGAGCCAATATTATGCCATGACTTGGTAGAATTTCTCTCTATGCTTCACTTAAATTTTGATGAGCTATGGATTTGCTCTAGTGCTTCACTTATATCTTTATGAGCACGGTGTGCTTTAGTATTTTTGTAGAAATGCTCTCTTGATTAACTTAGATTTATTTGAGAGTTAGTAATTTTTTCAAGAAATCCCCTCTTGCTTCACTTAAATTAATTTGAGAGAAAGAAATATTATGCTCATGATCTTCACTAATATTTGTTTGAGCTTATCAAAAGCAACACATGAAAATTAGTCCCAAAGTGATAGATATCCAAGAAGGATATACTAAAAACTTTCATGAAGATCATTGGACAAAATAAACTTGATTCTTAGTAATAGTTTTGAGATATGATGATGTGATAGGTGAGTCATCTTGATCAGTAATTATGCTTTAGTAAGAATATTAGTGTTAAGGTTTGTGACTCCCTATGCAAGCACGAAAGTCAATAGTCATGCAGTGAAATTATATCCTACTTGTGGTGCATTATTCGGTGTTAATTATGCTTAATGCTCGTTTATGAGATTACTCATTTCTGGGTTGGTCGCTTCTCAATATTTTGCGAGCCTTCATTTTGCACTAAGTATGATCACTACTTGTGCATCCAAAATCCTTTAAACCAGTTTTGCCACATGAGTCCACTATACCTACCTATATGTTGTATTCTTTTGCCGTTCTAAGAAAATTTGTATGTGCCATCTCTAATATTTAAAATAAATATCTCTTTTGTGTGCTCGTACTGCTCGCGAGGCGGTGAGGGTGGCTAATATTTTCCATGCTAGATGTTTTATTCTCACGATGAGTGTTTATTCACTTGTCATTGCAAGAGAGTAATGTTGGGGAACATAGTAATTTCAAAAAAATTCCTACGCACACGTAAGATCTATCTAGGTGAGCATAGCAATGAGAGGGGAGAGTGTTGTCCACTTACCCTTGTAGACCGTAAGCGGCAGCGTTACGACAATGCGGTTGATGTAGTCGTACGTCTTCACGATCCGACCGATCCTAGTACCGAAGGTACGACACCTCCGTGATCTGCACACATTCAGCTCAGTGATGTCCCACGAACTCTAGATCCAGCTGAGGTCGAGGGAGAGTTTCGTCAGCATGACAGTGTGGTGACGGTGACGATGAAGCTACCGGCGCAGGGCTTCGCCTAAGCACTACAACGATATGACCGAGGTGGAAATCTGTGGAGGGGGGCACCGCACACGGCTAAGACAACTGCCAACTTGTGTGTTCTAGGGTGCCCCCTGCCCTCGTATATAAAGGAGCAAGGGGAGGGGCCGGCGGCCTCATAGGGTGCGCCCCAAGGGGGAATCCTACTCCTACTAGGAGTAGGTTCCCCCTTTCCTAGTCCAACTAGGAGGGGAAGGAAAGAGGAGAGGAGGGGAGAAGGAAAGAGGGGGCCAACCCCGAAGCCCTAAACCAATTTGGTTTGGGCCTAGGGGCGCGCCCCATGGCTCCCTTGCTGCCCTCTATTTCCACTAAGGCCCACGAAGGCCCATTGACCCCCCGGGGGGTTCTGGTAACTCCCCGGTACTCCAGTATTTATTCGGTGACCCCGGAAACTTTTCCGATGTCCGAATATAACCTTCCAATATATCAATCTTTATGTATCGACTATTTCGAGACTCCCCGTCATGTCCGTGATCTCATTCGGGACTCCAAACAACCTTCGGTACATCAAAACACAAAAACTCATAATACCAATCGTCATCTAACATTAAGCGTGAGGACCCTACGGGTTCGAGAACTATGTAGACATGACCGAGACTCACTTACGGTCAATAACCAATAGCGGAACCTGGATGCTCATATTGGTTCCTACATATTCTACGAAGATCTTAATCGGTCAAACCGCATACAAACATACATTGTTCCCTTTGTCATCGATATGTTACTTGCCCGAGATTCGATGGTCGGTATCATCATACCTAGTTTAATCTCTTTACCGGCAAGTCTCTTTACTCGTTCCGTAATGCGTCATCCCACAACTAACTAATTAGTTACTTTGCTTGCAAGGCTTATAGTGATGTGCATTACCGAGAGGGCCCAGAGATACCTCTCCGACAATCGGAGTGAAAAATCCTAATCTCGATCTATGCCAACTCAACAAACACCATCAGAGACACCTGTAGAGCATCTTTATAATCACCCAGTTACATTGTGACATTTGATAGCACACTAAGTGTTCCTCCGGTATTCGGGAGTTGCATAATGATAACCCACAAGTATAGGGTATCGCAACAGTTTTCGAGGGTAGAGTATTCAACCCAAATTTATTGATTTAACACAAGGGGAGCCAAAGAATATTCTCAAGTATTAACAATTGAGTTGTCAATTCAACCGCACCTGAAAGACTTAATATCTGCAGCAAAGTATTTAGTAGCAAAGTAATATGGAAGTAGCAGTAACGGTGGCAAAAGTAACAGTAGTAGTTTTTGTAGTGATTGTAACAATGGCAACGGAAAAGTAACAAAGCAAAGATCAATATGTGAAAAGCTCGTAGGCAATGGATCAGTGATGGATAATTATGTCGGATGTGATTCCTCATGCGATAGTTATAATGTTGGGGAACGTAGTAATTTCAAAATTTTCCTACGCACACGCAAGATCATGGTGATGCATAGCAATGAGAGGGGAGAGTGTGATCTACGTACCCTTGTAGATCGATAGCGGAAGCGTTAGCACAACGCGGTTGATGTAGTCATACGTCTTCACGGCCCGACCGATCAAGCACCGAAACTATGACACCTCCGAATTTTAGCACACGTTCAGCTCGATGACGATTCCCGGACTCCGATCTAGCAAAGTGTCAGGGTAGAGTTCCGTCAGCACGACAGCGTGGTGACGATCTTGATGTACTACCGCCGCAGGGCTTCGCCTAAGCACCACTAAAATATTATCGAGGATTATGGTGGAAGGGGGCACCGCACACGGCTAAGAATATGATCACGTGGATCAACTTGTGTGTCTAGGGGTGCCCCCTGCCCCCGTATATAAAGGAGCAAGGGGAGGAGGCCGGCCGACCCCTATTGGCGCGCCAGGAGGAGTTGTCCTCCTAGTAGGAGTAGGACTCCTACTAGGAGGGGGAAGGAAGTGGGGAGGGAGAAGGAAAGGGGGGCGCCGCCCCCCTCTCCTAGTCCAATTCGGACCAGGGGGGAGGAGGCACGCGGCCCACCCTGGCTGCCCCTCTCTCTCTCCACTAAGGCCCATATGGCCCATTACTTCTCCCGGTAGGGTTTAGGTAACCCTCCGGCTCTCCGGTTTTCTCCGAAATCACCCGGAACACTTCTGGTGTCCGAATATAGCCGTCTAATATATCAATCTTTCTGTCTCGACCATTTCGAGACTCCTCGTTATGTCCGTGATCACATCCGGGACTCCGAACTAACTTCGGTACATCAAAACACATAAACTCATAATATAATTGTCATCGAAACCTTAAGCGTGCGGACACTACGGGTTCGAGAACAATGTAGACATGACCGAGACACGTCTCCGGTCAATAACCAATAGCGGAACCTGGATGCTCATATTGGCTCCTACATATTCTACGAAGATCTTTATTGGTCAGATCGCATAACAACATACGTTGTTCCCTTTGTTATCGGTATTTTACTTTCCCGAGATTCGATCGTCGGTATCTCAATACCTAGTTCAATCTCGTTACCGGCAAGTCTCTTTACTCGTTTCGTAATACATCATCTCGCAACTAACTCATTAGTTGAAATGCTTGCAAGGCTTATGTGATGTGCATTACCGAGAGGGCCCAGAGATACCTCTCCGACAATAGGAGTGACAAATCCTAATCTCGAAATACGCCAACCCAACATATACCTTTGGAGACACTTGTAGAGCTCCTTTATAATCACCCAGTTATGTTGTGACGTTTGGTAGCACACAAAGTGTTCCTCTGGCAAACGGGAGTTGCATAATCTCATAGTCATAGGAACATGTATAAGTCATGAAGAAAGCAATAGCAACATACTAAACGATCGGGTGCTAAGCTAATGGAATGGGTCATGTCAATCACATCATTCTCCTAATAATGTGATCCCGTTAATCAAATGACAACACATGTCTATGGTTAGGAAACATAACCATCTTTGATTAATGAGCTAGTCAAGTAGAGGCATACTAGTGACGTTTGGTTTGTCTATGTATTCACACAAGTATTATGTTTTCGGATAATACAATTCTAGCATGAATAATAAACATTTATCATGATATAAGGAAATAAAATAATAACATTATTATTGCCTCTAGGGCATATTTCCTTCAGTCTCCCACTTGCACTAGAGTCAATAATCTAGATTACACAGTAATGATTCTAACACCCATGTAGCTTTGGTGCTGATCATGTTTTGCTCGTGGAAGAGGCTTAGTCAACGGGTTTGCTACATTCAGATCCGTATGTATCTTGCAAATCTCTATGTCTCCCACCTGGACTAGATCCAGGATGGAATTGAAGCGTCTCTTGATGTGCTTGGTTCTCTTGTGAAATCTGGATTCCTAAGCCAAGGCAATTGCACCAGTATTGTCACAAAAGATTTTCATTGGACCCGATGCACTAGGTATGACTCCTAGATCGGATATGAACTCCTTCATCCAGACTCCTTTGTTTGCTGCTTCCGAAGCAGCTATGTACTCCGCTTCACATGTAGATCCTGCCACAACGCTTTGTTTAGAACTGCACCAACTGACAGCTCCACCGTTTAATGTAAACACGTATCCGGTTTGCGATTTAGAATCGTCCGGAGCAGTGTCAAAGCTTGCATCAACGTAACCATTTACGATGAGCTCTTTGTCACCTCCATATATGAGAAACATATCCTTAGTCCTTTTCAGGTATTTCAGGATGTTCTTGACCGCTGTCCAGTGATCCACTCCTGGATTACTTTGGTACCTGCCTGCTAGACTTATAGCAAGACACACATCAGGTCTGGTACACAACATTGCATACATGATAGAGCCTATGGCTGAAGCATAGGGAACATCTTTCATTTTCTCTCTATCTTCTGCATTGGTCGGGCATTGAGTCTTACTCAATTTCACACCTTGTAACACAGGCAAGAATCCTTTCTTTGCTTGATCCATTTTGAACTTTTTCAAAACTTTGTCAAGGTATGTGGTTTGTGAAAGTCCAATTAAGCGTCTTGATCTGTCTCTATAGATCTTAATGCCCAATATGTAAGCAGCTTCACCGAGGTCTTTCATTGAAAAACTCATTCAAGTATCCCTTTATGCTATCCAGAAATTCTATATCATTTCCGATTAGTAATATGTCATCTACATATAATATCAGAAATGCTATAGAGCTCCCACTCACTTTCTTGTAAATACAGGCTTCTCCAAAAGTTTGTACAAAACCAAATGCTTTGATCACACTATCAAAGCGTTTATTCCAACTCCGAGAGGCTTGCACCAGTCCATAAATGGATCGCTGGAGCTTGCACACTTTGTTAGCTCCCTTTGGATCGACAAAACCTTCCGGTTGCATCATATACAACTATTCTTGCAGAAATCCATTCAGGAATGCAATTTTGACATCCATCTACCAAATTTCATAATCATAAAATGCAGCAATTGCTAACATGATTCGGACAGACTTAAGCATCACTACAGGTGAGAAGGTCTCATCGTAGTCAATCTCTTGAACTTGTCGGAAACCTTTTGCGACAAGTCGAGCTTTGTAGACAGTAACATTACCGTCAGCGTCAGTCTTCTTCTTAAAGATCCATTTATTCTCAATTGCTTGCCGATCATTGGGCAAGTCAACCAAAGTCCATACTTTGTTCTCATAAATGGATCCCATCTCAGATTTCATGGCTTCAAGACATTTTGCGGAATCTGGGCTCACCATCGCTTCTCCATAGTTCATAGGTTCATCATGATCTAGTAGCATGACTTCCAGAACAGGATTACTGTACCACTTTGGTGCGGATCTTACTCTGGTTGATCTACGAGGTTCAGTAGTATCTTGTTCTGAAGCTTCATGATCATCATCATTAGCTTCCTCACTAATTGGTGTAGGTGTCACAGAAAATGGTTTCTATGATGTACTACTTTCCAATGATGGAGCAGGTACAGTTATCTCATCAAGTTCTACTTTCCTCCCACTCACTTCTTTCGAGAGAAACTCCTTCTCTAGAAAGTTTCCGAATTTAGCAACAAAAGTTTTGCCTTCGGATCTGTGATAGAAGGTGTATCCAATAGTTTCCTTTGGATATCCTATGAAGACACATTTCTCCGATTTGGGTTCGAGCTTATCAGGTTGAAGCTTTTTCGCATAAGCATCGCAACCCCAAACTTTCAGAAACGACAACTTTGGTTTCTTGCCAAACCATAGTTCATAAGGCGTCGTCTCAACGGATTTTGATGGTGCCCTATTTAACGTGAATGCGGCCGTCTCTAGAGCATAACCCCAAAACGATAGCGGTAAATCAGTAAGAGACATCATAGATCGCACCATATCTAGTAAAGTACGATTACGACGTTCGGACACACCATTACGCTGTGGTGTTCCGGGTGGCGTGAGTTGCGAAACTATTCCGCATTGTTTCAAATGTACACCAAACTCGTAACTCAAATATTCTCCTCCACGATCAGATCGCAGGAATTTTATTTTCTTGTTACGATGATTTTCAACTTCACTCTGAAATTCTTTGAACTTTTCAAATGTTTCAGACTTATGTTTCATTAAGTAGATATACCCATATCTGCTTAAGTCATCTGTGAAGGTGAGAAAATAACGATATCCGCCACGAGCCTCAACATTCATCGGACCACATACATCTGTATGTATGATTTCCAACAAATCTGTTGCTCTCTCCATAGTACCGGAGAACGGTGTTTTTGTCATCTTACCCATAAGGCACGGTTCGCAAGTACCAAGTGATTCATAATCAAGTGGTTCCAAAAGCCCATCAGTATGGAGTTTCTTCATGCGCTTTACACCGATATGACCCAAACGGCAGTGCCACAAATAAGTTGCACTATCATTATCAACTCTGCATCTTTTGGTTTCAACATTATGAATATGTGTGTCACTACTATCGAGATTTAATAAGAATAGACCACTCTTTAAGGGTGCATGACCATAAAAGATATTACTCATATAAATAGAACAACCATTATTCTCTGATTTAAATGAATAACCGTCTCGCATCAAACAAGATCCAGATATAATGTTCATGCTTAACGCTGGCACCAAATAACAATTATTTAGGTCTAATACTAATCCCGAAGGTAGATGTAGAGGTAGCGTGCCGACTGCGATCACATCGACTTTGGAACCATTTCCCACGCGCATCGTCACCTCGTCCTTAGCCAATCTTCGCTTAATCTGTAGTCCCTGTTTCGAGTTGCAAATGTTAGCAACAGAACCAGTATCAAATACCCAGGTGCTACTGCGAGCATTAGTAAGGTACACATCAATAACATGTATATCACATATACCTTTGTTCACCTTGCCATCCTTCTTATCCGCCAAATACTTGGGGCAGTTCCGCTTCCAGTGACCAGTCTGCTTGCAGTAGAAGCACTCAGTTTCAGGCTTAGGTCCAGGTTTGGGTTTCTTCTCTTGAGTAGCAACTTGCTTGCTGTTCTTTTTGAAGTTCCCCTTCTTCTTCCCTTTGCCCTTTTTCTTGAAACTAGTGGTCTTATTGACCATCAACACTTGATGCTCCTTCTTGATTTCTACCTCCGCAGCTTTCAGCATTGCGAAGAGCTCGGGAATAGTCTTATTCATCCCTTGCATATTATAGTTCATCACGAAGCTCTTGTAGCTTGGTGGCAGTGATTGGAGAATTCTGTCAATGACGCAATCATCTGGAAGATTAACTCCCAATTGAATCAAGTGATTATTATACCCAGACATTTTGAGTATATGCTCACTGACAGAACTGTTCTCCTCCATCTTGCAGCTATAGAACTTATTGGAGACTTCATATCTCTCAATCCGGGCATTTGCTTGAAATATTAACTTCAACTCCTGGAACATCTCATATGCTCCATGACGTTCAAAACGTCGTTGAAGTCCCGATTCTAAGCCGTAAAGCATGGCACACTGAACTATCGAGTAGTCATCAGCTTTGCTCTGCCAGACGTTCATAACATCTGGTGTTGCTCCAGCAGCAGGCCTGGCACCCAGCGGTGCTTCCAGGACGTAATTCTTCTGTGCAGCAATGAGGATAATCCTCAAGTTACGGACCCAGTCCGTGTAATTGCTACCATCATCTTTCAACTTTGCTTTCTCAAGGAACGCATTAAAATTCAACGGAACAACAGCACGGGCCATCTATCTACAATCAACATAAACAAGCAAGATACTATCAGGTACTAAGTTCATGATAAATTTAGGTTCAATTAATCATATTACTAAAGAACTCCCACTTAGATAGACATCCCTCTAATCCTCTAAGTGATTACGTGATCCAAATCAACTAAACCATGTCCGATCATCACGTGAGATGGAGTAGTTTCATTGGTGAACATCGTATGTTGATCATATCTACTATATGATTCACACTCGACCTTTCGGTCTCCGTGTTCCGAGGCCATATCTGTATATGCTTGGCTCGTCAAGTATAACCTGAGTATTCTGCGTGTGCAACTGTTTTGCACCCGTTGTATTTGAACGTAGAGCCTATCACACCCGATCATCACGTGGTGTCTCAGCACGAAGAACTTTCGCAACGGTGCATACTCAGGGAGAACACTTCTTGATAATTAGTGAGAGATCATCTTAAAATGCTACCGTCAATCAAAGCAAGATAAGATGCATAAAAGATAAACATCACATGCAATCAATATAAGTGATATGATATGGCCATCATCATCTTGTGCTTGTGATCTCCATCTTCGAAGCACCGTCGTGATCACCATCGTCACCGGCGCGACACCTTGATCACCATCGTAGCATCGTTGTCGTCTCGCCAATCTTATGCTTCCACGACTATCGCTACCGCTTAGTGATAAAGTAAAGCATTACAGCGCAATTGCATTGCATACAATAAAGCGACAACCATATGGCTCCTGCCAGTTGCCGATAACTTGGTTACAAAACATGATCATCTCATACAATAAAATTTAGCATCATGTCTTGACCATATCACATCACAACATGCCCTGCAAAAACAAGTTAGACGTCCTCTACTTTGTTGTTGCAAGTTTTACGTGGCTGCTACGGGCTTAAGCAAGAACCAATCTTACCTACGCATCAAAACCACAACGATAGTTTGTCAAGTTGGTGCTGTTTTAACCTTCGCAAGGACCGGGCGTAGCCACACTCGGTTCAACTAAAGTTGGAGAAACTGTCACCCGCTAGCCACCTTTGTGCAAAGCACGTCGGCAGAACCGGTCTCGCGTAAGCGTACGCATAATGTCGGTCCGGGCCGCTTCGTCCAACAATACCGCCGAACCAAAGTATGACATGCTGGTAAGCAGTATGACTTATATCGCCCACAACTCACTTGTGTTCTACTCGTGCATATAACATCAACACATAAAACCTAGGCTCGGATGCCACTGTTGGGAACGTAGTAATTTCAAAATTTTCCTACGCACACGCAAGATCATGGTGATGCATAGCAACGACAGGGGAGAGTGTGATCTACGTACCCTTGTACATCGACAGCGGAAGCGTTAGCACACCGCGGTTGATGTAGTCGTACGTCTTCACGGCCCGACCGATCAAGCACCGAAACTACGACACCTCCGAGTTTTAGCACACGTTCAGCTCGATGACGATCCTCGGACTCCGATCCAGCAAAGTGTCGGGGTAGAGTTCCGTCAGCACGATGGCGTGATGACGATCTTGATGTACTACCGTCGCAGGGCTTCGCCTAAGCACCGCTACAATATTATCGAGGATTATGGTGGAAGGGGGCACCACACACGGCTAAGAATATGATCACGTGGATGAACTTGTGTGTCTAGGGGTGCCCCCTGCCCCCGTATATAAAGGAGCAAGGGGAGGAGGCCGACCGACCCCTATTGGCACGCCAGGAGGAGTCCTCCTCCTAGTAGGAGTAGGACTCCTACTAGGAGGGGGAAGGAAGTGGGGAGGGAGAAGGAAAGGGGGGCGCCGCCCCCCCTCTCCTAGTCCAATTCGGACCAGGGGGAGGAGGCGCACGGCCCACCCTGGCTGCCCCTCTCTCTCTCCACTAAGGCCCATATGGCCCATTACTTCTCCCGGTAGGGTTCCGGTAACCCTCCGGCTCTCTGGTTTTCTCCGAAATCACCCGGAACACTTCCGGTGTCCGAATATAGCCGTCTAATATATCAATCTTTATGTCTCGACCATTTCGAGACTCCTCGTTATGTCCGTGATCACATCCAGGACTCCAAACTAACTTCGGTACATCAATACTCATAAACTCATAATATAACTGTCATCGAAACCTTAAGCGTGCGGACCCTACGGGTTCGAGAACAATGTAGACATGACCGAGACACGTCTCCGATCAATAACTAATAGCGGAACATGGATGCTCATATTGGCTCCTACATATTCTACGAAGATCTTTATCGGTCAGACCGCATAACAACATACGTTGTTCCCTTTGTCATCGGTATTTTACTTGCCCGAGATTCAATCGTCGGTATCTCAATACCTAGTTCAATCTCCTTACCGGCAAGTCTCTTTACTCGTTTTGTAATACATCATTTCGCAACTAACTCATTAGTTGAAATGCTTGCAAGTCTTATGTGATGTGCATTACCGAGAGGGCCCAGAGATACCTCTCTGACAATCGGAGTGACAAATCCTAATCTCGAAATACGCCAACCCAACATGTACCTTTGGAGACACCTGTAGAGATCCTTTATAATCACCCAGTTACGTTGTGATGTTTGGTAGCACACAAAGTGTTCCTCTGGCAAACGGGAGTTGCATAATCTCATAGTCATAGGAACATGTATAAGTCATGAAGAAAGCAATAGCAACATACTAAATGATCGGGTGCTAAGCTAATGGAATGGGTCATGTCAACCACATCATTCTCCTAATAATGTGATCCCGTTAATCAAATGACAACACATGTTTATGGTTAGGAAACATAACCATCTTTGATTAATGAGCTAGTCAAGTAGAGGCATACTAGTGACGTTTGGTTTGTCTATGTATTCACACAAGTATTATGTTTCCGGATAATACAATTCTAGCATGAATAATAAACATTTATCATGATATAAGGAAATAAAATAATAACATTATTATTGCCTCTAGGGCATATTTCCTTCATATAACATAGGGTGACACAGAACTAGCTCCTGTTCATCAATGTAATGTAGACATGTATTCCGAATATAGTCATACGTGCTTATGGAAAAGAACTTGCATGCCATCTTTTGTCCTACCCTCCCGTGGCAGCGGTGTCCTATTGGAAACTAAGGGATATTAAGGCCTACTTTTAATAGAGTACCAGACCAAAGCATTAACACTTAGTGAATCATGAACTCCTCAAACTATGGTCATCACCGAGAGTCGTCCCGACTATAGTCACTTCGGGTTACCGGATCATAACACATAGTAGGTGACTATTGACTTGCAAAATAGGATCAAGTACTCACATATATTCATGAAGCCACAGTAGGTTCTGATATGAAATCATGGCACTCGGGCCCTAGTGACAAGCATTAAGCATAGCAAAGTCATAGCAACATCAATCTTAGAACATAATGGATACTAGGGATCAAACCCTAACAAAACTAACTCGATTACATGGTAAATCTCATCCAACCCATCACCGTCCAGCAAGCCTACAATGGAATTACTTACGCACGACAGTGAGCATCATGAAATTGGTGATGGAGGAAGGTTAATGATGACGATAGTGACGGATTTCCCTCTCCGGAGCCCCGAACAGACTCCAAATCAGCCCTCCCGAGAGAGATTAGGGCTTGGCGGCGGCTCCATATCGTAAAGTGCGATGAATTCTTCTCCTTTATTTTTTATCCCCGAACGTGAATATATAGAGTTGGAGTTGACGTCGGTGGAGCCTGAGGGAGCCCACAAGGCAGGGGCGCGCCCAGGGGGCGCCCTGCACCCTCGTGGACAGGGTGTGGCCCCCTGGTGTTGATTCTTTTGCCAGTATTTTTTATTTATTCCAAAACGTGTCTCCATTGATTTTCAGGTCATTCCGAGAACTTTTATTTCTGCACAAACATAACACCATGGCAATTCTGCTGAAAACAGCGCCAGTCTGGGTTAGTTCCATTCAAATCATGCAAGTTAGAGTCCAAAACAAGGTCAAAAGTATTTGGAAAAGTAGATACGATGGAGACGTATTAACTCCCCAAGCTTAAACCTTTGATTGTCCTCAAGCGATTCAGTTGACAAATTGAAAGTGATAAAGAAAAACTTTTACAAACTCTGTTTGATCTTGTTGTTGTAAATATGTAAAGCCAACATTTAAGTTTTCAGCAAAGATTATGAACCAACCATATTCACAATAACATTTAGGTCTCATGTTTACTCATATCAATGGCATAATCAACTAGTGAGCAATAATAACAAATCTCGGATGACAACACTTTCTCAAAACAATCATAATATGATATAACAAGATGGTTTCTCGCTAGTTCTTTCTGAGACTGCAAAACATAAATGCAGAGCACCTTTGAAGATCAAGGACTGACTAAACATTGTAATTCATGGTAAAAGAAATCCAGTCATACTCAATGTAAATTAATAGTAATGCATGCACATGACAACGGTGCTCTCCAACTGGTGCTTTTTTAATAAGAGGATGATGGCTCAACATAAAAGTAAATAGATAGGCCCTTCTCAGAGGGAAGTAGAGATTTGCAGAGGTGCCAGAGCTTGAGTTTTGAAATAGAGATGAATAATATTTTGAGTGGTATACTTTCATTGTCAACATAACAATCAAGAGATCTCGATATCTTCCATGCTACACACATCATAGGCGGTTCCCAAACAGAATGGTAAAGTTTATACTCCCCCACCACCAACAAACATCAATCCATAGCTTGTCCGAAACAACGGGTGCCTCCAACTAACAACAATCCTGGGGGAGTTTTGTTTGCAATTATTTTAATTTAAGCATGTGACTGTGCATCCTGGTAACCAGCCATTTTCTCATGAATGATGGGCGGAGTCCACTCATCTTGAGAATAACCCACATAGCATGGAAGATATAGACAACCCTAGTTGAGACGTGAGTTATTCGAGCATGCAAAACATAATTTCATTTGAAGGTTTAGAGTTTGGCACATACAAATTTACTTGGAATGGCAGGTAGATACTGCTTATAGGAAGGTATGGTGGGCTCATATGGAATAACTTTGGGGTCTATTGAAGTAGATGCACAAGCAATATTCTCGCTTAGTACAAGTGAAGGCTAGAAAAAGACTGGGAAGCAACGAACTAGAGAGCGACAACAGTCATTGTCGGTGTCAAAACCGGCGGATCTCGGGTAGGGGGTCCCGAACTGTGCGTCTAAGGCGGATGGTAACAGGAGGCAAGGGACACGATGTTTTACCCAGGTTCGGGCCCTCTTGATGGAGGTAAAACCCTACGCCCTGCTTGATTTATTCTTGATGATATGAGTATTACAAGAGTTGATCTACCACGAGATTAGAGAGGCTAAACCCTAGAAGCTAGCCTATAGTATGATTGTATGTTGTCCTACGGACTAAAACCCTCTGGTTTATATAGACACCGGAGGGGGCTAGGGTTACACAAGGTCGGTTACAAAGGAGGAGATATACATATCCGTATTGCCTAGCTTTCCTTCCATGCCAAGTAGAGTCCCATCCGGACACGAGACGAAGTCTTCAATCTTGTATCTTCATAGTGCAACAGTCCGGCCAAAGGATATAGTCCGACTGTTCGGAGACCCCCTAATCCAGGACTCCCTCAGTAGCCCCTGAACCAGGCTTCAACGATGATGAGTCCGACGCGTAGTGTTGTCTTCGACATTGCAAGGCGGGTTTCTCCTCCGAATACACCATGGAAGAATTTGAATACAACGATAGTGTCCGACCCTGCAAAAGAAGTTCCACATACCACCGTAGAGAGAATAATATTTCCACAAATCTAATCTGCTGACACGTTTTGGCAACATGACATTATGCCATGGCCCGGTGATTATTCGAACCGTTTCCTTTAACTAGCCACGCACATAACGTGAGGCAGTTTCTTGACACGTCTTGCCAAGCAGAGATCGAGTCCCCCTTATTGCGGGATTCTCATCAATACGGGCGTGGGTAACCCAACCGCGCCATCGATTAAGGCGCTTGGGGGATAAGCGAGTTTTACCAGGCTAGTGGGGCGCATAGTTTCGGCCGCCCTTATAAAGGGACAAGGTTTAACCTTTTTCTACCCACGCCTTCTTCCTCCTTGCTCATCCATCCTTGCGCACTCGAGCTCCAACACCCAAGTCCACATTCTTCCCCTCAACCTTCTCCAATCATGTCCGGAGCGGGAGGCAAATGCATGGCTTCCTCCGTTACGGAGGGACACATCAAGAAGCTGCGCGGAGCCGAATACTTAGCCGCGAATATCGCACATCGGCTGCCCGGTGCGGGGCAAATCGTTCCTACCCCTGAACCTCACGAGAGTGTAGTCTTCCTCCACCACTTCCTCCGCAGACTGGGGTTTCCCCTCCATCCATTCGTCCGCGGTCTCATGTTCTACTACGGGCTAGACTTTCATGATCTGGCCCCGAACTTCATCCTCAACATTTCAGCGTTCATCGTCGTGTGTGAGGCTTTCCTCCGCATCCGGCCCCACTTCGGCATGTGGCTGAAGACCTTCAATATCAAGCCGAAGGTAGTGGGAGGCCAACAAATAGAATGCGGCGGAGCCATGGTGGGCAAGATGCCCAATGTTATATGGCTTGAAGGCTCCTTCATGGAGACCATAAAGGGGTGGCAATCGGCGTGGTTCTACATCACCGAGCCGCGTGACACCAACTGGGTGGCGGCCCCTGAGTTTCGATCCGGAATCCCCACGCGGCTCACCTCCTAGAAAGAGAAGGGCCTGTCCTGGGGTTCGTCGGTGGAGCTGGACGGACACCAGAAATGTATCTGGAATATGGCAGGCAAGAAGCTCAAGCTTGTCAACATAATCCAGGTCATGCTCCTCCGCCGGATCCTCCCGTGTCAACAACGGGATTTCAACTTGTGGGAGTTCGACCCGGCCCAGCACCAGACTTTGAGCGAGCTCTTCGACACGACGCACAAGGACGTCTGGAGGGTGTTGTTCAAGGGCGCCGAGGTCCCTCCCTCTCTCACAGAGGACCACGGGCTAAGCACGAAGCGCCCATCGCATTCGGTGAGTTCTATACATCTGGTAGGATATTTATTTCCCCTAGCTTAACCATGTGCGGGGTCTGAGCTCCATGCCTTTGACAGGACTGGGTGGAGATGTCGGGGCAAATTAACTGTCCGGCCCCTCTGTCCGAAGACACTGCGGACACTCTCCTGACGAAGATGCTGACTCCGGCTCCTTACAAGGTGCCTAAGAAGACCAAGAAGGCCAAGGGAACCCGAAAGAGTTCCCGACGCCAGGTGTTATCGGACTCATCGTCCGATAACTCCGCGACGCACTCCTTCCCTGAAGACAAGGAGGAAGATGAAGATGCTCCCCCTCTAGTCGGGGGAGACAAGAAAAGGAAGGCCGCCCCAATCGGGGGGGGGGGGGGCGAAGGGTCCAAGAAGGGAAGGACTCTCCTGCCAGACAACTCCCCCACCGCCGCCGAAGGCGAGGACGAGTGGCTGCTCAGGGCCAAGCCCCTGGCGAAGTCATAAGTATTCAGATGACAGAATAACTCATAGCATACCTTTGTCGCACTGCTTCTCCTAACGCCGAATTATGATTATGCAGACCGCCACGAGCCCGTATCGACGTATCTTCGGACGGCTCCCTGGGCTCGTCGGATATGGATAGCGATCCACTTCCGACCACCACCTCCCCTTTCCCTATAGACAACGCCGAGGTATTGTTTCAAGAGGCACCGGGTCGAGGGGAGGCAGTCCTGGAGGCGCCTCAAGGCGACCTTCCGGATTCTGGGAGCAGAGGGAGCAAGGCTCCCGAGGGCTTCGAGTTCGGCCTCAGCCGAACACCGCGCCGGAACCTCCAGTGGTTCCGGACTCAGGCAGGCGGCCTCCTTCCAAAAGGGGCAAGATGCCTGTGCCGGTGACCTCTGTCCATCCATAGGCACCGGACAGTCTGCTGGGAGCGCTTCGCAGCGCTTCCATCGACGAAGAGGACCGCACTATTATGAGTGCGGTGGTCCAGAAGGTTCAGTCCGCCAAGAGCGGACTGACTGAAGCCTGTGCCAGCCTTCTAATAGGCTTTGAGGTAGGTTTTTGAAATATAGGAAAAATATTACCGCATAGACAGTAGCCCCTGATGCTCTATTCAGTGTTCACAAAGAAAAGCCGAACAGAGGATCAAACAATATTGCAGGAGTCTAATATAAGTATGTCTATATGCTATGCAGGCTTCGCTGCTGGCCTCTGCTGCACTGACTGCGGAGGTCGCCGCACTGAAGCAGGACCTTAAAGGGTCCAAGGACGAGATCGGCCTTGCCAAGAGGCAGCTCGAGGAGAACAAAGGTAAGTAGTACCTAGTCTATGGATATATATAAAAAGAATGCGATTGCAAAATGACAGGATCATCGTAAATTTGCCAGGGGCCACGACCGAGGTGGCGACCCTGAAGCAAGCGCTATCCGAGGCCGAAAACAAAGCGGCCAAGGAGTGCACCGAGCGGGAAAGGCAGGAGGCTCGGGTGGGCGAGGTGCAGCAAGAGCTCCACGCTCTCGCGACGAAGCACGAGGCGTTGGAGCTTGACTTGAAGAGGCGAGAGTCCAAGCTTGCCGCGGCCCTCGAGAGCGCAAAGAATGCCAAGGCCGAAGCCCAAAAGGCCCTCCAGGAGATTGATGCGGTGAAGAAGACAGCGGCGGGTAAGGCATTCTATATGCAAAGCAAGCATGTGAAAGTAAATTACTTGTTACTTACCCGAATCCGGAGCTCTCCAGGAGCATTCATAGATTTGCCCCGCAGCATGTCGGATGCCGCACAGTTTTACCAGGCCGAGGAGGGAAGCTCAATAGAGAAGTTGTTCTGGTCTCAGTATACTGGGACCGAACACCCGATGCCTCTGAGCGACCAGCTGAAGCAACTGGTCGAGCTGCACAAGGCGGCCGAATAGGCCATGAAGGGCTTTATTGTCTGGATGTGGCCTGGCGACGCCCTTCCAAACAGCTACTTCGGCCTGGTGAGGCGGCTTATAGATGCTTGCCCACGGCTGGAAGTCATCAAGCGGTCCGTCTGCATCGAAGGTGCACGCCGGGCTTTCGCCCGTGTGAAGGTGCAATGGGCTAAGATGGACGCCGTGAAGCTGGTGAAGGAAGGGCCGCCGCAGGGCAAGGAGCATCGCCACCCCGAGATGTACTATGAGGGTGTCCTGAAGGGTACCCGTATCGTAGCGGACGAGTGTACGAAAGATGTAATATTTGAGTAAACTTGCTCATGTGATCCTGTATTATGAAAACTTGTTCATATGCACTATGCAACGCTTGTTTGAATTTAAAATATTGCCTTCTATTCGGCTTTTTATCAAATCTGAGAGATGGCTAGTTGTCGGCTTCTGCCCCCATGCCACGAGTGCTGGGGTGTTCGGGATAAACCTGAGCACTCTTGTTCCCATTGTTGGGTCCTTTGAGGGGGGTGCTCAGCACAACGAACAAGGCAATCGAACCATAATGCGTTATCACTCTCACTTAGCCATAGAATTCTATAATTTTAAATTTTGGCGATGCCCCTAGTATTTGAAAGGCTGAATTCGGGGCGTGATACACGCCTTAAGCCAGACAGGGCCGACTCCTCGCTCTAAGCGGCATAAGTCTTTAGGGACTTGAAACCTCTCGAACAACGACCAGTCTCTCGCCTTATCATGACAGTCAGTTTTAGCTTTCTCTACTGAGGTGCTTGGCCCAGCAGAACCGGGGCACAATCGCAGTAGTTCTCCCAGTGCTACCTTAGCCGATATAGTGGAACATAAGGTACCAAAACATGGGAGCCGGGCAAACCCAACTATTGACCCAAGACATGATTCGGAGCTGATGCATATAATACTATAAGTTCGGGGTGCTGCACTGTCGAAAGTGTTCGGACTTCTCACGCCGTATTATGGGGTATGCTTAAGCCCCTGGCGTATTGGCCATACCAGAGTGTACGGGTGCTAGATGTCGTGAATGAACATATATATAAAAAGGAGGAATGCAATAATAGTCTTAATGCTATGCATTGTTTATTCAAAAAGGTGTGTTAAAGCAGAATGATACAAGTAGTGCGATAAGCAAAAAGTAGGACTGTTTGATATGTCCCTTCCAAGGGCAAGCTGAGGAATAGTATTAAAGCAAATATTTCACTCGTTATCGTAATCCACCTGGGAGTTCCGTGGTGTGACGTAGCTTTCTGCCTCCTTGGTTGCTGCATCATGTGTTCGGCAATCATTCTGCCGGACAGGGTTTCCAGAGATTAAAGTCCTGAAATAGAAAAATAACAAAGCGGGAAGCCCCCAGTGCGGTTTAAGCCGCGACTTGGAGCGTGCCACAGTCGTGCCCCCCTCCCCGCCTGTGCCCATGGTATTTTTAATGCGTAATTATGTACGCGTGGCACGGATTTCGCCGTTTGGCTGGGACCGGGGTGGGGGCCGCATTGCTATGCGAGCTCGGAATGTGCCAGACGGTCCTGTTGCCGATTACTCCGGGCGCGCTTGAAGGTGTCCGGGTCCTTAATCGCCTAGTGGATTGCCTTAAGAGGCTGCTTTGCGCTTCTGCTGCGAGGGCCGCAGTGTGCTCCTCCGTGCGGAGAGAGCGCTCTGTGTTTCCATTGACTGTGATGACCCCCCGAGGTCCTGGCATCTTGAGCTTGAGATATGCACAATGCGGTACCGCATTGAATCTTGCAAATGCGGTTCGCCTGAGCAGTGCATGGTAGCCACTGCAGAATGGGACTATGTTGAAGATTAACTCTTCGCTTCGGAAGTTATCCGGAGATTCGAAGACCACTTCCAGGGTTACTGAGCCTGTGCAATGGGCCTCTACACCTGGTATGACGCCTTTAAAGGTCGTTTTAGTGGGTTTGATCCTTGAGGGGTCTATACCCATTTTGCGCACTGTGTCCTGATAAAGCAGGTTCAGGCTGCTGCCACCATCCATAAGGACTCGAGTGAGGTGAAATCCGTCAATGATTGGGTCTAGGACCAGTGCAGAGAATCCGGCATGACGGATACTAGTGGGGTGGTCCCTGCGATCGAAGGTGATCGGACAGGAGGACCATGGGTTGAACTTTGGGGCGACTGGCTCCAACGCATATACGTCCCTGAGCGCACGCTTCCGCTCCCTCTTGGGGATGTGGGTTGCGTATATCATGTTCACCGTCCGCACTTGTGGGGGGAACCTCTTCTGTCCTCCGGTGTTCGGCTGCTGGGGCTCCTCCTCGTCATTGCTATGTGACCCCTTATCTTTGTTTTCGGCATTTAACTTGCCAGCCTGCTTGAACACCCAACAATCCCTATTGGTGTGGTTAGCTGGCTTGTCGGGGGTGCCGTGTATTTGGCATGAGAGATCGAGTATACGGTCCAAACTGGACAGGCCCGGAGTGCTTCTTTTGAATGGCTTTTTCCGCTGACCAGGTTTAGAGCCTTTGAATCCGGCATTAACTGCCGTATCCTCGGTATTGTCGCTGTTAATGCGGCCCTTATGTTTGTTGTGACGTGACCTGCCATTGCCGTCCTTGGTATCCAAAGTACCATGGTTCTTTGATATGTTATTACTGCGAGCCAGCCAGCTGTCTTCTCCGTGCAAAAGCGGGTCATGAGTGTCGTGAGGGCTGCCATAGATTTCGGCTTTTCCTGACCAAGGTGCCGGGCAGGCCACTCGTCGTGGATGTTGTGCTTGAAAGCTGCTAGGGCCTCTGCATCCGGACAGTCGACGATTTGATTTTTCTTTGTTAGGAACCATGTCCAGAATTGCCAAGCCGATTCCTCTGGCTGCTGAATTATGTGGCTCAAGTCATCGGCATATGGTGGTCGCACATAAGTGCCCTGAAAGTTGTCAAGGAATGCGGCTTCTAGATCTTCCCAACAGCCAATGGACTCTGCTGGCAAGCTGTTGAGCCAATGCCGAGCTGGTCCTTTGAGCTTTAGTGGGAGGTATTTGATGGCGTGTAGGTCATCACCGCGGGCCATGTGGATGTGCAGGAGGAAATCCTCGATCCATACCGCAGGATCTGTTGTGTCATCGTATGATTCAATATTTACGGGTTTGAAACCCTCTGGGATTTGATGATCCATTACTTCATCTGTGAAGCATAGGGGGTGTGCGGCGCCTCTGTACAGGGCTATGGCGCGACGCATCTCAAATGAGTCTTGCCCGCTGTGTTCGGCCCGGCCGGACTTACTTTTACTGTATCCAGTGTGACGATTATCATCTCGCATAGTGGTGTGCCCTCATGATCCGTAGATCGATCTTGCATGTTTTTCTTTGTCCTCCAATATGTCTCGCAGGTCTGGTGTATTTCCCCATGCCTTTTTATTTGAATGACGTCGGGGTGCGGGCTAAGCTTTTGGCTGGAATGTCTCTCTTTCGTGGCCACGAGGTGGCCGATCAGCCGCGTCATACACCGGGGATGTTGGTTTTGGTGCTTCCTCCTCCAGTCGAGGTAGCAACCTGCACTTTGGGTAACTCTTGGAGGGGCGTTCGAGTTTATATTCATCGGCTGCTAGGACTTCAGTCCATCTGTCAGATAGCAAATCTTGATCAGCTTGAAGCTGCTGCTACTTTTTCTTGAGGCTATTTGCCGTGGCTATAATCCGGCGCTTGAAGCGCTCTTGTTCGATGGGATCCTATGGCACGACGAATTCGTCCTCGTCGAGGCTTGCCTCATCTTCGGAGGGAGGCATGTAATTATCATCCTCCGCCTCTCCGTCTGCCGCTCTCTCAGGCGGGCTGGCTCCTTCATCCTCCTGCTCTAAATCTTGCTAGAGGGGATTGTTGTTGTATTCGGCACTGTCCGGAGTGCTATTATCTCCGGTGCCGGTATCACCACTTTTGCCTTGGCGGGACTTAGAGCGGCGCTGCTGACGCCGGTGCTTGGATTGCTTTTTGGAGGGGTCATCCTCCGTTGTCTCGTCGCCATTGCCTTCTTTGTGTGTATCCACCATGTATATATCGTATGATGAGGTGGCTGTCCAGTGCCCTGTGGGCAGTGGTTCCTCTTCATCTCCTGCATCATCGTCCATGCCGTTGATGTCTTTGGAGTCGAAGTCGAGCATGTCGGTTAAGTCATCGACAGTGGCTACTAAGTGGGTGGCGAATTTCTTTGTCATCCACATCCCAATCTTGCCGGACGTAGTTCGGCTAGGCCTCTCCTAACAAGAAGAGAGACCTCAATGAGTTCAGTATGTCGCCAAAGGGCGAGTGCTGAAAAATATCCGCGGAGGTAAACTCCATGATCGGCGCCCAATCGGATTTGACAGGAACGGGCGCAGGTGGTTCGGAGTCCATGGCCGGAGAAGGATCCGGCAATTCAGTAACACGGCTCTTGTGAAGGCCAAGGTCGATATTCGGCTCGATCGCCGTAGGGGATACGACCTCCATGGCGGGGTCTATCCACCCGTTCATGGATGGCGCAACTGGCTCTGAATTGAGGGTCGGAGTGGCTGCCGATGCGATCTCCTGAACACTGTCCGATGGTAGAGCTAAATCGTACTCATCGTGACCGCGTAGCGCACAAGGCAGGGGCTCGAATCCGTCGAAGATCAAGTCCCCACGGATATCGGCCCTGTAGTTTAAGCTTCCAAACCTGAACTGGTGGCCAGGGGCGTAACTTTCGATTTGCTCCAGATGGCCAAGCGAGTTGGCCCGCAGTGCAAAGCCGCCGAACACAAAGATCTGTCCAGGGAGAAAAGTCTCACCCTGGACTGCATCGCTATCGATGATCATAGGAGCCATCAAGCCTAACGGCGACGACATAGAGGAACTCTCAATGAAAGCACCAATGTCGGTGTCAAAACCGGCGGATCTCGGGTAGGGGGTCCCGAACTGTGCGTCTAAGGCGGATGGTAACAGGAGGCAGGGGACACGATGTTTTACCTAGGTTCGGGCCCTCTTGATGGAGCTAAAACCCTACGTCCTGCTTGATTTATTCTTGATGATATGAGTATTACAAGAGTTGATCTACCACGAGATCGGAGAGGCTAAACCCTAGAAGGTAGCCTATGGTATGATTGTATGTTGTCCTACGGACTAAAACCCTCCGGTTTATATAGACACCGGAGGGTGCTAGGGTTACACAAGGTCGGTTACAAAGGAGGAGATATACATATCCGTATTGCCTAGCTTGCCTTCCACGCCAAGTAGAGTCCCATCCGGACACGAGATGAAGTCTTCAATCTTGTATCTTCATAGTCCAACAGTCCGGCCAAAGGATATAGTCCGGCTGTCCGGAGACCCCCTAATACAGGACTCCCTCAGTCATGAATATGCATTAAAATTAATCAACACTGAGTGCAAGCATGAGTAGGATATAATTCACCGTGAACGTAAATACCATGGAGGTTATGTTGATTTTGTTTCAACTCCATGTGTAAACATGTGCCAAGTCAAGCCACTCGAATCGTTCAAAGGAGGATACCACCCTATCATAGCACATCACAACCATTTTAATAGCATGTTGGCACACAAGGTAAACCTTTATAAACTCCTAGCTAATTAAGCATGGCATGAGCAACTATAATCTCTACTTGTCATTGCAAACATGTTTCATTCATAATAGGCTGAATCGGGAACAATGAACTAATCATATTAATAAAAACAAGATAGGTCGAGTTCATACCAGCTTCTCTCATCTCAATCGGTCCATCATATATTGTCATTATTGCCTTTCACTTGCATGACCGAAAGGTGTGGATAATAATAATAATAGTGCACGTGCATTGGACTAAGCTGGAATCTACAAGCATTTAATACAAGGGAGAAGACAAGGTAATATGGGCTCTTGGTTATTTCAACAATAATGCATATGAGAGCCACTCAACATTTTCATCATGGTCTTCTCCTCTCGACGCCCAAAGAAAGGAAAATAAACTAAACTATTTACACGGTGTCGGTGCGCAAAAGGAGGGGTCCTATTTTGTACCCCTTTACTTGTGTGCGGGCAGTTGGAGCCGCGCCTGCGGCCACACCTAGTGGGGAAGAGGAAGGAAGAAAAGCCACAAGACAACCAGAACAACGCCAAGCCAGAAACACGAAGAGCAGAGGGGCGAGATGGACTCCCCCGACACAAGGCCCTTGCCAGGGCGGCCTCAGCAGCCCCGACAAGAACCTTGCCGGGGCAACCTACCCAACACCAACATCGCAGCCACCCTTGAGCCTATGAGTTCCGACGCCATCGGCATCTTTGGAACCAAGGCTCGGGAGTCACCTCCATGGTGGCATGCAAATCTTTGTGAAGTCCAGAAGCACACAAGACCAGATGATGACCAGAAAGCGACGATCCTCGGCAAGATCCTTGCCAAGGATGCCCACGAGACCCCCGGCAAGACCCTTGTCGGGGACGACCAAGATGCCACGGCAAGACCCTTGCTAGGCCCACGTCTGCCAAGACTCCACCGCCGTTCCCATGCAGCTGCCAGCCCACCAGCTGGGCACACACCTGCGTGGCGACGTGCGGCCTCTAGGCCGACTCGACAAGCACCTGCGTGGTGGCATACAGATCTTCGTGAACATTCAGCCATCACACCAATTCAGCAGCTAGCCAACATGGCACTACACGCCTTGTTAGTTCGGACGTGCGTCAAAACCAGGCGAGGCGGTGACAGCTGGGACGAGCTTCCTTGCCGTCCGCGATAAAGCAAGAAGGCCACGTCAGCAATGCATTAAATGTGTTTATCCTAGGTGCCAGAAGATAGACTCGGTTACTGTATACCTTTCCACCTCCTATGTGCCACTGTGGCATCCCCTTTTGACTATAAAACAAGGCCCGCGGCGTACTGAGGGGGGATTCAGACCTTTTGGACAACGCACGCATCGTAGCTAGTTCAAGAGCTCAAGAACACTCAAATATACACCAAAGCAGGACTAGGGTATTACGCATCCTTGCGGCCCGAACCTGGGTAAACGATCCTCATGCTGGCTTCTAGACCCGCTCTTGGCACAACCCCGCGCCCGCCAACCGTAGCAAAAAGGGGCCCCAGCGACCCCATAGGTGTCGCTTCCCCTGACACACGGGAAAGCTCCCAACAAGCGAAAGAAGAACGAGAAATCTTTTTGGGTTTTCTTTTAATTACTACTACTACAAGCATGGAAAGTAAACTAGCTAAAATCTACGACTAATTTTTTTGGTTTTTTATTAAGGTTTTTCAAACACATAAGAAGAAGGCTAGAAAAGAAATTAAACTAGCATGGATAGTGCAATGAAAAAGTATGAGCACCGACAACTAGAATGAATGTGTGAATATGAATGTAATGTCGGTGAGAAATACATACTCCCCCAAGCTTAGGCTTTTGGCCTAAGTTGGTCTATGGCCACTGCTGGCCCGGTGGATATCCAAAGTTGTAGCTGGGGTCGTACTGAGATGCAGTAGCTACTGCCTGACGAGCTGTAGCTTGGAGGCGAGCTGCCTCCGTCCTCCTCTCATATTCGTTCCCTTCCTCCCTGGTTATAACATATCTCCTTTTTTCCTGAAAGTAAAAGAAAGTAGGAGCAGGGAGAGCAACATGGACAGTATGCTGTCTGTCAAAGATTAGTCGGTACTAGAGAAACTATTCATTCCTCTCAACAAACTGATGGCGAACCATAACATTATAATCTAGATAAGTAAGAGGCAATTCCATACCATTTGAATGTATGGGCACATCAAGATAATTAGCTACACGAGTTGCATAAATTCCACCAAACAAATCTCCACTTACACTATTGTGATGCAACCTTCGTGCAGCAATGGCCCCCAAGTTATATTGTTTATCACCTAATACCGCACTCTTGAGGACACTAAGATCTGGAACGCACATGTGACAAGCCTCATCTTTACCGTTAATTCATCTACCAATGAAGAGAGCAAAATAATGGATGGAAGGGAAATAAATGCTCCCTATGGTAGCTTGTGTGATTTCTCTAGATTCCCCCACAGTGATACTAGCAAGAAAGTCTTTATATTCAGATTTGTGAGGTTCACTAACATTGCCCCAGTGCGGGAGTTTACAAGCAGTATTAAAATCTTCTAGGTCCATGGTATATGATTTATCATAAAGATCAAATAAAATAGTGTGAGAATTGCCGGCACTTATCTGACACGAAGCCCTCAAGATCAGCGTTATGCATATACTCATAAAATTCATCCTTGATGCCTGCCTGGACCATAAACTCCTCTGACGGCCATTCACAAGGCCGCACTTGGGCTTCACTTGGTGGTTCATCGTCCGGCTCATGTATCGCGAGCCTCGGTCCTTGCTTCCTTGAGGAACCTCCTTGGTACATCTTCCTAAACATTTTTCTTCCTCGAAGAACAATCCCCCAAAGCAGTTTTGTGAATGGAGCTTTGAGTAATTAAGGAGATTGAAAATGGCAGCAAGATGAACTAGAACACGGGTTTGAGCTGTGGGATGATTTTTTTTGGAGGAAGACAAAGTGTGTGGGTACTATAATAAGTGGAGGGGGCCCACGAGGTCGGGGGCGCGCCTTGGACCCTCGTGGCCAGGTGGTGTGGCCCCCTAGTGTGTTCTCAGTGCCAATAATTCTTAAATATTCTACAAAAAACATATTTCATTTTCCAGACATTTCTAGAACTTTTATTTTCGAGGTATTTTTTATTGCAAGGATAATTCAAAAAACAAACAGAAAATACTATTTTTGCTTTATTTAATCTAAATAACATAAAGTAAAAGGAGTGTACAGAGAGTTGTGCTTTCTAACTTCATCCATCTCATGCTCATCAAAAGGAATCCACTAACAAGGTTGATCAAGTCTTGCTAACAAACTCTTTTCGAATAACATGAAAACGGAGAATTTTCGAATAACACTAAGTTATCTCAACGGGGATATGCATGTACCCAACAATAAGAATATCCTATTTTTTCTTGACAGTAGAAAGAGGGAATTCAAAACCTCCAATAGTGATTGTTGAAAATTTTCCAATAGAATTGATATTGTGGACTGAAGGCTGTTTCCTGAGAAAGTGTACCGTATGCTCATTACCATTAACATGAAAAGTGACATTGCCTTTGTTGCAATCAATAACAGCCCATGCAGTATTCAAAAAGGGTCTACCAAGTATAATAGACACACCATCATCCTCGGGAATATCAAGAATAACAAAATCCGTTAAAATAGTAACGTTTGCAACCACAACAGGCACATCCTCACAAATACCGACATGTATAGCAGTTGATTTATCGGCCATTTGCAAAGATATTTCAATAGGTGTCAACTTATTCAAATCAAGTCTACGATATAAAGAGAGAGGCATAACACTAACACCAGTTCCAAGATCACATAAAGCAGTTTTAACATAATTTCTTTTAATGGAGCATGGTATAGTTGGTACTCCGAGCTCTCCTAGTTTCTTAGGTATTCCACCTTTAAAAGTATAATTGGCAAGCATGGTGGAAATTTCAGCTTCCGGTATCTTTCTTTTATTTGTAACAATATCTTTCATATACTTAGCATAAGGGTTCATTTTAAGCATATCAGTCAAACGGATACGCAAAAAGATAGGTCTAATCATTTCAGCAAAGCGCTCAAAATCCTCATCATCCTTTTTCTTGTCTGGTTTAGGAGGAAAAGGCATGGGTTTTCTGAACCCATGGTTCTCTTTCTTTACCGTGCTTCCTAGCAACGAAGTCTCTCTTATCATAACGTTAATTCTTTGATTGTGGGTTATCAAGATCAACACCAGGTTCAATCTCTACATCATTGCTATTGCTAGGTTGATCATCAACATGAACACCATCATTAACATTATCACTAGGTTCATGTTCGTTACCAGATTGTGTTTCAGCATCAGAAATAGAAATATCATTGGGATTCTCAGGTGTGTCAACAACATGTTCACTAGAAGCATGCAAAGTCCTATCATTTTTCTTTTTCTTCCTTTTAAAAGGACTAGGTGCATCAACATTAGTTCTCTGAGAATATTGCTCAACTCTCTTAGGGTGGCCCTCAGGATACAAAGGTTCTTGAGTCATTTTACCCCCTCTAGTCACCACTCTAACAGCATTATCATTTTTCTTATTATTTAATTCATTGAGCAAATCATCTTGTGCTTTAAGCACTTGTTCTACTTGAGTGGTAACCATAGAAGCATGTTTACTGATAAGTTTAGGTTCACCTTTAACTCTAGACATATAATCACTCAAGTGTTCAATCATATAAGCATTATGTTTCAATTGTCTACCAACATAAGCATTGAAGTCTTCTTGTTTAATAATAAAATTATCAAACTCATCCAAGCATTGGCTAGCAAACTTAGTAGGTGGGATTTCAACCTTATTAAATCTATAGAGAGAATTTAACTTTACTACCTATGTCGAGTTATAAAGACCATGTAGTTCTTCAATAGGTGGTAAATTCTTAAGATCTTCAGCTTTAATACCCTTTTCTTTCATAGGTTTCTTTGCCTCTTGCATATCTTCAGGACTGAGAAATAGAATACCCCTTTTCTTTAGAGTTGGCTTAGGAGTTGGTTCAGGAAGTGTCCAATCATTATCATTACTCAACATATTATTCAATAGCAATTCAGCTTGATCAACAATTCTTTCCCTAAAAACACAACCAGCACAACTATCCAGGTGGTCTCTGGAAGCATCGGTTAGTCCATTATAAAAGGTATCAAGTATTTCATTTTTCTTGAGAGGATGATCTGGCAAAGCATTAAGTAATCGAAGAAGCCTCCCCAAATCTTGTGGGAGACTCTCTTCTTCAATTTGCACAAAATTATATATTTCCCTTAAGGCAGCTTGTTTCTTATGAGCGGGGAAATATTTAGGATAGAAGTAATAAATCATATCCTGGGCCTACGCACACAACCAGGATCAAGAGAATTAAACCATATTTTAGCATCACCCTTTAATGAGAATGGAAATAACTTAAGGATATAGTAGTAACGAATTTGTTCCTCATTAGTGAATAGGGTGGATATATCATTCAATTTAGTAAGATGTGCCCCAACAGTATCAAATTCATAGCCATAAAAAGGATCAGATTCAACCAAAGTAATTAACTCAGGATCGACAAAGAAATCATAATCCTTATCAGAAATACAGATAGGTGAAGTAGCAAAAGCAGGGTCATATTTCATTCTTGCAGTCAAAGATTTTTCTTTCAGCATAGCTAATAGTTTCTTAAGATCATATCTATCTTTGCAAGCTAAACGATCTCTAGCAGTTTCTTCATCCATAACATAACCCTCAAGCACATCAGGCAATTCATATATAGGGGGGACTCTTCATCATCACTTTCATCAATATAATCAGTTTCAATAATTTCATTCTCTCTAGCCCTAGAAAGTTGTTCATCAAGAAATTCACCTAATGGCACAGTATTATCAAGCATAGAAGTAGTTTCATCATAAGCATCATACATAGTAGAAGTGGCATCATTAGTCATGTGACATATCAGAATAAATAGCAGGAGTAGGTGTCACAAGTTTACTCAAAACATAATGAATCAAGTGCAGAGCTAGATGGCAGTTCCTTAACTCCCGTCATAGTTGAGGGAAAAATCTTGGTTCTTTCATCTTTCAAGTTCATCATAATGATCAACAGATATAAATCCCAAGTGACTCAAAGAATAGAGCTATGCTCCCCGGCAACGGCGCCAGAAAATAGTCTTGATAACCCACAAGTATAGGGGATTGCAACAGTTTTCGAGGGTAGAGTATTCAACCCAAATTTACTGATTTGACACAAGGGGAGCCAAAGAATATTCTCAAGTATTAACAATTGAGTTGTCAATTCAACCGTACCTGAAAGACTTAATATTTGCAACAAAGTATTTAGTAGCAAAGTAATATGGAAGTAGCGGGAACGGTGGCAAAAGTAACAGTAGTAGTTTTTGTAGTGATTGTAACAGTGGCAACAGAAAATTAACTAAGCAAAGGTCAATATGTGAAAATCTCGTAGGCAATGGATCAGTGATGGATAATTATGTCGGATGTGATTCCTCATGCAACAGTTATAACATAGGGTGACACAGAACTAGCTCCAGTTCATCAATGTAATGTAGGCATGTATTCGGAATATAGTCATACGTGCTTATGGAAAAGAACTTGCATGACATCTTGTGTCCTACCCTCCCGTGGCAGTGGGGTCCTATTGGAAACTAAGGGATATTAAGGCCTCCTTTTAATAGAGTACCAGACCAAAGCATTAACACTTAGTGAATACATGAACTCGTCAAACTATGGTCATCACCGGGAGTGGTCCCGACTATTGTCACTTCGGGGTTACCGGATCATAACACGTAGTAGGTGACTATTGACTTGCAAAATAGGATCAAGAACTCACATATATTCATGAAAACATAATAGGTTCAGATATGAAATCATGGCACTTGGGCCCTAGTGACAAGCATTAAGCATAGCAAAGTCATAGAAACATCAATCTTAGAACATAATGGATACTAGGGATCAAACCCTAACAAAACTAACTCGATTATATGGTAAATCTCATCCAACCCATCACCGTCCAGCAAGCCTACGATGGAATTACTCACGCACGGCGGTGAACATCATGAAATTTGTGATGGAGGAAGGTTGATGATGACGATGTCAATGGATTCCCCTCTTCGGAGCACCGAACGGACTCCAGATCAGCCCTCCCGAGAGAGATTAGGGCTTGGCGACGACTCTGTATCATAAAACATAATGGATCCTTCTCCTTTATTTTTTTCTCCCCGAACATGAATATATAGAGTTGGAGTTGACGTCGGTGGAGCCTCAGGGGGCCCACGAGGCAGGGGGTGCGCCCCAGGTGGGGCGCCCTGCACCCTTGTGGACAGGGTGTGGGCCCCCTGGTGTTGATTCTTTTGCCAGTATTTTTTGTTTATTCCAAAACGTGTCTCCGTTGATTTTTAGGTCATTCCGAGAACTTTTATTTCTGCACAAAAATAACACCATGGAAATTCTTCTGAAAACAGAGTCAGTCCGGGTTAGTTCCATTCAAATCATGCAAGTTAGAGTCCAAAACAAGGTCAAAAGTGTTTGGAAAAGTAGGTACAATGGAGACGTATCACATAATCTCATAGTCATAGGAACATGTATAAGTCATGAAGAAAGCAATAGCAAAAAACTAAACGATCATCGTGCTAAGCTAATGTATGGTTCATGTCAATCACATCATTCTCTAATGATGTGATCCCATTAATCAAATGACAACTCATGTCTATGGCTAGGAAACTTAACCATCTTTGATTAATGAGCTAGTCAAGTAGAAGCATACTAGGGACACTCTGTTTGTCTATGTATTCACACATGTACTAAGTTTTCGGTTAATACAATTCTAGCATAAATAATAAACATTTATCATGATATAAGGACATAAATAGTAACTTTATTATTGCCTCTAGGGCATATTTCCTTCAGTCTCAAACTTGTACTAGACTCAATAATCTAGTTCACATCGTCATGTGATTTAACACCAATAGTTCACATCTTTATGTGATTAGTTCACATCTCCATGTGACTAATACCCAAAGGGTTTACTAGAGTCAATAATCTAGTTCACATCGCTATGTGAACTACACCCAAAGAGTGATCATGTTTTGCTTGTGAGAGAAGTTTAGTCTACGGGTCTGCAACATTCAGATCCATATGTATTTTGCAAATTCGTATGTCTACAATACTCTGCACGGAGATAGTCTACCTAATTGCTCCCACTTTCAGTATGTATCTAGATCGAGACTTAGAATCATCTAGATTGGTGTCAAAAGTTTGCATCGACGTAACTCTTTATGACGAACTCTTTTATCACCTCCATAACCGAGAAATATTTCCTTAGTCCTCTAAGTTTAATTTTGATCGTTGTTCAGTGATCCACTCCTGGATCACTATTGTACCCTCTTGCCAAACTCATGGTGAGGTACACAATAGGTCTGGTACACAGCATAGCATACTTTATAGAACCTATGACTGAGGCATAGGGAATGACTTTATTATTGCCTTTCTATTTTCTGCCATGGTCAGGTTTTGAGTCTTTACTCAACTTCACACCTTGCAACACAGGCAAGAACTCCTTCTTTGACAGTTCCATTTTGAACTACTTCAAAAACTTGTCAAGGTATGTACTCATTGAAAACAATTATCGAATGTCTTGATCTATCTCTATAGATCTTGATGCCCAATATGTAAGCAGCTTTACCGAGGTCTTTCATTGAAAAAAATTCTTATTCAAGTATCCTTTTATGCTATCTAGAAATTCAGTATCATTTCCGATCAACAATATGTCATCCACATATAATATCAGAAATGCTACAGAGCTCCCACTCACTTTCTTGTAAATACAGGCTTCTCCAAAAGTCTGTATAAAACTATATGCTTTGATCAACTAATCAAAGTGCATATTCCAACTCCGAGATGCTTGCACCAGTCAATAGATGGATCGCCAGAGCTTGCACCTTTTGTTAGCATCTTTAGGAATGACAAAACCTTCTGGTTGCATCATATACAACTCTTCTTTAATAAATCCATTAAGGAATGTAGTTTTGATAACCATTTGCCAGATTTCAGAAAATGCGGCAACTGCTAACATGATTCGGACAGACTTTTAAGCATTGATACGAGTGAGAAAATCTCATCGTAGTCAACACCTTGAACTTGTTGAAAACCTTTTGCGACAATTCGAGCTTTGTAGATAGTAACACTACTATCAGCGTCCATCTTCCTCTTGAAGATCCATTTATTCTGAATGGCTCATCGATCAACGGGCAAGTCAATCAAAGTCCATACTTTGTTCTCATACATGGATCCCATCTTAGATTTCATGGCCTTAAGCCATTTCGCGGAATCTGGGCTCATCATCGCTTCCTCATAGTTTGTAGGTTCGTCATGGTCTAGTAACATGACTTCCAGAACAGGATTACCATACCACTCTGGTGTGGAACATACTCTGGTTGACCTACGAGGTTTGGTAGTAACTTGATCTGAAGTTTCATGAGCGTCATCATTAACTTCCTCACTAATTCGTGTAGGTATCACTGGAACTAATTTATGTGATGAACTACTTTCCAATTCGAGAGAAGGTACAATTACCTCACCAAGTTCTACTTTCCTCCCACTCACTTCTTTTGAGAGAAACTCCTTCTCTAGAAAGGATCCACTCTTAGCAACAAAGATCTTGCCTTCAGGTCTGTGATAGAAGGTGTACCCAACAGTTTCTTTTGGGTATCCTATGAATACGCACTTCTCCGATTTGGATTTGAGCTTATCAGGCTGAAACTTTCTCACATAAGCATTGCAACCCCAAACTTTAATAAATGACAGCTTAGGTTTCTTGCTAAACCATAGTTCATACAGTGTCGTCTCAATGGATTTTTAGACGGTGCCCTGTTTAACATGAATGCAGATGTCTCTAATGCATAACCCCAAAACAATAGTGGTAATTTGGTAAGAGACATCATAGATTGCAGCATATCTAATAAAGTACGGTTATGACGTTCGGACACACCATTACATTGTGGTGTTCCAGGTGGCATGAGTTGCGAAATTATTCCACATTGTTTCAAATGAAGACAAAACTCATAATTCAAACATTTGTTTCCACGATCAGATCATAGAAACTTTATTTTCTTGTTACGATGATTTTCAACTTCACTCTGAAATTCTTTAAACTTTTCAAATGTTTCAGACTTATGTTTCATCAAGTAGATATACCCATATTTGCTCAAATCATCTATGAAGGTCAGAAAATAATGATACCCGCCGCAAGCCTCAACACTCATTGGACCGCACACATCAGTATGTATTATTTCCAACAAGTCTGTTGCTCGCTCCCTTGTTCCGAAGAATGGAGTCTTAATCATCTTGCCCATGAGGCATGGTTCGCAAGCATCAAGTGATTCATAATCAAGTGATTCCAAAAGTCCATTAGCATGGAGTTTCTTCATGCGCTTTACACCAATATGACCTAAACGGCACTGCCACATATAAGTTGCACTATCATTATTAACTTTGCATCATTTGGATTCAATATTATGAATCTGTGTATTACTACGATCGAGATTCAATAAACCATTTATATTGAGTGTATGATCATAGAAGGTTTTATTCATGTAAATAGAACAACAATTATTCTTTGACTTAAATGAATAACAGTATTGCAATAAACATGATCCAATCATATTTATGCTCAACGCAAACACCAAATAACATTTATTTTAGGTTTGACACTAATCCCGAATGTAAAGGGAGTGTGAGATGGTGATCTTATCAACCTTGAAATCACTTCCAACTCACATCATCACCTCACCCTTAACTAGTCTCTGTTTATTTTGCAACTCCCATTTCGAGTTAGTACTCTTAGCAACTGAACCAGTATCAAATACTGAGGGGTTGATATAAACACTAGTAAATTACACAACAATAACATATATATCAAATATACCTTTGTTCACTTTGCCTTCCTTCTTATCCGCCAAGTATCTAGGGCAGATCCACTTCCAGTGACCATTTCCTTTGCAGTAGAAGCACTCAGTTTCAGGCTTGGGTCTAGCTTTGCGCTTCTTCATGGGAGTGGGAACTTGCTTGCCATTCTTCTTGAAGTTCCCTTTCTTTCCCTTGCCCTTTTACTTGAAACTAGTGGTCTTGTCAACCATCAACATTTGATGCTTTTCTTTATTTCTACCTTCGTCGATTTCAGCATCACGAAGAGCTCGGAATCGTTTTCGTCATCCCTTGCATATTATAGTTCATCACGAAGTTCCAGTAACTTGGCCATAGTGTCTAGAGATCTCTATCAATCACTATCTTATTTGGAAGATTAACTTCCACTTGATTCAAGTGATTGTAGTACTCAAACATTCTAAGCATATGCTCACTGGTTGAGCTATTCTCCTCCATCTTGTAGGCAAAGTACTTGTCAGAGGTCTCATACCTCTCGACTCGGGCATGAGTCTGAAATACCAATTTCAGCTCTTGGAACATCTTATATGCTCTAGGCGTTCAAAACATTTTTGAAGTCCCGGTTCTAACCCGTAAAGCATGGCGCACGAAACTATCAAGTAGTCATCATGCTGAGCTTGCCAAACGTTCATAATGTCTGCATTTGGTCTTGCAATAGGTCCATCGCCTAGTGGTGCATCAAGGATATAATTCTTCTATGCAGCAATGAGGATAATCCTCAGATCACGGAGCTAGTCCGCATCATTGCTACTAACATCTTTCAACATAGTTTCCTCAAGGAACATATCATAAATAAAACAGGGAAGCTATACGCAAGCAATTGATCTAGAACATAGATATGCAAATACTATCAGGACTAAGTTCATGATAAATTTAAGTTCAATTAATCATATTACTTAAGAACTCCCACTTAGATAGACATCCCTCTAATCATCTAAGTGATCACGTGATCCATATCAACTAAACCATGTCCGATCATCACGTGAGATGGAGTAGTTTTCAATGGTGAACATCACTATGTTGATCATATCTACTATATGATTCACGCTCGACCTTTCGGTCTCAGTGTTCCGAGGCCATATCTGCATATGCTAGGATCGTCAAGTTTAACCCGAGTATTTCTGCATGTGCAAAACTGGCTTGCACCCATTGTATGTGAACGTAGAGCTTATCACACCCGATCATCACGTGGTGTCTCAGCACGAAGAACTGTCGCAACGGTGCATACTCAGGGAGAACACTTATACCTTGAAATTTTTAGTAAGGGATCATCTCATAATGCTATCGTCGTACTAAGCAAAATAAGATGCATAAAAGATAAACATCACATGCAATCAAAATATGTGACATGATATGGCCATCATCAGCTTGTGCCTTTGATCTCCATCTCCAAAGTACCGTCATGATCTCCATCGTCACCTGCATGACACCATGATCTCCATCATCTTTATCTTTATCAACGTGTCATCACATGGTCGTCTCGCCAACTATTGCTTTTACAACTATTGCTATCCCATAGCGACAAAGTAAAGCAATTATATGGTGCTTGCATCTTCTGCAATAAAGAGAGAACCATAAGGCTCCTGCCAGTTGCCGATAACTTTAACAAAACATGATCATCTCATACAACAATTTATATCTCATCGCGTCTTGACCACATCACATCACAACATACCCTGCAAAAACAAGTTAGACATCCTCTACTTTGTTGTTGCAATTGTTACGTGCCTGCTACGGGCTTAGCAAGAACCGTTCTTACCTACGCATCAAAAACCACAATGCGGTATACTGATTGCTTTTTGATCTTCAGAAAGAACCCTGTTCATTGAATCCGATTCAACTAAAGTTGGAGAAACAAACACCCACTAGCCACCTGTGTGCGAAGCATGTCGGTAGAACCAGTCTCGCGTAAGCATACGCGTAATGTCGGTCAGAGCCGCTTCATCCAACAATACCGCTGAATCAAGAATCAACTAGTGGCATCAAGCAATATGTATACACTCACGCCCACAACTCCTTTGTGTTCTACTCGTGCATGTAACATCTACGGATAAACCAGGCTCTAATACCACTGTTGGGGAACGCAGTGATACGTCCATTTTGCATCATGCTTTTATATTGATATTTATTGCATTATGGGCTGTTATTACACATTATGTCACAATACTTATGCCGGCAGCTGGAATTCTGGGCTGGAAAAGGAGCAAATATTAGAGACCTATTCTGCACAACTCCAAAAGTCCTAAAACTCCACGGAAGTTAATTTTAGAATATATAAAAAATATTGGGTGAAGAAAGCACCAGAGGGGGGCCACCCACCATCCACGAGGGTGGGGCGCGCCCAACCCCCCTAGGCGTGCACCCTGTCTCGTGGGCCCCCTGGAAGGCCTCCGGTGCCCATATTTGGATATATGAAGTCTTTTGTCCTGGAAAAAATCATAAGCAAGCTTTCGGGACAAAACACCGCCGCCACGAGGCGGAACCTTGGCGGAACCAATCTAGGGCTTCGGCGGAGCTATTCTGCCGGGAAAACATCCCTCCGGGAGGGGGAAATCACCACCATCGTCATCACCATCGATCCTCTCATCAGGAGGGGGTCAATCTCCATCAACATCTTCACCAGCACCATCTCATCTTAAACCCTAGTTCATCTCTTGTATCCAATCTTTGTCCCAAAACCTCAGATTGGTACATGTGGCTTGCTAGTAGTGTTGATTACTCCTTGTAGTTGATGCTAGTTGGCTTATTTGGTGGAAGATCATATGTTCAGATCCTTTATGCATATTAATACCCCTCTGATTATGAACATGAATATGATTTGTGAGTAGTTACGTTTGTTCTTGAGGACATGGGAGAAGCCTTGCTATAAGTAGTCATGTGAATTTGGTATTCGTTTGATATTTTGATGAGATGTATGTTGTCTCTCCTCTAGTGGTGTCATGTGAACATCGACTACATGACACTTCACCATTGTTTGGGCCTAGGGGAAGGCATTGGGAAGTAATAATTAGATGATGGGTTGCTAGAGTGACAGAAGCTTAAACCCTAGTTTATGTGTTGCTTCGTAAGGGGCTGATTTGGATCCATATGTTTCATGCTATGGTTAGGTTTACCTTAATACTTCTTTTGTAGTTGCGGATGCTGGCAAGAGGGGTTAATCATAAGTGGATGCTTGTCCAAGTAAGGGCAGTACCCAAGCACCGGTCCACCCACATATCAAATTATCAAAGTAACGAACGCGAATCATATGAGCATAATGAAAACTAGCTTGACAATAATTCCCATGTGTCCTCGGGAGCGATTTCCTTTATATAAGAGTTTGTCCAGGCTTGTCCTTTGCTAAAAAAAGAACAAGTTACTTTATCACAAAACTATCTGTTACCAATAATTTCAGTGCTTGCAGAGAATACCTTACTGAAAACCGCTTGTCATTTCCTTCTGCTCCTCATTGGGTTCGACACTCTTACTTATCGAAAGGACTATGATAGATCCCCTATACTTGTGGGCCATCAAGACTCTTTTCTGGCGCCGTTTCCGGGGAGTGAAGCGCCTTTGGTAAGTGGAATTTGGTAAGGAAAAATTTACAGAGTGTGCTGAAATTTACTGTCACTTGCTACTATGGAAAGTAATCCTTTGAGGGGCTTGTTTGGGGTATCTTCACCCCGACAAGTAGAGAAAAGAGTTGTTCCTCAACCTACTAAACCTACTGAATTTTTTTACTTTGAAATTCCTTCCGGTATGATAGAGAAACTGCTAGCTAATCCTTTTATAGGAGATGGAACATTGCATCCCGATTTGCACTTAATATACGTGGATGAAGTTGGTGGATTATTTAAGCTTGCAGGTATGCCCGAGGATGTTATCAAGAAGAAGGTCTTCCTTTTATCTTCGAAGGGAAAGTCATTGACATGGTTTAGGCTATGTGATGATATTGGATCATGGAACTACAACTGATTGAAATTGGAATTTCATCAAAAGTTTTATCCTATGCATCTAGTTCATCGTGATCGTAACTATATATATATAATTTTTGGCCTCGCGAAGGAGAAAGCATCACTCAAGCTTGGGGGAGGCTTAAGTCAATGTTATATTCATGCCCCAATCATGAGCGCTCAAGAGAAATTATTATTCAAAATTTTTATGCTCGGCTTTCACTCAATAATCGCTCCATGCTTGATACTTCTTGTACTGGATCTTTTATGATGAAGACTATTGAATTAAGATGGGATTTATTGGAAATAATTAAATGCAACTCTGAAGATTGGGAACTCGACGAAGGTAAGGAGTCAGGTATAACACCTAAGTTTGATTGTGTTAAATCTTTTATGGATACCGATGCTTTTCGTGGATTTAGCACTAAATATGGACTTGGCTCTGAGATAGGAGCTTCTTTTTGTGAATCCTTTGCTACTCATGTTGATCTCCCTAAGGAGAAGTGGCTTAAATATCATCCTCACATTGAAGTAAAAGTAGTTGATCCTTTTAAAGTTGAAGAAAAGACTATCATTTATAATGTTGCTCCTATTGTTCCTACCGCTTATATTGAGAAACCACCTTTCCCTGTTAGAATAAAGGATCATGCTAAAGCTTCAACTTTGGTCAACAAAAGTAATATTAGAACACCTACACCCCTGAGCAAATTAAAGTTGAACCTAGTATTGCTATGGTTAAGGATCTCTTGTCCAATAATATTGATGGGCATGTTATTTACTTTTGTGATGAAGCTGCTAGAATTGCTAGACCCGATACTAAAAATAAACATAGACCTGTTGTAGGCATTGTCGGTGTCAAAACCGGCGGATCTCGGGTAGGGGGCCCCGAACTGTGCGTCTTGGATCGATGGTAACAGGAGACGGGGGACACAATGTTTACCCAGGTTCGGGCCCTCTCTATGGAGGTAAAACCCTACGTCCTACTTGATTTATATTGATGAATATGAGTGTTACAAGAGTGGATCTACCACAAGATCGTAATGGCTAAACCCTAGAAGTATAGCCTATGTGGGTATGGTAATGAGTATATGTGATGTACTTTCCGGACTATCCCCTTCGGTTTATATAGGCACTGAGGGGATCTAGGGTTTACATGGAGTCGGTTACATGAGAAGGAATTTTCGGTCGCCAAGCTTGCCTTCCACGCCAACTAGAATCCAATCCGAACACGGTGCATTCTTCAGCCTTCATGTATTCACAGCCCATCAGTCCGACCCAAAGGATAATAGGCCGGACGCCCGAGGACCCCTTAGTCCGGGACTCCCTTAGTAGCCCCTGAACCCAACTTCAATGACGAGGAGTCCAGCACGCAGATTTGTCTTCGTCATTGCAAGGCGGGTTCCCTTCTTTCCGAACTTCAAGATAGTCTTCGGATGCGATGATTGTATCTGGACCTGTCACACACACCATATATAACCGCAGAGAGAATATATATTCTTACACGAGTCTAATCCGCTGACAGCTTTTACAACATGACATCACGTTTGTCCGGTCGTAATTTCGAACCGTTTTTTGTCTACCACTCCACGTTGCGAGACGCGGTTGTCATTGTCACGTCCTGTCTAAGCAAAGATCATGCCCCCCTTATTATGGGATTCTCATCAATACGGGTGTGGGTAACCCAACCATGCCATTTTGCACGGCTCTCGGGAATAGGCGAGTTCAAGGAGAGTGGGGAGGTGCTCGATATTCGCGGTCTTTATAAGGGGATAAGGACACTCTTCCTTTACCCACATCCTTCTTCATCTCCAGTCCCTCTGTCCTTGAGCTCTAGGGCACAAGCTTTTGGCTTTTCCTCGTTCGAGAAGACATTCCAATCATGTCCGGATTCGGGGCTGGAGGAAAGTGGATGGCCACCTCCGTTAAGGAGAAGAACATCATGGAGCTCCGGGAGGCCGGCTATCTAGTCAAGGAGATTGCTCACCGACTCTCGGAAAAAGGGAAGATCGTCCCTACCCCCGATACCCACGAGAGGATTGTGTTTCTCATACACTTCGTCCGTGGGCTGGGATTCCCTCTTCATCCATTTGTCCGTGGATTGATGTTTTACTATGGGTTGGATTTCCACGATCTGGCCCCCAACTTTATCCTCAATATGTCCGCATTCATAGTTGTGTGCAAAGCCTTTCTCCGCATCCCACCTCACTTTGGCCTATGGTTGAAGACTTTTAATGTAAAGCCAAAGGTGGTGCGCGGCCAACAGGACGAGTGCGGAGGTGCCATGGTGGGCAAGATGCCCAATACCACCTGGCTCGAAGGCTCCTTCGTAGAGACGGTGAAGGGATGGCAATCGGGGTGGTTCTATATCACCGAGCCGCGTGACGCCAACTGGGCGGCGGCTCCCAAATTCCAATCCAAAGTCCCGATGCGGCTTAGCTCCTGGCAGGAGAAGGGCCTGACCATGGGATCTCTGGAAGAGATCACGGGGCTCCAAACATGCCTCCAGAATATCATAACCCAGAAGATCAAGCTAGTTGATACGATCCAGGTCATGCTTGTACGCCGGATCCTTCCATGTCAGCACCGGACCTGTTATTTGCGGGAGTTCAATCCGGTCGCGCACCAGACACTGCTATGGCTCTTTGGCACGACGCACGAAGATATCTGGAAGGTGCTCTTCAAGGGCAGCGAGACGCCGCCACCCTCGACCAAAGATCGTGGGCTCAACTTTAAGCGTCAGGACAATTTGGTAAGACGTCAAGGTGTAGTCTTTAAGGACACATTTCGAGGGAGGATACTAAGCCTTCTTGTCAATTTTGTCAGGCCTGGGTCAATCTAGCGAGACGGATTAATAGTCTGGCTCCGCTGCCCCAAGATGAAGAAACCCCACTTCTTACCAAGATGCTATTTCCGGCGCCTTACGACGTGCCGGAGAAGAAGGTCAAAACCACGGTCAAGGGGACTAGGCGTGGGTTTTGCCGAAGGAGCACCTTGGTCGTCTCGTCTGACGACGATACAGACCCCTCAGCCGCCGAAGACGACGACGAGGAGGGAGGTGACTCCCCCCTGCGAGAGGAAGGGAGAAAAGGGAGGCCTCCCCGAGTTTGGAGGCGGAGGCGCCCAAGAGGGGGAGAGGCTCCTTTGCGGGTAACTCCGCATGGGATGTTGACAGCAGTCCGGAGCGACCTCGCCGGACCAAGCCTCAGGCCGCCTCATGAGTACCAAAATCAAAAACATCCAGCCTTCTCGGTTTGTAATATTGATGCATATTAAACCTTGTTGTTGCAGTCCGGCATGCGATGGCTCCCCATGATCCTCGACAGAGGATTCACTGGACTCAAAGGAGATGGCTAGCATGTCACCGCCGCCTACTCATTCCATCTCACCCAAGGGTGACAACGAGGTGGCGTCCAAAAAGACTTTCCCAAGCCGGGGGGGGGGAGATTCCGGAGACCATCGGGGTGACGCCCCAGGATGGCTCCTCGGCTGTCAGACATACGGGGACCGGTGACGGGGCCCGAGTTACCTTCGGGCCTCAGCCGGATACCATTCCAGAGATCTACAAGGCTCCGGGGTCCAGCGAACGACATTCTCCCCACGGACGAAATGTGCCTGTTCCACCGGTGACCTCTTTCCAACCAGAGGTACCGGATAATCTGCTGGAGGCACTACAAGGCGCCTCTACGTGGATGAGCATCGTGTTCTTATGGACACGGTAATAGAGAAGGTTTGGTTTGTCAAAAGCGGACTAACCGAAGCCTGCACCAGCCTTCTAACAGGCTTTGAGGTGAGTAATGTGATTGTAGGAAAAATATCGTCATATAGACAGTAGCCCCTGATGCTCTGTTTGGTGTTCGGGAGGAAAAGCCAAACAGAGGATCGAGAATAAATATCGCAGGAGTCTTACATGAGTTGTCTGTGTGAATAAGCAGGTATCGCTGCAGGCTGCCACTGCTCATGCTGCGGAAGTGTCCAGACTGAAGCGGAAGCTGGAGCGGGCCGAGGAGGAGCTCGGCCTCGTGAAGAAACAGCTGGAAGATAGCCAACATATGCAGTAACCTATGGGTATATTTCGAAAAAATGAGCAGTCTAGTCGGACTAAAGTGTCATAAACTTTATTAGTGGCCACGACCGAGGTGGCGACACTTAAGAAGGCGTTAGCCGAGGCCGAGGACAAAGCAGCCACGGAAGGCGCCGCGCGTGAGAAGCACGAGGCCCGGGTTGCCAAGGCGCAGCAACAGCTCCAGGGCGTGATCGAGAGATTTGAGTCCTTGGAGCACGATTGTAAGGTGCAGGGGTCTGAACTGGCGGAGGCCTGCCGGAGTGCACAGGATGCACGAGCCGAAGCACGGGATGCTCTCTAGGAGATTCAGGCGGCTAAGAAGATTACGACGGGTAAATCTTTCGCTCTGCATAGCAAGTGTGTGTAAGAAACAGTCCTTGTACTTATCCGGATTCGGGTTTTCTAGGGGCGTTTACGGATCTTCCACGCAGTATATCGGATGTTGTTGAGTATTACAGAGCCGAAGAAGGAATGTACACAGAGAAGCTATTCTGGTGCCAGTATCTTGGACCCGAACATCTGTTGCCCTTCATTGACCAGCTGAAGCAGTTGGTCGAGCTGCACAAGTCGGCGGAGCTAGCCATGAAGGACCTGATAGTCCGGCTGTGGCCTGCCGAGCCTGTACCTAGCAGCTATTTCAGACTTGTAAAGCAGCTTGTTAACGCCTGTCCGCGGCTTGAAACTGTGAAGCGATCGGTCTGCATCAAAGGTGCGCGTATGGCCTTTGCCCGCGTCAAGACGCATTGGGCAAAGCTGGATGCCAAGAAGCTGATGACCGAGGGACCGCCAGAGGGCAAGGAGCATCGTCGACCCGAGCTCTATTTTGATGGCATCTTGGAGGGGTCCCGCATTATGGCGGAACAATGTTCGAAGGATATCATTTTCCCATGAGAACATTTGTATTTTACTGTCCTGTAATATGGGGCAGTGATGTTATGTATTATAATGCTTATGATTTACATTTTACCTCCTGTGTGGCCATTTATGAAATCTGAGGGTTGACTAGTCATCGGCTTCTGCCCCCACGTAGATAGTATGGGGGTGTTCGGGATAAATCTAAACACTCTTTACTCCACATTCTGGTCCTTAAAGGAGGTGCTTAGCGCAACGAACAAGGAAATCAGACTTTGCGGCCTTTACCGCCCTCACTTGGCCATAGGAGTTTGACAATTAAAAATTTTGGCGAAGCCCCTGGTATTCGGAAGGCCGAACTAGGGGCGCTATACACGCCTAATCGGAGGGACCGATTCTTTGCGCCAAGCGAAAAAAATCTCTAATGATTTGGAACCTCTTGAATAGCTGACCGGCTCTTGCCGCATCATGACAGTCAGTTTTTGGCTTTCTCTACTGAGGTGCTCGTCCGGAAGAACCGGGACACAATCGAGTAGTTCTCCCTTTACTACCCTAGCCGATATAGCAGAACGTAAGGTAGTAAGCACAGGAGCCGGGCAACCCAATTATTGACCAAAGACATGATTCGGAGCCGACGCATATAATGTTATAAGTTCGGGGTGCCGAACTATACTATAAAAGTGTTCAGACTTTTTATTGCCGTAGTGTTGGGTGTAATGAAGCCCCTGGCGTAGTAATACGTACCATAGTGTACGTGTGCAATAAGTAATATTTACAAAGGTGATAAAACAGGAAAATTAGGTAATAAGCTGACGCCATCTTCATTCACCATTGTGATGTAATTGGTACGTCAAGGTGTACTTTGTGCAAATAATGCGATAAGAGAGTAAAGCTATTTATCATGCCGTAACCAAGGGCGGGCTGCGTGAGGGTATGTAAAACAAGAATGGCGATCGTTAATAGAGACCACCTGGGGGTTCCTTTGTATGCCAGAGCTCCTTGCCTCCTTGGTGTGTTCTGCAAATGAGTCGTCCGTATAGACCTCGAAAAGAGAAAAAAACGTAATAAAAAGCAAAAGTAAAGGCATGTGAATCCCGGTGTCGGTCGAGCCGTATAGTGGATTGCAGACGAGTTATGCCTCCATCGATTCCCATGGTGTTTTGAGTGCGTCGTTTATGTACGCACGATATTAATGCCATTGCCTCATCGGGGCTGGGACGGAGGTCATATTGCTAATTTGGCTCTTGTCGAGCCGAGCTGTCCTACTACAGTGTGGTCCGGACCCTCTTGATGATGTCCAGGGGCTCGGCAGCCGGATTATAATGATGCTTGAGAAGGCCGCTTTGTACCTCTGCTGCTAGAGCGGCAGTGTGCTCCTCTGTAAGGAGGGAGCGTTCCATGTTTCCGTTTACTGTGATGATGCCACGTGGGCCGGGCATCTTTAGCTTGAGATAAGCGTAATGTGGCACCGCATTGAATCTAGCGAATGTGGTTCGTCCGAGCAGGGCGTGATAGCCGCTGCAAAATGGGACGATATCGAAGATTAGTTCGTCGCTTCGGAAGTTATCCGAGGAACCGAAGACCACCTCCAGTGTGATTGTGTCATGTGAAATCTGTCGATGATTTGGTCGAGTACCAATGTGGCCGAACCGCCATGACGGATGCTAGTTGGATGATCATGACGATCAAAGGTGATCGGGACTGACGACCATGGGTTAAATTTTGGGGCGACTGGCTCTACCGCATAAATGTCCCTGAGTGCGCGCTTGCGCTCCCTTTTGGCTTGAGGTGGGAATTTCTTCTGCCCCCAGTGTTCGGCTACCGGGGCTCCTCGTCTTCGTCCTTGTCTACGATTCCCCTTCCTTGTTTACGCTACTTACCTTGCTGGCTTGCTTAAAGACCCGGCAATCTCTGTTAGTATGGTTGGTCGGTTTGTCTAGGGTGCCATGTATCTGGCACGGACGGTCGAGTATGCGGTCCAAGCTAGATGGTCCCCTGTCGTTCCTTTTATAGGGCTTCTTTCACTAGCCGGACTTGGAGCCACTGAATCCGGCATGAATGGTAGTGTCATTGGTGTTATCACCACTGCTTCGGCGTTTGTGTCTGTTGCGTCGGAGCTTGCTGGTGCTGTTTTTGGCCTCGGAGGGGCCTATTTTGTTTGCTGTGTTGGTACTGCGAGCCAGCCAACTATCCTCTCCCGCACAAAAGCGGGTCATAAGTGCCGTGAGGGCTGCCATGGATCTCGGCTTTTCCTGGCCGAGGTGGCGGGTGAGCCATTCGTCCCGGATGCTATGCCCGAAGGCCGTTAGGGCTTCAACGTCCAGACAACCGACGATCTGGTTCTTTTTGGTTAGGAACCTAGTCCATAATTTTCTGGCTGATTCTCCAGAACTATGTGGCTTAAGTCATTGGCATCAGGTGGCCGGACATATGTACCTTGGAAGTTGTCGAGGAAGGCCTCTTCCAAGTCTTCCTAGCTGCCGATGGAGTTCTCAGGCAGACTATTTAGCCAGTGTCGAGCTGGTCCTTTGAGCTTTGACGAGAGGTATTTGATGGCATGGAGGTCATATCCTCGGGCCATATGTATGTGAAGAATGAAATCTTCGATCCATAGAGCGAGGTCGGTTGTTCCGTCGTATGATTCAATTTTGACAGGCTTGAACCCTTCGGGGAATTGATGATCCAGCACCTCGTCTGTGAAGCAGAGAGGGTGTGCGGCACCTCTATAGCGGGCCGTGTGACGGCGTATCTCCAATGACGTCCGTCTGTGATTATCGGCCTGGGTGTGCTTAAGTTTGCCATGTCCGAATAGGTAGTTGTCATCCTGAGTATGGGAACGTCCTTGCGATCCGTCTATAGATCTGGTGTGTCCTGCTCTATTGTCCAATTTTTGCCGAAGATTGTATGTATGGCCCCGAGCTGGTCTATCCCTGTTTTTGCGAGGCGGTTGGGCGGGCTGCTGTTCGGTCTGAGTTGTCATTTTATCCCGACCGCGGTGTGCTCGGTCCGCATTATGCGAAGGAGTTATGGGATATGTTGCCTCCTTATCAAACTGAGGTAGCAGTCTGCGTATTGGGTACCTCTTGCTGGGCGCTTGAGGTCGTATTCCTCAGCTGTCAGGACATCAATCCATCTGTCGACGAGCAGGTCTTGTTCCGCTTGAAGCTATTGTTGTTTCTTTTTCAGGCTTTTTGCGGTGGCTATGAGCTGAAGCTTAAAGCGCTCGTGCTCAAGAGGATCCTCAGGCACGATGAAGTCTTCATTGCCAAGGCTTGTCTCCTCCTCGGAGGGTGGATGGTAACTATCATCCTCCGGGTCATATTCTATGGACTGTCCGTCAGGGTTGTTTTGCCTATTGTCGTGTTTCTGTTCGGATGTAGCCCCGACAGGGCCTTCATTGTTTTCGGCGTCGCCTGGAGTACTATTTTCTCCGGTGCCAGTGTTGCCGTCCTTTGAGCGGCGGTGCTTAGAGTGGTGTTTGGGCCGCCGATGCTTGGATTGTGTCTCGGAGGTTTTATTCGTGCCTGGCTCTTCTTTGTCGTCGCCTGATCCTTTAGGTGTATCAACCATGTACACATCATATGAAGAGGTGGTCATCCAACGTCCAGTGAATGGCGGGTCTTGGCCTTGCTCCTCATCGACATCGTTGTCCATACCGTCGATGTCTTTGGAGCCATAGTCCAGCACGTCGGTTAAATCATCGATGGTGGCTATGAAGTGGGTGGCGGGTGGGGAGCAAAAATTCCCAATCATCCATTTCTATCTCAAACTGGACATAGTTCGGTTGTGAGTCCTTCTCCAAGGACAAATTCTTTAAAGATTTTAGCATGTCTCCCCAAGGTGAGTGCTGGAAAACGTCAGCGGCGCTGAACTCGAAGATCGATACCCGATATAGCTTGGTGTCCGCACGCGTGCACAGTTTGGAACTTATAGCCGGAGACGAGTTTGGAGTTCCGTCAAGGCGAACATTGCAGGGCATCGAGTTCATGTGTGGATCCAATGCCGTGGACTCTGAGGCCTCGGATGGCTTGATCTGCTTCGCCTCTAAGGTAGTTGCCACCGCAGGAACCATCTCCTGGGTGTGATCTAATTACCGATTTAAGTAGCGTTCATCGGGATGAGGGGGAGCGATCGCCGCGGGCTCAAATCCCTCGAAGATCAAGTCTCCACAGATATCCATGACGTAGTTCAAGCTTCGGAATCCGACCTGATGGCCAGGGGCATAGCTGTAGTTGGCCCGCAGTACAAAGCCGCCGGATACGAAGATCTGTCCGGGGAGGAAGATTCCTACCTGGATAGCATCATTATTGACGATTGAAGGGGCCATCGAACCTTTTGTCGACGACACAGTGGAACTCTCAATGAAAGCACCAATGTCAGTGTCAAAATTGGCGAATCTCGGGTAGGGGGTCCCGAACTGTGCGTCTTGGATCGATGGTAACAGGAGACGGGGGACACAATGTTTACCCAGGTTCGGGCCCTCTCTATGGAGGTAAAACCCTACGTCATGCTTGATTGATATTGATGAATATGAGTATTACAAGAGTGGATCTACCACGAGATCGTAATGGCTAAACCCTAGAAGTCTAGCCTATGTGGGGTATGGTAATGAGTATATGTGATGTCCTTTCCGGACTATCCCCTTCAGTTTATATAGGCACCGAGGGGATCTAGGGTTTACATGGAGTCGGTTACATGAGAAGGAATTTGTGGTCGCCAAGCTTGCCTTCCACGCCAAGTAGAGTCCAATCCGAACACGGTGCATTCTTCAGCCTTCATGTCTTCACAGCCCATCAGTCCGGACCAAAGGATAATAGGCCGGACGCCCGAGGACCCCTTAGTCCAGGGCTCCCTCTGGCATGACTGTTATTTCTATTAAAATAGGAGATCATTGCTACCATGGCTTATGTGATATGGGTGCTAGTGTGAGTGCAATACCTCATTCTTTATATGAAGAAATTATGCATGATATTGCACCTGCTGAGATAGAAGGTATTGATGTTACAATTAAGCTTGCCAATAGAGATACTATTTCACCGACTGGGATTGTTAGGGATGTTGAAGTCTTGTGTGGGAAAGTTAAATATCCTGCTGATTTTCTTGTTCTTGGTTCCCACAAGATGACTTTTGTCACATTATATTTGGTAGACCCTTCCTGAATACTGTTAATGCTAAGATAGACTACAAAAAGGATATTGTTTCTGTTGGTTTAGGGGATATGTCTCATGATTTTAATTTTGCTAAATTTCGTAGACAACCCCATGATAAAGAATCTCCTAGTAAAGATGAAATTATTGGTCTTGCTTCTATTGTTGTGCCTCCTAATGATCATTTAGAAAAATATTTGCTAGACCATGAAAATGATATGTTTATGAATGAAATAAGGGAAATAGATGAAGTATTCTTTAAACAGGGACCTATTTTGAAACACAACTTGCCTGTCGAAATTCTAGGGGATCCTCCTCCACCCAAGGGTGATCCCGTGTTTGAGCTTAAACCATTACCTCATACTCTTAAATATGCTTATCTTGATGAAAAGAAGATATATCCTGTTATTATTAGTGCTAACCTTTTAGAGCAAGAAGAAGAGAAATTATTGAAAACTCTGAAGAAGCACCATGCTGCTATTGGATATACTCTTGATGATCTTAAGGGCATTAGTCCCTTTCTATGCCAGCACAAAATAAAATTGGAGAAAGAAGCTATACCGGTTGTTGATCACCAACGACAGTTAAATCCTAAGATGAAAGAAGTGGTAAGAAAAGAAATACTAAAGCTTCTGGAGGCGGGTATAATTTATCCTGTTGCTGATAGTCAGTGGGTAAGTGATACGTCTCCAACGTATCTATAATTTTTTATTGTTCCATGCTATTATATTATCTGTTTTGTATGTTAATGGGCTTATTTATACACTTTTATATTATTTTTGGGACTAACTTATTAACCCAAGGCCCAATGTAAATTGTTGTTTTTTCCCTATTTCAGTGTTTCACAGAAAAGGAATATCAAACGGAATCCAAACGGAATAAAACCTTCGGGAGAGTTATTTTTGGAACAAACGTGATCCAGGGGACTTGGAGTAGACGTCAAGAAATCAACGAGGAGGCCACGAGGCAGGGAGGCGTGCCTGCCCCCTTGGGCGCGCCCCCCACCCTCGTGTGCCCCTCGTGGCTCCACCGACCTACTTATTCCTCCTATGTATACCCATATACCCCGAAAACATCCAGCAGCACCACGAAACCCTATTTCCACCGCCGCAACCTTCTGTACCCAAGAGATCCCATCTTGGGGCCTTTTTCGGAGCTCCACTGGAGGGGGAATCGATCACGGAGGGCTTCTACATCAACACCATAGCCTCTCCGATGATGTGTGAGTAGTTTATCTCAGACCTTCGGGTCCATAGTTATTAGCTAGATGGCTTCTTCTCTCTCTTTGGATCTCAATAAAATATTGTCCTTGATCTTCTTGGAGATCTATTTGATGTAACTATTTTTGCGGTGTGTTTGTCGAGATCCGATGAATTGTGGGTTTATGATCAAGTTTATCTATGAACAATATTTGATTCTTCTCTGAAATCTTTTATGTATGATCGGTTATCTTTGCAAGTCTCTTCAAATTATCAGTTTGGTTTGGCCTACTAGATTGATCTTTCTTGCAATGGGAGAAATGCTTAGCTTTGGGTTCAATCTTATGGTGTCCTTTCCCAGTGACAGCAGGGGCAGCAAGGCACGTATTGTATTGTTTCCATCGAGGATAAAAAGATGGGGTTTATATCATATTGCTTGAGTTTATCCCTCTACATCATGTCATCTTGCCTAATGCGTTACTCTGTTCTTATGAACTTAATACTCTAGATGCATGCTAGATAGCGGTCGATGTGTGGAGTAATAGTAGTAGATGCAAAATCATTTCTGTCTACTTGTCGCGGACGTGATGCCTATATACATGATCATGCCTAGATATTCTCATAATTATGCACTTTTCCATCAATTGCTCGACAGTAATTTGTTCACCCACCATAATACTTATGCTATCTTGAGAGAAGCCACTAGTGAAACTATGGCCCCCGGGTCTATTCTCTATTATATTAATCTCCCGTCAACTAGCTATTTCTAGCACCGTTTATTTTGCAATCTTTACTCTCAATCTATATTATAAAAATACCAAAAATATTTATCTTATTACTATTATCTCTATTAGATCTCACTCTCGTAAGTGACCGTGAAGGGACTGACAACCCCTTTATCACGTTGGTTGCGAGGTTCTTATTTGTTTGTGCAGGTACGAGGGACTTGCGTGTAGTCTCCTACTGGATTGATACCTTGGTTCTCAAAAACTGAGGGAAATACTTACGCTACTTTGCTGCATCACCCTTTCCTCTTCAAGGGAAAACCAACGCAGTGCTCAAGAGGTAGCAGTAAGTCCTGTCCATTGTGTCCCTAAGAAAGGAGGTATTATTGTTGTTCCAAATGATAAAGATGAATTGATCCCACAAAGAATTGTTACAGGTTATAGAATGGTAATTGATTTCCGCAAATTAAATAAAGCTACTAAAAAGGATCATTACCCTCTACCTTTCATTGATCAATTGCTAGAAAGATTATCCAAACATACACATTTTTGCTTTCTAGATGGTTATTCTGGTTTCTCTCAAATACATGTGTCAAAAGAGGATCAAGAAAAGACCACCTTTACTTGTCCTTTTGGTACCTTTGCTTATAGACATATGCCTTTTGGTTTATGTAATGCACCTGCTACCTTTGAAAGATGCATGACTGCTATATTCTCTGAATTTTGTGAAAAGAGTGTTGAGGTTTTCATGGATGATGTTTTTGTATATGGAACTTCTTTTGATGATTGCTTAAGGAACTTTGACCGAGTTTTGTAGAGATGTGAAGAAACTAATCTTGTCTTGAATTGGGAGAAGTGCCACTTTATGGTTAATGAAGGTATTGTCTTGGGGCATAAAATTTCTGAAAGAGGTATTGCAGTTGATAAAGCTAAAGTTGATGCTATTGAAAAGATGCCATGTCCTAAAGACATTAAAGGTATAAGAAGTTTCCTTGGTCATGCCGGTTTTTATAGGAGGTTCATTCAAGACTTCTCAAAAATTGCCAGGCCTCTGACTAATCTCTTACAAAAATATGTTCCTTTTGTCTTTGATGGTGATTGTGTAGAAGCATTTGAAATACTTAAGAAAGCCTTGATTTCTGCACCCATTGTTCAGCCTCCTGATTGGAATTTACCCTTTGAAATTATGTGTGATGCTAATGATTATGATGTAGGTGCTGTCTTAGGACAAAGAGTTGATAAGAAATTAAATGTTATCCAATATGCTATTAAAACTTTAGACAGTGCCCAGAGAAATTCTGCTACTACTAAAAAGATTTTTTAGTAGTTCAGACCTTATATTGTTAATTCTAAAGTAACTGTTCACACTGATGATGCTGCTATTAAATATCTTATGGAAAAGAAAGATGCTAAACCTAGACTTATTAGATGGGTTCTCCTACTACAAGAATTTGATTTGCATATTATTGATAGAAAGGGAGCTGAGAACCCCGTTGCAGACAACTTGTCTAGGTTAGAGAATGTTCTTGATGACCCACTACATATAGATGATAGCTTTCCTCATGAACAATTAGCTATCATAAATGCTTCACGTACTGCTCCATGGTATGCTGATTATGCCAATTACATTGTTGCTAAATTTATACCACCTAGTTTCACATACCAGCAAAAGAAAAAGTTTTTCTATGATTTAAGACATTACTTCTGGGATGACCCACACCTTTATAAAGAAGGAGTAGATGGTGTTATTAAGCGTTGTGTACCTGAGCATGAATAGGAACAGATCCTACACAAGTGTCACTCCGAGGCTTATGGAGGACACCATGATGGTGATAGAACTGCACATAAGGTATTGCAATCTGGTTTTTATTGGCCTACTCTCTTCAAGGATGCCGGTAAGTTTGTCTTGTCTTGTGATGAATGTCAAAGAATTGGTAATATTAGTAGACGTCAAGAAATGCCTATGAATTATTCACTTGTTATTGAACCATTTGATGTTTGGGGCTTTGATTATGTGGGACAGTTTCCTTCCTCTAATGGGTATACACATATTTTGGTTGTTGTTGATTACGTTACTAAGTGGGTAGAAGCTATTACAACTAGTAGTTCTGATCATAACTAAAGGAAATATGCCCTAGAGGCAATAATAAAGTTGTTATTTATATTTCCTTATATCATGATAAATGTTTATTATTCATGCTAGAATTGTACTAACCGTAAACTTAGTACATGTGTGAATATATAGACATACAGAGTGTCACTAGTTTGCCTCTACTTGACTAGCTCGTTGAATCAATGATGGTTATGTTTCCTAACCATAGACATGAGTTGTCACTTGATTAACGGGATCACATCATTAGAGAATGAGGTGATTGACTTGACCCATCCGTTAGCTTAGCACGATGATCGTTTAGTTTGTTGCTATTACTTTCTCCATAACTTATACATGTTCCTATGACTATGAGATCATGCAACTCCCGAATACCAGAGGAACACTTTGTGTGCTACCAAACATCACAACGTAACTGGGTAATTATAAAGGTGCTCTACAGGTGTCTCCGATGGTGTTTGTTGAGTTTGCATAGATCAAGATTAGGATTTGTCAATCCGATTGTTGGAGAGGTATCTCTGGGCCCTCTTAGTAATGCACATCAATATAAGCCTTGCAAGCAATGTAGCTAATGAGTTAGTTATGGGATGTAGCATTACGGAATAGGTAAAGAGACTTGCCAATAACGAGATTAAACTAGGTATTGAGATACCGATGATCGAATCTCGGGCATGTAAAATATCGATGACAAAGGGAACAATTTATATCATTATGCGGTTTGACAGATAAAGATCTTCGTAGAATATGTGGGAGCCAATATGAACATCTAGGTTCCGCTACCGGTTATTGACTAGAGACATGTCTCGGTCATGTATACATAGTTCTCGAACTCATAGGGTCCGCACGCTTAACGTTCGGTGACAATCAGTATTATGAGTTTATGTGTTTTGATGAACCGAAGGTTGTTCAGAGTCCCAGATGTGATCACGGGCATGACGAGGAGTCTCGAAATGGTCGAGACATAAAGATTGATATATGCGATTACTATGTTTGGACATCAGAATGGTTCCGGGTAAGTTTGAACATTAACCGGAGTACCGGGGGGTTACCGGAACCCCCCGGGGAGTATATGGGACCTAACGGGCTTTAGGGGAGAGAGGGAGGGGCTTCCTAGGGCAGGCCGCGTGCCCCCCAAGGCCTAGTCCTAATTGGACTAGGGGGGAGGGGCGGCGCCCCCTCCTTCCTTCTCTTCTCTCTTCCCTTTCCTACTCTCCTACTCCTACTACATGGAAAGGGGGGAATCCTACTCCCAGTGGGAGTAGGACTCCCCAGGGCACGCCATAGTAGAGGGCCGGCCCTCCCTCTCCTCCACTCCTTTATATACGGGGGAGGGGGCACCCCATAGACACACAAGTTGATCATTGATCTCTTAGCCATGTGCGGTGCCCCCCTCCACCATAATCCACCTCGATCATATCGTAGCGGTGCTTAGGCAAAGCCCTGTTCCGGTAGCATCATCATCACCATCATCACGCTGTCATGCTGACGAAGCTCTCCCTCGACACTCTACTGGATCATGAGTTCGTGGGACGTCACTGAGTTGAACGTGTGCAGATCGTAGAGGTGCCGTACTTTCAGTACTAGGATCGACCGATCGTGAAGACGTACGACTACATCAACCGTGTTGTCATAATGCTTCCGCTTACGGTCTATGAGGGTACATAGACAATACTCTCCCCTCTCGTTGCTATGCATCACCACGATCTTGCGTGTGTGTATGATTTTTTTTAAATTACTGCATTCCCCAACAATAAATTCTCTATTAAGATTCTTAAAGAAGTCATTTTTCCGAGGTTTGGAGTCCCTAGATACTTAATGACTGATGGTGGTTCACATTTTATTGATGGTGCTTTTCGTAAAATGCTTGCTAAGTATGATGTTAATCATAGAATTGCATCTCCATATCACCCACAGTCTAGTGGTGAAGTAGAACTGAGCAATAGAGAGCTTAAATTAATTTGAAAAAGACTGTTAATAGATCTAGAAAGAATTGGTCCAAGAAACTTGATGATGCATTATGGGCCTATAGAACTACATATAAGAATCCTATGGGCCTATAGAACTGCGTATAAAATGGTTTATGGAAAAGCATGTCACTTACCTCTCGAACTAGAATATAAGGCATATTGGGACATTAAAGAGCTCAATTATAATTTCAAACTTGCCGGTGAGAAGAGACTATTTGACATTGGCTCACTTGATGAGTGGAGAACCCAGTCCTATGAAAATACCAAACTAATTAAAGAAAAAGTTAAAAGATGGCATGACAAAAGGATACAAAAACGTGTGTTTAATGTAGGTGATTATGTTTTGCTATACAACTCTCGTTTAAGATTTTTTTGCAGGAAAACTCCTCTCTAAATGGGAAGGTCCTTACATTATGGAGGAGGTCTATCGTTCTGGTGCCATAAAAATCAACAACTTCGAAGGCACAAATCCGAGGGTGGTGAACGGTCAAAGAATCAAACATTATATCTCAGGTAATCCTATAAATGTTGAATCTAATGATATTGAAACTATAACACCGGAGGAGTATATAAGGGAAACCTTTCAGAACGTTTCAGCCTCCGAAAAGGAAGAGGTATGTTGTACAGTAAGTGTCGTGGAAATGTCACGGCGGATGTCCTAGTGTGAGGACTTAGTCGTGGAGCCATCGCGTTGAGGTTAGCTTAAAGGGGTTAAACAGGACAAAGGACACAGGAATTTATACTGGTTCGGCCCCTTACGATGAAGGTAAAATACTAGTCCAGTTTGTAGTTGGTATTGCCAGGGTTTTGATGAACAGGAGCGAATACGCTTGACCCGACTCTCGATCTCTCTTGTTTCTATCCCTAAACCATCACCGGGTCGTCCCTTTATATGCATAGGTTGACGCCCGGCGGTTTACAGAGTCCCGGCTGGCTCATAGACGCGTCCATCTCGGTTTCTACCTTTCCTATCTTACAACACAAGTTATACATCTTATGGCGGTTGACATCTACAGGCCATAATCCTCCTTTGGGCCTTGGGCCTTCTTGTTAACTCTCCTTCGTAAAGTGTCGTACTCCTTGTCCTCGTGAGCTTTGATAGGAACAACTTACTATGAGTATAATCCGGCCCCTCTTGAGCGGTTTATACTTAATAGTTATATCCCCAATATTAGGCGCCGGATTGATTTGAATTCGTTCATGTCAATCTTCGGTACTTAAGAAAATTCCTTCTTCAAGTCTTCACGAAAGCCTTGTAACTCGCTGTGACGTAATCTTCAATATCATGAAAATCAGCCGTGACGTCATCTGCCATTAACTCTTTACATGACCCAAATCTTTTAATGAATCTCCAAAAATCGAGGCGTCTGCATATCTACAGATCTGTTTTTCGACCTCCTCGATTCCTGTGCCTGCCACTTATCCATTCACCTTATAAATAGGGCAGGGATTCATTTTCATTTTTCCCCTCATGCCTCCTCATCTCATAGTCTTCCTCGCATCGCCCCAGCACTTCGAACTCCACCGCCATTGTCGGACTTCGCCGCTGCTTCGACCCTGACCGCTGCATCGCCCTGAACACACCAAAGAATCGCGGAACCTCTCCACTGTTTTCCTCAACACCTGTAAGATTCCCTTTCTTCCCTTGTAGATCTTTCTTTAGGGTTTGAACGTTCATCGGTGTTCATCAGTGTTCGTCTCTCTGCAATGATTTTTTATTCAAACCTCGGTATTCAACCTGTATGGCGATGGCCGTAGTCCTTCTTTTTTCATCAATGCATCTTGTTTAAGTAGAAACTCCAATGTGAACCTTTATCAACTGCTTCGGTATCCATATTTAGGTCTGAATAAAGTTTCATTTTCTGACCCATGGTAGATCCCAAATTATTGTGCCAACTTGTGAAACTTGTTTTTCCATCACTTAGTTATTTCAGATCTGTACCTTCAATATCAATATAGGCGGTTTAACTTTAGAAAATGATAACCCGCCAGGTACCGTTAGTCCCTTCTTAAACCGCCAATCGCTTATCATTATACTTCCGACAACACCAATATCTGGTTTAACAATTTTGCATGCTTTAACACTATCCATCTCTTAACCTGCAACGCTTTATGCTTGTCAACCATGAATCTTAAACCGACACAAACCTTCTTCAGGTTGTCAAAGAAATGGCCAAGTCTTTTTATGCTTGCAACTAGGTTCCATCCCGGATTACGGAAGAAGATCTGAACGGATGTGTTGCAACTAGCGCTTTACCCAAACAGAGTGCAATCCATTGGAGAGCCCCCGGTCCATAAAATCCTCCTACGCCCAAGGATGGCGAAGTAGTTGTGTTTGTTGATCATTTGAGCTGCGGTTTTGAACCTCCCACATCAAAAAATTTCCATGATGTGCTTGCTAGCTTCCAACTCCACCCTCAAGATATTGGACCTAACTCTGTGTCCAATAGTTGTAATATTCAAGTGTTTTGCGAGGCTTATCTGCAAGAAGAGCCGACCGTTGAACTGTTCAGAGACTTCTTCTATTTAAACCGCCATACTGAATTTACAGATGGGCCCAATACTGAACTTGGCGGGGTTTCAATTCAGAAAAGGGAAGATGTCAGCTTCCCTATTGCCAAGCATCATAGTCACCCAAAGACTGGAATCAGACTTGGTTCTATTGCCGAGACACGTCTCCATATGATGAGAATCCTCTGCCGGGTTATTGTGCTCACCGTCTTACCAATACACATCCATTTCCGCAAAGGCTGACTACGAAAGAACATGCCAAATATTCAGCACAACTTTCAAAGCTCAGAGCCTTTGTGGCTAATGGTTTAACATGCATTGATTTCGTTCGCTGCTGGATATCTTTGGTTATTTTACCTTTAAGCCGTCGCCCCGGTTTAATGTGTGAGTACACAGGGGATTTGAAAGACCCTCAACAGCACACTGACATTCAGCTAACTGACACTGAAATTACTGAAGCTGTCAAGAAAATACTAGATGAACCGGTGGCTGTTTGCAGTAAAATAGGGCTTAGTCCCTTCTGCGTTTCCAATAAACCGCTAGCAGTAAGAATCACATAACTCTTTTTTTAATCCGTCCCTCCTTTTTTTTATATTTCCATATAATTTTTGCCAATCTTCGACAAGGTGATGATCCGTTCTGGAAGAAGAAACCGCAGGATAAACTGGCCAAGACACCTCGCCCCAAGACCAAGGTCGTCAAAAGGTCTACCAAGAAGAAAACCGCCGAGTCTACCGAGCTGAACATCGATGATGATCCTGATAACCCGGAATCAGGGGTAGAACTTGATTCTCTTGGTTCCCTTTTCATACACCTCATTGACAATGACCATTATCAGGATGACGCTGAGGCTAGCCGGGCAGATGATGTAGAGGTAATTATTCTTTCCTACGGTTCAGACCCTCTTCCAACACAAAAGACCCGTCGAGCAAACCGGAAAGTAAGATTTTCACGCCCTCATGCTTATCTGGATCCAAATTTTCTTTTGAAGAAACAACAACATGAAGCTCGCCACACAACCCGGCATAGTGGCCAGGTGGTTACCTCGTCCGGTTTACCGAACACGCCGGTTCGTAAATGTCTCCCAGAGGTTTCACCTATTCTTGACCCATCTTATCCCAAGGCAGGCTATTTCCGACAACCTCTTAATCCGCCTGATTTAAACTATCGGGGAACATCTCATTCATATTCTAGCGAGTCAACAGGGACAAAGCTTCCTCCCCTTAAAACTGTTCCTGGGTAAGCATACAAAACTAACCCTTTATACCTTGCGCCTACTTAATATACTAACCTTTATTTCCATTAATTTCAGAAACAAAGCTAGACCCAGCAAAAATGCCAAGTTGAATAAATTGGCTGATGATGACACGACAGCTAAACCAGAAAAGACTCCAGAACCATCTGAACCAAATATTGATGTTGTCCTTGATGATCCGCCAGCGCAAGATCATGACACCTTTGTTGAGCAAGTGGAAATTGATCTGATGGCTCATGACGATAATCCGCCAAGCCCAACCAAAGTTGTTGATGATAAAACAGACGATGTTGTCATTACTGGCATCAGCTACACAGCCCCCGGCAACCCTACTGCTTTGTCAAAACATAGCGCCAAAGAAGAATTTTCTGCTATAGACAAGGGCAAGTGGAAGGTGGATTTGGAAAGTTATGCCCATCTCAGTGCCCACGATATCCACTTTGGGTTTTTAAACCGGTTGTATACCAGTCGTGATTATGAAGCCGGGTTATTGAACATGATGAAGGAGCGATATGAGGTAAACACTGCTGATTTCTGTATAACTACTCTTCCCTTATAATCGGTTTAGTGCTACTAACTCTAGTAGTCCCCAAGGGCCGGTTTATGGTACTGATATGAACCGGGACTTTGTAGAAAATACTTCAACTTTCCCTGTGTAGCCCCTAAGGACTGGTTTATCTGTTCAAGATGAACAGGGTCTTTTTACTATCAAACTCAACATTCATGTACAAATCTGTGTAAACCGATGAACCACCAAGCTGATTGATGGGAGCAAAATCCATAGTCTTTAACTTGAGAAAATATGCATTAGTCCCCATGTGCCAAGTATATGACTTGTCATGTGCTTGGGACTTTGTAATAATTTTGGAGAAGAAGCACTAGCCATTAGCCCCCAAGTGCCAAGTGTATGACTTGTCATGTGCTTGGGACTTCAAATGTATATTGCTAACTGACAAATTGCATATCTCTTGCAGTCTGAGCTTAACAAAAAGGAAACCCAAGTCGCCGACCATCAAGAGAATATCAAAACTCAACAAGTCGAGGATTCCAAGGCCAGAGAAGAACTGACCAACACTTTAGCAGCTATGCAAAAACTAAAGGAGAGCTTTAAAAGTGAGCGGGCAAGCTGGGGTACAGAGAAAACCACTCTGCTAAAGAAGGCCGAGGACGCTGAAGCGGCTCTTAATCCGGTCATGGAGGATTTAACTGGCTTGAGGCAGCAGATAAATACCATGACTACTACTGTCTTTGGTAAGTAATCGTCTTCACAAACCGTAAACATGTATTATCAAATAGACTGCCAGTTTACCAATATTTTTGTCGACGCAGGGAGTCGTGTTGCTCATCTTGGCTCGGACATGCGTCAAAGCCTGAAAGCTACCTATATGTTTATAGAGCAGCTATATATCGGCGTACAGCGGGTCATGTGCATATCCTCTCATATTAAACCGCCCCAACCTTGATCAAGGATACATTGGTAAGTCTAGTTGTGATGCCTGCTCGGATTGAGGAGCTGAAGAGATCAGTTGCCAGGGCGGGTGCTCTTACCACATTGACTCGAGCCAAAGCCTGGATGTCTGATCTTGACCCGGACGATCTTGGAAATGGTACCCAAGCATAAAATAGGACGGGTCGGATTTTGATAATGATGACCTTAGAGCTTTGACAAGGGAGATGTGTCCACTGGCTAGAAAATTGGCTGAAGAAACAGATCTGTCACATTATTAGGCTATTTATGATGCCAACAACAAGAAGGTTAACCCGACAAGTTGCAACGCTCCGGATCTTATTCCGCCAATCCGTAAGCATACTTATGCTCCTATTATTGACCCCTCCTCACTTATAAGCGATGAAGCTGTAGTCAGAGCCTTAACTGGGATCGAGTGGTCAACCGATGACTTCCAGCAACTGGGTAGAGAAGAGGAAGGGTGACCCGGCGCAGGATGATCCACCACCTTCAAGCCAGCCCGATCAAGATTCACAAACCGGTAGCCGGTTTAGCTTCTTCCCTCTGCAAGACTTGTTTGAAACAATTGTTCTTATGGGCATCAAACCGCCTTGTAATAGGCTAGTTTAAATGCTTGGTCTGCTATGCCATCGTGCATATTTATTTTGCATGACACTGTTAATCCGCCATGTTAATATATGCCATGTCTGCTTACGATACTTTACCACCATGGAATCTGCTCCTAAAATTAAGAAAATAAAAATGTCCTAGCAGTGTACCTCTAGACGGGTTATCTTGCCCAATAACATAGTTTATAACCATGGCTAGGCATAAAAATAACCATATACAATGCAAGATATACCATACCTGTGATATTTTATCACACTGCTGGTTTAGCAAGCCGGTATAATAAGAGTGATAACCCATAACTTGAATACTGGCACTCATCATCTGTTTGCCGGTTTATGAACGGGCCCAAGGCGGATCAATAAACACTGGACAGTAGTTTTCCGCTTTCTGGTGACTTATAGTCAAAGGCCAGGCCGGGTTAATAAGCATAGATAAATTATTCTCATAAAGCATTATAAATCGGAAAAAATCAAGAAGGATTTAATTAGTCATAATTGTGGTGTTGCACTGATCAAGAGGGTTTAAGCTATGGTTTGAATACGACCAAAGCCCCCAAATAATTTCCCTGGTGGCCTTATGCCTATCAAGAGGTGTAGCTATGGTTCGAATACGACCAAGCCCCCAAGTGATTTCCCTAGTGGCCTTATGCCTATCGAGAGGTGTAGCTATGGTTCGAATACGACCAAGCCACCAAGTGATTTCCCTGGTGGCCTTACGCCAATCAAGAGGTGTAGCTATGATTCAAATACGACCAAGCCCCCAAGTGATTATGTGGGTTGTGCCCAAGGGGTACCTATGTTTGAGTTGTGTTGTGTAGCAAACTCTCTTTGGTCCCTTTAATCCGGGCATTAAGCCTCCAAATAGACCAGAGCTATGCTCATATGAAGTTATAATATTGGCTTGATAGACGGATTACCAAGGTAACCAGAGCTGTGCTCTTATAATATGGGCTTGATAGCCGGATTACCGAGGTAACCAGAGCTGTGCTCTTATGATATGGGCTTGATAGCCGGATTACCGAACTAACCAGAGTTGTGCTCTTATGATATGGCAATATTAGCTTGACAGCTGGATCAAAAACTCATTTAAAAGAACGACAGAAGCCCCACTTTAGCAAGGATGTCGGTTTATTATATCAATCAGAATATATACATTGTCTAAATATGTACATAAGGAGAGCCTGTGGCTCAAGTGTAGTATGGCCTAAGCTGAGCGATATTTCAAGGCCGGCGGGTCTCCTCCTCCGACGTGCGTGAGTCCTTGTGGTCTCGAACACCGACAAGGTAATATGACCCGTTGTTTAGATTCTTGCTGACCACAAAGGGTCCTTCCCAAGGTGGGGATAACTTGTGCATATCAGTCTGATCCTGGATGAGCCGGAGCACCAAATCGCCTTCTTGAAAAGTTCTAGTTTTAACCCGGCGGCTGTGGTAATGGAGCAGTTCTTGTTGGTAAATCGCCGAACGAGCCTCTGTGATGTCACGCTCTTCATCTAACAGGTCAAGTGCTTCCTGACGTGCTTTTTCATTATCAGCTTCAACATAAGCCGCCACACGGGGAGAGTCATGACGGATGTCACTAGGGAGAACTGCCTCTGCTCCATAAACCATGAAAAAAGGTGTATAACCCATAGACCTGTTGGGGTGGTATTAATGCTCCATAACACGAAAGGTAACTCCTCGACCCAACAACCCGGCGTCCTCTACAAGGGAACCATAAGCCGGGGTTTGATAGCTCTAAAAAATCTCTTGATTGGCTCTCTCAGCTTGACCATTGGATTGGGGGTGAGCCACTGATGATACATCAAGCCGGATATGCTCACGTTGACAAAAACCTTCCATAGCTCCTTTGGAAAGGTTAGTGCCATTGTCAGTTATAATGCTATGTGGAAAGCCAAAGAGGAAAATCACCTTCATGAATTGAACTGCCGTTGCTGCATCACACTTACTCACTGGCTCTGCCTCTACCCATTTAGTAAACTTGTCAACTGCCACCAAGAGATGGGTCTTTTTATCCTTGGATCTCTCAAAGGGCCCAACCATATCAAGTCCCCAGACTACAAACAGCCAAGTAATTGGAATCGTCCTTAACTCCTAAGCCGGAACATGAGCTCGACGTGCAAATTCCTGACGACCGTCACAGCTTCTGACCAAGTCCTCAGCATCAGCACGAGCCGTCAGCCAATAAAAACCATGACGAAAAGCTTTGGCTACTAGAGATTTTGGACCAGCATGATGACCACAGTCCCCTTCATGGATCTCCCATAGGATCTCACAACCTTCTTTAGGAGACACGCAACGCTAAAACACCCCAGTGACACTACAATGATGCAACTCTCCGTTGACAATAGTCATTGACTTGGACCGCCAGATTATCTGCCTGGCCAAAACTTCATCCTCGGGTAACTCGCCCCGGGTCATATACGCCAAATAAGGAATGTTGTCCAATCCAGGATAACATGAAGAGTTGCCACCAACCGAGCCTCCGGGTCAGGGATAGCCAAATCCTCCTCTGTGGGTAACTTGACCGACGGGTTGTGAAGGACATCAGGAAAAACATTGGGCGGCACCGGTTTACGTTGAGAACCCAACCAGCTTAAAGCGTTCACCACTTCATTCTTTCTCCGGTCCACATGATCAACTTGATAACCCTTGAAGTGACCAGCAATAACATCCACCTCCCGTCGATAAGCCGCCATAAGTGGGTCTTTGGAGTCCCAAGTACCTGATACTTGTTGAGCTACCAAATCTGAGTCACCAAAGCACCTAACCCGGCTTAAGTTCATCTCCTTAGCCACTCGAAGACCATGGAGTAAGGCCTCATATTCATCTGCATTGTTGGTGCAAGGAAACATTAAGCGAAGAACATAACAAAATTTATCACCTCGAGGGGAAGCTAGCACAACCCCAGACCCCGAGCCCTCCAATTGCCTGGACCCATCATAGTGAATAGTCCAATATGTGTTATTCGGCTTTTCCTCCGGCGTCTGCAACTCTGTCCAGTCATTGATGAAATCCACAATTGCCTGGGACTTGATTGTCATACGAGGCATATACTTTAACCCGTGAGGTCCAAGCTCAATGGCCCACTTGGCAACCTAGCCAGTTGCCTCCCTATTTTAGATTATATCTCCCAAAGGAGCAGAACTGACCACAATGATGGGATGACCCTGAAAATACTGTTTAAGCTTCCTGCTTGCCATGAAAACCCCGTATACCAGCTTCTGCCAATGTGGGTATCTCTGCTTGGACTCAATGTGAACCTCACTGATATAATAAACCGGCCGTTGAACCGGATATTCCTTGCCTGCCTCCTTTCGCTCTACCACAATAGCCACACTGACAGCCCTGGCATTGGCAGCCACATATAACAACAATGGCTCTTTATCAATAGGAGCAGCAAGGATAGGTGTCTCGGCTAACTGCTTTTTCAAGTCCTCAAACGCCGCATCAGCAGCATCACTCTAGACAAAATTGTCTGTCTTTTTCATCATCTGATATAGAGGGATAGCTTTCTCCACCAACCGGCTGATAAACCGGCTCAATGCTGCAATACGACCAGCCAGACGTTGAACATCATTGATACATGCCAGTTTAGCCAGAGAAGTAATTGCCTTAATCTTTCCTGGGTTAGCCTCAATACCCCTGTTAGACACCAAAAAACCCAAGAGCTTGCCTGCCGGTACACAAAAGGCACACTTGGCCGGATTAAGGATCATCTTATAAATTCGGAGATTATCAAAAGTTCCCTTCAAATCATCTATCAACGTCTCCTCTTTCCTGGACTTCACAACAATATCATCCACATAAGCATGAACATTGCGCCCAATCTGAGTATGAAGACAATTCTGCACACAGCGCTGATAAGTCGCCTGGGCACTCTTGATCCCAAAAGGCATAGACACATAGCAGAAGGCTCCAAAGGGAGTTATAAAAGTTGTCTTCTCCTGGTCATTAACTGCCATCTTGATCTGATGATAACCAGAATAAGCATCCAGAAAACTCAAACACTCACAACCCGCCATAGCATCAACAATCTGATCAATACGAGGGAGGGCGAAAGGATCAGCCGAACAAGCCTTGTTTAAACCTGTGTAGTCCACACACATGCGCCGAGTGCCATTCTTCTTAAGTACCAGCACCGGGTTAGCTAACCACTCAGGATGAAACATTTCAATGATAAACCCAGTTGCCAGGAGTCGGGCTACCTCCTCACCAAAGCCTTACGCCTTTCTTCATTGAAGCGGCGGAGAAACTGCTTGACCGGTTTAAACTTAGGATCAATGTTAAGAGTGTGCTCAGCGAGTTCCCTCAGTACACCTGGCATGTCAGAAGGCTTCTATGCAAAGATGTCCCGCTTCTCATGGATGAACTCGATGAGCGTGCTTTCCTATTTCGGACCCAGATTAGCATTGATGCTAAACTGATTGGATGAATCGCCAGGAACAAAATCAACTAACTTGGTTTCCTCAGCCGATTTAAACTTCAAAGCCGGATCATGCTCTGTAGTTGGCTTTTTGAAAGAATTCATATCCGCCAGATCAACATTGTCCTTATAAAATTTCAACTCCTCTGTTGCACAAACCGACTCAGCATAAGCCACATCACCTTCTTCACACTCCAAAGCTATTTTCTGGCTCTGATGTACCGTGATGGTCCCCTTATGACTCGACATCTTGAGCTATGGATAAACATACCGGGGTCTTGTCATAAACTTAGCATAAGCCGGTCGTCCAAACAGGGTATGATAAGGGCTCTTGATTTTCACCACCTCAAAGGTCAATGTCTCTGATCTAGAGTCCTGATCATCTCCAAAAGCAACTTCCAGGGATATCTTACCAACCGAATACGCCGACTTACCAGGCATCACTCCATGGAAAACAGTGTTTGATGGTTTAAGATTTTTATCCGTCAACCCCATATGATGGAAGGTATCATAATAAAGGATACTGATGTTGCTCCCTCCATCCATGAGTACCTTGGTGAACTTATACCCTCCAACCTGAGGCGCAACCACCAAAGCCGGACGACCCGGAATATCAACCAGGGCGGATGATCCTCTCGACTCTACACAATGGGCTGCTCAGACCAGCGCAAGTAACGAGGTACTGCCGGTTCAACGGACTTTACTGCCCTTTTATGAAGCTTATGATCCCTCTTGCACAAACTCGTGGTGAAGACATGATACCGTCCACTATTCAACTGTTTCGGGTTACTATGATATCCAGACTGCTGCTGCTGATTCCCCTGATTAGACTGTTGATGGTAACCGCCCTGATTGCCTTGACTGCCTTGATGACCTTGATGACCTTGATGATCTTGATGACCCTAGAAACCAGAGCCTGAACCGCCACCACTATAACCCGGACCCTGTGAACCGGAGCCTGGATGGTCTCCCGGTCCATGGTTGCTTTGAAAAAGATTTGAATTCTTGAACACCTTCATGATGTAACAATCTTTCCAATGATGAGTAGACGGTCTTTGACGTGTACCATGCTTCGGGCAGGGCTGATTCAAGATATGCTCAAGATTAATGCCTAATCCTCTGGTCTGCGGGGGTGGTTTGCCCTTACGTTCCTGGCCATTATTCTGTGCACTGGTATTTACCACAAAGTCCAGGTTGTTATCAGCCTTGCGCTTACCTTTACCTCCTTGATTCGCCTCCGGGTTATGCTGCTGCCCTTTGGTGCTACTGCTCTTCTTTCCCTTTCCCAGCTTGTCATCATCAGACTCGGGGTCTTTGGTACTATCAGAGTCAGCATACTTAACCAGAGCAGCCATAAGCGTCCCCATGTCATTGCAGTGACATTTGAGCCTCCCTAATTTCTGCTTGAGGGGCGTAAAACGGCAATTTTCTCCAACGTCAAGACTGCTGAATCGGCATTGATCCGGTCTGACGAGTGCAGTATCATTGGAACCCGGTGCACCCAATGGGTTGTTGATTCACCTTATTCCAGGACACAGGAGGCCAAATCCACAATTGACATGGGCTGCTTGCACGTGTCCTTTAAATTCTGGATAAACCAGGCTTTCAGCTCGGCCCATGACCCAACGGAGTTACCCGGTAATCCCTTCAACCAAGTACGAGCCATTCCTTCTAACATCATGGTGAAGTACTTAGCACACGCGGCCTCATCAACATCCAACAGTTCCATCGCCATCTAATAACTCTCAATCCACGCCTCAGGAGGTAAATCAGCCGTGTAGTTGGGTACCTTACGGGGACCTTTGAAATCCTTGGGCAACCGTACGTTACGCAAAGCCGGGGTCAAACACGGCATACCCAATGACCTGAAAGTCAGCCATGTCTCGACCGAAGCCGTCGGATGAACCGGAGAAGGTTGACGGGTAGCATACTATGCCGCTAACTCGGCCTCTCGACGTGCTCTACCTTGGTCCACCACGTTCTGAGCATCGGCACCATCGCCTGCCGGGTTATGTCCACGAGGCGGATTACGATTCCGTGCACTGCTTGACACGGCCGGTTCATCAATATGTCTGTTGTAACTCCGGCTTGGGCAGGGGGTGGAATGAATCCTCTCACGGCTGTACGAATAAGCCTGCTGTTGAGCCAAGGCTGTCTGAAGGAGCTCTCTGGCTCGCCGCATCTCAACTGCTACTGGGGACTCGCCTTCGACTGGGAGAGCCGCCAATCGTGAAGTGGCGGTGACCATGTTATCCAAGGGGTTAGAGTAATGACCCGGCGGCGTCGGCACATGATGTGGCGTCGGTGCACTCTGCGGCTGGTTATTGCCCTGACGAGGCGGGTCCATCGTGCGCGGTTGAACTGGCGCCCATGTTCCTGGTGCTTTAGTCCGGTTTATCACTGGCTGGTTACTGGTCCCTGCTCCAGGTGTGTTGAAGAGGTTTCTCGCTTCGTAAACCAAAGGTAGGCGGGTCTGATGCCTTCTCCTGATGACATCATTCGACGCGTTTTGATCCAGCATAAGCTGGAAGGACTCTGATTGAACCTGCTACCACTGAGCCTCTAACTCGGCACACATCGTGGCCATCCTTACGTCTTCAGCTATCAGTTCTTCCTTGGCTTGAGCTATCTGGTCTCTCACCTTGGCAACCTCCGCATTATGCTCATCCCAATTTGCCGCATTAACCTCAGTCGTCATCACCATTCCTAAAGTGTCAAGTAAACCGGACAGAACTTGAGCCGGCGGGCACACAGGGTCTCCTGCCCCGGCCGTCGTTGCTGCTGCTGAACCAGAAATTAACGCCGCCGTAGTTGAAGAATTCTACCCTGGCTATTTACCGGCCATGAAAATTGCAACTCGGTTCGGCGGTTCATGGGGATCCGGAATACTATCACCATCGGAATAGCCCCCAAGCGGGCCGTCTTGCAGCTGGTACAATGACTCGGTTTCTCCAGTAGATGATTCGCCATCGGAGTAAATGACGGTTTCACCACCAGACACCGATCTATCCTTAGATTCTGCCCCATGGATGACTCCCATGAAGGCATGCTTCATGGTAGGCTGAACCCGGGCGGGTCTCGCATGCTGAGCCGTCTCGACGATGTCGGTGCAGATGTTCGGCTCAGGGCCCGGTCCGCCAATCTTGCCGATGAAGACGTGAATTCCACCGAAGGGGACCCGGTACCCGTACTAAACGGAGCCGGCCGAGGGGCCCCAGCCTACATCGTCAATGTAGAGCTTGCCGCGGCGACTCTTGGTCATCCGGCCCACGGCGTATCCCTTGTTCCCTTCGAAATTGACCTTTAAGAACTCGAAACCATCATGCGATTGCCCCATGGTGGGCGCCAACTGTCGTGGAAACATCACGGCAGATGTCCTAGTGTGAGGACTTAGTCGTGGAGCCATCGCGTTGAGGCTAGCTTAAAGGGGTTAAACAGGACAAAGGACATGGGAATTTATACTGGTTCGGCCCCTTACCATGAAGGTAAAAGTTTGTAGTTGGTATTGCTAGGGTTTCGATGAACGGGGGTGAATACACTTGACCCGGCTCTCGATATCTCTTGTTTCTGTCCCTAAGCCGTCGCCGAGTCGTCCCTTTATATGCACAGGTTGATGCCCGACGGTTTACAGAGTCCCGAACGGCTCATAGACGTGTTCGGCTCGGTTTCTACCTTTACTATCTTACAACACAAGTTATACATCTTATGGCGGTTTACATCCAGAGGCCATAATCCGCCTTTGGGCCTTCGGCCTTCTTGTTAACTCTCCTTTGTAAAGCGTCGTACTCCTTGTCCTCATGAGCTTTGATAGGAACAACTTACTATGAGTATAATCTGGCCCCTCCTGGGCGTTTTATACTCAATAGTTATATCCCCAACAATAAGTAAACCAACTCCAAAATAGTCCTAATAGCAATTTTTCTCCGTTTTGGAATATTTAAGAAAATAGGAAAATAAGAAGCAGTCTGGAAAGGACACGAGGCATCCATGAGGGTGGAGGGCGTGCCCTACCTCCCTAGGCGTGCGCCCCTGCCTTGTGGGCACCTCATGTGCCCTCCGGACTCTGTTTTCTTGCACAATACTTCTTTTGGTCAATAAAAATTCATTATATAATCTCCAGAAGGTTTTGACCAGCGTAACACACAAATATCTCATGTCTTTGTTTCGAGTTGTTTTTCTGACAGATCTAGATCACCATGACGTCTTCAAGTGCCCCCAAGGACAAGTTTTTCGAGAGGGTCATCAACCCCTACCTCGCGGAGGTGCTGAAACACCCTCAAACCATTGAGTTGCGTGAGGGGGTGCTGCACATCCACGATGTTGAGGGACCAAGGAGGATCGGAAGCGTGGAGATAAGACTCAAAGCAATGGAGCAACAAGTTTTCAAGTGCCAGGGGATGGTGGAACATGGACTCGACGCCAACCACATGATGATCGGGGAGTTCACCAACAATCACAAGATGGATGCCAAGGACATTGGGGAGACCATCTTCAAGCTTCACGAGAAAATCAAGCACCTCCAAGCCCAGATCTATGACCTGCAAAACCAAAACTGTGAGTATGAATATAGATTCAAGAGGATGAGTTTGGCTGTAGATTCGAGGATCCCGGAGACTTGATCATCCTTCTATGATGGTGAGCCTATGCCTTGGAAGATGGACGACAAGCCTACATCATCAACAACTCCATCATCACTACCACCAAAGGAGAACTGAGTATCGGGTATGGGCACTCCCCTTGGCAACTGCCAAGCTTGGGGGAGTGCCCCGGTATCGTATCACCATCACACTTTTATCTTTACCGTTTTTCTTAGTCTGATCCTTTTGGTAATATCTTGATCTAGTCGTATAAAGTTTTAGTATGATTTAGTTTTGATTTTTGCTTTATGATCCTTCTATGTAATCAAGTCCGTGAGCTATATATAATAAAGATTAGTTTTGACTCGAGGACTTGATTACCTTGCTTTGATCTTGAGGGAATAAAAGAAAGAATAAAAAGATCATATTAATCTTATGGAGAGTAATGACTTCACATATAAAGAGTATGATAACTAAAAGTTGTTGAGAGTTGACAAACATAGTTTTGGTCATCGTTGCAATTAATAGGAAGTAATAAAGAAAGAGAGGTTTTAACATATAAATATACTATCTTGGACATCTTTTATGATTGTGAGAACTCATTAAAATATGACATGCTAAAAGGTTGACATTGGACAAGGAAGACAACATAATGGGTTATGCTTTCTTACATCCGAAATAAATTATATTGTCATGGATCATCCAACATGTTGAGCTTGCCTTTCCCCCTCATGCTAGACAAATTCTTTGCACCAAGTAGAGATACTACTTATGCTTCCAAATATCCTTAAACCTAGTTTTGCCATGAGAGTCCACCATATCTACCTATGGATTGAGTAAGATACTTCAAGTAAGTTGTCATTGTTGCAAGCAATAAAAATTGCTCTCTAAATATGTATGATTTATTAGTGTGGAGAAAATAAGCTTTATACGATCTTGTGATGTGGAAGAAATAAAAACGACAGACTGCATAATAAAGGTCCATATCACAAGTGGCAATATAAAGTGACATTCTTTTGCATTAAGATTTGGTGCATCCAACCATAAAAACACATGACAACCTCTGCTTCCCTGTGCGAAGGGCCTATCTTTTATTTTTGTCCAATACTTTATACAAGAGTCATGGTGATCTTCACCTTTCCTTTTTACATTTTATCCATTGGCAAGCACTGTGTGTTGGAAAGATCCTGATATATATAGCTAATTGGATGTGGGTTTTCATAAACTATTATTGTTGACATTACCCTTGAGGTAAAATGTTGGGAGGCAAAACTATAAGCCCCTATCTTTCTCTATGTCCGATTAAAGCTTCATACCCATAAGTATTGTGTGAGTGTTAGCAATTGTGAAAGACTAAATGATAGTTGAGTATGTGGACTTGCTGAAAAGCTCTTATATTGACTCTTTCCGATGTTATGATAAATTGCAATTGCTTGAGTGACTGAGATTATAGTTTGTTAGTTTTCAATGAAGTTTCTGATTCATACTTGACATTGTGAATGAATTGTTACTTTAGCATAAGAAATCATATGGCAATATATATATATATATGTTGCTGTTCTAAGAATGATCATGATGCCCTCATGTCCGTATTTTATTTTATTGACACCTCTATCTCTAAACATGTGGACATATTTTTCGATATCGGCTTACGCTTGAGGACAAGTGAGGTCTAAGCTTGGGGGAGTTGATACGTCCATTTTGCATCATGCTTTTATATCGATATTTATTGCATTATGGGCTGTTATTACACATTATGTCACAATACTTATGCCTATTCTCTCTTATTTTACAAGGTTTACACGAAGAGGGAGAATGCCGGTAGCTGTAATTCTGGGCTGGAAAAGGAGCAAATATTAGAGACCTATTCTGCACAACTCCAAAAGTCCTGAAACTCCACAGAAGTCAGTTTTAGAATATATAAAAAATATTGGGCGAAGAAAGCACCAAAGGGTGGCCACCCACCATCCATGAGGATGGGGGCGCGCCCCCTGTCTTGTGGTCCCCCTGGCAGGCCTCCAGTGCCCATCTTTGGCTATATGAAGTCTTTCGTCTTGGAAAAATTCATAAGCAAGCTTTCAGGATGAAACACCGCCGCCATGAGGCGGAACCTTGGCGGAACCAATCTAGGGCTCCGGCGGAGCTGTTCTGCCGGGAAACATCCCTCCGGGAGGGGGAAATTACCACCATCGTCATCACCATCGACTCTCTCATCAAGAGGGGGTCAATATCCATCAACATCCTCACCAGCACCATCTCATCTCAAACCCTAGTTCATCTCTTGTATCCAATCTTTGTCCCAAAACCTCAAATTGGTACCTGTGGGTTGCTAGTAGTGTCGATTACTCCTTTTAGTTGATGCTAGTTGGTTTATTTGGTGGAAGATCATATGTTCATATCCTTTATGCATATTAATACCCCCCTGATTATGAACATGAATATTATTTGTGAGTAGTTACGTTTGTTCCTGAGGACATGGGAGAAGTCTTGCTATAAGTAGTCATGTGAATTTGGTATTCGTTCTATATTTTGATGAGATGTATGTTGTCTCTCCTCTAGTGGTGTCATGCGAAGTAACATGACACTTCACCATTGTTTGGGCCTAGGGGAAGGCATTGGGAAGTAATAAGTAGATGATGGGTTGCTAGAGTGACAAAAGCTTAAACCCTAGTTTATGCGTTGCTTCGTAAGGGGCTGATTTGGATCCATATGTTTCATGCTATGGTTAGGTTTACCTTAATACTTCTTTTGTAATTGTGGATGCTTGCAAGAGGGGTTATTGATAAGTGGGATGCTTGTCCAAGTAAGGGCAGTACCCAAGCACCGGTCCACCCACATATCAAATTATCAAAGTAACGAACGCGAATCATATGAGTGTGATGAAAACTAGCTTGACGATAATTCCCATGTGTCCCCGGGAGCGCTTTCCTTTATATAAGAGTTTGTCCAGGCTTGTCCTTTGCCACAAAAAGAATTGGGCCATCTTGCTAAACCTTATTTACTTTTGTTACTTGTTACCCGTTACAAATTACCTTATAAAAAAACTATGTGTTACCGATAATTTCAGTGCTTGCAGAGAATACTTACTGAAAACCGCTTGTCATTTCCTTCTGCTCCTCGTTGGGTTCGACACTCTTACTTATCGAAAGGACTAAGATAGATCCCCTATACTTGTGGGTCATCATGCAGTAATTTCAAAAAAATTCCTACACACACGTAAGATCCATCTAGGTGATGCATAGCAACAAGAGGGGAGAGTGTTATCCACGTACCCTCGTAGACCGTAAGCAAAAGTGTTATGACAACGCGGTTGATGTAGTCGTACGTCTTCATGATCCGACCGATCCTAGTACCAAAGGTACGACACCTCCGCGATCTACACACGTTCAACTTGGTGATGTCCCACGAGCTCTAGATACAATTGAGGTCGAGGGAGAGTTTCGTCAGCATGACGGCACGGTGACGATGATGATGAAGCTACCGGCGCAGGGCTTCGCCTAGGCGCTGCAATGATATGACCGAGGTGGAAATCTATGGAGGGGGGCACCGCACACGGCTAAGACAACTGTCAACTTGTGTGTTCTAGGGTGCCCCCTGCCCCCGTATATAAAGGAGCAAGGGGAGCGGCCGGCGGCCTCATAGGGTGCGCCCCAAGGGGGAATCCTACTCCTACTAGGAGTAGGTTCCCTCTTTCCTAGTCCAACTAGGAGGGGGAGGAAAGAGGAGAAGGGGAGAAGGAAAGAGGGGGCCGACCCCAAGCCCTAAACCAATTCGGTTTGGGCCTAGGTGGGCGCCCCACAGCTCCCTTGCTGCCATCTATTTCCACTAAGGCCCATGAAGGCCCATTGACCCCCCCATGGGGGGGGGGGGTTCCGGTAACTCCCCAGGACTCCGGTATTTATCCGGTGACCGCCGGAACCTTTCCGGTGTCCGTATATAACCTTCCAATATATCAATCTTTATGTCTCAACTATTTCGAGACTCCTCATCATGTCCGTGATCTCATCCGGGCCTCCGAACAACCTTCGGTACATCAAAACACATAATCTCATAATATCGATCGTCATCGAACATTAAGCGTGCGGACCCTACGGGTTCAAGAACTATGTAGACATGATAGAGACTCACTTCCGGACAATAACCAATAGCAGAACCTGGATGCTCATATTGGTTCCTACATATTCTACGAAGATCTTTATCGGTCAAACCGCATAACAACATACGTTGTTCCCTTTGTCATCGGTATGTTACTTGCCCGAGATTCGATCGTCGGTATCATCATACCTAGTTCGATCTCGTTACCGGCAAGTCTCTTTACTCGTTCCATAATGCATCATCCCGCAACTAACTCATTAGTTACATTGCTTGCAAGGCTTATAGTGATGTGCATTACCGAGAGGGCCCAGAGATACCTCTCCGACAATCGGAGTGACAAATCCTAATCTTGATCTATGCCAACTCAACAAACACCATCAGAGACACCTGTAGAGCATCTTTATAATCACCCAGTTACGTTGTGACGTTTGCTAGCACACTAAGTGTTCCTCCGGTATTCGGGAGTTGCATAATCTCATAGTCATAGGAACATGTATAAGTCATGAAGAAAGCAATAACAACAAATTAAACAGTCATCGTGCTAAGCTAATGGATGGTTCATGTCAATCACATCATTCTCTAATGATGTGATCCCATTAATCAAATGACAACTCATGTCTATGGCTAGGAAACTTAACCATCTTTGATTAACGAGCTAGTCAAGTAGAGGCATACTAGGGACACTCTATTTATCTATGTATTCACACCTGTACTAAGTTTCCGGTTAATACAATTCTAGCATGAATAGTAAACATTTATCATGATATAAGGAAATAAATAATAACTTTATTATTGCCTCTAGGGCATATTTCCTTCAAGTAAGGCAAAGGTATTAGGGATGCCCAGTTCTGAAATGAAAAATAAATTTACTTTATGTTGTCAAATAATAAAATCCTTGGAAAGTGTTGGTATGGAAGGCACCCATGGATACGGCTAGCCATGGAAAGTGAAAGTATGGTGGAAAAAGGAATAAACTTTAATTTCTATTTGGGAACCGCCTATGATATATCTAGCATGGAAAGTGTTGGGAACTCTAAGTCATTTTTGTTGGTAGGAAAAGTATCCCTCTCAAAATGTTTTTATCTCCCAATTTTCGCTTTGAGCCCTCGCACCTCTACATATCCCTACTTCCCTCTGCGAAGGGCCTTTCTTTTACTATATACAATTTTTATTTTGAATTTGAGCCTCCATCTTCTCTTATAAAGCACCAACTAGGGGGCACTATGATCGTACTTGAGCATTGGGTGTAGTTAATATGCGAGTGTATTTCATGAATGGATGAATGATTGAGCATGATGGGCTAGGGATATCTTATTTTAGTGTTGATATTTTGAAAGACATGGTTGGTTGTTGATATACTTGAGTATTTAAGTTATCATGTCAAAACTAGACTATTGCTTTGAACAACATAAAAGTCCAAATGTCCATGCTATAAAGAAAACAATATGATATGACATGTTAGGCAGCATTCCACATCAAAAATTCTGTTTTTATCATTTACCTACTCGAGGACGAGCAGGAATTAAGCTTGGGGATGCTGATATGTATCCAACGTTTCTATAATTTTATTGTTCCATGCTATTATATTATCAATCTTGTATGTTTTATAATCATTTTATAGTCATTTTTTGGTACTAACCTATTGACATAGTGCCAAGTGCCAGTTGCTGTTTTTGCATGTTTTTACATTGCAGAAAATCAATACCAAACGGAGTCGAAACGCAGTGAAACTTTTTTTGGATATTTTTGGACCAGAAGACAACCAATGGGCCGAAGAAGCACCTGGGGGCTGCTCCGAGGGGAGCACAACCCACCAGGGTGCGCCTGGAGGCCCAGGCGTGCCCTGGTAGGTTGTGCCCACCTCGGGTGCCCCCCATATCGCCTCTTTACTCTATAAATATCCTAATATTCCAGAAACCCTAGGGGAGTCGACGAAAATCAATTCCAGCCGTCGCAGAGTCCAGAACCACCAGATCCAATCTAGACACCATCACGGAGGGGTTCACCACTTCCATTAGTTCCATTGGTGCTTCTCCGATGTTGCGTGAGTAGTTCTTTGTAAACCTTCGGGTCCGTAGTTAGTTGCTAGATGGCTTCCTCTCTCTCTCGTTTGATTATCAATACAATGGTCTCTTGGAGATCCATATGATGTTGCTACTAAGGATAAAAAGATGGGGTCTATTTCTACATAAATAGATCTTGTCTACATCATGTCATCGTTCTTACTGCATTACTCCGTTTCTCCATGAACTTAGTACACTAGATGCATGCTGGATAGCGGTCGATGTGTGGAGTAATAGTAGTAGATGGAGGTAGGAGTCAGTCTACTAATCTTGGACGTGATGCCTATATAATGATCATTGCCTGGATATTGTCATGATTATTAGAAATTCTATCAATTGCCCAACAGTAATTTGTTCACCCACCATTTGCTATCTTTCTCGAGAGAAGCCACTAGTGAAACCTAGGCCCCGGGGTCTCTTTCTCATATTATTTGCCTTTGCGATCTATTTTATTTGCATTTATTTTTAGATCTATTAAACACAAAAATGCAAAAATACCTTGCTGCAATTTGTTTTATTTGGCGTTCGATCTATCAATCTACTACAATTTACTCACGTCCGTTTGCCAATTTCTGGCGCCATTAACCAAAAGGGATTGACAACCCCTTTAATACGTCGGGTTGCGAGTATTTGTTATTTGTGTGCATGTACCGTTTACGTATTGTTGCTTGGTTCTCCTAATGGTTTCATAACCTTGGTTTCATCACTGAGGGAAATACCTACCATCGCTATGCTGCATCATCCCTTCCTCTTTGGGGAAATACTGATGTAGCTTCAAGCCGCATGAGTGGTACAACAATAGAAGCAAGACCAATTATTTCATCCTTACTAGGCAATTCTTTTTCATGAAGCTTTCTACTAAACTTGGAAAATTAAACTCATGAGATTCATCACCAAAACTAACACCGATAGTTTGTTTCTCACAATCTATCTTAGCATTAACGATGTTCAAGAAAGGTCTACCAAAGATAATGGGACAAAAGTCATCTTGTGGGGAACCAAGAACAAGAAAGTCAGTAGGGTATTTTATTTTCCCACACAAGACTTCAACATCTCTAACAATCCCAAGTGGTGTGATGGTGTCTCTATTAGCAGGTTTAATAGTGGCATCTATTTCTTCTATTTCAGCGGGTGCTATGTCATTAATAATTTCTTGATATAAGGTAAAGGGAATAGCACTCACGCTAGCACCTATGTCACATAAACCATGATAACAATGATCTCCTATTTTAACTGAGACAACATGCATGCCAACAAGATGTCTATGTTTTTCCTCTTTATTAGGTTTGGCAATTCTAGTAGCTTCATTGCAGAAGTAAATAAAATGCCCGTCTATATTTTCTTCTAGGAGATCTTTAACCATAGCAGTACTAGGTTCTACTTTGATTTTTTCATCAGGTATGGGTGTTCTAATATAACCTTTGTTGACCATAGTTGAAACTTTAGCATTTTCCTTTATCCTAACAGGGAAAGGTGGTTTCTCAATATGAGCAGTAGGAACAACTGGATCAACATTATAAAGTATAGTTTCTTCCTTAGCTAGTTCTGGTTCTTTATTTTCTTCTTTAATAGGTTGGTGATATTTAAACCACTTCTCTTTAGGGAGATCAACATGAGTAGCAAATGATTCACAAAATGAGGCTACTATCTCAGAGTCAAGTCCATATTTAGTGCTAAACTTTTGAAAAGCATCAGTATTCATAAAAGATTTAACACAATCATATTTAAGCTCAATACCTGACTTTTTACCTTCGTCGAGTTCCCAATCTTCATAGTTGCATTTAATTCTTTCTAAAAGATCCCATCGTAATTCAATAGTCTTCTGCATGAAAGAACCAGCACAAGAAGTATCAAGCATGGATCGATCATTACGAGAAAGCCGAGCAAAAAAATTTGGATACTAATTTCTCTTGAGAGCTCATGATTGGGGCATGAATATGACATTGACTTAAGCCTACCCCAAGCTAGAGCGATACTTTCTCCTTCACGAGGCCAAAAATTATATATGTAATTCCTATCACGATGAACTAGATGCATAGAATAAATTTTTTTGGTGGAACTCCAATTTCAATCGATTCCAATTCCAAGATCCAATATCATCGCATAATGTATACCATGCCAATGCTTTTTCCTTCAAAGATAAAGGGAAAACCTTCTTCTTAACATCATCTTTGGGTAAATCTACAAGCTTAAACAATCCACAAATTTGTTCCATGTATGTCAAGTGCATATCAGGATGTTCGGTTCCATCTCTTGCATAAGGATTAGCTAGCAGTTGTTCTATCATACCCGAAGGAATTTCATATTCAATATTTTCAATAGGTGCAGTAGGTTGAGGGGTAGCTAATTGTGGTTCCGGTCGAGGTGAATATACCCCGAACAAAACCCTTAAAGGATTGTTTTCCATAGTAACAAGTGACAATAAATTTCAGCACACTATATAAATGTTTCCTTACCAAAGGCGCTTCACTCCCCGACAACGACGCCAGAAAATAGCCTTGATGACCCTCAAGTGTAGGGGATCAATTGTAGCTCTTTTCGATAAGTAAGTGTGTCGAACCCAACGAGGAGCAGAAGGAAATGACATGTGGTTTTCAGCAAGGTAATATCTGTAAGTGGTGTAAGTAACAGAGTAGTTTGATAGCAAGATATTTTGTAATGAGCAAGTAATGATAATAGTAACTAAAGTGCAGAAAGGTAGCCCAATCCTTTTGACGCAAAGGACATGCCAAAACGGTCTCTTATATTAAGCAAAGCGTTCTTGAGGGTACACGGGAATTTCATCTAGTCACTTTCATCATGTTGATTCGATTCGGTTCGCTACTTTGATAATTTGATATGTGGGTGGACCGGTGCTGTGGTGCTGTTCTTACTTGAAAAAATCTCCTACTGATGATTCACTCTCCCGCAAGCATCCGCAACTACGAGAAAAGTATTAAGGATAAATCCTAACCATAGCATTAAACTTTTGGATCCAATCGGTCCCTTATGGAATAGCGCATAAACTGGGGTTTAAGCTTCTGTCACTCTCGCAACCCATCATCTAATTGCTACTCCACAATGCATTCCCTTAGGCCAAAATATGGTGAAGTGTCATGTAGTCAACGTTCACACGACACAACTAAGGGAATCAGAACATACATACTATCAAAATATTGAACACATATCAAGTTCACATGATTACATGCAACATGATTTCTCCTGTGACCTCAAGAACAAAAGTAACTACTCACAAGTGATAAACATGCTCATGATCAGAGAGTATTAAATAGCCTATTGGATCTGAACATATAATCTTCCACCAAATAAACCATATAGTAATCAACTACAAGATGTAATCAACACTACAGGTCACCCACAAGCACCAATCTATAGTTCCGGTAACAAGAGTGAACACAAGAGATGAACTAGGGTTGAGATGAGATGGTGTTGTTGAAGATATTGATGGAGATTTCCCTCCCCAAGACGAGAGAGTTGTTGGTGATGATGATGACGACGATTTCCCCCTCCGGGAGGGAAGTTCCCTCGGCGGAATCGCTCCGCCAGAGGGCAAAAGTGCTCCTGCCCAAGTTCCGCTCGAGACGGCGGCGCTACGTTCCGAAAGTCCTCCTCTTATTTTTTTTTCTAGGTCAAAATGATTTATATACCAGAAGATGGGCACCGGAGGTGAGCCTGGGTGAGCACAACCCACCAGGGCGCGCTTGGGCTCCCTAGCACGCCCAGGTGTGTTGTGCCCACCGGGTGGGCCTGCTCTGGTACTTATTTGCTCCAATATTCATCATATTTTCCATAAAAATTCTCCTTGAAGTTTAAGCTTGTTTGGAGTTGTGCAAAATAGGTAGGCTGACGTAGCTTTTCCAGGTCCAGATTTCCAGCTGCCAGAATTCTCCCTCTTTGTGTGTACCTTGCATATTATGAGAGAAAAGGCATTAGAATTACTCCAAAATCATTATTATGCACCAAAACATCATAAATAACAGTAGGAAAACATGATGCAAAATGGACGTATCACTCCCGTGGCCGACTGTGCTGCCGTGGAGGCCTCACCGCCCCTACTACTCCCACCGCTCGCCAGACCATCCCTCTACTCACCCACACCCCCTGTTTTTCTACAGCGACGTCAGCCTAACACTGCAGCCGAACCAGTCAACCCTCGTACTCCTCTCCGCGTGGGCATCCACTTTCGCGCCTTCCCCGGCTCCGCGTCGTCCCCTTCCTAGGCCTCGCCGTCGTCCACCGCCTTGGTTCTCTCGGCATGGCGTGGTCAATGTGGTCAAGGAATGACTTCCATCGAAAGATTATTGTACGTGGAGAGGCTGACAGCTGGTTCCATGGCCGGAGCAAGGAAGTGCTTCCTTATTACGCACAAAATAATGATTTCTCCACCTGACAGCAGGGAGCCACTGAACGGGCCACTGTATTTCGTGAAAAAAATGTCTCCCCCATGACTACTGGGACCCCCCAGCTACATCTTTGCACGCAAGGAAGTGCGTCCATATTACGGGCAAAAAAATGATTCTTCCCCTGACTACTAGGACCCACCAACTACATCTTCGCACGCAAGGAAGTGCCTCCTTATCCTCCCTGACAATCGGGACCCACCTGATCGAAGCGTACGTAGCGTTGTCATTCTGGTCGCGAACGTGTACGTACATACATACTGGTTGATTGGTCTGTCTGCAGGCTGCAGCGATGAACCGTTGCCGAGTAAGGAAGGGCACGTGTCGTAGTAGAGGCACGGACATATCATGTACACGTACATACAACCAGGGTGGAAGAAAGTAAATACAGCCACGTACGTACATACAGGCGGGGTCTCGAACGCCTACTCTCGCATACGTAGGGCCAGGGCTCGTGTACATGGAGAGGCAGCGACGGCGTCCTGTTCATGGCAGCCAACCGGCTGGGTACGGAATGAAGAAACTGCGTCGTCGTGTTCATCGGGAGGCAACAAAATACGTCGTGTTCATCGGAAGCCAACTGGCTTGGACGGAACAGCCGAAACGAGGCCTGGTGTACCGCAGAACGGAGGAAACGACCTTGTGTTCGACCGCCTACGGTCGAAATGGGAACCAGTTCACCGAAGGGGTGTGGCGTACCGCAAAATGGAGGAAACAGACTTGTGTTGGAGCGCTACGGTCGAAATGGGGGTCTTGTAGATCGGGAGGGGTGTGGCATACCGCAAAACGGAGGAAACAGACTTCTCTTCGACCTCCTACGGTCGAAACGATGGTCCTGTTCATCGGGAGGGGTGTCGCATACCGCAAAACAGGACTCAGCGGGCTACTGCTCATCTCCACCGTCAACCTCCTCCAGCCTCCACCTACGACTGTTCATCCATGGCGTCTCCCTCCTGCCTCTACTTGCTACTGTTCATCCACGGGCTCCTGTTAATCCAGCCTCCACTACTCCTTCAACGGCTACTATTCAACCAGCCCTCTCCATGGGGTCCTGTTCAACCACCCCTCCACGGGCTACTGTTCATCCAGCCCTCCACCAGCTACTGTTCAACCAGCCCTCCACCGGCTAGTGTTCAACCAGCCCTCTGCACGGCGTCCTGTTCAACTAGCCCTCCATGGGCTCCTGTTCATCCAGCGACAACAATCTCTACTACCATGGGGTCCTGTTCATCCAACCCCCATCAGGAACTGTTCATCCAACCCCCCAACAACGCTCACTATTCATCAAGAGCCAGCAGGTTCGATCTGCTTCAGTTAGCAGCAGTGGCGAAGGAATCACTTGATCTGGTTCGATTAACAACCAGGGATCGATTGATCGCTCGGGTTCAGTAACGCGTAGCCTGCAATGCAATCGCTCGGGTTCAGTTAGAGCCCAACGCCTCGCACCCACGCGCATATGTGTATAAGAGAAATGCGCATCGCTCGGCCCCGACTACCCACCATAACCGGGAACTCCTCGATATTTTGCTTGCCCTTGCTTCTACCAAGGTTTTTTCCGTCATGGACGGCCTAAAGAATGTAATGCAGTTCCGTCTCCGGCCCGCCTAGGACGAAAAGCCCATTTTCTGTCATGATTTTTTTGTCATAGAAGTAGGAGCCACCACATCTATGATGACCGGGTTTTGTCACAATTATCGTCATAGAAGTGTCATAAGCATGACAGAAAAAAATCATTCGACCCGAAATGTCACAGATGTGTCTTTTTTTGTAGTGTACGCTACAGAGGTATTATCAGGAGTGAGGTAGGAGGTGTCACCCTCGACACTCAATAGTAGCTCTGCAGAGTCGTATAACTAAGGTGTGTGCAGTGATGTCTCGGTCTCAGCACATCGATCACGTTGATCGAGTCACTAGTAACAAAGCGAGGCAACACGGACAAGGATGAGGGGCCACTGATGGATCACTAACCAACCTATACTAAGCATATAGGATAACAGGTAAAGTAACACCATCATGTTATAAAAGCAGGCTATGCATTAGAATAGGAGCTGTCGAACAACAGTAGCAAATTCTAATGCAAGCACTAGAGAGAAAGAATGGGCGATATGGGAATAATCAAGGGGGTTTTGCTTGCCTGGTTGCTCTGCCGAGAAGGCTGGAGGGGTCGTCATCGATGTAGTCGATCATAGGGTGTTGGGGATATAACTACTAAGTATAAACCGCCCAGGAGGGGCCGGGTTATACCCATAAGGAGTTATCCATATTGAAGCCTATCAAGACATGGAGCATGGCGCTTTGTTATAGAGATCTAAAGGCCCAGGGCCCAAAGACGGATTAGGGCCCGTAGACATAAACCGCCATATGGTGTGTAACTTGTGTTGTAAGATTGGAAAGGGTAGAAACCAAGCCGGACATGTTTATGAGCCGTCCGGGATTCTGTAAACTGCCGGGCGTCAACCTGTGTACATAAAGGGACGATCCGGCGGCGGTTCAAGGATAGACAACAACAACTCGAGAGCCAGACAAAGCGGATTCGCTCCCTGGTCATCGAAACCCTAGCAATCCCATCACAACTGGATTAGGCTTTTACCTTCACCGCAAGGGGTCGAACCAGTATAAACTCCTTGCGTCCTTTGTCCCGCTTTAACCCCCTTAAGCTAACTACGTTGCGATGGCTCCAGGACTAAGTTCTCACACTAGGACATCTGCCGTGACAATCCCACGACACAGGGGTATCGGGAACGGTCTCAGGGTCTACCGAAGAAGGAGGGGGAAGAAACAATAAATAATAGGCATACAAATGCAACAGAATGCATGACATGACAGTATGCTATGGTAGGGGAACCGAGCATAGTGATAAGTGTTATAGGTGGAGCGGAAAAATATCCATGGATATTTCCCCGGCTTTGGGCAGTTATCGAACAAACGATCCGGAGGGAAAGGTCCCATGTTTGCTGTGTTGGAGGCATGTGACAGGTATGTGGATAGAATATTCGGATTCGTCTTATTTTTGTGTGCAACTTACGTATATAAATTATTTCATCCTAGTTACGGATTAACTTATATGCTTTTTCAAAGTTTTAATCATTTTTTGAAATTTCTGAAATTATTTAATTATTAAATTTGAATTATCCACAATAGTAAAATGCTAAGTGCACCCAGAGTTGTACCTAGTTAGCACACACAGGGGCTGATAGGTGGGCCCCGTTGACTAGGTCAATTGCCCAATCAACAGAGGCTGACTGGTGGGCCTAGTTGCCCAGTCAGCCTACTCACTACGCCAGCCTTATCCAATAAAATAGTGGCTGGCCCCACCTATCAGTGTCACAGGGGCAAATCAGTGTTTATTTGTATTAAACTGCGCTTAGGGGTGGGCCCTGGGTGTCAGCGACTGTTAGATTAGTTCTAATTTTATCTTGGTTAATTAGCCATGATGGGGCCTAATGTCAGGGCAAAAGCTTACCTTAAACCGATCGATCTTATGCGAGCATCCGTCGCCTTCGCGTCCATCAGATTGACTTTTCATCATATGGTCGAGAGCAACCCCCTTTTTGTCCATGTTTTCTGCAACTGAGCCTTTATTTCAGAAAAAGAGAGTTTGTAATTGGCGACCAAAGAGGGGTTAGATCCTACAGCGACGGACACTCGTGCGACTGGGAGGGTGATGATGACGAAGATTCCATCCAAATCACACCGGATCCAACGAGGGTGGCGTGAAGGGACGTCTGGGACATGCGGGGTCTAAGACACGTGCATCTAGGGGGGAGATGGCGGCGAGGTTTCCAGCCGGATCCGATGAGGATCGCGTGCAGGTAGGAGGCATGGACGTCCACGAGCGGCGGGGGCTTGCCTCTGCGAGGTCCGGCGGGGTTGGAGGCGAGCTCCACAGCGACGAGTCTCTGCCGGCGGTGGCACGACGACAGGGACGTGCGGCTCCGATCCTCCATCACCACCATCTAGCAGAACTCTCAGCGAACAGAGTGGTGCTTGTTTCTTCAACTTCCTCATTGTTGCAAGATTTTCTGTAACATCAATCATGTTGTAAAATATTTCTTTCATAACAACATGCGAAGGTGAAGATAAAAAAAATTATGCAACATTACCACTGTTGCAAAGTTTTTCTGCAATAAGACCTTCGTTGCAAAAGTTTTCTGCAACAAGACATGTGTTGCAAAGATTTCTGCAATGATACCTCTGTTGCAAAAAATCTGCAACAACGGCTTTATTGCAGTGGTGAAAGGGGTCGCTTTGTCGCATGATCGCTCCACATCAAACGGCTCGTGAGGCGGCAGATCTTTTTAAAAGATCTGTTGGCAGATGCGTAGCACTGCCCTAGTGTCAGTGGCGGTTAGGTTTCGGGTTAGTTCCTAATTAGGCCAACCGGGTCCCACCTGTCACCAGGCCGACCGAAGTGTTTAAACACATGCGCGCCTGAGAGAGGCCGTCCGCGAGGCCCGACACGGAGGCGGTCCACCGGAGCTACGCTCCGGCGACCAAATGGGACGGAGAACGACATCAGTAGGGCTAGCTCGAAGCGCCGCATCCATCCACGCTACTGGTGGAACCGGGGGAGGACCACAATGCCGACGATGATGGACGACAATGGCGCCCGGAGCAACCGAAAACGAAAACGATGTCGGAGCTCGGAATCGAGCTCAAGCTAAGGGGGAAATGGCGCGGTTTCTCACATCGAGGGTGTTGCCCTGCTCAAAGTGATGCGAGGAGGCCGGAGTCGAGGGGATCGATGGGGAGAAGCTTCACTGGCCACGACGGGGAAACCGGTCGATGCCGTCGATGTGGGGCAACCCCGGTCGAACTGGCATGCGGGGTTGATCGGGACGAGCTCTATAGAACTCCAGGACATGCTTCGGGGACGTGGGGACGGCGCTGGCCGCAGCTACTTCTGCGGCGCGACCATGGGAGTGCTCGGGTGAGCTCTCGAATGGGAGGGAGAGCGAGAGAGAGGGAATGAGAGGAGGAGCTAGGGTTCAGGGGGTCGCAGGGGTCCTTATCCATCACCAGGGTGGGTGGATGGTTGACACGAGTGAGATCCGCATGTGGACGGCGTGCGTCCGCTTGGCCAACGCCATGGCCTCTGCACTTTGGCAACTCAAAGCCTAGTGCAACAGGCCTTAGGCATTTTTCATATTTTCAGTTTCTATTTTTAGGGCCTGTTCGGAGGGACTCCGCTCCACAACTCCACTCGTGGAGCAGGTGGAGCCGACCCGAACTGGATAACTCTATGGAGTTGGCAGCGTGGAGCAGAGCGAGCTACAGGCAGAATTTTCGGAGCGAGGAAAGTGGCGCTCCACGGCTCTTGGAAACGGAAGAGTTCAACAAATTACGCAAGGCTGCCACCGATAAGTGAACGTACCGGTTCATTCCGAGTTATATCTCTCGTGCTTGTGCGTTTTCTATCGTACCACATCCCCTCAGGATGGGCCACATGCTAGATTATTGGGCTATGGGCCCAACTCATGAATCAGAGTGGAGCCAAAAGCCGAACAATTTTCCTACCTCACATGATCGATCGAGGAGTGGGAGCTCGCCCGGAGGAGCCGGAGCACAGGATTTCGTGGAGTGGGAGGATTAGCGAACAGGCTCTTAGTCTCTATTTTGCATCTCCTTTTCGCATCAAGTGACTTTTGTTAAATGTGTAACTTTGGCACATACATACTATGCAATATTATGCACTGCCACAAAAAGTTTGGGGATTATTTGAATTCATTTACATTTTGTTTAAATATAAATGGTTTAAATGAGGCTGTTTTGGCACCATTTTAAATGCTAGAGCCCCAAAGAGCAAACACATGATGTTGTTTTTCTTTACCACTATTTGTTTTGCAATATTTGCTAAATGGTGAACTATTTTCACACCATTTTTGTGAATTTAAATTCTCACTTAAAATTTGAATTGAATTCAAAGGTGGAATTTGAAAAGGGATTTTAGCCCAAGTGATCAAGCACTGTTAATCAGGGAGGATTACTGTTGCTTAATACATGGGGGTGTTACATTGTGCTTGGGAAGCCACCCATCAAGAGGTGCTTGCTTAGTTTGTAACGCGAGATGTGTCTAACATCCTGACTGGAATGAGTCATGCATCAAGAATCAGTTGTCCTACTGAAGGCCCTATCCATCTCGCAGGGTTGCCCGGTTATTAAGATAATAATATCAGACAAAATCTTTGGGCATTCAATGACTACACCTCATGAATCCCCAAGGATATGATCCATGTTACCCTACTGAACCTTACTGTCACCAGTGTTCAGTATAACACTTCACGGTCCCCTTGCTCCTAGCCTCACCGATGCTCGATCTCCATGATCCTGGGTACCTGCAGGGATGAAGATCGCGGACAAGATAAGATAAACTTCACGATGCAAATTTTATTTTACACATACAAGACGTTGTGTCAAAGGCTTCCATTGATCCCTTCACCCAATACTTAGGGACTGCAAGTCTCATGCCTCACTCCATACTGATATCTACTACACAACCTTCTTCTTGTAGACGTTGTTGGGCCTCCAAGTGTAGAGGTTTGAAGGACAGTAGCAAATTTCCCTCAAGTGGATGACCTAAGGTTTATCAATCCGTAGGAGGCGTAGTATGAAGATGGTCTCTCTCAAGCAACCCTGCAACCAAATAACAAAGAGTCTCTTGTGTCCCCAACACACCCAATACAATGGTAAATTGTATAGGTGCACTAGTTCGGCGAAGAGATGGTGATACAAGTGGTATATGGATAGTAGATAATAGTATTTGTAATCTGAAAATATAAAAACAGCAAGGTAACTAATGATAAAAGTGAGCGTAAACGGTATTGCAATGCATGGAAATAAGGCCTAGGGTTCATACTTTCGCTAGTGTAAGTTCCCTCAACAATACTAACATAATTGGATCACATAACTATCCCTCAACATGCAACAAAGAGTCACTCCAAAGTCACTAATAGCGGAGAACGAACGAAGAGATTATGGTAGGGTAAGAAACCACCTCAAAGTTATTCTTTCCAATCAATCCGTTGGGCTATTCCTATAAGTGTCACAAACAACCCTAGAGTTCATACTAGAATAACACCTTAAGACACAAATCAACCATAACCCTAATGTCACCTAGATACTCCAATGTCACCTCAAGTATCTGTGGGTATGATTATACGATATGCATCACACAATCTCAGATTCATCTATTCAACCAACACATAGGACCTCAAAGAGTGCCCCAAAGTTTCTACCAGAGAATCACGACGAAAACGTGTGCCAACCCATATGCATAGGTTCATGGGCGGAACCCGCAATTTTATCACCAAAACATACATCAAGTGGATCACGTGGTATCCCATTGTCACCACAGATACGCATGGCAAGACATACATAAAGTGTTCTCAAATCTTTAAAGACCCAATCCGATAAGATAACTTCAAAGGGGAAACTCAATTCATTACAAGAGAGTAGAGGGGGAGGAGAAACATAAGATCCAACTATAATAGCAAAGCTCGCGATACATCAAGATCGTGCCAAATTAAGAACACGAGAGAGAGAGAGAGAGATCAAACACATAGCTACTGGTACATACCCTCAGCCCCGAGGGAGAACTACTCCCTCCTCGTCATGGAGAGCGCCGGGATGATGAAGATGGACACCGGAGATGGATTCCCCCTCCGGCAGGGTGCCGGAACGGGTCTAGATTGGCTTTCGGTGGCTACGGAGGCTTTTGGCGGCGGAACTCCTGATATATTGTGCTCCCGGATGTTTTTAGGGTATATGAAGATATATAGGCAGAATAAGTACGTCAGGGGAGCCACGAGGGGCCCACGAGGGTGGAGGGCACGCCCAGGGGGTGGGCGCGCCCCCCTGCCTCGTGGCCTCCTCACAAGTCCCCCGACGTGCACTCCAAGTCTTCTGGGCTTCTTTCCTTCCAAAAATGGGTTCCGTGAAGTTTCAGGTCAATTGGACTCCGTTTGATTTTCCTTTTATTCGAAACCCTAAAACAGGGTAAAAACAGAAACAATAGATAATATGGGTTCCTGGAAGTTTCAGGTCAATTGGGCTCTGGGTTAATAGGTTAGTCAAAAAAATGATATAAAAGTGTATAATAAAGCCCATAAACATTCAAAACAGTAGATAATATAGCATGGAGCAATCAAAAATTATAGATACGCTGGAGACGTATCAGCATCCCCAAGCTTAATTCATGCTCGTCCTCGAGTAGGTAAATGATAAAAACAGAATTTTTGATGCGGAGTGTTACTTGGCATAATTTCAATGTAATTCTTCTTAATTGTGGTATGAATATTCAGATCCGAAAGTTTCAAGATAAAAGTTCATATTGACATAAAAATGATAATACTTCAAGCATACTAACAAAGTAATCATGTCTTCTCAAAATAACATGGCCAAAGAAAGCTATCCCTACAAAATCATATAGTCTGGCTATGCTCCATCTTCACCACACAAAATATTTAAATCATGCACAACCCCGATGACAAGCCAAGAAATTGTTTCATACTTTTAATGTTCTCAAACCTTTTCAATCTTCACGCAATACATGAGCATGAGCCATGGACATAGCACTATAGGTGGAATAGAATGGTGGTTGTGGAGAAGAAAAAAAGGGAGAAGATAGTCTCACATCAACTAGGCGTATCAATGGGCTATGGAGATGCCCATCAATAGATATCAATGTGAGTGAGTAGGGATTGCCATGCAACGTATGCACTAGAGCTATAAATGTATGAAAGCTCCACAAAAGAAACTAGTGGGTGTGCATCCAACTCGCTTGCTCACGAAGACCTAGGGCGTTTTGAGGAAGCCCATCATTGGAATATACAAGCCAAGTTCTATAATGAAAAATTCCCACTAGTATATGAAAGTGACAACATAGGAGACTCTCTATCATGAAGATCACTGTGCTACTTTGAAGCACAAGTGTGGTAAAAGGATAGTAGCATTTCCCCTTCTCTCTTTTTCTCTCATCATTTTTTTTATTTTTTTATTTGGGCCTTTTCTCTTTTTTTATGGCCTCTTTTCTTTCTCTTTTTTTATTTGGGCTTCTTTGGCCTCTTCTATTTATTTTTCGTCTGGAGTCTCATCCCGACTTGTGGGGGAATCATAGTCTCCATCATCCTTTCCTCACTGGGACAATGCTCTAATAATGATGATCATCACACTTTTATTTTTCTTACAACTCAAGAATTACAACTCAATACTTAGAACAAGATATGACTCTATATGAATGTCTCTGGCGGTGTACCGGGATGTGCAATGATGCATGAGTGACATGTATGAAAGAATTATGAACGGTGGCCTTGCCACAAATACAATGTCAACTGCATGATCATGCAAAGCAATATGACAATGATGAAGCGTGTCAAAATAACGGAACGATAGGAAGTTGCATGGCAGTATATCTCAAAATGGCTATGAAAATGCCATGATAGGTAGCTATGGTGGCTGTTTTGAGGAAGGTAAATGGTGGGTTTATGGTACCGGCAAAAGGTGCGCGGTACTAGAGAGGCTAGCAAAGGTGGAAGGGTGAGAGTGCGTATAATCCATGGACTCAACATTAGTCATAAAGAACTCATATACTTATTGCAAAAATCTACAAGTTATCAAAGCAAAGTATTACGTGCATGCTCCTAGGGGGATAGATTGGTAGGAAAAGACCATCGCTCATCCACGACCGCCACTCATAAGGAAGACAATCAATAAATAAATAAATCATGCTCCGACTTCATCACATAACGGTTCATCATACGTGCATGCTACGGGAATCACAAACTTCAACACAAGTATCTCTCAAATTCACAACTACTCAACTAGCATGACTCTAATATCACCATCTCCATATCTCAAAACAATTATCAAGTACCAAACTTCTCATAGTATTCAACACACTCATAAGAGAATTTTATTATTCTTGAATAACTAGCATATTAGGATTTTAAGCAAATTACCATGCTATTTAAGACTCTCAAAATAATATAAGTGAAGCATGAGAGTTCATCTATTTCTCAAAAATAAAACTACCACCATGCTCTAAAAGATATAAGTGAAGCACTAGAGCAAATGACAAACTACTCCGAAAGATTTAAGTGAAGATCAATGAGTAGTCGAATAATAATGCAACTATGTGAAGATTCTCTAACATTTAAGAATTTCAGACCTTGGTACTTTATTCAAACAGCAAGCAAAACAAAAGAAAATTGCATTCTAAGAATGGCAAACATCGTGTGAAGAAGCAAAAAACTTAGGATCAACCGAAACTAACCGATAGTTGTTGAAGAAGAAAGGTTGGATGCCAACCGGGGCATCCCCAAGCTTAGATGCTTGAGACTTCTTGAAATATTATCTTGGGATGACTTGGGCATCCCCAATCTTGAGCTTTTGTGTCTCCTTAATTCCTCTCATATCACGGTCTCCCTAAATCTCAAAAGCTTCATCCACACAAAACTCAACAAGGACTCGTGAGATAAGTTAGTATAACCCATTGCAAAAACCTTATCATTCTCTACTGTAGAAAATCACTAAAATTATTATTCAACGTTGCATACTAAATGTCTCTTCATATTTAATAGTCCTATCCTCAAATAGAATCATTAAAGAAGCAACCATATGCAAACAATGCAAACATAACAGCAATCTTCCTAAACAGGATATTCTGTAAAGAATGCTGCAACATCCATACTTCCCTAGCTCCAAAAATTATGAAAGAAAATTCCCACTGTATTAAATTTATCAGATCTTAATATGCAAAAGATTTCAACATTTTATCACATTCTGACTTTTCTAGGGAATAATTGCAACAGCGGTAAACTTTCTGTTTTCAAACAGCAACATGTGGACTTCTAAAATAGGCATAGTAAAGGCTATCAATGCCACCTCTATTGAAATAAAAGATGCAAAACATTATTCTAAATAAAAGAAAGCAAATCCTAACAAAATAAATTGACGCTCCAAGCAAAACACATATCATGTGGCGAATAAAAATATAGCTCCAAGTAAAGTTACCGATGAACGAAGACGAAGGAGGGGATGCCTTCCGGGGCATCCCCAAGCTTAGGCTCTTGGTTGTCCTTGAATATTACCTTTGGGTGCCTTGGACATCCCCAAGCTTAGGCTCTTGCCACTCCTTATTCAATAGTCCATCGAATCCTTACCCAAAACTTGAAAACTTCACAACACAAAACTTAAAGTAGAAAACTCGTGAGCTCCGTTAGTATAAGAAAATAAATCACCACTTCAAGGTACTGTAATGAACTCATTCTTTATTTATATTGGTGTTAAAACTACTGTATTCCAACTTCTCTATGGTTTATAAACTCTTTTACTAGCCATAGATTCATCAAAATAAGTAAACAAACACATGAAAAACAGAATCTGTCAAAAACAGAACAGTCTGTAGTAATCTGGATCAAACATATACTTATGGAACTCATAAAATTCTCAAATAAATTTCTGGACCTGAGGAATTTATATATTAATCATATTAAAAAATAATTAACTAAATAGCACTCTTCAAATAAAAGTGGCAGCAATTCTCGTGAGCGCTAAAGTTTCTGTTTTTTACAGCATGATCAACAAGACTTTCCCCAAGTCTTCCCAAATGTTCTACTTGGCACAAACACTAATTAAACACATAAAACCACATCTAAACAGAGCCTATATGAATTATTTTTACTAAACAGGAACAAAAAGCAAGGAACTAAAATAAAATTGGGTTGCCTCCCAACAAGCGCTATCGTTTAATGCCCCTAGCAAGGCATGATGATTTCAATGATGCTCACATAAAAGATAAGAATTGTAACATAAAGAGAGCATCATTAAGAATATGACTAGCACATTTAAGTCTAACATACTTCCTATGCATAGGGATTTTGTGAGCAAACAACTTATGGGAACAATAATCAACTTGCATAGGAAGGTAAAGCAAGCATAACTTCAAAACTTTAAGCACATAGAGAGGAAACTTGATATTATTGCAATTACTAAAAGCATATATTCCTCCCTCATAATAATTTTCAGTAGCATCATGAATGAATTCAACAATATAACTATCACATAAAGCATTCTTTTCATGGTCTACACGCATAGAAATTTTATTACTCTCCACATAAGCAAATTTCTTCTCATGAATAGTAGTGGGAGCAAGCTCAACAAAATAATTATCATGTGAGACATAATCCAATTGAAAACTAAAATCATGATGACAAGTTTCATGGATATAATTATTCTTTATAGCATACAAGTCATCACAATAATCATCATAGATAGCAACTTTGTTCTCATAATCAATTGGAACCTCTTCCGAAATAGTGGATTCATCACAAAATAAAGTCATGACCTCTCCAAATATAGATTCATCAATATAATCATCATAAATAGGAGGCATGCTTTCATCATAATAAATTTGCTCATCAAAACTTGGGGGACAAAAAATATCATCTTCATCAAACATAGCTTCCGCAAGCTTGTAGCTTTGCATATCATTAGCATCATGGATATTCAAGGAATTCATACTAACAACATTGCAATCATGCTCATCATTCAAATATTTAGTGCCAAACATTTTATAGATTTCTTATTCTAGCACTTGAGCACAATTATCATTTCCATCATACTTACGAAAGATACTAAAAAGGTGAAGCGTATGAGACAAACTCAATTCCATTTTTTTATAGTTTTCTTTTATAAACTAAACTAGTGATAAAACAAGAAACTAAAAGACTCGATTGCAAGATCTAAAGATATACCTTCAAGCGCTAACCTCCCCGGCAACGGCACCAGAAAAGAGCTTGATGTCTACTACACAACCTTCTTCTTGTAGACGTTGTTGGGCCTCCAAGTGCAGAGGTTTGTAGGACAGTAGCAAATTTCCATCAAGTGTATGACCTAAGGTTTATCAATCCGTAGGAGGCGTAGGATGAAGATGGTGTCTCTCAAGCAACCCTGCAACCAAATAACAAAGAGTCTCTTGTGTCCCCAACACACCCAATACAATGGTAAATTGTATAGGTGCACTAGTTCGGCGAAGAGATGTTGATACAAGTGGTATATGGATAGTAGATAATAGTATTTGTAATCTGAAAATATAAAAACAGCAAGGTAACTAATGATAAAAGTGAGCGTAAACGGTATTGCAATGCGTGGAAATAAGGCCTAGGGTTCATACTTTCGCTAGTGTAAGTTCCCTCAACAATACTAACATAATTGGATCACATAACTATCCCTCAACATGCAACAAAGAGTCACTCCAAAGTCACTAATAGCAGAGAACGAACGAAGAGATTATGGTAGGGTACGAAACCACCTCAAAGTTATTCTTTCCAATCAATCCGTTGGGCTATACCTATAAGTGTCACAAACAGCCCTAGAGTTCGTACTAGAATAACACCTTAAGACACAAATCAACCATAACCCTAATGTCACCTAGATACTCCAATGTCACCTCAAGTATCCGTGGGTATGATTATACGATATGCATCACACAATCTCAGATTCATCTATTCAACCAACACATAGGACCTCAAAGAGTGCCCCAAAGTTTCTACCGGAGAATCACGACGAAAACGTGTGCCAACCCCTATGCATAGGTTCATGGGCGGAACCCGCAAGTTGATCACCAGAACATACATCAAGTGGATCACGTGGTATCCCATTGTCACCACAGATACGCACGGCAAGACATACATCAAGTGTTCTCAAGTCTTTAAAGACCCAATCCGATAAGATAACTTCAAAGGGGAAACTCAATTCATTACAAGAGAGTAGAGTGGGAGGAGAAACATAAGATCCAACTATAATAGCAAAGCTCGCGATACATCAAGATCGTGCCAAATCAAGAACACGAGAGAGAGAGAGATCAAACACATACCTACTGGTACATACCCTCAGCCCCGAGGGAGAACTACTCCCTCCTCGTCATGGAGAGCGTCGGGATGATGAAGATGGACACCGGAGAAGGATTCCCCCTCCGGCAGGGTGCCGGAACGGGTCTAGATTGGCTTTCGGTGGCTACGGAGGCTTCTGGTGGCGGAACTCCTGATCTATTGTGCTCACGGATGTTTTTAGGGTATATGGAGATATATAGGCGGAAGAAGTACGCCAGGGGAGCCACGAGGGGCCCACGAGGGTGGAGGGCGCGCCCAGGGGGGTGGGCATGTCCCCCTGCCTTGTGTCCTCCTCGTAGGTCCCCCGACGTGCACTCCAAGTCTTCTGGGCTTCTTTCCTTCCAAAATGGGTTCCGTGAAGTTTGAGGTCAATTGGAATCCGTTTGATTTTCCTTTTCTTCAAAACCCTAAAATAGGGTAAAAACAGAAACTAACACTGGGCTCTGGGTTAATAGGTTAGTCCCAAAAATGATATAGAAGTGTATAATAAAGCCCATAAACATTCAAAACAGTAGATAATATAGCATGGAGCAATCAAAAATTGTAGATACGTTCGAGACGTATCACATACCTAACCGGACAACTCACACATGGAGATCAGATCGTGAGAAGAATTCATTGAAGAACACATCTTGATATTGATTGATTGCAATATGTCTTACAATATCTACCTTGTGCGATGCATGATTACAAGTATGAACAAGATTTGAGAGGGCTATGGTTGTGGAGACGTGTAACACCCTCGATGCGACTATAGCTCCCACGTGTCGAGGCACGACTTAGAGACACAATCGCATTGAAGGCATATGTCGCAAGTTAGGCAATCTTCACAACATCCCATGTAATATGATAATAAAAGGGGAGATAACATAGTTGGCTTACACTCACCACGTCAATCAAGTACATAAATAACATTACATCATCCAAACACTCATGGCCCGACTACGGCGCCAAAATAAAAGAGAACCCAACATGCGACAACGGTCCCTATCACCCCCAATTGGGCACCACTACTGATCATCAGGAAAGGAAACATAGTATCGTTGAGAGTCTTCGTCGAACTCCCACTTGAGCTCAAGCGCGTCTCCTAGAGCGGAATCATCAGGCCCTGCATCTGGTGTTATAGTAATCTGTGAGCCACAGGGACTCAGCAATCTCGCACCCTCGTGATCAAGACTATTTAAGCTTATAGGTAAGGCAAGGTTAAATATATGTGGAGCTGCAGCAAGTGACTAGAAAAAATATGGTGGCTAACTTATTCGCAAAAGAGAGCGAGAAGAGGAGGCAAAGCGCGAGCGAGAAACTAGAGAACAACCTGCGCAAGCATTACTCCAACACCGTGTCCACTTCCCGGACTCCACCGAGAAGAGGCCATCACGGTAACACACTCAGTTGATTTATTTTAAATAAATTAAGGTTCAAGTTATCTACAACCGGACATTAACAAATTCCCATCTGCCCATAACCGCGGGCACGTCTTTCGAAAGTTCAAATCCCTGCAGGGGAGTCTCAACTTAGCCCATGACAAGCTCTCACGGTCAATGAAGGAATAGACCTCCTCCCAAGACGTTCTGATCAGACTCGGTATCTCGGTTCTTCAAGACAACTCCGACAATGGTAAAACAAGTCCAGCAACACCACCCGCTGTGCCGACAAATCCTGATAGGAGTTGCACTTATCTCGTTCTCAGGGCACACCGGATAAGCTAAGTGTACGGGAGCCAACGTAACCCAAGTTGCCAAGGGACGGCCCCGCACGGTGCTCTAGGTTGGACCAACACTCAGAGGAGCACTGGCCCAGGGGGGTTTTAAAATAAGATGACCCTTGAGTCCGTGAAACCCAAGGGAAAAGGCTAGGTGGCAAATGGTAAAACCAAGGTTGGGCATTGCTAGAGGAGTTTTATTCAAAACGGACTGTCAAGGGGTTCCCATTATAACCCAACCGCGTAAGGAACGCAAAATCCGGGAACATAACACCGATATGACGGAAACTAGGGCAGCAAGAGTGGAACAAAACACTAGGCGAGAGGTCGAGCCTTCCATCCTTTACCAAGTATATAGATGCATTAAGATAACAAGATAATATAATGATATCCCAACAAGTAAATAAATGTTCCAACAAGGAACGGCCTCCAATCTTCACCTGCAACTAGCAACGCTATAAGAGGGGCTGAGCAAAGCTGTAACATAGCCAATCAATGGTTTGCTAGGACAAGGTGGGTTAGAGGTTTGACATGGAAATTTGGGAGGCTTGAAAGCAAATGGTATGCATCGTAGCATTGGCATAGCAAAAGAGCGAGCAAACTAGCATAGCAAAAGAGCGAGCAAACTAGCATAGCAAAGATAGTAGTGATTTCGAGGGTATGATCATCTTGCCTGCACAGTTGTCAGAGTTGACTGGATCCTCGAAAGCAAACTCAACGGGCTCCTCGTTAGCTAACTCGTCTCCCGGCTCTACCCAAACAAGACAAACAAGCAACAAGGACACAATCAACCACGTGCAAGGATCATACAAGATGATGCAAAGACGATATGCTATGCGGGATGCAATGCGGGATGCATATGCAAGATGTGACAAGGAAAAGCAAGAACCTGGCCTCAACTTGGAAATCCAAGTGTGCCACTGGAAAGATGAGATGAAATCGCTTGAAAACAATATAAAGAACATCGGAATCGGAGTTACGGTTTGGAAATGGCAAGCGATTCAAATATGACACCGGTCTGCGATTTGCAGCAAGTAGCCATCCAAATGCAATGAGATGAACATGCTACAGCACCCAAACATGACAACAAAATATATGGCAGGGATGCATTCAAGATGCTTAACAAAAGTCTAGCACTGAGCTAGGGCCAATTCATCCATTAACAAGTTCAAACAAGCATGGCAAAAATGCATATGACAAACAGATTTCAGACATAGTGAAATCAACACTTGTCTGGAATTTCAGATCAGGTAGCACTCTTCGGAGCAGCAAAACTACATGCTACAAGACCTGAACATGGCAAAGTAAAGCATGGCATGGAGCTACTCAAAGAGCTTAACAAAAGTCCCTTAGTGACCTTGAGCCAAAAGGGATCAGAAAATACGATTGCAAGCATGTGAATCATAGCAACAACATAATCAGTTTTCAAACTTAGTGAAAACTGGCACATGCTGAAACATAACTCAAGTAGGCATGTTTACGAGCTTGAAGCACTCACTACGGAGCAAGTCATGACCAACAAAGCATACATCTATCAAGAACACACAAAATGCAAGCTATACATGGCAAGAGCAATAACATAGCATGCACGGATCAACTACAACATCATCGTCAAAATTGCAAACAAGTTGACAATCTGCCCAGATTCACAAAGTAGCAAAAATAGAGCTCGATTAACTCAAGCTAGGGTGCTCCATAATTGCAAACAAAGACATGGATGGATAGAGCACTACAAGATTAACAAAACATCCTTACTGATCATCCTCAAAAGAGGCACGGATCTCTAGGAAACAACATGAACATATGACAACATGAGATAAACAGATCAAGGACTTGGTGGAATTGCTAAGTCCCTGAAATCAGAATTAACAAGTGCACCACTTTGCAAGCTTGTACTAGTCACCACACACATCACAAAAATACATGGGTTGCACCTCTGGAAAGATGACAAAACCCTTAACAAAACATATGTAGAGCATCAGGGCATATCATGCACACAATAATCATGGAAAAAATGACAAAAAACTAAACGGAGTAGCAGATCTGACAATTATCTCAAGTAGCCTTCTTCTAACAGCATTTTGGGAATCAATATAAACTCAAATGAAAATGATGCAATGGAATGAAATGATGTACTCTCTAAGATGAACATTTTGATATGCTATATGCATGAATCGGAGCTACGGATGCAAAGTTACGGAGCTATGAACATGGGCATATGGATCTGAAAATTCCAAGGACAGTAGAAAAAATCAACCTCCGGATCTAGGGTTTCGGTGGCACACAAAATGAGGCAGTCGGATCTTCGCCGGAGTTCGTCGCCGGAGTAGGAGGGAGAGGAGGCCGGCTGGAGTTGGCGGTGGCACGGCGCCGCCGCGGCGGGCGAGGCGGCGCGGCGGCGGGCGAGGCGGCGCGG